>NC_057813.1:251216953-251833344 GCF_018294505.1 Triticum aestivum
AGCCCAGTGCTCGCCTAAGATATAAAAATCCTACCGAGTGAAGAGCAAACCTCTCACTCGGGGGCTTAGCTGCAGCCCAGTGCTCGCCTAAGATATAAAAATCCTACCGAGTGAAGAGCAAACCTCTCACTCGGGGGCTTAGCTGCAGCCCAGTGCTCGCCTAAGATATAAAAATCCTACCGAGTGAAGAGCAAACCTCTCACTCGGGGGCTTAGCTGCAGCCCAGTGCTCGCCTAAGATATAAAAATCCTACCGAGTGAAGAGCAAACCCCTCACTCGGGGGCTTAGCTGCAGCCCAACGCTCACCTAAGTGGATTAAGGAATAAGTCGATTGCAGTGAGCGTCTTGCTTTGAACCTGCAAAAGACATTTCAAGCCAAAAGCAATCATATTCAAACATCAAATTCAAGTTCGGAACGATACCTAAAGGAACCGAAAGTGCTCAGGTGCTAAGCCTATTAAAGTTTATCGGTTACAACTCCACTCGGCATACCGAGGCAAATTTAAAGCGTCGATCTTAAAAGAAGTTTTTTACCCCTCCTGTGGAGGGCTGGAAGGTGCAACAAACTCATCAAGATCAATTCCATCTGCGATCCGAGTGGCAGCAGCAATGAAAGTTTCCATAAAGGACCTGAAGTCGTGTTCCTTGGTGTTGGCCACCCGGAGGGCTGCCAGCTTGTCTTCTCGCGCATCTTTGCAGTGGACTCGGGCCAGACACAGAGCAACATCTGCACCGCACCGAGCCGACGACTTTTTCCACTCCTGCACTCGACCAGGGACCGTGTTCAAGCGAGCCATCAGTGACTCGAGGTCGTTCTGGAGTGTCTCCCTGGGCCAGAGCGCTGAGTCGATGCGAGATGTGGCGACCTTCAGCCTTGCAAGATAGTCCACGACAGCTGCAACACGGGACTCCAGTCGGAAAACATTCATGGCAACTTCGTCGTTCACCGGAGAATTGACGGGGTCAAGGTTTGGTTCCAGCCGGCTAGTCTCTTCTTCAAAGTCTTGACAAAATTCTGCAAGGGCGATCACCGAGTCAAGGCAATGGTCGAATGGAAAAATCACAGTTGAAAATGATTGTTGAGCGTAAAGGTTTACCTTCAAGCATAAGGAACAGCTTCTTGGCAAGACCACTCAGGAAGGCCTCCAGATCATTTTTCTTCCCAAGAGCAGCTTTCAGATTGATATTTTCTTGTTCAAGCTTGGTGACTGAAGCTAACTTCTCGTCAGCAAGCTTGATCTTCTCAGCTAGTTCAAGGTCTTTTTTCTGTTGGGCCTCCTTCACCTTACCTGCAAGTTACAGCAAGATCAGATTTTGAAACAAATAAATGGAAAAAGCAGTCGTCGAGGTCTCACCAAACATACCTTTGGTCTCCTCCTTTGCCTTCGTCAGATTCTCCTGAACCAGCTTCAAATCCAGCTCGAGCTGAATGTGCTTGTTTTCCAGCTCAGTGTAGCGAGCCGCAAGGTCACAGGATCTCTGCGAAGAATCAATTGAATAAATGTCAAAGATAATTCACTTCCGAGTGGAAAAGGAAAAATCATGCGTTTCTAAGACTATAGCCGAATACAAGCATTCGACCATAGTCTCGGGGACTACACCCAGTGGGTGCACTCAGCGTGCCCCCACTAATCCTATTGAAGATAGAGTCGACCAGTCGACCTCAGAAAAAAAAACAAGATGTATTCTTTAAGACTGTAATCGACTGCAAGCAGTCGACCACAGTCTCGGGGACTACACCCAGTGGGTGCACTCAGCGTGCCCCCACCGGTTTGGGAAATCCATTCGCCATAGTCGAATGACGGAAAGACTGAACTTATAAAGCCTAAGGCCGACTGCCAGCAGTCGACCTTAGCCTTGGGGACTACACCCAGTGGGTGCACTCAGCGTGCCCCCACCGGTTTGCGAAATCCATTCGCCATAGTCGAATGACGGAAAGACTGAACTTATAAAGCCTAAGGCCGACTACCAGCAGTCGACCTTAGCCTTGGGGACTACACCAGCGGGTGCACTCAGCGTGCCCCCGCTAACACGGAGTTTAAATCGACACACCCAGTGGGTGATTACTATAAATTTTGGAAAGAAAAGTTTTTGATAGCATATCCTAACAGAACAAGCGGTGGTCGACTGACCTGAACATTGCTTTGAAGGGAGGAACTGGCGTCGTAAGCTGCCTCGCTCGCATCCCGGATGGTCCTCAACTGCTCCATCATGATCCCTGCCTGGCGTATCGCCTCCTTCGCGGCGCCAGCTTGGTCCTCTGGGACGTGGTGCATCGTGAAGAGGGAGGGCTGCAGAGCACTCGTCAGTGGATCAGTGAAGGACACAGTGTGTCGAGTGGTGTTCTCCTCCTCCGCGACCAGAGTCTCAGGCACGTCACATCCTGGGGCACCCTGCCGGCAGACGCTTTCCTACTCCTTCTGTGCTTCAGCGGTTCCTCATCTTCATCATCATCAGGGAGAGTGATAACAACATTGGATGGAGCTACAGAAAAGAATCAGAATTAGAGATCATGAGTCAGTCGACTAGAAACGGTGTTAAGAGTATAGTACCAGGTTTTGAGGTTGCTGCGTCCTCCATCTCATGGTCGTCAGCCCGGGCTGAGGTCTCAGAAGTAGCAGCACTGCAACTCCAAAGAATTAGTCGACTAACTCCAGCACCAACCAGAGATAAAGTTCGCACAAAACAAGAAGACTTAAGCAGCATGATTACCCTGATATGGTGGGGATGGACACCTTCATCTTCGGCAGGAGCTTGGTCGGCTTTGACGGGGCCGCCCTGGGCTGCTTCGACGCCTTTTCAGTCGGCGCCGGAGAGGTGGTCCGAGGGCGCTTGGTCGACTGTGTAACAGTCGCAACCCCCTTGCCACGTTCAGTCGCAGGGTCATGGACAAGCTTCGACCGCCTTTCCGAGCGCGGTGGTGCGACCTCCTCCTCCTCCTCTTCTTCGTCCTCCTCCTCATCATCATCATCGTCATCGTCATCATCATCATCCTCAGCGGCGTCCGAGTCCCACTCCTCCTCCTGGCTCTCGCCCCCGCTCGCTTCTCCCTCCTCAGTCGGAGCCTGGGCTCCATTGGGCATCGAGTACAGCTCAGTGAGGACCTGATAGACATCAAGACAAAGATCAGTCGACCGATCGGCAGAGAAAACAGAAATAAATGTGACAAGAATACAATGGGAAGTGGAGCAGACATACCTGTTTGGATCACTGTGGTGGTCGAGTGGAGGAATCCTTCTGGCTCCACGAGGGTTATCCTTGTTCCCAGTAACAGCGGCCATCCACCTTTCCAGAGTGGCATCGTTGACTGCTTCTGGATTGACCCGAGTCTCATCCTCAGTCCCGCGGTACAACCACATGCAATGGCTCCGGAACTGAAGAGGCTGGATACGACGCCTAAGAAAAACCTCCAGGAGATCCATACCCGTCACTCCCTCCCGAACCAACTGAACTACACGCTCCATCAGCATCTTCACGTCAGCTTTCTCCTCCGGAATCACCTTCAGAGAGGAGGGCTTGTTCACTCGGCCCATGGTGAACTGAGGGAGTCCACTCGACTGCCCCGGCGTCGGCTGATCCTGGCAGTAGAACCAGGTCGACTGCCAGCCTCTGACTGACTCGGGAAATGTCATGGCTGGGAAGGTGCTCTTGTTCCTCACCTGGATCCCCAGACCCCCACACATTTGGACAACTTGGGTTTTTTCGTCGCCTGGGCTCGCCTTCTTCACGGTCTGAGAGCGACACGTGAATATGTGCTTGAACAAACCCCAATGCGGTTGACAACCCAGAAAACTCTCACACATGGACACAAACGCGGCAAGATAGGCGATAGAATTCGGGTTGAAGTGGTGGAGTTGCGCTCCAAAGAAGTTCAAGAAACCACGGAAGAAAACGCTCGGCGGCAAAGAAAATCCGCGGTCGACATGGGTAGCCAGAAGCACGCACTCACCCTCTTCCGGCTGGGGCTGCCACTCTTTCCCCGGAAGCCTTGCAGCTCCATGAGGGATCAGGCCCACGTTGGCCATGTCGAGGAGATCCGTCTCCGTGATGGTCGATTGGATCCAATCTCCCTGGACCCAGCCTTTTGGCAGGCAAGATCTAGATGAAGACCCGCCGCGACTGGTGGATCTCCCCTTCGCCTTCTCCGTCGTCGACGCCTTCTTCGTGCGTTCCAGCGCCGCCGTCTTCTCCTTGACCATGGTTGCCGGCGAGACGCGCGAGGAGAAGTTGTGCGGAGGCGAGAGCGAGCGCGTTGGGCGGAGACGAAGGGAGCAGAGAGAGAATGCTGAGGCACTGCTCAAAAAACCCTCGCCGGGCGCGTTTATAAGATCCCTTCTGAGTGGATGACAGGTGGGCCCGGTCGATCTAATCATATCCTGAAACAGTTGCGCGGACGTGATACGTGGCAAAAAAAGCGGCGCGGGGATCGAGGCGTCTATGCCCTGTCCCATCTGAGCGCCGCGGTCCGCCCCGCTTCGCGCGCTTCCCCAAATTTCGTATCCTGCGGAATCTGCGAACCGCAGATCGGTCTGCCAGACGCAGGATTTCCTGCGATCCGTCGCTCAGAAATCGGCGAAGTCCAAAAGATCACTCGACGAAGGAAAAGAATGGATCGAGTCGACTGAAGAAAAGTTGTTCACTATCAACAAAGAGATTTTTTGGTTCAAAACAACGCACGACCAGTATGCGAAGGCTAATCGGAAACATCATCAACTCCTTCATCACTCAAGCCTCAATCCATTCGGGGGCTAATGATGGAGTCATGTACCTAGGGTAGGGTCACAGACCTGATCTAAGTACCCTGCCCAAGGACACCCTTAGAAGAGATCACCTTCCAGTCGACCTACGAGGGACTCACTCGACTGACTTGAAGGACTCGACCACGAAGACTCACTCGACCACCAGAAGGTCAAGAGGCACTCTGCACTGCAACGGTCTATAATTAAGTAGACTTTATGATAGTAAAGACACTTTATGTGGGGCGTTACCAGTAACGCCCCGGACTTAATGTACCTTAAACCCTTCATTACATGGGTTGGCTGGGGTCCTGGCGCACTCTATATAAGCCACCCCCCTCCACAGGCAGAAGGGTTCGGCACCCTGTAATCCATATACACATAATCCACTCGACCGCCTCCGGGCTCCGAGACGTAGGGCTTTTACTTCCTCCGAGAAGGGCCTGAACTCGTACATCTCTTGTGTTTACAACCTCTCCATATCTAGGACCTTGCCTCTCCATACCTACCCCCCACTCTACTGTCAGATTTAGATCCACGACATCCCCCGTGACCGTTCGGGACTCGCCTTCGGTAGAGGAGACGTGCCAACGGGCACGGTTGGGTTTCCCACGCCCGTATTGATGAGAATCCCGGAATAAGGGGACACGTTCTCTGCTTTGACAAGACGTGCCAAGGAAACCGCCTCGCTAAACGCTCTGAGGTGGAACAGTAAAAACGATTCGAATAAAGGCTTGGTCGTGGTGTGATGTCACGCCACGATATACGTCAGCAGATTGAACTTGTGTAAATATTATTCTCTCTACGGTGGTATGTGGAACTTATTTTGCAGAGCCGGACACTATCCTTGTGTTCAAAATCTTCTATGAAGTATTCGGAGGAGGAACCCGCCTTGCAATGTCGAAGACAATATGCGCGCCGGACTCGTCGTCATTGAAGCCTGGTTCAGGCGCTACTGAGGGAGTCCTGGATTAGGGGGTGTCCGGATAGCCGGACTATCACCGTTGGCCGGACTCCTGGACTATGAAGATACAACATTGAAGACTTCGTCCCGTGTCCGGATGGGATTTTCCTTGGCGTGGAAGACAAGCTTGGCGATACGGATATGTAGATATCCTACCATTGTAACCGACTCTGTGTAACCCTAACCCTCTTCGGTGTCTATATAAACCGGAGGGTTTTAGTCTGTAGGACAAACAACAATCATACCATAGGCCAGCTTCTAGGGTTTAGCCTCTTTAATCTCGTGGTAGATCTACTCTTGTACTACCCATATCATCAATATCAATCAAGAAGGAGTAGGGTTTTACCTCCATCGAGAGGGCCCGAACCTGCGTAAAAACATCGTGTCCTTGTCTCCTGTTACCATCCGCCTAGACGCACAGTTCGGGACCCCCTACCCAAGATCCGCCGGTTTTGACACTGATAATCACCTTTAGGCGGAGGAGGACCTCCTAGAGTTTCAATAGGCAAATTGTGTTTAAGCAGAGGTTGTTGTTCAAAAAAGATTCTGTCTATTTCATTTCTTTCACGCATATGCAAATCATTTTCATGGTCTCGCAAGTATTGTTCCAAAGGATCAGTAGGAGATACAACAATAGAAGCAAGACAAATAAGTTCATCTTACTAGGCAAATCTTTCTTATGAGGTTGTCTACTAAACTTGGAAAAATTAAATTCATGAGATTCATCACCAAAGCTAACACCGACAGTTTGTTTCTCACAATCTATTTTGGCATTGACGGTGTTCAAGAAAGGTCTACCAAAAATAATGGGACAAAAGTCATCTTGTGGGGAGCTAAGAACAAGAAAATCAGTAGGATATTTTATTTTCCCACACAATACTTCAACATCTCTAAGAATCCCAATTGGTGATATAGTATCTCTATTGGCAAGTTTAATAGTGACATCTATGCCCTCTATTTCAGCAGGTGCTATTTCATCCTTAATTTCTTTATATAAGGAAAAAGGAATAGCACTCACGCTAGCACCTAGGTCAGATAACCCATGATAAGAATGATATCCTTTCTTAACTGAGACAACAGGCATGCCAACAACTGGTCTATGTTTATCCTTTTTATCAGGTTTGGCAATTCTAGAAGCTTCATCACAGAAGTAAATAACATGCCCATAAATATTATCAACTAAGAGATCTTTAACCATAGCAACACTAGGTTCAACTCTGATTTGTTCAGCTGGTTCGGTTGTTCTAACATAACTTTTGTTAATCACAGTTGAAGCTTTAGCATGTTCCTTCATCCTAACAGGGAAAGGTGGTTTTTCAGTATAAGCAGTGGGAACATTGTAAATGATAGTTTCTTCTTTAGCTTTTACCGGTTCTTTAACTTCTTCTTTAATAGGTGGGTGATATTTAAACCACTTCTCCTTAGGGAGATCAACATGAGTAGCAAAAGATTCACAAAAGGAAGCTACTATCTCAGAGTCAAGTCCATATTTAGTGCTAAACTTTTGAAAAGCATTGGTATTCATAAAAGATTTAACACAATCAAACTTAGGTTCAATACTTGACTCTTTACCTTCGTCGAGTTCCCAATCTTCAGAGTTGCGTTTAATTCTTTCTAAAAGATCCCACCAGAATTCAATAGTATTCTTCATAAAAGAACCAGTATAAGAAGTATCGAGCATGGATTGCTCATTACGAGAAAGCCGAGCATAAAAATTCTGAATAATAATTTCTCTTGAGAGCTCATGATTGGGGATGAATATAACATTGACTTAAGCCCCCCCCCCCAAGCTAGAGTGATACTTTCTCCTTCACGAGGCCAAAAATTATATATATAATTCCGATCACGATGAACTAGATGCATAGGGTAAACTTTTGATGAAATTCCAATTTCAACCGATTCCAGTTCCAAGATCCAATATCATCGCATAGCCTATACCATGTCAACGCTTTTCCCTTCAATGGCAAAGGGAAAACCTTCTTCTTAGCGTCATCTCCTGGCAAACCTCCAAGCTTAAACAATCCAGAAATTTCATCCACATATATCAAGTGCATATCAGGATGTTCGGTCCCATCTCCTGCATAAGGATTAGCTAGCAGTTGTTCTAACATACCCGAAGGAATTTCATATTCAATATTTTCAGTAGGTGCAGAAGGTTGAGGGGAAACTAATTGTGATTCCGGTCGAGGTGAAGATACCCCGAACAAACCCCTCAAAGGATTTTCTTTTTCATAGTAGCAAGTGACAATAAATTTCAGCACATAGTAATAATGTTTCCTTACCAATTTCCACTTATCTAGAGCGCTTCACTCCCCAGCAACGGCGCCAAAAAATAGCATTGATGACCCACAAGTATATGGGGTCAATTGTGGCATTTTCAATAAGTAAGAGTGTCGAACCCAATGAGGAGAAGAAGGAAATGACAAGTGGTTTTCAGCAAGGTAATGTCTGCAAGTGCTAAAATTGTAAGTAGCGGAGTAGTTTGATAGCAAGATAATTTATAACGAGCAAGTAACAATAGTAGTAACAAAAGTGTAGCAAGGTAGCCCAATCCTTTTGAGGCAAAGGACAGGCCAAAACGGTCTCTTATGATAAGCAAAGTGTTCTTGAGGGTACACGGGAATTTCATCTAGTCACTTTCATCATGTTGGCTTAATTCGTGTTTGCTACTTTGATAATTTGGTATGTGGGTGGACCGGTGCTTAGGTGATGTTCTTACTTAAACAAACCTCCTACTTATGACTAACCCTCTCGCAAGCATCCGCAACTATGAGAAAAGTATTAAGAATAAATTCTAACCATAGCATTAAACTTTTGCATCCAATCGGTCCCTTATGGAATAGCGCATAAATTGGGGTTTAAGCTTCTATCACTCTCGCAACCCACCATCTAATAACTACTCCACAATGCATTCCCTTAGGCCCAAATATGGTGAAGTGCCATGTAGTCGACGTTCACATGACACCACTAAGAGAATGACAACATACATATCATCAAAATATCGAACACATACCAAGTTCACATGATTACTTGCAACATGATTTCGCCGGTGACCTCAAGAATGAAAGTAACTACTCACAAATGATAATCATGCTCAAGATCAGAGGGGTATTAAATAGCATAATGGATCTGAACATATAATCTTCCACCAAATAAACCATATAGTAATCAACTACAAGATGTAATCAACACTACTAGTCACCCACAAGCACCAATCTCTAGTTCCGGTACAAAGATTGAACACAAGAGATGAACTAGGGTTTGAGAGGAGTTGGTGTTGTTGAAGATGTTGATGAAGATAGCCCTCCCCAAGATGGGAGAGTTGTTGGTGATGATGATGATGATGACGATGATTTCCCCCTCCGGGAGGGAAGTTCCCCTAGCGGAATCGCTCCACCGGAGGGCAAACGTGCTCCTGCCCAAGTTCCGCCTCGAGGCGGCGGTGCTTCGTCCCGAAAGTCCTCTTCTTATTTTTTCTAGGTCAAAATGACTTATATACCAGAAGAGGGGCACCAGAGCTGGGCCGAGGAGGGAAGCACCCACCTGGGCATGCCTGGGCCTCCTGGTGCGTCCCACGTGGGTTGTGCCCACCTGGTGCCCCACCTCTGGTACTTATTTGATCCAATAATACTTAAATAATCCATATAAAATCCTCGAGAAGTTTCGTCTCATGTGGAGTTGCGCAGAATAGGTAGCTTGACATAGCTTTTTCAGGTCCAGATTTCCAGCTGCCAGAATTCTCCCCCTTTGTGAATACCTTGCATATTATGAGAGAAAAGGCATTAGAATTACTCCAAAAAGCATTATTATACAATAAAACAACATAAATAACAGTAGGAAAACATTATGCAAAATGGACGTATCAGGCTGCTGCTGCAACGCAACATCCCTTGATAGCCAACACCGCGACCACATCTCGCCGGTGGCGGGCACTACATTGAAGCTTTCGTTGCGCCCCGTGCTGCCATGGAGCATCACCCGATGGCCCCTGGTGCTGTGTGCAGCGGTCACCGATGCTATAATGAAATGAGGATGCTGCGAGTGCTGCGGGGCGTCCTTGGGTGTATGCTGCAAGAAATGGCCGCGGAGGCATCACCGGTACATCGGTGCTGCAATGCAGCACGCACGTCGGTGCGTCGAAGCCGTCAGTGTTGCATTGGAGCTCTGATGGAGTTGCAATGGAGATTCACTGGGGTCGTTAGTGCTGCGTTGGAGCTTTGCCTATGCTACATACGGTCGCTGGTGTTGTGATGCAGCAACATCGGGGTTGTGGAGGTGATGCCATGAGGAGAGACAAGCTCAGGGGAGGTCCTCATGGATGTGTGGCGAGAGGAGGAAGATGGGCTGCGAAACCTATGATCGAACGGTCCGGTGTGCCTAATTTAGACGACTCCTGAGGGGATGATTTTTGCAAACATCATCCAGATGATTTATAGCCATGGCAAAAAAGAAAGGGCACTCATAGGCGCCGGCGCGCCGGCCCAAATTTCGGCGGTCGCATCCGGGACATCCGAGACACCCATTTTAACCGTCAGATACATGACCCTTTCGTCCCCACCACATTGTTTCCTTTTCTTTTCCCCTGCAAGTCACGGGAGCACATACAGGGGCGTGAGCGCCATGGACGGGCGACATGACCCGTAATCTTTGCCGCTCGCCGGATCATTGCTGCGCGCTGGATCACTACCGCTCGCCGCTCTCTCCGCAGCCCGAATTCGCCATCGTCACACGCCTTCCTCATCTAGTCGTCGTTCCAACCGCCCCCCGCCGGATGCACCTCTGCCAAACGCCGGTTCCAGCAACTTATGCGACCCAATATAGCACGACACCGCTGCCCCTGGCTCACCGTCATCGTGGACCCGCACCATCGGATAGCAGCGGGAAAACACATCTCAGCATAAAAAACGACCCTGGTGGTCGGTTGCAGCAAAATCAAAAACTGGTTCCAACAGAAAAAAATGCAGTTTCAAGCAAAACGACTTGAGCAACTAGTAAACCCAGTAAATGGCTTGAAGCAAAAAATTACCCTGATTCCAACAAAAACAACCTATGCAGCTCCCATGTCGTGCTGGTCCATCGTCGGTTCCAGCAAAAATTTGCATTGTTGTAGCAAAATCAACTGATGGTTCCAGCAAAAATACCTCTCTCCCCCGCCGCCCTCTCTTGGTTGTAGCACCGCAGATTGCTGGTTGCAGCTCCCGGGAGTGCCGGTTCCAGCAAACAGCGACGTGTCGTCGCAGCTCTGGTGTAACCAGTTCCAGCTCCCCGTAGTGCTGGTAGTAGCACCACACGATGCCGGTTGTAGCAGCCCGCAAAACCTGTCGAATCACCGGTGTCCCCTAGCTCGCCGTTCGAAGGGATGGTCGCCTGGGCGCAGCATCTGCGCTTCCGGCCCTTGCAGCACGCTACAGAAAAAAGAGGGCCGATGAGGTGGGAGAGAGGAAAGAGAATGGAGGAGCTCGCATTAGATAAGAAGGTCACAGTGGGAGGGGAGCTCGTCGGAGAACCAAGCCAGCGGATCAAAAAGAAAGGTGTTTCATTGACGGCTTGAGAGATGGGAACGATGGGAGAGAGAAAAAGAAAAGAACGATGAAGGAAAAGATAAGAGTGAAAGAGATAAGAACGGAAGTCAGAGAAGTGCGTGGCAGTTTGGATGTGGGTCCACACGGGATACACGTCATGCGCGACCAGCCCAAACCTTAGCCGGTCGTCTGGCTGTAAACGTTTATCAAAAAGAAAAGAAAAAAGAGCTGCATATACGGGGACTCCATCGGAGGCGCGTGTCCACCTCAAAAGCGGCGGCACCAGCCAGTCCCGCGCGATCCGGCCGTCCATCGTGATCTCGACGGGTATAAAGCAACCCACATCTTCCAATCCACCTGTCCCCCTTACCCAACGACCACTTCTCCCTTCCGGTCTCCTCGCCGCCATCACCGCCATGTCCACCGCCACCGCCGCAGCCGCCTCGAACTCCCTCTCCCCCACCACCAGCCGGCGATCATCGCCGTCTTCCAGGATCCTGACGACCCCTCGCGGATCTCTTTCTTGCAGACTACTATCCTCTTCTCCATCGCAGTCTCCTCTCGGCCCGGTCTCCGCCATGGCCTCCCAGGGCGCTGCTGGCGAGGCGGCTTCCAGGAAGAAGCTTCTCATATTCGACGACGAGAAGGACCTGGCGGCGTCTCTGGCCGAGCACGCGGCGGGACTGTCGGAGAAGTTTGCCGCCGAGAGGAGCGCTTTCACAGTCGTGCTCTCCGGCGGCTCTCTAATCAAAGCTCTGAGGTTCTTGGACCTCCTCGAGAATGAACACCGCACATTTCTTGCTTGGCTCTCGCGGGATTATGGGCCGGGAAGAGGTCTAATTTTTTTTTAATTTTTTTTGGCATCACAGGAAACTGGTTGAGCCGTCGTACCTGGAGGCGGTGGACTGGAGCAGATGGTGTTTGCGCAGCCTCGTGGACTCATCGTTTGTTACTCGAGGAAATTTATTACTCGACGTGCTCGTTTGTACAGCCTCGTGGACTCATGGTGTTTGCGCAACACCTAGAACGAAGCACCTGCAGCGGTGCTACACCTCTGTTCGACATCATAAACCAGTACAAGATCACAATGACATAATTCTTAATTCAAACTTTGTACGCAAGGGAGTCATGTCTCATGGGTAACAAGATAAATATAGCAGGAGTCTCAAGAAGAGAAGAAAATACCACTATGCCCCCTTGATTCAGTTGAGCCCTTCACTTAAATCTTCAGTATTATCTTCTCGGTCACAATGGCCATCTCATGCATGGTACTTGGCGGCCACTGCACAGTGTGTCAACAAAGAAGGTTGGATATTCAGATGAAATCATAAAAAAGGAAGTAGCATGGCCTCTGATGGTGATTGAAGTGCATCCTTGCGCACAAAACTAATTCACTTCCCACATAAATCACCGTTTCCAATAAAATTGCATTGCGTATGAACATTCAAACATCTCGTTGGAGGTGTCAAAGGAAGAGGGGTGCTCTCTGCTTACCTTTTCTACAGCCTGCATCATCTCCGTGGTCCTCCCTTCCCTCCCTCCCTCTCGGTTGGCGCAAGGAACTGGAACGGGATGGGTGGCAACAGCTTCTGTAGATCCAGATTCACACTGCCGGAGAATAACATGCATTAGGCCGCTGGGAAGCAGAAGAGGACCGGGGGCGGCGAGGCGGAGGCCAAGCTGAGCGGCTCGGGCGGCTCCCGCGGTGACCAGTGGTGAAGGGTCTCCCGCGGCAAAGGGTGCGACAAGCGGCCTCCGGCGGCGACCCACGGCGACCTTCGGCGAAGGGCGCGGCGGGGCGGTGAACGGGGCAGCGAATGGATGCGGGAGGAGGCGAACGGCGCGACGGGCGGCTGCCGAGGCGACGGCCGCGACGGGCGGCCTCCGGCGGCGGCTCCCGCGGCAAAGGGTGCGGCGCGCGCCGGGGCGGCGAACAACTGCGGGAGGGGCGAGAGGTCGTGCCGGGAAGTCGTGCGGGAGTGGGAGAAGTGCGTTGTTGGCAGAGTTTTTTTTAAAGGCGCGGCTGGTTTAGCAATCGATGGATTATTAGGGGCTTAATCCGTGGTTGGTAACGTTAAACATAGGAGGACTAAGAACCATTAGATCTTGATGATGGATGGATATGATTGTTTAGATCTGCCTCTCTCTTTCTTTTATAGTGGTAGTAGACTATTAGCGTTCTGCACTTGTCTCGGTTGCTCCACGATTGCTGTTATCCCATCTGTCTACTCCTTCCATTTCAATGAATAAGGCGCGCATGAAATTCATTCCAATAAATAAGGTGCGTTTGCTTTTTTAAAATTCAACTTGGACATAAAAATTATACTATCGAAAACTCCCTTTCAATACAGATTCAACAGTGTGATTTTTTATCACATAATATAATCCACATTTGTTTGTTCTAATTTATGTTCAAAGTTGAAATTTAGAATGTGTGCGTGTCTTATTCATTTGAATGGAGGGACTGTATTTTTCGTTCTCAGTCGTAGGTTCAAGCTGAACTAAGATCCGCGTTCTCAGATGTAGGTTCAGGTTGAACTAAGATCCCTGTCATGCATTCCGCAACACATTCTACGACTAGATTATTAAGCATTTCATGACAGCAGTTTATTTCTAAACCAAGGCAAAAGATTTGCCTCATCTCGAACGCCTGGCATACTAATACGAGCCGCATACTTGAATACTAGTGACATATTGGAGGAAAGGAGATTATTGGAATACTAGAGGGAGTTACGCCCATAAGAACTGCTGGCTGTAAACGCGACTTGCTCTGCTCCTCCTGTGTCGTTGAGGGGAAGATCTTTTCTTTCGAAGGCATCTTTCTGAAGGAAGAGTGTCCCCTCCATTTGGATACAGTTTCTGATTGTTAGCTAGAATATATGGGTGTATTGTCATTCAAGTTCTATAGATGGTGTCTGTCTCACTATCTGTTTGAGTGCCTGAAGGCCCCTGGAGGAGTCGTTCTGTGAGTTGAGTGATTAAGAGTTGTAGGTTCTGGTTGAACTAAGATCCCTGTGATGCATTCTGTAACACATTCTACGACTAGATGATTAGGCATTTTGTGACAATGATTTAGTTTTAAACCAAGGCAAAAGATTTGCCTCATCCACTGGCTAATTAACGAAAAATCGGGCAAAAACTGACACAAACCGTTGCACGGCACACATAGAATACCTCACACAGGCCTCAACAAAGAGAGCCTCATCGAGATAGCATACTTCGTCATCGTCTCCGCATCTCCGTGGGGTGGCTTCATCACCATTCCTAATTCCCGAGCAAGCGACTACAACTTTATAGCAAATAATCATCGACCCTCACATGAAGGTTTGTGCCAGAACTTAGCTAATCGTGACAAGGACAACGCAACTCTCACTTTGACAGAGAGCTATGAAGGAGAACTATACAAGGCTCGCGCCGTCGAAGACGACCGAACATACCACTTGTTGCCCATCATCGTTGCCAACTGTGCACCGTTGCGGCAGCTCTGACTTTATATCAACAAACAAATTGAGGCAATCCCACTAGCACGACGGAGGAGAGCCGACTACCACAACCATTGTTGTGACTCTGACATCACTCACTTTTGTTTGCGGAGATTACATTATGAGGCACCTTTATGATTTTGCCACGATGGAGGAGGCAACTGCAGCTGCCATTTCTACACTTCTAGAGTACAGCAATCTGCTTCAGATCACATAACAAATCTGGCACGGTGTAAATGGCAACATTTTTAATCTAAGCATAAGTAAGGAATTTCATTAAATCTAATTAAATAGGGCAATCTCCTCTTTTTAGCTTAATGATGGTGCTAACTGTCGCGTCTTCTTTTCCACTCTTTCCCAAACATGAGCACATAATAAGAATGTAAATGCGTGAATGTGTAGTTGACATGGTTTTGGAGGACCTATATCAAGATGGTGTATGTACTAGGGGTGCGATGGAGAGACACCTAGATAGAAAGAGAGAATGTATGCGCATGAGAGAGAAGAGGGTCGGGTGAGGGACTGTAAGAGACGAAGAGGAAGTCATAGAGATGGTGCGTGTGTATGAGAGAGAGTGAGCGAGACAGATAGGGAGAGAGAGAAGGAGGGATAAAGAGTCATGACGAGAAAGTGTGTGTCTATGTGAAAATAGAGCGGGAAACCTAAAGAGAGGAGGTGTGTCAGGAGATAGTGTGGCCCGACGATACGTAGCTAGTGCATTTGCATGAGAAAGAGAGAGAAAGAAACAAAGAGGGAGGGTCATAGTACAAATAATCCGAGAGTGGGACATACAAGATCAAAGACGATGAGGTGAGGGTTCATTCATTTATGTGAGAGAGAGAGAGAGAGAGAGTCTCAGAGAGAAAGTGATATGCTTGGTGTGTACAAGAGAGGGAGATATGGAGAAGAACCCAAGGGAGACGGGTCGAGCGTTTTGTGTGAGAGAGATGATGTGTGGTGGGGGTATGGTCGAAATGGTGAGTCTCGTAGAGACAGGGAGGGATATCTCTTTATGAGGAAAGAGGGGAATTGGGTGCGTGTGTGTGCGACAAAGAAAGGTGGAGAGAGAGGAAGAAGCCCCTAAGGGAGAGATACATGTAACAAGATACTCCTACCGAACTAGAAAAAGATCAAATGTGTATCTGAGAGAGAGAAAGAGTGAGTGCGCAAAAGAGGGTGTGTGTGTAAGAGAAAGGGACAACTCATGATAAAGCAGAGATAGTGTGTGTGTGCCTTATGGAGAGATAGCATGTTGCGTCTCCGAGAGAGAAAACGAGGTCTCATGAGATACACGAAGAGAGTGGGTGGCTTTGTGCAACAGAGAGGCAGACCCCTAGCACGTGGCCAAGAGAGGTTTGGTAATTAAGGGAGAGAGGTCGAGATATACATAGGGAGACAAATTGAAAGGGACCTAGGGAAGATCGAGGGAGACATAGGGAGAGAGAGGCCGAGAGAGACCTGGGGGAGAGAGATCTACAGAGACCATGGGAGAGATATCATGGGCGTGTGAGATAGCTATAGTGGGTGACTGGATGTATGTGTGTGTGTGAGAGATAGAGAGGGGGGAAGAGAGTGCATGAGCGAGAAATGGAGATGGAGAAAGTGGGTGTCACAAGGAGAAAGAAATAGTAGGTGTGCTCAAGAGAGAAAATGGAGGCATGGATAAAGAGTGAGAGAGGGTGCGTGTGTGTGACAGATATTCAGATAGATCCCTTCGAGATCGTGAGGGAACTATACGGGTGGGAGATTGAGAGAGAAAGTGTGTGTGCGAGAAAGAGACCCAAGAGAGATTGAGACAGACCTACGGGAGAGAAAGAGACAATGCGTGTGTTTGTGATGGAGAGTGCGAGATTGCCATACCTAGGAGGGAGTGTGTGTGTGTGTGTGTGTGTGTGTGTGTTTTTGTGATGGAGTGAGAATAGTCATATGTCGGGAGAGTCCGTGTGTGCATGTGTGTGAGAGAGAGAGGGGGGAGAGAAAGTTGTAGGGGAACGTTGCATGGGGGGCGGAATCTACGCACACGCAAGATCTATCCATGGAGATACATAGCTACGAGAGGGGAAGAGCATATATATGCCTTGTAGATTGCTAAGAGGAAGCATTTATCAACGCGGTTAATGTAGTCGTACAACTTCACGATCCATACCGATCAAGCACCGAACGCACGGCATCTCCGCGTTCAGCACACGTTGATACGTTTCCAACGTATCTATAATGTTTTATTGTTCCATGCTATTATATTATATGTTTTGGATGTTTTAAATGCATTATTATGCTATTTTATATTATTTTGGGACTAACATATTAACCTAGAGCCCAGTGCTAGTTTCTTTTTTTTCCTTGTCTTTGAGTTTTACAGAAAAGAAATATCAAACGGAGTCCAAACGAGCTGAAAGTTTACGGTGATTTTTTATGGACCAGAAGAAGCCCACGGAGCATCGGAGTTGGGCCAGAAGAGTCCCGAGGCAACCACAAGGGTATGGGGCGTGCCCCCTGGCTTGTGGGCTCCTCAGGAATCCCCCTGACTTGTTTCCGACGCCAAAAAATCTTATAAATAGGGAAACCCCCGAAAAGAAACCTAGATCGGAAGTTCCACCGCCATAAGCCTTTGTAGCCACGAAAAACCAACTGGGGGCCCATTCCAGCACCCTGCCGGAGGGGGAAATCATCACCAGAGGCCATCTTCATCATCCCGGCGGTCTCCATGATGAGGAGAGAGTAGTTCACCCTCGGGGCTGAGGGTATGTACTAGTAGCTATGTGTTTGATCTCTCTCTCTCTCTCTCTCTCTCATTTTCTTGATTTGACACGATCTTTATGTACCGCGAGCTTTGTTACTATAGTTGGATCTTATGGTGTTCTTCCCTCTCCACCTTATTGTCATGAATTGAGTCTTACTCTTTGAGGTTTCGTTATGTTGGATTGAGTATTGGATTTGAGAACACTTGACGTATGTCTTGCGATGGGATATTTGTGGTGACAATGGGATGTTCTATTGATTCACTTGATGTATGTTTTGGCACTTAACTCGCGGATTCCCGAGGTGACATTGGGGTAATCTATGCATAGGGGGTGATGCACATTTTCATCCTACGTTCTGCGATAGAAACTTTGGAGTGATTCTTTGTTGCACGTTGAGGGATTGTTATATGATCCAATTATGTTATCATTGTTGAGAGACTTTGCACTAGTGAAAGTATGAACCCTAGGTATTGTATTCAAGCATTGCAATACAATTTTTGCTCACTTTTGTTACTAGTTACCTTGCTGTTTTTATATTTTCAAATTACAAAAACCTATATCCACTATCCACATTACACTTGTATCACCATCTCTTCGCCGAACTAGTGCACCTATACAATTTACCATTGTATTGGATATGTCGGGGACACAAGAGACTCTTTGTTATTTGGTTGCAGGGTTGTTTGAGAGAGACCATCTTCATCCTATGACTCTCATAGATTGATAAACCTTAGGCCGTCCACTTGAGGGAAAATTGCTACTGTCCTACAAAACTCTGCACTTGGAGGCCAACAATGTCTGCAAGAATAAAGGTTGCGTTGTAGACATCAAGCTCTTTTCTGGCGCTGTTGCCGGGGAGGTGAGTGCTTGAAGGTATATCTTTAGATCTTGCAATTGAATCTTTTAGTTACTTGTTTTATCACTAGTTTAGTTTATAAAAGAAAACTACAAAAAATGGAATTTAGGTTGTCTCATATGCTTCATCTTTTTAGTGTCTTTAATGAAAATGATGGAAAGGAAAATTGTGCTCAAGTGTTAGAAGAAGAAATCAATAAAATGTTTGGCATGAATCTTTGAACGATGAGCATGATTGCAATGTTGTTAGTATGAATTCCTTGAATATCCATGATGCTAATGATATGCAAAGCCACAAGCTTGGCGCTGCTATGTTTGATGAAGTTGATATTTTTTATCCCCCAAGTTTTGATGAGCAAATTTATTATGATGATAGCATGCCTCCTATTTATGATGATTACGTTGATAAAAGTGGGTTTGGGAGAGTGTCATCTCTAGTTAATGATCCCACTAATTTGGAGGGTGTTGAATCTTATTACAATATTGATAAAAGTGGATTTGGAGAGGTCATGACTTTATTTAATGATGAATTCATTATTTCGGAAGAGGTTCCAATTGATTATGAGAACAAAGTTGCTATCTATGATGATTATTGTGATGACATGTATTCTATAAAGAATAATGATAACCATGAAACTTGTCATCATGATTTTAATGTTCACTTTGATTATGCCAATCAAGTATCTCATGATAGTTATTTTGTTGAGTTTGCTCCTCATGACCCACAAGTGTAGGGGATCTATCGTAGTCCTTTAGATAAGTAAGAGTGTCGAACCCAACGAGGAGCAGAAGGAAATGACAAGCGGTTTTCAGTAAGGTATTCTCTACAAGCACTGAAATTGTAGGTAACAGATAGTTTTGTGATAAGATAATTTGTAACGGGTAACAAGCAATAAAAGTAAATAAGGTGCACCAAGATGGCCCAATCCTTTTTGTAGCAAAGGACAAGCCTGGAAAAGTTCTTATAATGAGAAAAGTGCTCCCGAGGACACATGGGAATTACCGTCAAGCTAGTTTTCATCACGTTCATATGATTCGCATTCGTTACTTTGATAATTTGATATGTGGGTGGACTGGTGCTTGGGTACTTCCATTTCTTGGACAAGCATCCCACTTATGATTAACCCCTATTGCAAGCATCCGCAACTACAAAAGAAGTATTAAGGTAAACCTAACCATAGCATGAAACATATGGATCCAAATCAGCCCCTTACGAAGCAACTCATAAACTAGGGTTTAAGCTTCTGTCACTCTAGCAACCCATCATCTACTTATTACTTCCCAATGCCTTCCTCTATGCCCAAATAATTGTGAAGTGTCATGTAGTCGACGTTCACATAACACCACTAGAGGAGAGACAACATACATCTCATCAAAATATCAAACGAATACCAAATTCACATGACTACTAATAGGAAGACTTCACCCATGTCCTCAGGAACAAACGTAACTACTCACAAAGCATATTGATGTTCATAATCAGAGGGGTATTAATATGCATTAAGGATCTGAACATATGATCTTCCACCGAATAAACCAACTAGCATCAACTACAAGGAGTAATCAACACTACTAGCAACCCATGGGTACCAATCTGAGGTTTTGGTACAAAGATTGGATACAAGAGATGAACTAGGGTTTGACAGAAGATGGTGTTGGTGAAGATGTTGATGGAGATTGACCCCCTCCCAATGAGAGGATCGATGGTGATGATTTCCCCCTCCTGGAGGGAAGTTTCCCTGGCAGAACAGCTCCGCTGGAGCCCTAGATTGGTTCCGCCAAGGTTCCGCCTCGTGGCAGCGGAGATTCGTCTCGTAAGCTTGCTTATGATTTTTTTCTAGGGTGAAAGACTTCATATAGCAGAAGATGGGCACTGGAGGGCTGCCATGTGGCCCAGAAGGCAGGGGGCGCGCCCAGGGTGGTAGGGCTCGCCCCCACCCTCGTGGGTGGTGGGTGGCCCCTCTCAGGTATTTCTTCCGCTCAATATTTTTTATTAATTCCCAAAATGACTTTCGTGGAGTTTCAGGACTTTTGGAGCTGTGCAGAATAGGTCTCTAATATTTGCTCCTTTTGCAGCCCAGAATCCCAGCTGTCGGCATTCTCCCTCCTTATGTAAACCTTGTACAATAAGAGAGAATAGCCGTAAGTATTGTGACATAATGTGTAATAACAGCCCATAATGCAATAAATATCGATATAAAAGCATGATACAAAATGGACGTATCAACTTCCCCAAGCTTAGACCTTGCTTGTCCTGAGGCGAAAGCTGATATCGAAAAATATGCCCACATGTTTAGAGATAGAGGTTGTTGGTGTCAAAACCGGCGGATCTCGGGTAGGGGGTCCCGAACTGTGCGTCTAAGGCTAATGGTAATAGGAGGCGGGGGACACAATGTTTACCCAGGTTCGGGCCCTCTCTATGGAGGCAATACCCTACTTCCTGCTTGATTGATCTTGATGATATGAGTATTACAAGAGTTGGTCCACCACGAGATCGTAGAGGCTAAACCCTAGAAGCTAGCCTATGATTATGATTGTTGTTGTCCTACGGACTAAACCCTCCGGTTTATATAGACACCGGAGGGGGCTAGGGTTACACAGAGTCGGTTACAATGGTAGGATATCTACATATCCGTATCGCCAAGCTTGTCTTCCACGCCAAGGAAAATCCCATCCGGACACGGGACGAAGTCTTCAATCTTGTATCTTCATAGTCCAGGAGTCCGGCCAACGGTGATAGTTCGGCTATCTAGACACCCCCTAATCCAGGACTCCCTCAGTAGCCCCTGAACCAGGCTTCAATGACGATGAGTCCGGCATGCAGATTGTCTTCGGCATTGCAAGGTGGGTTCCTTCTCCGAATACTCCAAGGTAGATTTTGAACACAAGGATCGTGTCCGGCTCTGCAAAACAAATTCCACGTACCACCATAGAGATCACAATATTTCACAAATCTAATCTGCTGACAATTTTCCATAGCGTGACATCATGTCGTGACCCGGTCATTATATGAACCATTTTTCCCAGCCTGCTACTACACGCATTGCGAGGCGGTTTTATTGGCACGTCTTGTCGAAGCGGAGATTGCGTTCCCCTTATCACGGGATTCTCATCAATACGGGCATGGTTGGGATTCTCATCAATACGGGCGTGGGTAACCCAACCGTGCATGTTAGTATGACTCCTTGATTTTAGGCAAGTTCCAAACGGCCACGCGGAGGACGCTTGATATTCACCCTCTTTATAAAGAGGTCCATACTTGTCCTTTTCTTTCCACGCCCAATCCCTCCCTTCCCCTACCTCGAGTTCCAACACCCAAGGTTCGGGTTAAGCGCTCCGGATCTTCAACCATGTCCGGATCCAACCTTCAAGGCCGGTGGATGGCCTCTTCTGTTACAAAGGAGGACATCAAGAAGCTTAGGGAGGCTAGGTATCTGACCGCCGAAATCCCCCATAGGCTACCTGCCCAAGGGCAGGTTATCCCCACTCCCGAACCCAACGAGAGTGTTGTATTTGTTTCCCACTTCCTCCAAGGGCTAGGCTTTAGTCTTGAGCCCTTCGTAAGAGGGCTCATGTACTATTACGGGCTAGATTTCCATGATCTAGCTCTAGATTCCATCCTTCACATCTCGTTGTTTATCATCGTGAGGCCTTCCTCTACATTACCCCACACTTCGGCTTATGGCTCAAGACCTTCAATGTGAAGACGAAGATGATCGGCGGGTGGCATGCGGGGTGCGGAGGCGCTATAATAAGCAAAGGTGTTGACGCCCTATGGCCAAAGGGTTCCTTCCCGGAGGTGTCCGACTTATGGCAACGGGAGTGGTTCTACATCACAGCACCCCGAGGTACAAAGCGGGCAGCCGCCCCAGCCTTCCGCTCGGGCCCTCCGCCCCAACTTGCATCATGGGTCAACAAAGGGCTGGACTGGGGGGCAGTTAATGACGTGCTGACATTGCAAAGCCGCATCTGAGATCTCCTCAAGAGGGATGTCAGTCTCGTCAAAATAATTCAAGTAATTCTAGTTCGTCGGGTCCTGCCATGCCAACGTGGATCTCTCCGTATGTGGGAGTTCAACCCGAAAGGACCGCGAACTGTTCAACACTTCTTCGGCGTGACACTCGAAGGGATGTATCGACTATTCTTCAGATCACGAATAAAGTGTCCGGACACCATCGAGGATGCGGGTCTGAACTGCAACCGTCCAGATACCCAAGTAAGTAACTCCGTGACCAAACATGCTGCTTTTATATTTGTCACAACATTATTTTGAAAAACTACCCTCGGCCAGGACTGGATAAGAAAGGCGGAGAGGAGCAGGTGTTCGGCCCCTCTTCCCGAAGGCTCGCCGGATCCTGTACTAAACAGGATGCTGGCTCGTGCACCCTATCAAGTGCCATCAGGAGAAGGTGAGGGGAGGAATAGAGAAGCCAAAAGAGGGCTTCATACATTACACATCCAAACCGGGGGAATTAGTGCCTTCGCGAAGGAGGGTGATCGGGCAGGTGAATCTAAATCCCCTCTCCCCACAGGAAGAAAAGGACCGCCTCTGAAGACTTGGAAATGGAGGTTTCCAAACGAGGGAGGAATCCTTCGCCAGGGGGCCCTGCCCCAGAGGGCATCCTTACCACACAACACCCGCAAGGGGGCCACCCATCAACTGAGTCGTAAGTGAACAAATGAACTTTGGTAAATATATCCTTCTTTTTCTCTGAGAATAACAACTGAGACATATGTTTTGCAGTCTGGCTCATAGCCGTTCTCAACAAAGTTTGTCTTCGGGGGATCTTCTTTTGGAGATGATGGAGAGCGAAACGCCTCCCCCTGCTTCCCCGCCTCGTGTGACGGACAACCTTGAGGTGTCATCGCGGAGGATTTCTCCTGATCCGCAAAAGCCAGAAGGTAACTCTTCGGCCGCCCGAAGTCCGGGGTTTTCGGCTCCTAAGGAGACCAACAGAAAAAGCCCGGGACTATCCAGTGTACAACCGGACACATTGATGGATCGTTTGGAGCAAGCGGCTATCTCAGAGACACATCATACCTTAATGGGTATGGTGGTTGAGAGGATCTCATCCACCAAAAGCGGGTTGAATGAAGCTTTTACAAGCCTACTAAGAGGCTTTGAGGTACGCAACGTAATATATATATTTTTGAGTGTACTGCACACGCTAGGTGTGCTCTGTATAGATAGTAGCCCCTGAGACTCTGGTTGCCGTCCAGAGGCGGCAAGCGGAGGATCATAGTCTCAGGTAATAATAGCGCTGGTTTTGTGCGCAGGCGGCTGCAGATCCGGCGACTGACCGAACTGCTGATTTTGCCGAATTGAGACGGCAGCTTGACGTGGCGGATGCGGACATCAAGCTTGTGAACAAGCGGCTTGACGTGGCACAGGGTATGTATATTCGGATGGTCAGCAAATATTAAGAGGAGCATGATGCTAGTATCTATAATATGCTTTGACTGCAGATGGAGCTGCCGCCGTGGAGACCCTTCGGGCTGAACTTGCCTGAGCCAAGGAACAAGCTAGGAGAAGCGATGAGGCCGCCCTGAAGGCAGCCGAAGAGTTAAAAGCCGAACAAGTTGCTCATCGCTAGAGCGAAGATAAAATAGCCAACATGGCTCTTGAGCTGCAAAATGCCGCCAGCCGATATGAGATCCTCGAAAGAGAAAGCCAAGTGAAAATGGCTGACCTGAAGAAGGTCTTGGAAGAAGCCAAGGAAACGCGATCTGAAATCAGAGCGGCACGAGAGGAGCTTCGTCAAGTCGGAGATATCACGGCTAGGAAGCCCTTCTTATTGCGGGCGAAGTTCGGCGATCCGAAGTATGCCTCTCTTGATCAATTGTGGAGTTCGGCAGACACATACTTGTATTAGCAAAGAGTGCTACTGATGCGACAGAGTATTTCAAAGATCAGAAAGATCATGAGGTGGAAAGATTGTTCTGGTCGCAATTCAGTAATCCAAGGCACCCGCTACTGTTGAATGAGCAAATGGCCAAGTGGGCCGACCTCCATCGGTTGTCCGGGCTTGCCATGAAGTCTGTTGTGTATCATCTTTGGCTGAAGGAACCAAGTCTGGATAGTTATTTTGGTTTAGTGCAATGATTTCTTCATGTTGTGCCACATATCGACACTGTTAAGAGGTCGGCGTGCATAGAGGGTGCGCGGATGGCTCTTGCCCGTGTTAAGACATATTGGGCGAAGATGGAGGCCACCGCTGTTGCAACCAGGGGTCCGCCCGGGGGTCAGGACTCACGTGAGCACTATTTTGCAGAAGTTCTGGAAGGTGCCCGTTTAATATAGGCTTAGTGCTCAAAGAGTACCATGTTCCAGTGACATGTATTTTGATTGTAAAAACAATGCTTCTTTGATAATAAAGGCTATATTTATACTTTTGCCCATAAAGTATTGTAGTGCCTCCTGTGCGGCCGTTTATGTATGTATGTATATAACCTGAAAGTTTACAGTCGTCGGCTTCAGCCCCCACGCATATAATGAGGGGGTGTTCGGTAAAGTGCGTAATCACACTTGATCCAATGTCTTGGTCCGTTAAGGAGGTGATAGCGCGGAGAACGAGGAAATCAGACTATATAGCTTTAACACTTTCACTTAGCCATAGGAGTTTGACGGTGGGCTACAATATAGCCCCTGGTATGTCCGCGTTCGTCCAAATACGGTTCGCGTACCTACTTGACCGGGAAACCGGTCCTTCATTAATGCAGAGGAATCACGAAGATTCCGATGAGTCCTCGAGCGGTTGACTAGTCTCTCGCTTTATCATGATAGTCAGTTTTCGGCTTTCTCTACTGAGGTGCTCATCCAGATGAACCAGGGCACAATCATTGTAGTTCTCCCGGTGCCACCTTAGTCGATAGAGCGGAACGTAAGTTAGCAAAACATGGGAGCCGGTCAAACCCAACTATTGACCAAAGACATGATTCGGAGATGATACATATAAGGCCAAACTCGCGACGCCGAACACTCCCGAAGGTATTCGAACTGTAAAACATATACTGGGCTGAGTACCGCCCTTGATAATGAGCCCTGAATATCCAGGTACATGCATTAATCTGGCGTGACGAAATGCTAATAATGCTAGTATCCCTCTCGGTTGTTTTAAGTGCCCAGAGGGTGTGAAGCAACAAGAGACAATAAAAAAAGGTTTACACAGGGTCTTAATCTAAAAAGAAACCTTTGAACAGGGTTGTGCTACACGTCTGCGCCTTTGTCTCCGTTGTGCCGTATCTTGGAAGGGTGTAGCACGATGGTCATCTGTAAAAAAGAAAAAACCCAGGTGAAAGTAGCTGGTGTGACCATTCGAAAAGTTGGTTATTCCGAATGAACCATGAGAATTCAATTTATTGTATATTAGTAGGGTCGAGTCGAACTATGGACCCTTTTACATGCGGGCAGCCCCTAGCACCACATATGGGGGTATATCCGTCGACCAAGCTCAGGTTTATCTCGGCTGCTACAACTAGTGGTGCGCTGGACACGTCTAGCCATGTCCGTGGTCTTGACGACCGATCATTTATTCGGGTTGGGGAGGCCGTTCAGTGGTTCGGCTGCTAGAGCCGCCACATATTCTTCTACACGCAGGGAACACTTTGTATTTGCGCTAATTGTGATGATGCCACGTGGACTGGGCATCTTAAGTTTAAGATAAGCGTAATGCGGAACTGCATTGAAGCGAGCGAAGGCCGTTCTTCCGAGTAGTGCATGGTAGCCACTTCGAAATGGAGCGATGTTGAAGATTAGTTCTTCGCTTCGGAAGTTGTCGGGCGAACCGAATACAACCTCTAGTATCAGAGAGCCCGTGCAGCGGGCCTCTATGCCTGGTATTACTCCTTTAAAGGTGGTACTTCTTAGGCTGATTCTTGACGGGTCTATCCCCATCTTGCAGACAGTGTCCCGATATATCAGATTAAGACTACTGCCGCCGTCCATGAGGACTCGGGTGAGATGGTATCTGTTAATTATTGGGTCGAGCACCAAGGCGGCCGAACCTCCATGCCGGATACTAGTCGGATGATCCCTGCAATCGAAAGTGATCAGGCAGGCCGACCATGGGTTGAATTTTGGGGCAACTGGTTCTACAACATATACGTCTCAGAGTGCGTGTTTGCGCCTCCTCTTTGGTACGTGGGTTGCGTAAACCATGTTCACTGTTTTGACCTCTGGTGGAAATTTTTTCTGTCCCCTAGTGTTCAGCTGGCGAGGCTCGTCCTCGTCTTCACTTGGCGTCTCCCTCCCTTTGTGTTCAGCATTTAGCTTGCCGTCCTGCTTGAAGACCCAGCATTCTCTGTTGGTGTAATTTGCAGGTTTCTCGGGGGTGCCATGGATCTGACATAATCTGTCTAGAATTTTGTTTAAGCTGGACGGCCCATCTCTGCTGCCTTTAAATGGCTTTTTCTATTGACTGGGTCGAGAGCCCCTGAATCCGGCGTTTACCACCATGTTGTCTAGGTTGTCTTTGTTATTTCGACGCTTGTTTTTATTGCGTCGCGGCTTCCCATTGCCATCCCTGATTTCGGATGTGCCTGGGTCGCTGGTGCCGCTGCGGGCCAACCAATTGTCTTCGCCCGCGCAAAAGCGGGTCATAAGGCTTGTTAGGGCTGCCATTGTCCTCGACTTTTCATGCCCGAGGTGTCTGGCGAGCCATTCATCCCAGACACTGTGCTTGAAGGCTGCTAAGGCTTCGGCATCCGGGCAGTCGATGATTTGATTCTTCTTGGTGAGAAATATGTTCCAAAGCTTACGGGCTGACTCTCCAGGTTGTTGGATTATGTGACTTAAATCGTCTGCATCTGGAGGTCGGACATAGGTCCCTTGAAAATTAGCCCTGAAAGCATCCTCAAGTTCTTCCCAACTTCCAATTGAGTTTTCGGGGAGGCTTTTCAACGAGTGCAAAGCTGGTCCTCAATCCAGACTGCAGGGTCTGTCATTTCGTCGTATGCCTCTATGTTGATGGGTTTAAATCCCTCTAGAAATTAATGATCCAGCACCTCATCGGTGAAGCACAGGGGGTGTGCAGCACCCCTGTATTTGGATGTGTCATGGCATGCTGCCGACGGTTGTAGTGTTCGGTGTTGATTCCGAGCTGGTATTCGATCAGTATAGTCATTTTGGTGGCCGTGATCGTGCGCCGGAGCACGCTTCCTAGATCCATAGATGGACATGGCCATACCGGCTTTTTTGTCCAGGTGCTCACGTAAATCGTGTGCTGACTTGTGTGTGGTGTCATTAGCCGCCCTGTCGCAGCCACGGGGTGGTCGGTCCGGCACATCGGCCGTATTATTTTTCGGCGGAATGGGCTCTACAACCTCGTCGTCGAATTCGGGCAGCAGCTTGCGCTTTGGGTAGCTCTTTGTGTGGCAATCGCCACCGTATTTTTCATCAGTGTCGAGCACTTTGTTCCATCTGTGGTTGAGCGTATCCTGCGCGTCCTTAAGCCTTTGCTTCTGCTTCTTCAAGCTCCTCGCGGTGGCGATAAGCCTTTTGTGGAGGTCTTTTTGTTCCAAGTGCTTTTCCGGGATGATGAGTGCATTGTTGTCCAGACTGTTCTCCTTTCTGGAGACAGGTTTATGAGTTTTATTTTCGGCATCGCTGTGATCGGACAACAGCCCCGGACTATGTTCGCCGTCCCCTGGCTCATCCTGCTCCATCGCTGGGTCCATGGGGTCGTCGTTACCTTTGGAGTCGACCGGGGTATTATTCTTTCTTGTGCCGTTATCGCTATTTTTGCTATGGCGGGATTTAGAGCGGCACCGACGCCGGTGCTTTGGTTGCTTCTCAAGAGGATTATCCTCTGTTGCATCCCTCCGTTCTTCGCCATTGTTTAATTTGGGTGTGTCCACCATGTATATATCATATGTGAGGTGGCTGTCCAGCGCCCTTTGGGCGGTGGTTCCTGTTCTTCTCCGGCATCGTCGTCCATACCATCGATGTCTTCAGAGTCGAAATCAAGCATGTCGGTTGAGTCGTCGACAGTGGCTATTAAGTGGGTGGTGGGTGGGGAACGAATTTCTTCGTCGTTCGCTTCCCACTCAAGCCAGACATAGTTCGGCCAAGATTCTCCTGACAGGGAGAGGGATTTCAGTGAATTTAGCACATCGCCCAAGGGCGAGTGCTGAAAGATATCCGCGGAGGTAAACTCCATGATCGGTGCCTCATCAGATTTGATAGGCACGGATGCGTGCGGTTCGGAGCCTATGGTCGGAGACGAGTCCGTGGGTCCAATGTCACAGACCTCATTGAAGGCGAAGTCTGTGTTCGGCTCTATTGCTGATGAGTGTAAGGCCTCCGTGGCAGGGTCTATCCACCCGTCCTCGGATGGCACGATCTGCTCGGGATCTAAGGCCAAGGCAGCTGTAGGTGCATTCTCCTGAACACCGTCCGATGGCAGATCTAAATCATGCTCATTGTGATTGTAGGGCGCACCTGTCATGGGCCCGAATCCATCGAAGATCAAGTCTCCGCGGATGATGGCAGTGTAGTTCACGCTTCCAAACCTTACCTGATGGCCAGGGGCGTAGCTATCGATCTGCTCCAGGTGGCCAAGCGAGTTGGCCCCCCGTACGAAGCCGCCGAATATGAAGATCTGTCCGGGAAGGAAAACCTCACCCTGGATCGCATCGTTGTCGATGATTGAAGGAGCCATCAAGCCTTATGGTGACGACGCAGTGGAACTCTCAATGAGAGCACCAATGTCGGTGTCAAAACCGGCGGATCTCGGGTAGGGGGTCCTGAACTGTGCGTCCAAGGCTAATGGTAACAGGAGGCGGGGGACACAATGTTTACCCAGGTTTGGGCCCTCTCTATGGAGGTAATACCCTACTTCCTGCTTAATTGATCTTGATGATATGAGTATTACAATAGTTGATCTACCACGAGATCGCAGAGGCTAAACCCTAGAAGCTAGCCTATGATTATGATTGTTGTTGTCCTACGGACTAAACCCCCCGGTTTATATAGATACCGGAGGGGCTAGGATTACACAGAGTCGGTTACAAAGAAGGAAATCTACATATCCTAATCACCAAGCTTGCCTTCCATGCAAAGGAGAGTCCCACCCAGACACGGGACGAAGTCTTCAATCTTGTATCTTCATAGTCCAA
Organism: Triticum aestivum; assembly: GCF_018294505.1. NCBI lineage: Eukaryota > Viridiplantae > Streptophyta > Magnoliopsida > Poales > Poaceae > Triticum > Triticum aestivum. Next base: position 251,246,369 of record NC_057813.1, read on the forward strand.
CAGTCCGGCACAAGTACATAGTCCGGCTGTCCGAGGACCCCCTAATCCAGGACTCCCTCAGAGGTGTCGCTAAAATAAAATACGGACATGAGGGCATCGCGATCATTCTTATAACAACAACATATATATTTTGTCATATGATTCCTTATGCTCAAGTAACAATCTATTCACAATGTCAAGTATGATTCAGAAACTTCACTGAGAACTAACAAACTATAATCTCACTCAGTGAAGCAATTACAATTTATCATAACATAGGAAAGAGTCAACATAAGAGCTTTTCAACAAGTCCACATACTCAACTATCATTTAGTCTTTCACAATTGCTAACACTCAGACAATACTTATGGTTATGCAGTTTTAATCGCACACAGAGAAAGATAGTGCTTATAGTGTTGCCTCCCAACCTTTTACCTCAAGGGTAATGTCAACAATAATATTTCATGCTAACTTACATCCAATTGCATATATATATATCAAGATCTTTCCAACACGAGGTTCTTGCCAAAGGATAAAGTGTAAAAAGGAAAGGTGAAGATCACCATGACTCTTGCATAATGTAAAAGATAGGCCCTTCGTAGAGGGAAGCAGAGGTTGTCATGTGCTTTTATGGTTGGATGCACGAAATCTTAATGCAAAAGAACGTCACTTTATATTGCCACTTGTGATATGAACCTTTATTATGCAGTCCATCGCCTTTATTACTTCCATATCACAAGATAGTATAAAGCTTATTTTCTCCACACTAATAAGTCATACATATTTAGAGAGCAATTTTTATTGCATGCAACATGACAACTTACTTGAAGGATCTTACTCAATCCATAGGTAGATATGGTGGACTCTCATGGCAAAACTGGGTTTAAGGATATTTGGAAGCACAAGTAGTATCTCTACTTGGTGCAAGGAAATTGGCTAGCATGAGGGGGGAAGGCAAGCTCAACATGTTTGGATGATCCATGACTATATACTTTAACTGAGATGTGAGAAAACATAACCCATTACGTTGTCTTCCTTGTCCAACATCAACTCTTTAGCATGTCATACTTTAATGAGTGCTCACAGTCATAAAAGATGTCCAAGATAGTATATTTATATGTGAGAACCTCTCTTTCTTTATCACTTCCTATTAATTGCAACGATGACCAAAACTATGTTTGCCAACTCTCAATAACTTTTAATCATCATAATCTTTATATGTGAAGTCATTACTATCCATAAGACCAATATGGTCTCTTTTTATTTCTTTTTATTCTTTTATTTCCTCAAGATCATAGTAAGATAGCAAAGCCCTTGACTCAACACTAATCTTTATTATATATAGCTCACAGACTCGATTACATAGAGGGATCATAAAGCAAAAATCAAAACTAAATCATTCCAAAACTTATTCTACTAGATCAAGATATTACCAAAAAGGACCGAACTAAGAAAAACTGTAAAGATAGGAGTGTGATGGTAATACGATACCGGGGCAACTCCCCCAAGCTTGGCAGTTGCCAAGGGGAGTGCCCATACCCATGTGATTAGTTCCTCGGAGGTGGTGATGATGGAGTTGTTGATGATGTAGGCTTGTCGTCCGTCTTCCAAGGCATAGGCTCATCATCATAGAAGGATGATCGAGTCTCCGGGATCCTCAAATCTGCAGCCAAACTCATCCTCTTGAATTTATATTCATACTCATAGTTTTGGTTTTGAAGGTCATAGATATGGGCTTGGAGGTGCTCGATTTTCTCATGAAGCTTGAAGATGGTCTCCCCACTGTTCTTGGCGTCTAGCTTGTGGTTGTTAGTGAACTCCGCGTTCCACCATCCCTTGGCACTTGAAACTTGTTGTTCCATTGTTTTGAGCTTTGTCTCCACACTTCTGGTACTCCTTGGTCCCTCCACATCGCGGATGTGCAGCACCCCCTCACGCACCTCAATGGTTTGAGGGTGATGCAGCACCTCCGCGAGGTAGGGGTTGATGACCCTCTCGAAAAACTTGTCCTTGGGGGCGCTTGAAGACGTCATGGTGCTCTAGATCTGTCAGAAAGCAGCTCGAAACAAAGATAGAGGATATTTGCATGATACGGTGGTCAAAACCTTCGGGAGATTATAATGAATTTTACCGACCAAAAGAAGTATCGTGCAAGAAAACGGAGTCCGGAGAGCACACGAGGTGCCCACGAGGCAGGGGGCGCGCCTAGGGGGGCAGGGCGCGCCCTCCACCCTCGTGGATGCCTCGTGTCCTTCCCGGACTACTTCTCATTTTCCTATTTTCTTAATTATTCCAAAACGGAGAAAAATTGCTACTAGAACTGTTTTGGAGTCGGTTTACTTACCGTACCACATACCTATTCCTTTTTGGAGTCTAAAACGTTCAGGAAAGTGTCTCTTATGTATTCCTCCGGGGTTACGGTTTCAATAACATTAGTTTCAACATTTATAGGATTACCTGAGATATAATGTTTGATTCTTTGACCATTCAATACCCTTGGGTTCGTGCCTTCAAAGTTGTTGATTTTTATGGCACCGGAACGATAGACCTCCTCGATAACGTAAGGGCCTTCCCATTTAGAGAAAAAAAATTCCTGCAAAAAATCTTAAACAAGAGTTGAATAGCAACACATAATCACCTACGTTAAACTCACACTTTTGTATCCTTTTGTCATGCCATCTTTTAACTTTTTCTTTAAACAGTTTGGCATTCTCATAGGCCTGGGTTCTCCATTCATCAAGTGAGCTAATGTCAAATAGCCTCTTATCACCGGCAAGTTTGAAATCATAATTGAGCTCTTTAATGGCCCAATATGCCTTATGTTCTAGTTCGAGAGGTAAGTGACATGCTTTCCCATAAACCATTTTATACGGAGACATACCCTTAGGATTTTTATATGCGGTTCTATAAGCCCATAATGCATCACCAAGTTTCTTGGACCAATTCTTTCTAGATCTATTAACAGTCTTTTGCAAAATTAATTTGAGCTCTCTGTTACTCAATTCTACTTGACCACCAGACTGTGGGTGCTATGGAGATGCAATTCTATGATTAACATCATACTTAGCAAGCATTTTACGAAAAGCGCCATGAATAAAATGTGAACCACGATCAGTCATTAAGTATCTAGGGACTCCAAACCTCAGAAAAATAACTTCTTTAAGCATCTTGATAGAGGTGTTATGATCAGCACTACTAGTTGGAATAGCTTCTACCCACTTAGTAACGTAATCAACAACAACTAAAATATATGTATACCTATTAGAGGTAGGAAAAGGTCCCATATAATCAAAGCCCCAAACATCAAATGGTTCAATAACAAGAGAATAATTCATAGGCATTTCTTGACGTCTACTAATATTACCAATTCTTTGACATTCATCACAAGACAAGGCAAACTTACGGGCATCTTTGAAGAGAGTAGGCCAATAAAAACCGGATTGCAATACCTTATGTGCAGTTCTATCTCCAGCGTGGTGTCCTCCATATGCCTCGGAGTGACACTTGCGTAGGATCTATTCATGTTCATGCTCAGGTACACAACGTCTAATAACACCATCTACTCCTTCTTTATAAAGGTGTGGGTCATCCCAGAAGTAATGTCTTAAATCATAGAAGAACTTTTTCTTTTGCTGGTATGTGAAACTAGGTGGTATAAATTTAGCAACAATGTAATTAGCATAATCAGCATACCATGGAGTAGTACAAGAATCATTTATGACAGCTAATTGTTCATCAGGAAAGCTATCATCAATAGGTAGTGGGTCATCAAGAACATTCTCTAACCTAGACAACTTGTCTGCAACGGGGTTCTCAGCTCCCATTCTATCAATAATATGCAAATCAAATTCTTGTAGCAAGAGAACCCATATAATAAGTCTAGGTTTAGCATCTTTCTTTTCCATAAGATATTTAATAGCAGCATGATCAGTGTGAATAGTTACTTTAGAATCAACAATATAAGGTCTGAACTTATCACACGCAAATACAACTGCTAAGAATTCTTTTTTAGTAGTAGCATAATTTCTCTGGGCAGTGTCTAGAGTTTTACTAGCATATTGAATAACATTTAGTTTCTTATCAACTCTTTGTCCTAAAACATCACCTACAACATAATCACTAGCATCACACATAATTTCAAAGGGTAAATTCCAATCAGGTGGATGAACAATAGGTGCAGAAATCAAAGCTTTCTTAAGTATTTCAAATGCTTCTACACAATCATCATCAAAGGCAAAAGGAATATATTTTTGTAATAGATTAGTCAAAGGCCTAGAGATTTTAGAGAAGTCCTTAATGAACCTCCTATAAAAACCGGCATGACCAAGGAAACTTCTTATACCTTTGATGTCCTTGGGACATGGCATCTTTTCAATAGCATCAACCTTAGCTTTATCAACTTCAATACCTCTTTCAGAAATTTTATGCCCCAATACAATGCCTTCATTAACCATAAAGTGGCACTTTTCCCAATTCAAGACGAGACTAGTATCTTCACATCTCTGCAAAACTTGATCAAGGTTGCTCAAGCAATCATCAAAAGAGGATCCATAAACGGAGAAATCATCCATGAATACCTCACAAATCTTTTCACAAAAGTCAGAGGATATAGCCATCATGCATCTTTGAAAAGTAGCAAGTGCATTACATAAACCAAAAGGCATACGTCTATAAGCAAAAGTACCGAAAGGGCAAGTAAAAGTGGTCTTTTCCTGATCCTCCGCTGACACGGGTATTTGAGAGAAACCAGAATAACCATCTAGAAAACAAAAATGTGTATGTTTGGATAGTCTTTCTAACATTTGATCAATAAAAGGTAAAGGGTAATGATCTTTTTAGTAGCTTTATTTAATTTGCGGAAATCAATTACCATCCTATAACCTGTGATAATTCTTTGCATGATCAACTCATCTTTATCATTAGGAACGACAGTAATACCTCCCTTCTTAGGGACACAATGGACAGGACTTGCCCACTGACTATCAGCAACAGGATAAATTATACCTGCCTCAAGGAGCTTTAGTATTTCCTTTCTTACCACTTCTTTCATCTTAGGATTTAATCATCGTTGGTGATCAATAAATGGTTTGGCATCTTCTTCCAATTTTATTTTGTGTTGGCATAGAGTGGGACTAATGCCCTTAAGATCATCTAGAGTAGATCCAATAGCAGCACGGTGCTTCTTCAGAGTTTTCAATAATCTTTCCTCTTCCTGCTCTGAAAGGTTAGCACTAATAATAACAGGATATATCTTCTTTTCATCAAGATAAGCATATTTAAGAGTATCAGGTAATGGTTTAAGCTCAAACACGGGATCACCCTTGGGTGGAGGAGGATCCCCAAGGATTTCAACAGGCAAGTTGTGTTTCAAAATAGGACCCTGTTTAAAGAATATTTCATCTATTTCCCTTCTTTCATTCATAAACATATCATTTTCATGGTCTAGCAAATATTGTTCTAAAGGATCATTAGGAGGCACGACAATAGAAGCAAAACCAATAATTTCATCCTTACTAGGCAATTCTTTATCATGGGGTTGTCTACAAAATTTAGCAAAATTAAACTCATGAGACATATCTCCTAAGCCAATCGTAACAACATCCTTTTCGCAATCAATCTTAGCATTAACAGTATTCAAGAAGGGTCTACCAAATATAATGGGACAAAAGTCATCTTGTGGGGAACCAAGAACAAGAAAATCAACAGGATATTTATCTTTTCCACACAAGACTTCAACATCTCTAACAATCCCAATTGGTGAAATAGTATCTCTATTGGCAAGCTTAATTGTAACATCAATTTCTTCTACCTCAGCAGGTGCAATATCATGCATAATTTCTTCATATAAGGAATAAGGTATTGCACTAGCACTAGCACCCATATCACATACGCCATGATAACAATGATCTCCTATTTTAACAGAAATAACAGGCATGCCTACAACGGGTCTATGTTTCTTAGCATCGGGTCTAGCAATTCTAGCAACTTGATCACAGACTATATGATTTTGTAGGGATAACTTTATTTGGCCATGGTATTTTGAGAAGACATGATTGCTTTTTTATTATGCTTGAAGTGTTATTGTTTTTATGTCAATATTAAACTTTTATTTTGAATCTTATGGATCTGAATATTCATGCCACAATAAATAATATTACATGGATAAATATGTTAGGTCGCAATCCGCATAAAAATTTCTATTTTTATCATTTACCTACTCGAGGACGAGCAGGAATTAAGCTTGGGGATGCTTGATACGTTTCCAATGTAACTATAATTTTTTATTGTTCCATGCTATTATATTATCTGTTTTGGATGTTTTATATGCATTATTATGCTATTTTATATTATTTTTGGGACTAACCTATTAACCTAGAGCCCAGTGCCAGTTTCTGTTTTTTCCTTGTCTTTGAGTTTTACAGAAAAGGAATATCAAACGGAGTCCAAACGAGCTAAAACTTTGTGGTGATTTTTTATGGACCAGAAGAAGCCCACGGAGCATCGGAGTTGGGCCAGAAGAGTCCCGAGGCAACCACAAGGGTAGGGGTCGTGCCCCCTTGCTTGTGGGCTCCTCGAGAACCCCCTTGACTTGTTTCTGATGCCAAAAGTTCTTATAAATAGGGAAACCTCCAAAAAGAAACCTAGATCTGAAGATCCACCGCTGTAAGCCTCTATAGCCATGAAAAACCAACCGAGAGCCTGTTCTGGCACCCTGCCGGGAGGGGAATCATCACGGGAGGCGATCTTCATCATCCCGGCGGTCTCCATGATGAGGAGGGAGTAGTTCACCCACGGGTCTGACGGTATGTACTAGTAGCTATGTGTTTGATCTCTCTGTCTTGTGTTCTTGATTTGGCACGCACTTGATGTACCACGAGCTTTGTTACTATAGTTGGATCTTATGGTGTTCTTCCCTCTCTACTTTCTTATCATGAAGTGAGTCTTGCTCTTTGAGGTTTCGTTATGTTGGATTGAGTATTGGATTTGAGAACACTTGATGTATGTCTTGCGATGGGATATCTGTGGTGACAATGGGATGTTCTATTGATTCACTTGATGTATGGTTTGGCAGTCAACTCGTGGATTGCCCAGGTGACATTGGGGTAATCTATGCATAGGGCTTGATGCACGTTTTCCTTCTACGTTCTCCGATAGAAACTTTGGAGTGATTCTTTCTTGCATGTTGAGGGATTGTTATATGAACCAATTATGTTATCATCGTTGAGAGACCTTGCACTAGTGAAAGTATGAACCCTAGGCCTTGTTTTCAAGCATTACAATACCATTTTTGCTCACTTTTTTTTACTAATTACCTTGCTGTTTTTATATTTTCAGATTACAAAAACCTATATCTACTATCCATATTACACTTGTATCACCATCTCTTCGCTGAACTATTGCACCAATACAATTTACCATAGTATTGGGTGTGTTGGGGACACAAGAGACTCTTTTTTAGGTTGTAGGATTGTTTGAGAGAGACCATCTTCATTCTACGCCGCCCACGGATTGGTAAACCTTAGGTCATCCACTTGATGGAAAATTGCTACTGTCCTACAGAACTCTACACTTGGAGGCCCAACAACGTCTACAAGAAGAAAGGTTGTGTAGTAGACATCACACGTTCAGCTCGATGATGTCCTCGCCTTCTCGATCCAGCAAGAGAGGCGAAGTATTAGATGAGTTTCGGTAGCACGATGGCGTGGTGACGGTAGTAGTGAAACTTTTCCGCAGGGCTTCGCTAAGCACAACGGTTTAGAGCGGAAGATGAACTAGAGGGAGAGGGGGGCCGCACACGGCTTGGGAATCATGGTGTGTCGTGCCCCCTCCCCTCCTCACATATATATTGGTGGAGGGGGGAGGGGAGGCTGCCTAGGGCACGCCCCAAGGGGGGCGGCGGCTGCCCTAGCCGCGCCCCGCCCTTCCTTCTTAGGCGTGTGGGGGGGAAGCAAAGGGGGGCTGGCTGCCCTATGGCGCCATCCCTTCCCTTTCTCCCTTGCGTGGAGAAAGGGAGGAGGGGGCCAAGCCCTCCTCTTTCCTTTATAGGGCCGACGGCCAGGATGGGGGCGCCCGTTAGGCCCAATAACTTCTCGTGGCCTTCCGGACCCCCCCCCCCACCCTGGTGATCCGATAAATATCCGGTGCATTCTGAAACATTTCCGGAGACCAAATACTATCATCCTATATATCAATATTTACCTATGGACCATTCTGGAGCTCCTCATCATGTATGTGATCTCATCTGGGACCCCGAACAACATTCGGTCACCAACATACATAACTCATATAATACTATATCGTCAATGAACGTTAAGCATGCGGACCCTACGGGTTCGAGAATGATGTAGACATGATCGAGAAGCTTCTCCGGTCAATAACCACTAGCAGGACCTCGATGCCCATATTGGTTCCTACATATTCTACGAAGATCTTTATCGGTCGAACCTTTATGACAACATACGTAGTTCCCTTTGTCAATCGATATGTTCCGTGCCCGAGATTCGATCGTCGGTATCTCCATACCTAGTTCAATCTCGTTACCGGCAAGTCCCTTTACTTGTTATGTAATACATCATCTTGTAACTAACTCCTTAGTCACTTTGCTTGCAAGCTTCTTGTGATGATGTGTTACCGAGAGGGCCTAGAGATACCTCTTCGTCATACTGATACGTCTCCAACGTATCTATAATTTTTGATTGTTCCATGCTATTATATTATCTGTTTAGGATGTTTAATGGGCTTTAATATGCTCTTTTATATTATTTTTGGGACTAACCTATTAACCGAAGGCCCAATGATAGTTTCTATTTTTTTTGCCTATTTTAGAGTTTTGCAGAAAAGGAATACCAAACGGAGTCCAAACGGAATGAAACCTTCGTGATGATCTTTCTTGGACCGAAAGAAAACCAGAAGACTAGGAGATGAAGTCGGAGACGTAACAAGGAGGCCACGAGGCAGGAGGGCGCACCCAGCGGGGTAGGCACGTCCCGACCCTCGTGGGCCCCTCGTAGCTCCACCGACCTAGTTCTTTCGCCTATATATACTCTTATACCCTAAAACATCAGGGGGAGCCACGAAACCACTTTTCCACCGCCGCAACCTTCTGTACCCATGAGATCCCATGATGGGGCAACTTAATGTAGAGCTTTTCTATCAATTGCTCGGCAGTAATTTGTTCACCCATCATGGGGCCAGCGCACAGTGGTTTCGAGTTCTTAAAGGGCAACTTAGAAGGGATCAAGGGATACGCTGTGGGCCAGATGACCAAGAGTCGTCGCGGCAAGCTCTACATAGACAATGCAGGCTGGGCCCCCGAGGCCGGCTCAATTGAGTACGGGTACCGGGTCCCCTTCGGCGGAATTCACGTTTTCATCAGCAAGATCGGCGAGCCGGGCCCTGAGCCGGACATCTACACCGACATCATCAAGACGGCTCAGTGTGCAAGACCCGCCCGAGCTCAGTCCGCCATGAAACATGCCTTCGTTGAATTCATCCATGGGGCGGAATTTGATGAAGGATCTATGTCTGGCGGTGAGAAGACCATCTATTCTGATGGTGAGTCATCCACGGGTGGGACCACTTTGTTATACCAACTGCAAGATGGCAGGCTTGGGGGCTGTTCCGATGGTGACAATATTCCGGACCCACATGAGCCGCCGAACAGGGTCACGATCTTCATGGCCGATACACAGCGGGGGCAAAATTCTTCAATGGCAGCAACAATGATCTCTCGGTCAGCAGCGGTGATGGCAGCCGGGGCAAGAGGCCCTGTGCACCCGCCGGCTCAGGTTTTGACGGATTTGCTGGATAAGGTGACAACCTTGTTAGCAGCAGAGGTTAGCCCGGCGAATCAAGCTCAGCATAACGCAGAAATTGTGAAACTGTGTGATGAGGTAGCACTGGCCAAGGAAGACCTGGCGGCGGAGGATGTTAGGATGACAGCGGAGTGATACACCTCCAATGTATCTATAAATTTTTATTGTTCCATGCTATTATATTATCTGTTTTGGATGTTCAATGGGCTTTATTATACACTTTTGTACTATTTTTGGGACTAACCTATTAACCGGAAGCCCAGTCCAAATAGTTTTTTTTGCCTATTTCAGTGTTTCGCAGAAAACGAATATCAAACGGAGTCCAAACGGAATGAAACCTTCGGGAGAATCATTTTTGGAACAAACGCAGTCCAGGAGACTTGGAGTGGACGTCAAGGAAGGAACAAGGCGGCCACGAGGCAGGGAGGCGCGTCCAAGGGGGTAGGCACGCCCCCACCCTCATGGGCCCCTTGTGCCTCCCCTGACCGACTTCTTTCGCCTATATATACTCATATACCGTGTAAACATCCGAGAGCACCACGAAACCCTATTTCCACCACCGCAAGCTTCTGTACCAGTGTAGTCTCATCTTGGGGCCTTTTCTGGCGCTCTGTCGGAGGGGGAATCGATCACGGAGGGCTTGTACATCAACACCATAGCCTCTCCTATGAAGTGTGGGTAGTTTACCTCAGACCTTCGGGTCCATAGTTATTAGCTAGATGGCTTCTTCTCTCTCTTTGGATCTCAATACAAAAGTTCTCCTCGATCTTCTTGGAGATCTATTCGATGTAATTCTTTTTGCGCTGTGTTTGTCGAGACCCGATGAATTGTGGGTTTTATGATCAAGATTATCTATGAACAATACTTGAGTCTCCTTTGAATTCTTTTATGTATGATTTGTTATCTTTGCAAGTCTCTTCGAATTATTAGTTTGGTTTGGCCTACTAGATTGATCTTTCTTGCAATGGGAGAAGTGCTTAGCTTTGGGTTCAATCTTGCGGTGTCCTTTCCCAGTGACATCAAGGGCAGCAAGGCACATATTGTATTGTTGCCATCGAGGATAAAAAGATGGGGTTTATATCATATTGCTTGAGTTTATCCATCTACATCATGTCATCTTGCCTAATGCATTACTCTGTTCTTATGAACTTAATACTCTAGATGCATGCTGGATGTGGTCGATGTGTGGAGTAATAGTAGTAGATGCATAATCGTTTTGATCTACTTGTCGCGGACGTGATGCCTATATACATGATCATGCCTAGATATTCTCATAACTATGCACTTTTCTATCAATTGCTCTACAGTAATTTGTTCAACCACCATAATACTTATGCTATCTTGAGAGAAGCCACTAGTGAAACATATGGCCCCCGGGTCTATTTTCCATCATATAAGTTTCCGATCTATTTATTTGCAATCTTTACTTTCCAATCTATATCATAAAAATACCAAAAATATTTATCTTATTATCTCTATCAGATCTCACTTTTGTAAGTGACCGTGAAGGGATTGACAACCCCTTTATCGCGTTGGTTGCAAGGTTCTTATTTGTTTGTGCAGGTACGAGGGATTTGAGTGTAGGGTCCTACTGGATTGTTACCTTGGTTCTAAAAAACTGAGGGAAATACTTACGCTACTTTGCTGCATCACCCTTTCCTCTTCAAGGGAAAACCAACACATGCTCAAGAGGTAGCAAGAAGGATTTCTGGTGCCGTTGCCGGGGAGTCTACGCACAAGTCAAGACATACCAAGTACCCATCACAAACTCTTATCCCTTGCATTACATTATTTGCCATTTGCCTCTCGTTTTCCTCTCCCCCACTTCACCCTTGCCGTTTTATTCGCCCTATTTTTCCCGTTCACCTCTTTTTCGCTTACTTCTTGTGTCGTCGTTCGTCGTCATGGCCAGTCCTTCTATCATTGTTAGTACTCCTGATCATGAAGTTCTTAATTTTAAACAAAGGGAGGGAGAAAATCTAAAAGTTGCTTGGCATAGAATTTGCAATGCTCAGAATAGATGTACTAGGAAGCAATCTACTTCCGTTCTTTTTCGCAATTTTATGTCGGTGGAAACGACACCTATGGGGTCACGGGAATCCCTCCTACGGTTGCGGAGCGCGGGGTCGTGAGAAGAGCGGGATCAGCAATCAATATAAGCACACGGGTCATTTACCCAGGTTCGGGCCGCGAGGATGCGTAATACCCTAGTCCTGCTTTTGTGTCTATTTGAGTGTTCTTGGGGTTCTTGAGCTAGCTACGATGAGTGTAACTTGTCCAAGGGTCCGAATCCTTCTCTTGGATGCCTCGGGCCTCCTTTTATAGTCAAGGGGATCGCCACAGTGGCACACAGGAGGTGGCATCGGTGTACAGTGGCTAAGCTTATCTCTTAGCCATTACAGGACAAGACGCATTTAATGCGCCCCTGAGGTGTCCCTCTCACTTTATCAGGGATGGAAACCAGCCCCCGTCCCGTCCGTCGTTGGCCCACCTTGCTCCGACACGCGTCTAGGCCAGCGGTGCGCATGGTCCCATGTAGGCTGGCAAGCTGCTGAGGTGGCGCGGTGGTAGGGCCTTCACGAAAATTTGCATGCCACCACGTAGGCGCTTGCTAAGTTGGCTTGGAAGCCTCTAGTCGACACGCTGGTGCCTGCCTAGCTGGTGGGCTGTCAGCTACATGGGAGCGGCGGTGGAAACTTGGTGGGCGTGGGCCTGGCTGTGGCCCCGCGGATGTCCTCGGCAAGGGCCATGCCGGGGCCCTGGCAAGGGTCTTGCCATGGCGTCGTGGTTGTCCCCGGCAAGGATCTTGCCGGAGGTCTTCTGGGTTTCTTCGGCAAGGATCTAACCGAGGTTTGTCGTCTTCTAATCCTCATCTAACTTGGAGTGTTCATGATCTTCACAAAGATCTACATGCCATCATGGAGGCTCCTCCCAAGCCTTGGTCCCAACGTGGTTGGTGGTGTTGGAAAACCTAGGGCTCAAGGGTGGCGCACTCCTCTGGCGTCGGGCAAGTTGCCCCGGCGAGGTTCTTGCCGTGGTTGCGGAGGCCGCCCCGGCAAAGGTTTCGCCAGGGGAGCCTGTCCTGCCCTCTTGCTCTTTGTCTTTGTGTCTTGGCGTTGCTTTGCCATCTTGCGGCTTCCGCCTCCTTCCCTTGCCTTGCCAAGTGTGGCCTTGGGCGTGGCTCTGACTGCCCGTGCACAGGTAGAGGGGTGTAGAGCAGAACTCCTACTTCTGTACACCGACATTTTATGTAGGCATTACTCCTTGGAACAGATATATTCATGATACCATTACTGGAGGGAATTTCTTGGGTAGCCATAATTTTGATTCTTATAATGCTATGGTAGATTTGTTTGGTCCACCACCTCTTTTGGTTAATGGAACTATTTTAATTTTGGAACATGTGATGCAAAGGCTTGAAATTATTGAAAATGAAGTTGCCACTGTAGAGTTAATTGAAAATTTGGATAAAAAGATCCACAACCAAATTACCCAATATGGATCTAAGGTTGGAGTTACTCTAATTTTTTTTAAAGAAAAGGAACCTATAGTAAACGAAAAAATAGATCAAGATTCCACAAGAATCAGTAAACTTGAGGATATTAATACCAACTTAGGGTCTGCCTTTTCATCCGTGAAAAATACTCCAAATCCTCCTACTACCAAAATTTCCAAATTAATGTATGTTACCAAAAATAAGGGTGAATCTTCTAGTAAGGAAAATGTGGATCTCAAATCAATAAGTGTTCACCCCAGCTTTTTCACTATCATTAAGGAACCTTTTGCTACAAAAGAGTTTCTTGATTTCTTGCCTAGGAGTTTAATCATTAATAAAAATAAGTAAACTCCTAACGGTTATAAGTGTTCTATTGAAGAATTTAATACCAAAGATGCCAATACTTAGATCTATTCTCGCTTTTATGCCTAGCTAGGGGCGTTAAACGATAGCGCTTGTTGGGAGGCAACCCAATTTTATTTTTGTTCTTTACTTTTTGTTCCTGTTTAGTAATAAATAATTTATCTAGCTTCTGGTTAGATGTGATTTTATGTTTTAATTAGTGTTTGTTCCAAGTAAAACCTATAGGATCTTCTTGGGTGATTGTTAATTTGATCTTGCTGAAAAACAGAAACTTTTTCGCGCACGAGAACAATTTTCATAAATCACAGAAATGAGATTTTTAGTTGATTGTTTTTGAAGAAGATTAATAAACAAATTATCTAGGACTTACTATTTTGGTAGAATTTTTGGGTTCCATAAGTATTCGAAAGTTACATATTACTACAGACTGTTCTGTTTTGACAGATTCTGTTTTTTGTGTGTTGTTTGCTTATTTTGATGAATCTATGGCTAGTATCGGGGGGGGGGGGGGGGGGGTATGAACCATAGAGAAGTTGGAATACAGTAGGTTTAACACCAATATAAATAAAGAATGAGTTCATTACAGTACCTTAAAGTAGTGGTTTGTTTTATTTCGCTAACAGAGCTCATGAGATTTTCTGTTGAGTTTTGTGTTGTGAAGTTTTCAAGTTTTTGGGTAAAGATTTGATGGATTATGGAATAAGGAGTGGCAAGAGCCTAAGCTTGGGGATGCCCAAGGCACCCCAAGGTAAAATTCAAGGACAAACAAAACCCAAGCTTGGGGATGCCCCGGAAGGCATCCCCTCTTTCGTCTTCGTCCATCGGTAACTTTACATGATGCTATATTTTTATTCACCACATGATATGTGTTTTGCTTGGACCGTCTTGTATGATTTGAGTCTTTGCTTTTTAGTTCATCACAATCATCCTTGTCGTACACACCTTTTGGGAGAGACACACATGAATCGGAATTTATTAGAATACTCTATGTGCTTCACTTATATCTTTTGAGCTAGATAATTTTGCTCTAGTGCTTCACTTATATCTTTTTAGAGCACGGTGGTGTTTTTATTTTATAGAAATTATTGATCTCTCATGATTAACTTATATTATTTTGAGAGTCCTTTATAACAGCATGGTATTTGTTTTGGTTATAAAATTAGTCCTAATATGATGGGCATCCAAGTTGGGTAAAATAAAAACTTTCATATAGAGTGCATTAAACACTATGATAAATATGATACTTGGTAATTGTTTTGAGATATAAATGTGGTAATGTTAGAGTCATGCTAGTTGGGTAATTATGAAATTGATAAATACTTGTGTTAAAGTTGGCAAGTCCCGTAGCATGCACGTATGGTGAACGTTGTGTGACAAATTTGAAGCATGGGGTGTTCTTTGATTGCCTTCCTTATGAGTGGAGGTCGGGGTCGCGCGATGGTTAACTCCTACCAACCCTTCCCCTAGAAGCATGCTTAGTAGTACTTTGCTTGGATGGCTAATAAACTTTTGCAATAAGTATATGAGTTCTTTATGACTAATGTGAGTCCATGGATTATACACACTCTTACCCTTCCGCAATTTTCTAGCCTCTACGGTACCGTGCATTGCCCTTTCTCACCTTGAGAGTTGGTGCAAACTTCGCCGGTGCATCCAAACCTCGTGATATGATACGCTCTATCACACATAAACCTCCTTATATCTTCCTCAAAACAGCCACCATACCTACCTATTATGGCATTTCCATAGCCATTCCGAGATATATTTCCATGCAACTTTCCACCGTTCCGTTTATTATGACACACCCCATCATTGTCATATTGCTTTGCATGATCATGTAGTTGACATCGTACTTGCGGCAAAGCCACCTTTGTAATTCTTTCATACATGTCGCTCTTGATTCATTGCATATCCCGGTACACCGCCGGAGGCGTTCACATAGAGTCATATTTTGTCCTAAGTATTGAGTTGTAATTCTTGAGTTGTAAATAAATAGAAGTGTGATGATTTCCATTATTAGAGCATTGTCCCATGTGAGGAAAGGATGATGGAGACTATGATTCCCCCACAAGTCGGGATGAGACTCCGGACGAAATAAAAAAAGGAGAAAAATAAAAGAGGCCAAAGAAGCCCAAATAAAAAAATGAGAGAAAAAGAGAGAAGGGACAATGTTACTATCCCTTTTTCACACTTGTGCTTCAAAATAGCACCATGATCTTCATGATAGAGAGTTTATTATTTTGTCACTTTCATATACTAGTGGGAATTTTTCATTATAGAACTTGGCTTGTATATTCCAATGATGGGCTTCCTCAAAATGCCCTAGGTCTTCGTGAGCAGGCAAGTTGGATGCACACCCACTTAGTTTCTTTTTGATGAGCTTTCATACATGTATAGCTCTAGTGCATCCATTGCATGGCAATCCCTACTCCTCGTATTGACATCAATTGATGGGCATCTCCATAGCCCGTTGGTTATCCGCGTCAATGCGAGACTTTCTCCTTTTTTTGTTTTCTCACATAATCATCATAGTCTAGTCCACCCATAGTGTTGTGTCCATGGATTACACTCATGTATTGCGTGAGGGTTGAAAAGGCTGAAGCGCGTTAAAAAGTATGAACCAATTGCTTGGCTGAAACCGGGGTTATGGATGATGGGAGCATTTTGTGTGACGAAAATGAAGCATGGACAAACTATATGATTTCGTAGGGATAAGCTTTCTTCGGCTATGTTATTTTCATAAGACATAAACTGCTTGGTTAGCATGCTTAAAGTATTACTATTTTTATGTCAATATTAAACTTTTATATTGAATCTTTTGGATGTGAACATTCATGCCATAATAAAGAGAATTACATTGAGAATTATGCTAGGTAGCATTCCACATCAAAAACTCTATTTTTATCATTTACCTAGTCGAGGACAAGCAGGAATTAAGCTTGGGGATGCTTGATACGTCTCCAATGATCTATAATTTTTTATTTTTCCATGCTATTATATTATCTGTTTTGGATGTTTAATGGGCTTTATTATACACTTTTATACTATTTTCGGGACTAACCTATTAACCGGAGGCCCAGTCCAAATTCCTGTTTTTTGCCTATTTCAGTGTTTTGTAGAAAAGGAATATCAAACGGAGTCCAAACGGAATGAAACTTTCGGGAGAATCATTTTTGGAACAAATGCAATCCAGGAGACTTGGAGTGGACGTCAAGGAAGCAACGAGGCAGCCACGAGGCAGGGAGGCGCGCCTAGGGGGGTAGGCACGCCCGCACCCTCGTGGGCCCCTCGTGGCTCCCCTGACCGACTTCTTTCGCCTATATATACTCATATACACTGAAAACATCCGAGAGCACCACGAAACCCTATTTCCACCGCCACAACCTTCTTTACCCGTGATATCCCATCTTGGGGCCTTTTCCAGCGCTCCGCCGGAGGGGGAATCGATCACGGAGGGCTTCTACATCAACACCATAGCCTCTCCGATGAAGTGTGAGTAGTTTATCTCAAACCTTCGGGTCCATAGTTATTAGCTAGATGGCTTCTTCTCTCTCTTTGGATCTGAATACAAATTTCTGCTCGATCTTCTTGGAGATCTATTCAATGTAATTCTTTATGCGGTGTGTTTGTCGAGATCCGATGAATTGTGGGTTTATGATCAAGATCATCAATGAACAATACTTGAGTCTCCTCTAAATTCTTTTATGTATGATTTGTTAATTTTGCAAATCTCTTTGAATTATCAGTTTGGTTTGGCCTACTAGATTGATCTTTCTTGCAATGGGAGAAGTGCTTAGCTTTGGGTTCAATCTTGCGGTGTCCTTTCCCAGTGACAGCAGGGGCAGCAAGGCACGTATTGTATTGTTGCCATCGAGGATAAAAAGATGGGGTTTATATCATATTGCTTGAGTCTTTCCCTCTACATCATGTCATCTTGCCTAATGTGTTACTCTGTTCTTATGAACTTAATACTCTAGATGCATGCTGGATAGCGGTCGATGTGTGGAGTAATAGTAGTAAATGCAGAATCGTTTCGATCTACTTGTCGCGGACGTGATGCCTATATACATGATCATGCCTAGATATTCTCATAACTATGCACTTTTCTATCAATTGCTCGACAGTAATTTGTTCACTCACCGTAATACTTATGCTATCTTGAGAGAAGCCACTAGTGAAACCTATGGCCCCCGGGTCTATTTTCCATCATATAAGTTTACGATCTATTTATTTGCAATCTTTACTTTCCAATCTATATCATAAAAATACCAAAAATATTTATCTTATTATCTCTATCAGATCTCACTTTTGTAAGTGACCGTGAAGGGATTGACAACCCCTTTATCGCGTTGGTTGCAAGGTTCTTATTTGTTTGTGGAGGTATGAGGGATTTGAGTGTAGCCTCCTACTGGATTGATACCTTGGTTCTCAAAAAATTGAGGGAAATACTTACGCTACTTGCTTCATCACCCTTTCCTCTTCAAGGGAAAACCAACACATGCTCAAGAGGTAGCACAGAGCGAGCTGTTTTGGATGCTCAGGCACAACGAATCCAGGCTAGTTCCTTCCGACTCTCGTTGGATCAAAACGCTTCAAATGAAATCATGAGAAAAAGGCACCGGAGTCGTCTGCCGTCGGTTTACGAGGTTAGGAATCTCTTTGGTACATCTGGAGCTGGGACCAGCAACCAGCCAGAGATAAACAGGGTCGGAGCGCCGGCTCAACCACGCACGACGGAGCTACCTCGTTTGAACAATACTCCGCCTCAACACATGCCAACACCACCGGGTCATTATTCCAACCCTTTGGATAATATGATCGTTGCGGCGACACGATTGGCGGCTCTCCCAGTGGAGGGTGATTCTCCAGCGGCGGTTGAAACATAGAGAGCTAAGGAGCTTCTTCAAACAACATTGATATAGTAGGAGGCGTATACTTACAGTCGAGAGAGGATTCATTCAACCCCTCGCCCATGCCGGAGTTACAGTAGACACATGGACTCACCGGCCTTTTCAAGCAATGACCAACACCGTAACCAGCCGCGTGGGCATAACCCGCCGCGTGATGGTGCGCATGGTTTGGACGATCGGGATAGGGCATGTCGTGAAGCTGAGCAGGCGGCTCAGCAGACGGCTCATCAGCATCTTTCGGTTTATCCGACGACTTCAGTGGAGGCAGGTGTGACCTCTAGAACTACAGGTATACCTTGCTTGGTGTCGGCTCTGTGTAATGAGTGTTTTCCCAAGGATTTCAAAGGACCTCATAAGGTGCCTAACTACACAGCCGACTTACCCCCCCGAGGCGTGGATTGAGAGTTATGAGATGGCCATGGAACTATTGGAGGTCAGCGATGCTGCTTGTGCCAAATACTTCACCATGATGCCGGATTTGACGGCTCATACTTGGTTAAAAGGGCTGCCTGCCAATTCCATCGGGTCATGGGATGAGCTAAAAACCCGGTTTATCCAGAACTTCAAAGATACATGCAAACAGCCTATGTCGATTGTCGATTTGGATGCTTGCACCCAAGAAGAGAGCGAGTTGACGACCCATTGGGTGCACCGGTTCAAGGCCATCCTACACTCATCGGATAACATCAATGCCGGCTCAGCAGTTTTAATGTTAGAGAAGAATTGCCGTTTTTGCCTCTCGAACAGAAGTTAGGGCGGCTCAAGCGCGATTGCAATGATATGGGGTAGCTGATGGCGGCTCTATTTAAATATGCCGACTCTGATACTACCAAGGACCCCGAGTCTGATGATGAAAAGATGGGAAAGGGAAAGAAGAGTGGCAATACCAAGGGTCCGCAGTATAACCCGGCGAGTCAGGGGGGGCAATGGTAAACGCAACGCCGATAGTAATTCAGATTTTGTGGCCGATACCAGTACACAGAATAATGGTCAGCGTCATAAGGGGAAGCCACCTCCTCGGATAGGTGGATCAGATGTCAATCTTGAGCACTTACTGAATCAACCCTGCCCAAAACATGGCACAAAGGAAAGGCCATCCACTCACCTTTGGAAAGATAGTCAAATTATGAGGGAGTTAAAAAAATCTGATTTTTTCAGAACAATCATGGGTGGGGCGATGGCCCAGGTTCTGGTGGTGGCGGTTCTCATGGCCCGGGTTATGGAGGTGGCGGTGCTAATTTCGGCTTCCAGGGTCACCAACACCATCAAGGTAATCAGGGTGGTTACAATCAAGGTAATCAGGGTGGTTACAATCAACAATCCGGTCAAGGGGGTCAGCAACAGCAGTCTGGATATCAAAATCATCCGAAGCAGTTGAATAGTAGGCAGTACCACGTCTTCACCACAAGTCTATGCAAGCGGGACCAGAAGCTCCACAAGAGGGTTGTGAACGCCGTTGAGCCGGCAGTTCCCCATTACTTGTGATGGTCTGAGCAACCCATTATGTGGAGTCGAGTGGATCACCTGCCCTGGGTTGATAATCCGGATCATTGGCTTTGGTGGTGGCGCCTCAAGTTGGTGGATACAAATTCAATAAGGTACTGATGGATGAGGGTAGCAGCATTACTATCCTTTATTATGATACTTTCCATCGCATGGGGTTGACTGACAAAACCTTAAGCCGTCCAATACTATTTTCCACGAAGTGGTGCCCGGTAAGTCGGTGTACCCTGTAGGCAAGATTGAGCTGGAAGTAGCCTTTGGGGATGAAAATGATTCCAAGGCCTAGAAATTAACCTTTGAAGTGGTCAAGATCAGAAGCCCGCTCTATTTGGATGGCCGGCTTATGCTAAGTTCATGGCACGGCCTTGTTATGTTTATCTGTAGCTCAAAATGCCAGGTTACAAAGGGACCATTACAGTGCATGCGAGTCGGAAGACAGCTTTGGAGTGTGAAGAAGGTGATGCTGCTTATGCTGAGTCTGTCTGTGCAACAGAGGAGTTGAAGTTTTACAAGGACAATGTTGATCCGGCTGATATGACATCTCTGAAAAAGCCTACTACAGAGCATGATCTGGTGCTGAAGTTTAAGTCGGCCGATGACACTAAGCTAGTTGACTTTGTTCCTGGCGATTCATCCAAGCAGTTCAGTATCAGTGTTAACCTGCATCCAAAATAGGAAAGTGCGCTCATCGAGTTCATCCGTGAGAACCGGGACATCTTTGCATGGAAACCTTCTGACCTGTCGGGTGTACCGAGGGAACTCGCTGAGCACACTCTTAATATTGATCCGAAGTTTAAGTCGGTCAAGAAGTTCCTTCGTCGGTTCAATGAGGAGAGGCATAAGGCCATTGGTGAAGAAGTGGCCCGGCTCTTGGCGGCTGGGTTCATTGTTGAAGTCTTTCATTCCGAGTGGTTGGCTAATCCGGTGATGGTGCTTAAGAAGATTGGCACTTGGTGTATGTGCGTGGACTACATGGACTTAAACAAGGCTTGTCCGGCTGATCCTTTTGCTCTCCCTCGTATTGATCAAATCATTGATGCTATGGCGGGTTGTGAGCATTTGAGTTTTTTTGGATGCTTACTCTAGTTATCATCATATCAAGATGGTAGTTAAGGACCAGGAGAAGACATTTTTTATCACTCCCTTTGGAGCCTTCTGCTATGTGTCTATGCCTTTTGGGCTCAAGAGCTCCCAGGCGACTTACTAGCAATGTGTGCAGAATTGTCTTCACAGTCAGATTGGACGCAATGTTCATGCTTATGTGGATGATACTGTGGTGAAATCCAGAGAGAAGGAAACTTTGATAGATGATTTGAAGGAGACCTTCAACAATCTCTGGGTCTACAAGATGATGCGTAACCCGGCCAAGTGCATTTTTGGTGTGCCAGCAGGCAAGCTTTTGGGTTTTCTGGTTTCTAATAGAGGCATTGATGCTAACGCGGAGAAGATCAAGGCCATTATCTCCCTAGCAAAGCCGGCGTGTATCAATGATGTTCAGCGCCTGGCGGGTCGTATTGCTGCCTTAAGATGGTTCATAAGCCGATTGGGTGAGAAGGCCATACCACTGTATCAGATGATGAAGAAAACAGATAACTTCGTCTGGAGTGATGCTTCTAATGACGCGTTTGAAGCTTTGAAGAAATAGCTAGCTGAGCCGCCAGTTCTTGCTGCTCCTATTGATAAGGAG
The DNA here is from genome assembly GCF_018294505.1 of Triticum aestivum. Classification (NCBI taxonomy): domain Eukaryota; kingdom Viridiplantae; phylum Streptophyta; class Magnoliopsida; order Poales; family Poaceae; genus Triticum; species Triticum aestivum. The sequence goes on from NC_057813.1 coordinate 251,268,122, forward strand.
TCGTTGTTATTATACGTGGCTGTTAACGCTCGGGCTGTCAGTGTAGCTATTGTGGTGGAGCGGAAGGAAGCAGTCAAGGAATATCCGGTTCAACGGCCGGTTTACTATATTAGTGAAGTACTCATTGAGTCAAAACAGAGGTATTCGCATTGGCAGAAGCTGGTATATGGGATGTTCATGGCCAGTCGGAAGCTTAAGCAATACTTTTTGAGTCATCCTATCACTGTGGCCAGTTCTGCTCCCTTAGGGGATATTATCCAAAACAGAGAAGCTACAGGTCAAGTAGCCAAGTGGGCCATTGAGCTTGGACCCCATGGTTTAAAGTATATGCCTCGCACGACCATCAAATCTCAAGCACTTGTGGATTTTATCTTTGACTTCACAGAACTGCTGATGCCTGAAGATAAGCCAGATAACACTTATTGGACTATTCACTTTGATGGGTCTAGAAAATTGGAGGGTTCAGGGGCTGGAGTTGTCTTAGCTTCCCCTCGAGGTGACAAGTTTTGTTATGTTTTAAGGTTGGTGTTTCCCTGTACTAACAATGCAGCTGAGTATGAAGCCTTGCTCCATGGTCTTCGGATGGATAAGGAGATGAACTTAAGCCAAGAGAGATGTTTCAGCGACTTAGACTTGGTGGCTCAGCAAGTTTTGGGCACATGGGATTCTAAGGATCCACTCATGGCGGCTTATCGCCGGAAGTTGATGCTATTGTTGGGCACTTCAAGGGTTATCAAGTGGAACACATTGATCACAGGAAAAATAAGGCGGCTGATGCCTTAAGCCGGTTGGGGTCTCAGCGTAAGCCGGTGCCACCTAACACTTTCTTGGATATTCTGCATAACCCTTCTTTCGAATTTCCTATAGAGGAAGATCTAGCTATTCCTGACCCGGAAGCACAATTGGTGGCAGCTCTTCATGCTATCCCTGATTGGAAAGTTCCGTATTTGGCTTATATGACCTGGGGCGAGTTACCTGAGGATGAAACTTTGGCCAGGCAGATAACCCGACAGTCTAAGTCAATGACAATTGCTAATAGAGAGTTACACCATCACAGTGTCACTAGGGCATTTCAACGTTGTATCTCTCCTGAAGAGGGTCGCAAGATTCTTTGCAAGATTCATGAAGGAGATTGTGGTCATCACGCCAGCTCTAAATCTCTTGTGGCTAAAGCTTTTTGTCATGGATTTTATTGGCTCACGGCTCATGCTAATGCAGAGGATTTGGTTAGTAAATGTGATGCGTGTCAGAAATTTTCACGGCGATCTCACATGTCGGCTCAAGAATTGAGGATGATTCCAATTACTTGGCCGTTTGCAGTCTAGGGGCTTGATATGGTTGGGCCTTTTAAAAGGTCCCAGGATAAAAAGACCCACCTTTTGGTGGCAGCTGACAAATTCACAAAGTGGGTCGAAACAGAGCCGGTCAGTAAATGTGACGCAACAACGGCGGTTCAATTCATCAAAAAGGTGATTTCTCGCTTTGGTTTTCCCCACAACATTATAAGTGATAATGGCACTAATCTGTCCAAGGGTGCTATGAAAGAGTTTTGTCAACGTGAGCATATTCTACTTGATGTGTCGTCAGTGGCTCACCCTCAATCCAATGGTCAAGCCGAAAGAGCCAATTTTGAGAGGCATCAAGCCCCGACTTATGGTTCCTTTGTAGAGAACGCTTGGTTGTTGGGTGGATGAGTTACCTTCAGTGCTATGGAGTATCAATACTACCCACAACAGATCTACAGGTTACACGCCTTTCTTCATGGTTTATGAAGCAGAGGCGGTTCTTCCTAGTGACATCTGTCACGACTCGCCCCGCATGGCAGCTTATGTTGAGGCTGATAATGAAAGAGCATGTCAGGATGCACTTGACCTATTAGATGAGGAGTGTGACCTTGCAGCGGCTCGTTCGGCGATTTACCAACAAGATCTACACAACTATCACAGCCGCCGGGTTAAGACAAGAACCTTTCAAGAAGGTGACTTGGTGCTCCGGCTCATCCAGGATCAAACTATCCCCACCTTGGGAAGGAACCTTTGTGGCCAGGAAGAATTTGAACAATGGGTCATACTATCTCATCGATGTTCGAGACTACAAGGACTCACTCAGTCGGAGGAGGACACCCGCCGGCCGTGGAATATTGCTCATCTTCGGCCTTACTACACTGAGCCACCGGCTCTTATGATGTACATATTTTGATAATGTATATATTATGATGATTATAATAAAGTTGGCATCCCTGATAAAGTAGGGCCTTTGTCGTTTCATGAGTCTTTTTCATCATAATTTCAAAGGTCACTTGGGGGCTTCTTGATCGTATTCGAATCATAGTTGTCCTTACCCTCTTGATCGGCGCAATGCCAAACCTTATGGTTACTAGGGGGATTCCTGATCATATTTGAATCATAGCTGTCGTTACCCTCTTGATCAGCGCAATGCCAAACCTTATGGTCACTAGGGAGCTTCCTGATCATATTCGAATCATAGCTATAAATACCCTCTTGATCGGCCCAAGGCCACAAACCACTTGGGGGCTTCCTGCTCGTATTTGAAGCATAGCTATGAAATAACCCTTTTGGTCTGGCTTCCTGCTTGTATACGAAGTATAGCTATGAAATAACCTTTTTAGTCTGGCTTCCTGCTCCTATTCGAAACATAGCTATGAAATAACCCTTTTGGTCCGGCTCCCTGCTCGTATTCGAAGCATAGCCTCGTTTCCTCTTTTTGCTTGGTTTTTTGAACGTTTTTTGGTTCATCTTGCTACCATCTTGACATATGGTTTAAAGTGATTCAGGCCATGTAGCCTCAATTCTCACAACTCATATTTGAAGCATACACGTGGTTTCTGATAACCCGGCCTGGCTTTGGACAATAAGTCGCCAGTTTATGATGATATTAAATACTTGGAAGCATTGGTTTCTAAGTTTTGGGTTATCGCCCTTACTACACAGGTAAACCGGCAGTACAATTCAATATCACAGGTATGATATTTTTTATTGGTTATATCTAATTATGACTAAACTGGCCCCATCTGTACACTATTTGTTGGTTATATATGGAATGTTATAACCCGCCCTGCGGTAAACTGCCAGGGCTCTTGTGATTTACTTGTGTGCAGGATAATTCTAAGTTTCATCTGCACAAATCAACGTCATGATAAGTGTAAAAGGATAATTGTCGAGTGGCGGCTCAAATAGCATTGGGCAAAACATAAACGTGCACGATGGCACGACAGAGCAGAGTTTTTGCTAGCCTATTACATGACTCAAGGAGTCAAAACGATTAAGTGTTTTTCAGAAGATCAAATATATGAACCGCCCAGCAGATCAATCTTCTTGGCTCTAATGGCTTGAAGCTTCTGGATCATCCTTCTCCGCTTCTTCGTCCTCCTCGACTGCCTGGAAGTTTGGTGATGACCTGTCAATGCCATTCAAGGCTTGGAATTTAGCTTCATCATCAATAAGCTCGGACGGGTCAACTTCAGGAGCAAAAGTGTGCTTATGGATTGGGGGAATTACATCCATCACTTTATAAGCCGGAGTAGGCAGCTTTTGATTTTTCATGTCATAAGACAGCTGGTATCTTGACAGATTCGTTTCATTGGCAATCAGGCTGGCCAAGGGACATATTTCCTTCACGCAGGCGGCTAAGTCTTTCTTATCAAAAGGAGTGCCATCTTATTTCAAGCTTGGATACCCGGTAGAGATATCGGCTGGGTCTAGCTCTGGTAGCCATGCTTTGGCCCGGCTCAAGGCCGTCACAGCACCAGCACTTGCGGATGATCGCTTCATCTCATTAAACCTCTCAGGTAGAACAGAAAGCTTCCTCAAGACCTAAATCAAGAGAGTAGGTGCTTGATTAGCTGGAGAAATTGTGGCCAGTGCACGCTAAGTCCCAGTATAGAGCTGCTCAACAAGTGTATAAATGGCCTTCAGCTTCACAAGCATATCTTGGTTAAGATTGGTGCTCCTGGGACCTTAATAATAATCATGGATGGGTTAGAGATGGTTTATATCATCAAGGAAGAAATTCAAAATTGATACAAGCAAGGCGACTTACCAAAGATAGCAGAAACCATTTGAGACAGATGGCGTTTTAAGACGGTAAGCTCAGTGGTCACCTCCTGAAGAGCCGCCTCCGCCTTCTCAACCCGTTGTATCAAGGTGGTTTTATCTTCATCCCAGGTTTTTCTTTCAACCTCAAAGATGGTCTTCAGTTTTTCTGTTTCAGCTATGCTAAATTGGAATTTTGAGTCAGCCTTCCGGGTCTGAGATTCCTGTTGCTCCAGACGAGTCTTCACGTCAGTCAATTCTGATTGAAGTTTAGTAGTGGTGGCATGTACATATACCGGTTTAAAATCATGATCAGATTTGGATTACAGAAATGAAGTCCCAAGCACTTTACAAGCAAGAGTACTTGGCACTTGGGGGCCAATGCCTGCCAAAAAATTATTCATAAGACGACTCATGTGATTAAGTCCCAAGCACTTTACAAGCAAGAGTACTTGGCACTTGGGGGCTAATGCATATTACTTGTATTTCACAGTTATCTTATGATGACCCGGATGTGCTGAAAACAAACACAGCCGGCTCATGGGGGCTACACAAGTAAAGCTCTGATTTATAAACAGTGATGCAAAGGACCGGCTTATTCATGCTTATTAAACCGGCTCTTGGGGGCTTCGGATGCAATGTAAATAATTATAGATCTGCTTTAACTCAGATGTGTATGCCGGATTTTGAAAGATCCTATCAAGTCTACAGCATATTCAGTTTTATCATATATAATAGACTTGGGGGCTGACAGGATATGCATAACTTATTAAAGAAGGAGTTCATACCTCAAATTTTTGATGCATCTGCCTCACCATGTCAACTCCAAGATCACGGCTAGTGTGTACTTGACTATGGTAACCAGAGTATACTTCACTAATACTTAGTTGAGAGTAGTTGGCAACGCCAAACCTCACTTTTCGCCGTTCAATGTGTTCTTCCTTGGCGGAGTGCTTGGCCAAGACAGTAGGTCTTCCCGACTCTGTAAAGCCAGCGCCAGTAATCATCACGTCATCGGCATGTTTTTCAGCCAGCTTAAGTGGGCTTGATGATTTAGCGTTCAAAAGGTCGTTGTTGGCCTGATCAATTGAAGGGCCAGGAGTCACCGATGGAACGTCAACAACCGGTTCTTCTGGTTGAGAGACGGAAGTTTCAAGTGCCGGAATTGGTTGCTCCGGATCATTGACTTTGGGGTCTTTAGCCGGCTTGGTCACCCTTGCCTTCTTGCTAGGCTTGGACTTTCCACTGCATGGGTCATGAAAGGTTAGTATAAACAAAAAGGAGCATAAGGAGCAAATAATAAGTAATTATTATTACCCACGAGCAGTTTTGAAAGCCGGCAGATGAGACTGTGATGAGTCGCCGGAAGAGGAGCGAGACGTCTCCTGATAATTTGAATCATAAGAATTAAGTGGTAGGCGGATGAGACCCGCCAAAGGATAAGAAGAGTTTAAATCAGGAATGAACTCATTTTGGCGTTTCCATGGAGTGTTTGGTAAGCCAGAAGATAATTCTTCACCACCACTGGTCCGAGTTTGTCGCCGTCTCTCGTGCTGCTGTTGCTTCAAAAGAAAGTGAGGATCCAGATGAGCTAAGGGGTGTAAAAAGCTTACTTTCCGGGTTACTCTTCGAATTTTTTGTCTTGGAAAGGGCTCGGAGTCGGAGGAAATGATAGTTACCTCTTCATCGCCAGCTTGAATGGCCCCCGTGTCATCCTGATGATAATCAGTGTCAATAAGAAAGTTGAAAAAGGAGCCAAGGGAATAAAGGGCTACCTCTGACTCAGAGTTGTCGTTTAGTTCAAATAGCTCGGAAGTACTGTATTTCTTCCCCTTCTTCTTGGCGGTTTTCTTGGCAGCCCTGGCCCTTTTGGCAGCTTCATGGTCATATTTCTTCTAACAAAAATCATCGTCAGCCTGTGAAAGTCATCAAAGTTGAGTTAAACAGAGTATTTAAGGATGAAGGCAGAGGTAATTAAGTAATTTAAAAGACTCACTTTTGGTGGCGGGTTAGATGTGCAGAAAGGGTTTAGGCCCACCTTGCTGCAGTCTGGCGGGTCTTCGTTCAAAAGAGACTTCATCATTTCATTGATGGCATCGTCAGTTAAACGCATGGAGCTGTTGCACAGTGGATCCTTTTTACCACCAGTGTAAGTACACATTAAGCCGGTTCGGCGACTCAATGGTATGATCGACCAAGCAACCCAGTATCAAACCAAGTCAATGCCAGTTAAGCCATTTCCCAGCAGAGCCTTAATCTTTGCAATGGTGGGGGTGAGTTTCTTACGTTCAGCGATGGCCAGCTTATCAGGAAAAGGATGTTTTGAGTCAAGACACTAAGCACGATAGCCTGGCAGTCGGATCTCATCAGCTAGAGAGGTATCCTTGCAATAGAACCATGTCTGGTTCCAATTTTTGGGATGACTCGGCAGGCGAGCGTAGGGGAAGATAGCATCTCTCCTTTGCTGAATTGAGATCCCGCCAAGTTCCAAGATGGGTCTGTTCAAATACTCGTTTTGGTGGTTCAAATAAAAGTATTCCCTAAACAGTTCCACACTAGGCTCCTCTTGAAGGTACACCTCGCAGAAAACTTGAAAATTGCATATGTTTGACACGGAATTGGGTCCGATGTCTTGAGGATGAAGCTCAAAAAAGTGTAGAACATCTCAGAAGAATTTAGAGCCGGGCGGTGAGAAGCCCCGGTTCATGTGGTCGGTAAAGACAATGACTTCATCATATTTTAGCTGAGGTTTTTCTTCTTCCGGATTGGAGGCGCGATAATGCATGACAGTCTTTTCTGGTAAATAACCAGTTTTCACAAAGTCCTTAAGTGTGTCCTCAGTGACAGTGGAGGGAACCTAGTTGCATGAAGTGGCTGTCTTCGGCAGCATTGTGAAAAAAGAAGCCTAAAAGAAAGAACAATGTCGCCAGTTTAAGTTAAGCCGGAGGAAAAGCACTACAACACATATTCAGAATGGCGGCTTAAAAGGGGCCTAATGATATATGACTAGCTACAACTTGTGATGTAAGCCGCCATGACCAGATTGATAGCTATCAAGAGTGAAAAAATTTAAGTGTTGAATTTAATTACAACTGGTGATGTAAGCCGCGATGGCCAGGTTGATCTATTAGGAAGAAAATTTTGCTAGGTAATGGACAAACATGTTTCATAGACTGAAACTACAATTTTGGATCAATAGCAGTTCAAAAATGCAGTAAATTCTAAAACCTAAAAGTGGCAGCAGAGGAGTTCATGGGTTCTGATGAGATCTTCTATGAAGGAAAAAGCCTGCTGGCATTAAAAGCAAAGGCTAAACCGCTACCGCATGAGTTATATGCTATATTCAGATCAAAAGCTACTAGGGTTGAAGAGGAAGGCGAAGAACGGCGAAGAACAACAAAGAACAGGACTAACCCTAATGCAGATCTGGAGTATAGGAGGGTGAATGCTTACAGATGCAGATGATCTGCGGTGGAGTGCCAGCGCTCTCTGGTCCCGGTCAGGTCGATGCAACGACCAAGGGCGAGGAGGACGGCGGGCTTCGCGGCAGCGGCGGAACTCGAAGTGGCAGATGAGTCGCGAGAGGAGGAAGACGAGAAGGAGAAGGGGGGAAATGAAAGGAGGCGGTCTGACCCTTTTTATAAGGAGAAGGATGAACATGTAGGCGTGAAAGATGAGGAGGTTAAATAATGATTATCTAGCGGTGCGGACACCTCGATCCTCGTAAAGGTCATTAAAGATAAGGATTCGTTAAGATGTGTTGGATATTGTGTGAAATTAAATGGTAGATGACATCATGGCAGGTTACCACAATCCCAGGAGATGACGTCATGGCGGGTGATACGTCTCCAATGTATCTATAATTTTTTATTGTTCCATGCTATTATATGACCCGTTTTGGACGTTTATGGGATTTACTTTACACTTTTATATCATTTTTGGGACTAACATACTAACCGGAGGCCCAACCCGAATTGCTGTTTTTAGCCTATTTTAGTGTTTCGAAGAAAAGGAATATCAAACAGAGTCCAAACGGGATGAAACCTTCGGGAGCGATCTTTTCGGAACAAATGCAAACCTGGAGACTTGGAGTGGACGTCAAGCAACAACCAAGGCGACCATGAGGGTGCCCGGCGCGCCCCCTGGGGGTGGGCACGCCCCCACCCTCGTGGGCCCCTCGAGCGTCCACCGACCTACTTCTTCCTCTTATATATACTCCCGTACCCTGAAAACATCAGAACAGACCACGAAAACCTAATTCCACCGTCGCAACCTTCTATATCCGCGAGATCCCATCTTGGAGCCTTCGCCGGCGCTCCGCCGGAGGGGGAATCGACCATGGAGGGCCTCTGGATCATCTCCAAGGCCTCTCCTATGAGGTGTGAGTAGTTTACCACAGACCTTCGGGTCCATAGTTATTATCTAGATGGCTTCTTCTCTCTCTTTGAATCTCAATACCAAGTTCTCCTTGATCTTCTTGGAGATCTATCAAATGTAACTCTTTTTGTGGTGTGTTTGTCGAGATCCGATGAATTGTGGGTTTATGATCAAGTTTATCTATGAGAAATATTTGAATCTTCTCTGAATTCTTTTATGTGTGATTAAGTTATCTTTGCAAGTCTCTTCGAATTATCAGTTTGGTTTGGCCTACTAGATTGATCTTTCTTGCAATGGGAGAAGTGCTTAGCTTTGGGTTCAATCTTGTGGTGTCCTTTCCCAGTGACAGCAGGGGCAGCAAGGCACGTATTGTATTGTTGCCATCGAGGATAAAAAGATGGGGTTTATATCATATTGCATGAGTTTATCCCTCTACATCATGTCATCCTTCTTAATGCGTTACTCTGTTCTTCATGAACTTAATACTCTAGATGCAGGTAGGAGTCGGTCGATGTGTGGAGTAATAGTAGTAGATGCAGAATCGTTTCGATCTACTTGTCATGGACGTGACGCCTATATACATGATCATGCCTAGATAATCTCATAACTATGCGCTTTTCTATCAATTGCTCAACAGTAATTTGTTCACCCACCGTAATAATTATGAAATCTTGAGAGAAGCCACTAGTGAAACCTATGGCCCCGGGTCTATCTTTTATCATATAAGTTTTCCATCTACTTTTATTTGCATCTTTTACCTTCTAATATATATAATAAAAATACCAAAAATATTTATCTTTTCATATTATCTCTATCAGATCTCACTTTCTCAAGTGGCCGTGAAGGGATTAACAACCCCTTTATTGCGTTGGTTGCGAGGTTCTTGTTTGTTTGTGTAGGTGCGTGGGACTTTTGAGGAGCCTCCTACTGGATTGATACCTTGGTTCTCAAAAACTAAGGGAAATACTTACACTATTTTGCTGCATCACCATTTCCTCTTCAAGGAAAACCAACGCAAGCTCAAGACGTAGCAAGAAGGATTTCTAGCATCGTTGCCGGGGAGGTCTTCGCTCAAGTCAAGACATACCAAGTACCCATCACAAACGCATCTCCCTCGCATTACATTATTTGCCATTTGCCTCTTGTTTTCCTCTCCCCCACTTCACCCTTGCCGTTTTATTCACCCTATCTTTTCCGTTTGCCCTCTCTTTCCCAATCTCCTCTCTCTTTCGCTTGCCTTTTTGGTTGCTTGTGTGTTGGATTGCTTGTTGCAATGGCGCATGATAATACCAAATTGTGTGACTTTTCCAATACCAATAATAATGATTTCCTTAGCACTCTGATTGCTCCTCTTAATGATGTTGAATCTTGTGAAATCAATGCTGCTTTGCTGAATCTTGTTATGAAAGATCAATTCTCCGGCCTTCCTAGTGAACATGCCGCTACTCATCTAAACAACTTTGTGGATTTGTGTGATATGCAAAAGAAGAAATATACATATAATGATATTGTTAAATTGAAGTTATTTCCGTTTTCACTTAGAGATTGTGCTAAAACTTGGTTTTCGTCTTTGCCTAAGAATTGTATTGATTCATGGAATAAGTGCAAAGATGCTTTTATCTCTAAGTATTTTCCTCCCGCTAAGATCATCTCTCTTAGGAACGATATTATGAATTTTAAACAACTTGATCATGAGCATGTTGCCCAATCTTGGGAAAGAATGAAATTAATGATTCGCAATTGCTCTACTCATGGTTTGAACTTATGGATGATCATACAAAAATTTTATGCCGGATTGAATTTTGCTTCTAGAAATCTTTTAGATTCGGCCGTGGCAGGCACTTTTATGGAAATCACCTTGGGAGAAGCTACTAAACTCCTTGATAACATTATGGCTAATTATTCTCAATGGCACACCGAAAGATCTACCAGTAAAAAAGTGCATGCTATAGAAAAAATTAATGTTTTGAGTGGAAAGATGGATGAACTTATGAAATTGTTTGCTGCTAAGAGCGCACCTATTGATCCTAATGATATGCCTTTGTCTACCTTGATTGAGAATAATAATGAATCTTTGGATGTGAATTTTGTTGGTAGGAATAATTTTGGTAACAATGCTTATAGAGGAAACTTTAATCCTAGACCGTTCCCTAGTAATTCCTCTAGTAATTATGGTAATTCCTACAACAACTCTTATGGAAATTTTAATAAGATGCCCTCTGATTTTTAGAATAGCATTAAAGAATTTATGATCTCTCAAAAGAATTTTAACACTTTGCTTGAAGAAAAATTGCTTAAAGTTGATGATTTGGCTAGGAACGTTGATAGGATTTCGCTTGATGTTGATTCTTTGAAACTTAGATCTATTCCACCTAAGCACGATATCAATGAGTCTCTCAAAGCCATGAGAATTTCCATTGATGAGTGCACAGAAAGAACCGCTAGGTTGCGTGCTAAGAAAGATTGCTTTGTAAAAGCGTGTTCTTCTAGTTTCCATGAAAATAATGATGAAGATCTAAAAGTTATTGATGTGTCCCCTATTAAATCCTTGTTTTGCAATATGAATCTTAATAATGATGGGACTGGAGATGAGTCAACTTTAGTTAAAAGGCGTACCAATGATTCGGAGTTTTTAGATCTTGATGCTAAATTTGGTAAAAGTGGGATTGGAGAGGTCAAGACTTTTAATAGCATTGAACCCACTATCTTGGATTTCAAGGAATTTAATTATGATAATTGTTCTTTAATAGATTGTTTTTCCTTGTTGCAATCCGTGTTGAATTCTCCTCATGCTTATAGTCAAAATAAAGCTTTTACCAAACATATTGTTGATGCCTTGATGCAATCTTATGAGGAAAAACTTAATTTGGAAGTTTCTATACCTAGAAAACTTTATGATGAGTGGGAACCTACTATAAAGATTAAAATTAAAGACCATGAGTGCCATGCTTTATGTGATTTGGGTGCTAGTGTTTCCACGATTCCGAAAACTTTGTGTTATATTCTAGGTTTCCATGATTTTGATGATTGCTCTTTAAATTTGCACCTTGGGGATTCCACCGTTAAGAAACCTATGGGAAGGATCAATGACGTTCTTATTGTTGCAAATAGAAATTATGTGCCCATAGATTTTATTGTTCTTGACATAGCTTGCAATCTTTCATGTCCTATTATTCTTGGTAGACCTTTCCTTAGAACGATTGGTGCAATTATTGATATAAAGGAAGGGAATATTAGATTCCAATTTCCATTAAGGAAAGGCATGTAACACTTTCCAAGAAAGAAATTTAAATTACCTTATGAATCTATCATGCGATCTACTTATGAATTGAATGCCAAAGATGGCACTACTTAGATCTATCCTCGCTTTTATGCCTAGCTAAGGGCGTTAATCAATAGCGCTTATTGGGAGGCAACCCAATTTTATTTTTGTTTTGTACTTTTTGCTTCTATTTAGTAATAAATATTTCATATAGCTTCTGTTTAGATGTGTCTTCATGTTTTAATTGCCAAGTAGAACCTATAGGATAACCTACGGTAATAGTTAATTTGATTCTGCTGAAAAACAGAAACTTTTGCACGCACGAAAATAGTTTTAGTAATTCACATAAACGTGATTTTTCGTTTATTCTTTTTGCTTTAGATCAATAGATAAATTTCCCAGGACTTCCTATTTTTGTAGGAGTTTTAGAGTTCGCAAAGTATTCGAGAGTTACAGATTGCTACAGACTGTTTTGTTTTTGACAGATTCTGTTTTTTTTTGTGTTGTTTGCTTATTTTGATGCATCTATGGCTAGTATCAAGGGGTATGAACCATAGAGAAGTTGGAATAAAAAAGGTTTAACATAAATATAAATAAAGAATGAGTTCATTACAGTATCTTATGTGGTGGTTTTTCTTTCTTGCACTAACGGAGCTTATGAGATTTCCTGTTGAGTTTTGTGTTGTGAAGTTTTCAAGTTTTGGAAGGAGTGGCAAGAGCCTAAGCTTGGGGATGCCATGGCAGCCCAAGATATTCAAGGATAACCAAAAACCTAAGCTTGGGGATGCCCTGGAAGGCATCCCCTCTTTCGTCTTCGTCTATCAAAAACTTTACTTGGAGCTATATTTTTATTCGCCGCATGATATGTGTTTTGCTTGGAGCGCCTTGTATGATATTAGTCTTTGCTTTTAAGTTTACCACAATCATCCTTGCTGTACACACCTTCTGGGAGAAACCCACATGATTTAGAATTTATTAGAATACTCTTTGTGCTTCAATTATATCTTTTAGAGCACGGCGGTGGCTTTATTTTGAAGAAATTGTTGATCTCTCGTGATTCACTTATATTATTTTGAGAGTCTTTTAGAACAACATGGTATTTGCTATGGTTATAAAATTGGTCCTAGAATTATGGGCATCCAAGTTCAGTATTATAAAGACTATCATAGGAAGTGAATTGGATGCTATTGTCAATTTGATACTTGATAATTGTTTTGAGATATGAGGATGCTGATATTAGAGTCATGCTAGTTGGGTGATTATGAATTTAAAGAATACTTGTGTTGAAGTTTGCACTACAAAAAAAGACACATCCGTGACATTTTGGGTCGAACGAATTTTTTTCCTGTTATACATATGACACTTCTATGACGATAATTGTGACAAAACCCGGTATCATCATAGATGTGGTGGGCTCCTACTTCTATGACAAAAAATCATGACAGAAAATGGGCTTTTCATCCTGGGCGGGCCGGAGACGCAGCTGCATGACATTCTTTGGGTCGTCCATGACGGAAAAAACCATGGTAGAAGCGAGGGCGAGGAAAATTTCGGGGAGTTCCCGGTTACGGTGGGAGGTCGGGGGCCGAGCGATGCGCGTTTCTCTCGTACACGTATGCGCGTGTGTGCGAGGCGTTGGCTCTAACTGAACCCGAGCGAGGCGTTGGGCTCTAACTGAACCCGAGCGATTGCACTGCAGGCTACGCGTTACTGAACCCGAGCGATCGATCGATGGCTATTAACTGAACCCGATCGAGCGATTCCTTCGCTACTTCTGCTAACTGAAGCCGATCAATGATGCCTCTGGGATGAACAGTGGGCTTTGCGGGGGCGGGGGGGGGGGGGGGGTTTGGATGAATAGTGAGCGGTGGCGTTGCCTCTGGATGAACAGGACCCCATGGTGTGGAGGGCTGGATGAACAGTAGATGGTGGAGGGGTGCCCGTGGAGGGGTGGTTGAACAATAGCCGGTGGAGTAGCGCGTAGTGGAGGCTAGATGAACAGGAGCCCGTGGAGGCTGGAGGAGGTCGACGGTAGCCCGTGGAGGCTGGAGGAGGTCGACGGTGGAGATGAACAGTATCCCGTGGAGTCCCGTTTTGCGGTACGCCACACCCTCTTGATGAATAGAACCCCCATTTCGACCGTAGCGCTCCAACAAAAGTCCGTTTCGTCCGTTTTGCGGTACGCCACACCCCTCCCGATCAACAGGACCCCCGTTTCGACCTTAGGAGGTCCGTTTCCTCCGTTTTGTGGTATGCCAGACCCCTCCCGATCAACAGGACCCCCGTCTCGACCGTAGGAGGTCCGTCTCCTCCATTTTGCGGTACGCCACACCCCTCCCGATGAATAGGATCCCGTTTCAAACGTGGTCGGTTGAACACAAGGCCGTTTCCTCCGTTCTGCAGTACGCCAGGCCAAGCCCTCCCGATGAACACGAGACGCATTCCGTTCTGACCCAGCCGGTTGGCTCCCACGTGTTCCGTTGCCTCCCGATGAACACGACGCATTTCGTTGCCTCCCCATGAACACGACGCATTCATTTGCCTCCCCATGAACACGACGACGACGTTGTTTCTCCGTTCCGACCCAGCCATGTACACGAGCCCTGGCTGTACGTATGCGCGAGTAGGCGTTCGAGACCCCGCCCGTAAGTACACATACATGGCTGTATTTTCTTTCTTGCACACTGGCTGTTGCACGTACGTGTACATGCTACATGCGCGCCTCTACTACGACACGTGCGCGCCTCTACTATAACACGTGCGCGCCTCTACATCCATCAGTATGTACGTACATGTTCGCGACCAGAATGACAATGCTACGTACGCTTCGACCAGGTGGGTCCCAACTGTCACGCACTTCCTTGCATGCGAAGATGTAGCTGGTGGGTCCCAGCAGTCAGGGGGCGAATTGTTTTTTTTTTTGCCCAGACGCACTTCCTTGCATGCGAAGATGTAGCTGGTGGGTCCCAGCAGTCAGGGGGGAAACGTTTTTCTCATGAAATACGGTGGCCCGTCTGGTGGGTCCCCGCTGTCAGGTGGAGGAATAATTATTTTGCGCGTAATAAGGAGGCACTTCCTTGCGGCTGCCATGGACCCAGTTTTCAAGCTCGCCACGTACAGTACTCTTCCGATGGAAGTCGGTCATTGACCACATTGACCACGCCGTGCCGAGAGCACCACGGCGGTGGACGACGGCGAGGCCTAGGAAGGGAACGACGTGGAGCCGGGGAAGACGCGACAGTGGATGCCCATGGGAAGAGGAGTACGAGGGTTCACTGGTTCGGCTGCGGTGTGAGGCTGCCGTCACCGCAGAATAACAGGGGGTGTGGGTGAGTAGAGGGATGGCCTGGCCAGCGGTGGGAGTAGTAGGGGGTGGTGAGGCCTCCGCCACATCGCAGCCGGCCACGGGAGGTAGGAGCAAAAGGCACGACCGGCGCTAGTATGGGCGGCAGGAGCAAGAAGACCAGAGGTTGAAGAAGCACTACGGCCGTTGGATGGACATCGTACGGTCACTGGAGCTAGAATCATGCATATTGACTAAGTTGACAAAGCCCTCCGTCCCTGTCAACTTAGTAGGCCCACAAGTCAGCCTGCCACTATACTGGGTCCCAGCTAACAGGGAGAGTATTCATTTTTTTGTGCGTAATAAGGAGGCACTTCCTTGCGTGCGAAGATATAGCTGGTGGGTCCGAGCTGTCAGTGGCGGTAACATTTTTTTCGTGAAGTACAGAGGCCCTTTTGGTGGGTCCCAGATGTCAGGTGGAGGAATCATTACTTTGCGCGTAATAAGGAGGCATTTCCTTGCGTGCGGCCGTGGACCCAGCTGTCAGCCTCTCCACGTACACTCCCCTTCAGATGCATGTTGGTCGTTGACCATGTTGACCACGCCACGCCGAGAGCACCAGGGTAGTGGACGACGGCGAGGCCTAGGAAGGGAACGACATGGAGGCAGGGAAGACTCGGCTGTTGTTTCCCATGCGGAGGGGAGTACGACTGTACGAGGGTTTACTGGTTTGTCTGTCATCGACGGAGAATAACAACAGGTGTGGGTGAGTAGAGGGATGGCTAGGCCAGCAATGGGAGTACGATGGGGCGATGAGGCCTGCGCGGCAGCACAGCCGGCCGCGGAGAGGAGGGAGCAGGCAGTCCCGCTGGCGCTTGTTTGAGCGGCTGGAGCAGGAAGAGCAGAGATTGAAGAAGCACGACGGCCGTTGGATGGACATCCAACAGTCACTACTTGTGCGCCAACCTTTTTTTAGGAAAGCCTCAAATCTGTGGAAAACAGCATACAGCCCATCTGCCATTATTTCTAATAATTTACAACCCATTTGCTAATTCTTAAGGTTTTTTGGAGCCCATATTCTTTTTGTTAGCATTACGACCCATATTGTGGCCATAGTTAAAAAATTATACGAAATTTTGCATATTTCAGTGCGGTATGAACTGTTTTTAATCCTGAAATTTCAACTCACATTCAAACTGATTTTAAAAAGAAATGTATATCAATATAAAATCCAACAAATTCTGCACGCATAGAAATTAATGTAATTTAAAATCTCGAAATAAAAAAAAGATATTTGAAAGTAATTGCCGGTTTGATGTGTTTTAAAAATGTACAACCCATTTCTCATTACTGATGGGCCATTTTCTCGGCCAGCCGAATGAAAGCTCTCCTGGTCTTGAAAGATTTGCAGCCCAACAGGCCTGACAAAGCGACTTACTTGGCAAATCACAAAAAAACTGGGCTGTGGTCGTGGACCCAGCTGTCAGCCTCTCCACGTACAGTACTCTTCCGATGGAAGTTGTTCCTTGACCATGTTGACCACGCCGCACGGAGA
The DNA here is from genome assembly GCF_018294505.1 of Triticum aestivum. Classification (NCBI taxonomy): domain Eukaryota; kingdom Viridiplantae; phylum Streptophyta; class Magnoliopsida; order Poales; family Poaceae; genus Triticum; species Triticum aestivum. The sequence continues at coordinate 251,284,651 of NC_057813.1, forward strand.
GCACCACGGCGGTGGACGACAACAAGGCCTAGGAAGGGGACGACATGGAGCCGGGGAAGACGCGACAGTGGAAGCCCGCACGGAGAGGAGTACGAGGGTTCACTTGTTCGGCTGCGGTGTGAGGCTGCCATCGCCGCAGGGCCTGGCCAGCGGTGGGAATAGTAGGGGGCGGTGAGGCCTCCGTGGCAGCACAGCCGGCCACGGAAAGCAGGAGCATGCGGCACGCCGGCGCTGCTTTGGGCGGCTGGAGCAAGAAGACCAGAGGTTGAAGAAGCACTATGGCCGTTGGATGGACATCGTACGGTCACTGGAGCTAGAATCATTCATATTGACTAAGTTGACAAAGCCCTTCGCCCCCGTCAACTTAGTAGGCCCACAAATCAGCCTCCCACCAAGGTGGGTCCCAGCTAGCCGGGGGAGTATTCATTTTTTTGTGCGTAATAAGGAGGCACTTCCGGTGGGTCCGAGCTGACAGCGGGGGGAATGTTTTTTTCGCGAAATACGGTGGCCCATCTGGTGGGTTCCAGTAGTTAGGGGGAAACGTTTTTTTCGCAAAATACTGGTGGCCCGTCCGGTGGGTCCCCGCTATCAGGTGGAGGAATAATTATTTTCCGCATAATAAGGAGGCACTTCCTTGGGGCTGTCGTGGACCCAGCTGTCAGCCTCTCCATGTACAGTACTCTTCCGATGGAAGTCGGTCGTTGACCACATTGACCACGCCGCGCCGAGAGCACCACGGCAGTGGATGACGGTGAGGCCTAGGAAGGGGACGACGCGAAGCCGGGGAAGACGTGGCAGTGGATGCCCATGCAGAGAGGAGTATGAGAATTCACTGGTTCAGCTGCGGTGTGAGGCTGCCGTCGCCCCAGAATAACAGGGGGTGTGGGTGAGTGGAGGGATGGCCTGGCCAGTGGTGGGAATAGTATGGGGGTGGTGAGGCCTCCATGGTAGCATAGGCGGCCATAGGAGGAAGGAGCAGGTGGCACGACCGGCGCTGCTTTGGGCGGCTGGAGCAAGAAGACCAGAGGTTGAAGAAGCACTATGGCCGTTGGATGGACATCATACGGTCACCGGTGTATTGACTAAGTTGACAAAGCCCTCCGTCCCCGTCAACTTAGTAGGCCCACAAGTCAGCCCAACAATATGGTGGGTCCCAGCTAGCAGGGGGTATTCATTTTTTGGGGTGTAATAAGGATGCACTTCCTTGCGTGCAAAGATATAGCTGGTGGGTCCAACCTGTCAGCAGGGGGAACGTTTTTTTTCACAAAATACAGAGGCCCTTCCTATGGGTCCTAGCTGTCAGGTGGAACAATCATTATTTTGCGCGTAATAAGGAGGCATTTCCTTGTGTGCGGCCGTGGACCCAGCTGTCAGCCTCTCCGCGTGCAGTCCACTTTCGATGGATGTCGTTCATTGACCATGTTGACCAGGACACGCCGAGAGCACCAGGGCGGTGGACGACGGCGAGGCCTAGGAAGGGAACGACACGGAGCCAGGGAATACTCGGCAGTTGTTTCCCACGCGGAGGAGTACCAGGGTTTACTGGTTCGTCTGCCGTCCCCGGAGAATAACAGCATGTGTGGGTGAGTAGAGGGATGGCTAGGCCAGCGATGGGAGTACGGTGGGGCCGTGAGGCCTGCGCGGCAGCATAGCCGGCCGCGAGAAGAGGGAGCAGGCAGTCCCGTCGGTGCTTGTTTGAGCGGCTGGAGCATGAAGAGCTGATATTGAAGAAGCACGACAGCCGTTGGATGGACATCCAACAGTCACTGCTCTCGTGTGTTGACTAAGTTGACAGGGCGTTGCGTGTGCGTCAACCTTTTTTTATGAAAGCATACGCGTCAACCTGTAGTAGGTGCACAAGTCAGCCTCAAATCGGTGGAAAACAGCATACAACCCATCTGCCATTATTTCTTATAATGTACAGCCCATTTGCTAATACTTAAGAATTTTTTTGGAGCCCATCTTCTTTTTGTTAGCATTACACCCCATATTGTGGCCACGGTTCAAAAGTATACGAAATTTTGCATATTTCGGTGCAGTCAACTATTTTTAATCCAGAAATATCGATTCACATTCAAACTATTTTGAAAAATAATTTATACAAATATAAAATCCAAATAATTATCCATGCATAAAAATCAATGGAATTTAAAATCTTGTAATGAAAAAATTGAAACTAATTCCCGGTTTGATGTGTTTTAAAAATGTACAGCCCATTTCTCGGCAAACCGAATGAAACTCTCCTCGTCTTGAAAGATTTGCAGCCCAGCAGGGCCGATAAAGCAAGTAGGCCTTGTTTGGGTATTTCTTTTTAAAAGAATAGAACTAGGATAGCCATTTTCAGCAAGAAAAAAACACAACTGGGCACATGATATGGTAAACATAAATAAAACCCTGGCTAGACGGGCCACATCCCCCGCACAGCCCCGTTGTTACCCTGATCCGTCGCTAAAACTAGTATAAATAACAACTGCTTGTTCCTCAAAAAAAAAACTACGCGACCTGCTGGGTCCCTGGTGTCAGCCGCTCATAGTGTAATTCTCTTGTTTATTGACTACGTTGACAATGGCGTGAGCCCCAGATGTCCAACCATTAGGAGGAACCATATTTTTGGGCTTGTAATATAGAGGCACTTGCTTGCATACTGCCATGATGCTGGTGGGTCCCTACAGTCATCCTCTCCACGTACAGTCATCTCCTTGTTCCTCTCGGTTGTTGACGATGTTGACAAGGGAGGGTGTCAGTGTCAAAACCGGCGGATCTCGGGTAGGGGGTCCCGAACTATGCGTCTAGGCGGATGGTAACAGGAGACAAGGGACACGATGTTTTTACCCAGGTTCGGGCCCTCTCGATGGAGGTAAAACCCTACTACTGCTTGATTAATATTGATGATATGGGTAGTACAAGAGTAGATCTACCACAAGATCATAGAGGCTAAACCCTAGAAGCTAGCCTATGGTATGATTGTTGTTCGTCCTACGGACTAAAACCCTCAGGTTTATATAGGCACCAAAGAGGGTTAGGGTTACACAGAGTCGGTTACAATGGTAGCAGATCTACATATCCGTATCGCCAAGCTTGCCTTCCATGCCAAGGAAAGTCCCATCCGGAAACGGGACAAAGTCTTCAATCTTGTATTTTCATAGTCCAGGAGTCCGGCCAAAGGTGATAGTTCGGCTATCCGGACACCCCCTAATCCAGGACTCCCTCAGTAGCCCTTGAACCAGGCTTCAATGATGACGAGTCCGGCGCGCATATTGTCCTCGGCATTGCAAGGCGGGTTCCTCCTCCGAATACTTCATAGAAGATTTTGAACACAAAGATAGTGTCCGACTCTGCAAAATAAGTTCCACATACCACCGTAGAGAGAATAATATTCACACAAATTCAATCTGCTGACATATTTCGTGGCGTGACACCACACCGCAGCCAAGCCTTTATTCGTTTTATTATCCCACCTCAGCGCGTTTAGCGAGGCGGTTTCCTTGGCACGTCTTTTCAAAGCAGAGATCATGTCCCCTTATTCCGGGATTCTCATCAATACGGGCGTGGGTAACCCAACCACGCCATTGATTATGGCGCTTGGGAGATAAGCAAGTTTTACCAGGCTGGTGGGGACGCATAGCTTCGTCCGCCCATATAAGGGGATAAGGATCCACTCTTTCCATTTACGCCTTCTTCCTCCTTTGCTTATCCATCTCCGCGCACTCGAGCTCCAACGCCCAAGCCCGCACTTCCCACCTCAACCTTCTCCAGTCATGTCCGGAGCGGGAGGCAGGTGGATGGCCTCCTCCATCACAGAGGGGCACATCAAAAAGTTGAGGAAGGCCGGATACTTGTCCAGTGACATCGCGCACCGGCTCCCGGATGAGGGGCAGCTCATCCCCACCCCTAGGCCCCATGAGAGGGTGGTGTTCCTCACCCACTTCCTCCGTGGACTAGGTTTTCCACTTCACCCATTTGTCCGGGGGCTCATGTTCTACTACGGCCTGGATTTCCACGATCTGGCCCCGAATTTCACCCTCAACATCTCAGCGTTTATCATCTTGTGCGAGGCCTTCCTCCGCATCCAGCCCCACTTCGGCTTATGGCTGAAGACCTTCAATGTCAAGCCGAAGGTAGTGGGCGGCCGCCAAGCAGAGTGCGTAGGCGCCATGGTCGGCAAAATGCCCAATGTCACATGGCTCGAGGGCTCCTTTGTGGAAACCATCAAGGGGTGGCAATCGGGGTGGTTCTACATCACCGAGCCGCGCGACCCTGAATGGGCGGCGGCCCCCGAATTCCGATCTGGCATCCCCACACGGCTCACCTCTTGGAAAGAGACGTGCCTGTCGTGGGGTAATTAGGAAGAGCTGACCGGACTCCAAACCTGCGTCCAAACCCTGGTGAACAAGAAGCTCAAGCTTGTCAACGTAGTCCAGGTCATGCCCATCCGCCGGATCCTCTCGTGCCAACAACGGGCCTTCAACCTATGGGAGTTTGATCCGGCACAGCACCAAACCTTGAGCAGACTGGAAGATGCCTGGAAGGTGCTGTTCAAGGGCGCCGAGGCTCCCGCATCCGCTACCGAAGATCGCGGATTCAGCTCGCAGCGTCAAGCCAGCGAGGTAAGCTATTTTACCCTTTACAGGACACTTGTTTTTCATAGTTTGACTCTATGCGGGATCTAAACTCCCTTACCTTTGACAGGCCTGGCAGAAGACGTCCGGGCAGGTTGACTGTCCAGCTCCCTTGCTAGAAGACCAAGCGGACGCCCGATTGACGGGGCTGCTGGTTCCGGCACCTCATGTGGTGCCGGAGAAGAAGGCCAAGAAGAAGGCCACGGGAACTCAAAAGAGTTCCCGGCGCCTTGTGTTATCGGACTCATCGTCCGATGACTTTGAGGCGGACTCCTCCCGCGAAGACGAGGAGGAGGAGAAAGAGGCCTCTCCCCTAGCGGGGGGAGAGAAGAAAAGGAAGGCCGCCCCAACTGGGGACGCTGGAGGGTCCAATAAGGGAAGGACCCTTCCTCCGGACTACTCCACCAACGCCGACAACGGGGAAGAGGAGTGGCCACAAAGGGATAAGCCCCCGGCGACATCGTAAGTATCCGGATACCAGAATAACTCATGGCATTTCCTTTGTCGTATAGAGTCTCCTAACGCCGAATACAACCCTGCAGCCCGCCCAAGGCCGGGCTTGACACTTCAACGAGTGGCTCCCTGGCTCCGTCGGACGTGAATAGCACTTCACTTCCGGCCTCCTCCTCTCCTCACGCTGCGGATGACGCCGAGGTGGGGTCCCAAAAGGGGCCCAGCCAGGAGGAGGAGGTTCTGGAGGCGCCGCAAGGCAACCTCCCAGATTCTGGGCATAAGGGGGACCAAACCCCAAAGGGCTCTAAGTCGGGCCCTAGGCCGGACTCCGGGGTGCGGTTTGAGTGGAGGTCCGAGAGGCCTCTCTGTCGCGGCCATGAGGTGGCCGGTCTGCCGCATCCTGCGCTGGTGATGTAGGTTTGAGTGCTTCCTCCTCTAATCGGGGTAGCAGCCTGCGTTTCGGGTAGCTCTTGGAGGGGCATTCGAGTTCGTACTCTTCGGCCGCAAGGACTTCAGTCCATCTTTCAGCTAGCAAATCTTAATCAGCTCTAAGCTGTTGCTGCTTTTTCTTGAGGCTGATTGCGATGGTCATAAGCCTGCATTTGAAACGCTCCTGTTCGACGGGATCCTCAGGCACGACAAATTCGTCGTCGTCGAGGCTTGCCTCATCTTCGGAGGGAGGCATGTAATTATCGTCCTCTACCTCTCTGTCTGCCACTCTCTCATGAGGGCTGGCTTCTCCATCCTCCTATGCTGAATCTTGCTGGAGGGTGTTGTCTTCGGCACTTTCCGGGGTGTTATTGTCTCCCGTGCCGGAATCACTGTTTTTGCTGTGGCGGGATTTAGAGCAGTGCCGCTGACACCGGCGCTTAGGCTGTTTCTTGGAGGGGTCATCCTCCGTTGTTCCATCACCGTTCCCATCTTTTGGGATGTCCACCATGTAGATGTCGTATGATGAGGTGGCCTTCCAGTGCCCTGTAGGCACTGGTTCTTGGTCGTCTCCTGCAACGTCGTCCATACCGTCGATGTCTTCAGAGTCAAAGTTGAGCATGTCGGTTAAATCATCGACAGTGGCTACGAAGTGGGTGGTGGGTGGGTTTTGAATTTCTTCGTCGTCCGTATCCCAGCCTTCCTGACCGTAGTCCGTCCAGGGCTCTCCTGATAAAGAGAGAGACTTTAGTGAATTCAGGATGTCGCCAAAGGGCAAGTGCTGAAAGATGTCCACGGTGGTGAACTCCATGACCGGCGCCCAATCGGGTTCGATTGCTAGGGGCGCGGAAGGTCCGGAGTTTGGAGAGGAGTCCGGAGAGGAGTCTGGTACCTTGGAGTTACGAGCCTTGCAAAGGACAGGGATAGTATTCGGCTCCATCGCCGTAGAGATAGCGGCCCCCAAGGCGGTGTCCAGCCACCCGTCCTCGGTCGGTGCAGTCGGCTCCGAGCTAAGGGTCGGAGCGGACACTTGTGCAGCCTCCAGGGCACTGTCCAGCGGCAGAGCTAGATCATGCCCATCGTGACAGTGTGGCGCGCTTGGCTGTGGCTTGAACCCATCGAAGATCAAGTCTCCGCGGACTCAGCCGTATAGTTCAAACTTCCAAATCTGACCTGATGGCTAGGGGCGTAGCTTTCAATCTGCTCCAGACGGCCAAGCGAATTGGCCCGCAGTGCAAAGCCGCCGAATACGAAGTTCTGTCCGGGGAGAAAAGTCTCACCCTGGACCGCGTCGTTGTTGATAATCGGAGGAGCCATCGGGCCTGAAGATCACAACACAGAGGAACTCTCAATGAAAGCACCAATGTCGGTGTCAGAACCGGCGGATCTCGGGTAGGGGGTCCCGAACTATGCGTCTAGGCAGATGGTAACAGGAGACAAGGGACACGATGTTTTTACCCAGGTTCGGGCCCTCTCGATGGAGGTAAAACCCTACTCCTGCTTGATTAATATTGATGATATGGGTAGTACAAGAGTAGATCTACCACGAGATCAGAGAGGCTAAACCCTAGAAGCTAGCCTATGGTATGATTGTTGTTCGTCCTACGGACTAAAACCCTCTGGTTTATATAGGCACCGAAGAGGGTTAGGGTTACAAAGAGTTGGTTACAATGGTAGGAGATCTACATATCTATATCGCCAAGCTTGCCTTCCACGCCAAGGAAAGTCCTATCCAGACACGTGACGAAGTCTTCAATCTTGTATCTTCATAGTCCAGGAGTCCGGCCAAAGGTGATAGTTCAGCTATCCAGACACCCCCTAATCCAGGACTCCCTCAGAGGGACTGGCCAACATTGGAGGGTACGTACGGTAGGGCGGCGGAGGCGCAGCCAGCCATGGGAGGCGGGAGCAGGCGGAGCCGACGGGGTGGTTTGGTTTGGGCGGCTGGAGGAAGAAGAAGACAAGAGATAGAAGATACATGACAGATGTTGGATGTCAATCCAACGGCTGGTAGGTAGAATCGTTTGTTGACTGGCTAGTAAGTCGATACCACCTTGGATAGGATATTTCCTCGCGGGTCCCAAATGTTAGAATCCAAATCTGTCACGGTCATGCAGCCTTTCCTATGAAAATTTACAACCCATTTGATGTGCTAGTTCGAAATAAGTTTGTGGGAGCTGGTGGGGGCTAATCACTTGGCTTCTCTAATGCACAGTGAGCTCAAGCAGCCGGCGAGAGTGATGTTATTTCCCTTGGTTGGGATGTGTTACAATATTTCACTCTAAAATAAACTAATGGCAAGCCATTTGCCTTGTTTCAAAGAAAATATGATAGTCACAACCGAGTTGAAAAGCGAAGGAACATCTAACTCTAGCTTACAAACTGTACAAAAGCATGAGGGTTAATTGTTCATCAGGTTTACAAAGAAACCCAGGTTGAAAAGGGCAACAACTTCTAACTCCAGCACTGTTTTCGGCAGTCACAGTCAAATGGATCGGTCAGGTCCATAGAATGAACATCCTGGGTCGTAAAATTTACTGAATTATGACCACAATATGTTGTAAATAGAAGCCCGGCATGTTCAGAAGCTCTTTTGCCCACCTGAAACTCCTTTTTTTACTCTTCGGCATACCCATCCATCAAAACCATGCTGCTGATAAACTTAAGCCTGATTGACAATAGTAACCTCGCATTCAGCAGGAAGAATGTGACAAATCTAGTGTTTGCACGGTTGGCTACATATCGTTCTAGCGTTATTGTCTTAAATCGAATCTCATGAGAAGTGAGAAAATCCCGATGCTTACGAATCCACCGATTGGTTATAACTTTCTTACCCCGTCATGTTGCCTAAATAGACACGAAGATTGAAAATAGTTAAGGTCTAAAGAAGAGTGTCGAAAGAGCAACAGCTGAACGGTTAATTCTAGTTCACTATATGTGGGCTTCCAATGTGCATGAAATTATCACCTTTATATACAACTTCTCCAGACATGGAAAGCGTTGCAGCAAGCCAATAATGTTGTTCAGATCAAAACTATTCATTTGGATATATAAGATCTTGACAGAATCCAGCACCATTGATAGGCCATCCATGGAGAAACTCTTCATTGAGCATAGAACATAATATTAGTACAAAATGTGTACTCCAAGATGATATATAACTTATGTGCAAAAATTTAAAATGCAGCTTATGGTTACAAGTGTAGATGATAATACAAAGTACCTGAAGAACTGTGGAGCCAAACACCATATTGAAATGAGCACAGAGATCATGTATTACACACAAGGTCCCAGTTTGGGCGCAGAGAGGACGGTTATTTGCAACGGTGAATAACTAGAATCAAGGATCAACCTTTGAAGTGAAGGGGCATCTTAGATGACGAGCTGCCTTCCATCAAAAGAAATTCCAATTCTTACAAAGTTAGGCGACTTTATTTGGAGACAACTGATTCTAACTGTGAAAACAAGCACCAAGCACTCTAGCGCAGGGCAACTGGAGTGGATGATGCTATGCAATGAGGCCTCCGATATACGAACCCGCATAGGTGAAAGTTTCTTGAGAAATGGGAGTCGAAGGTTTAGTACTAGATTGTCTCGTAGGTAGCACAACGCAAAGGTGGTGGTGTGGAGAGAGCAGGAAAACCGTGAGATGGACATCGGTGCTGACGGCACAAGTTCATGGCGTTCGGTATGTGGTATGTGATTTCCAGGGGATAGTAGAACTCAAGCATCTGTAGTTCTATGAATTCAGGGGATTTCAGCCAGGCGTCCACCATGCAGGGCATGGTATGCTTGCTCAGATAGCATGACGGGATGCACATGCTTTGAATGGAGCCCTGGTGGGAGGAGATGATGGCTCTGGGGATTTCAAAATCATTGAAGAGAGATAGCTGACGACAATCGGGATTAAGGGGCACGACACGCCATAGAGGGCCCCCGAATTGAGAGGACTTGGGTTCGGCAGCAATCCTTTGTGGGGAGAAGCGAGATGATCTCGCCAAGGATGGCGTCCAGGGGATCGCTGATGCGGTCCACCCGAGATTCTACGGGTTCCTGGCATCCGGTGGTAGCAGGGTCGCCGCTTCTCCCCGCGCTGCCGGGTGCGGGATCTACAACAGGCGTCGCCGCTGGTGGGAGCCTCATCTTCTTGGCGCTGGGGTCAGCCGACTCCATTTTCCTCGAGGGTGTCGCGTCGCGCTCACGGATTTGAGCAGAGTAACGAATAACGAGCCTAGTTGTAGTGCGAGCGAAGAAGAAGGGGAGCTGGGTTTTTTTGTAGGAGTGAGGAAGAAGGGAAGCTGGGGTTTTCTATAGGAGTGAGGTGAGGAATTTGGGGGTACGAGTGGAGCGAGGTGACGTGAGGTGGGTGGGAGCGAGGAGGAAGAAGAACACCCAGGTTTTTCTGGGGGGGGGGCGGTGTGTTGGGTGTGGGTAGCGCCTCTCATTCAGTAAATATATGGGCTTTTGGATTGATTTTAATATTTACTAGTGTGGATGGGCTGTTTTGTCTTCGGCCTAGAGAAACAATTACTACTAGTACAGTGGAGACACTCTACAGCTACCCAGAAAAACAATTACTACTAGTACAGTGCTGACACTCTACCGCTTCTAGCTCCTCCTAGGTCATTGAAACGTCTCCCTCTACTGAATGCCTTTATACTTTTGTTCACCGACATGCGGGCCATGCATTGCGCGGGCCCAAATGCCATCCACCAAATTAGAAGGCAGTATGCAGGCGGAGAGTCACCATGGTCGTAGCGCGGCAGTAATGAGCCGTCGTATCACAAAACCCCACCTCCCCGCAGACTAAGTTTGACGGACGAAGCAACCATCATTTCACTCTTCGCTGAATCCCCTTCTCCCTCACCGTCTTCAAGAAAGGCAACACTCGCATCTGCAACTGTTCTTCTCTCCGAATGAAGGGAAGGTAAGCGGATCCGTGATGTTGGTATATTTTTGTTCAGAGAAAAAAAGAACTTTTGCAAAGAAGTAAACGATCCTCACTCTCTTTTTTGTTTCATTGTCATTGCGATTGTGTTTTCCTTTCAGTGGTCTCCTAGTATTCGTCAGTTTCATGATGGACCAAGGAGAACCAGGCAAAGATCTGCCAATATTGGAGCAGACGCGGGAGGCTGATCCCCACGAGACAGAGAGCTCCAAGAAGATGGAGGCAGCCAACGAGCCGACCCCAGATACGCTCACGGCCACTACTGAGATGGTCAATGCCTCGTTTGAGGTTACAGCCCCCGTAGCACCGCAGGAGCAGTTTTCCCCCTTCAAGGATGTGTCCCCCCCCCCCCCCGCTGAGCTTCCCAAGGTGGTTTTCTTCTCTGCCAATCTTGATTGTGGTTTTTCATCTAAGTATGTGGTGATTAATAATGCAAAATTTTATTAGCTTCGATGCCATGCTATACATAGTAGTTTAAATAACTTGTGTTCCTTATACTGAAAAGTAATTCAGAATTTGTTTCTGTTTCAATTAGAGCCCTGATGTAGACAAGGATTGTGTGGTTGTACATGTCACTCGCTATGAGGCGGATGACCTGAATATACGCACTGGGAAAACGGATTTCTTAGGTTGTTGGATCTTGGAAGCCATTTGCGGTTATACCAATGAAGAGTTGTATTCCAGCCTCACTGTTGTTAGGCGTGTTGTCCAGGGTGTACTGAAGCACAAGAAGTTCAAAGCTACTCCTTCGTTTGTGAGGCATATTGTTCTTGTCAAGCTTACGCAGGAAGATGACATGGCATGCCTCCCCAAACAAGTTTATCAGTGGCAAGGCCACAAGGTTGTCTTCATGAAGGTTCACATGATTGAGCTGCTACGGGACGTCCTCGATGATGTTCATGGCAAGGTCCATCTTGTGTCCAGCCCAAATTAGATTGAGGCATGAAATAGTTTCCCCAGCTAGTGTTTAATAGTAGTTTGGATTGTGTCTAATTATCCGAACCTTGCCTGTTATCGACTCCACTGGGGCTAGTACTCTGTTTGAATCCGTCTATGGGAACTACTGCTACTTTTGTGTGCCCGTGAATCATGTGAGAACCATCGTAATTGTTGCTTAAACAGATGCGTCCTCACTAGTTTTCTCATGAATATGGCATGGTAAGACATAAGTTGTCACGGTTTATCATACGAGCAGTGTGTGTTTTGATGAAATAGAGCAGTCGTTCGAGAACTATGCACCGACGTATACATAAGTACTTGTAAACACTGTTGGTGCTACCCCACTTGTAAGCCGTTGTGCAAAACATGGCACATTGGCTCAGCTCACTTCAACACTAGGCTATCGACCAGCTAACAATCAACAATCTGCTATCTGACATATAAGCAACTACTCCCTCCGTTCCAAAATAGATGACTCAACTTTATACTAACTTTGTACTAAACTTAGTACAAAGTTGAGTCATCTATTTTGCAACGGAGGGAGTATGTATCTTGTTATAGTGGTTCATGCAGTTAACTGAGGCCACAATGTAATAAATTCCAAACGTTCACATGCTAGTCCAGCGCTCATGTGGAAAACTCACATTAAACTCGTCTTCATAAAAAACTTGAAAAGCATAAGTTAAGAAATTTTAAACATCTCAATGATTCATAGAACATAACAAATATATACTAGTTCACAGCAAAAGACAAAGTTGTGAGAAGGTTTACAAATTAGGAAAAAACAAGCAAGGCTTCTCTAAGCAAAGGGCCTCCCGGCATGCTTAAATTTCCTGGAGTTCACTCTGGTTTTTTCTTGTTGCCACCATGCAGGGTTAGGTTCTCTCATTCCAGAATAACCAATTATAATTGTGGTCTCAGCTGGAATGCTAAACTGAACCATGTAGTGTACTAACAAGGTGAAATTCTTGTCCATTCCACTAAATTTAAGCACCGCTATTTGCAGAAATAAGCAGACCACAATGCCTCGTGTCCGCGCACCTGTCCAAAAAACCACCGTGGAGCCGTGCCAGCTAGTACTCGGTCCATGGATGAACTGGTAGAAAGTGCATTCCGGACTAGGATGCAGTTGTTTTCGCTCGTCCCTGCACTGCAATCAGGAAGTAAAACGTATGAATCAGCTTCTTTTAGATTGCGTTGGTCATTCTACCTTAGTTACTACCAATGTAGGGATACCTTGAAGACGGGAGGTTAGACGATGACAATGAGGGATAGCCATCTCATTTTGCGTAGTTGTACTAAAACTGAGGTGTGTGCTTTTGATTGCGCGGATAGAAACGATACGGAGACAGACATCCCAAAACGATATGGAGACAGACATCCATGTTTGCGCAAATACGAAATACGGTTATTTAAACAGTGACAGATATTACTACTTTCCCCCGTTTCCTCTTAGAACCAACTCCTAGATTCATGCTACAACCATCCCACTTTCTTCCCTGTTTGAACCAACGCTTAGAGTCGACTGTATGAACTAGCTTTACTTCTAATAATAGTAGAAGTCTAGGTGGCTTTGGAACGGCGGACAGAAGTAGAAAAGGATCCACATGAAGGAAGCTAGGGCAGTAGAGCAAGGCATGTTTCGAATGAATATATACCTGAGGGTCGTCGGCATGTGGCAAAGACGGCGTCGGGAGGCCGCATATTGGCCACCGCAGGGAGGAAGAAGGGGTCGGAGGCCCTCCCGAGCCGGTGCTCTCTCGGAGAGAACGACACGGCCGTCGATCGGGACGCGCGGGCAGCCGTTGGTCTCCTCCCTCGCCGCTGCCGACAACGTGAACGATGCACCTACACCCCTGCCCCTGTCGAGGTTGTCGAGGTTGTCCGGACGGATTTGTGACCAGCCGTGAGCTGAGAGAGAGTGTGACCACCTATGTCTTGCTTAGATCTGGAGAGCATGAGAGAGTGAACGAGAGGAACCCTAGTAAAGCAAGCGCTAAGGCTCCTGCTTTTATATATAGTGGAGTGATTTTGTTGTACTAGCTTCAAAAAAAATGCGCTCCTACGTGTACCCGCCAGTGGGTGTGAGAGAACTAGTGCGTGCGTGCACCACTTCTCTTCGTGAGAGTACAATATACTATGCCCAAAGAACGTTCGCTGCAAGAGTAGTAGTATAAGTGTGTGACGTGTGAGCTAAAATAAAATGTGTGCGACGTCTTTTGTTTTTTAGAAGTTTTAAGGGTTGGGTGTGAAGAGCACATATGTGCGTGACGTCTACCTGCAGATATACGGTGGGTGCGATGTGCGAGTCTGCGAGAGGACTCAGGAGAGTCGTGACTCATGAGGGTGCATGTGCGTGAGAGAGAGGGGGGCACGTATCAATGCAATGCATGTGTCAGTAAATCATTATCCGGCAAACATTCGCCATAAGCCTTTTCTTGACGAACACCGTAAGAACCGTTAGATCAGCATCCGACAGTGTTAGTTTTGCCATGTCATTTAACAGAACAGCCACTCCTCCTACACACAAATCTTCCACGTGAGTGTTAGCAAACTGCCATATGCTCCCTCCGTTCCGAAATGCAGTGCATATAGCTTTATTGAAAATTCGAACCTCGCAAACTTTTACCAATTTTTCATGTACCAAATTGCACATGTAGAATACCCTGTATATACCATTTCATTCATCTTCGAGGGGTAACTATAAAGATGGGTGAGGAGTCTACAAAGAAAGACCATCGTATCACCCGCAGCAATTTCAACCATCCTTTAGTGTCGAGGAATATCATAGGAACTCTATATGATATGATTTTATAGGATTTTTTCCTTTAGAGCCAATTGGTTCATAGGAATAGATTCATATACTCCACATTTCAAAGGAAATAAACATGATATCATTTTGATAGCTTTAGAGCCACTTGGTTCATATGAATGGATTCCTATACTCCCTTAATTTCAAAGGAAAATAAACATTAGCGTATATTCAATAGAAAAGTTCCGATGATATGAACCAAATTACATCTCTTTTCTAATCCCTCCTCATAGGAATTGAGATACATGTCATCTCTAGATTCAATAGAAAAGTTCCTATGATGTGAACCAAATGACATCTCTTTTCCAATCCATACTCAATGGAATTGAGATGCACCATGTCATCTCTTTCCCTACAACTTCCATGTATACATCTTCTATTCCTAAATAGATAGTACAACACACTAGTAGCTTTTTTCCAAAACATGCAACTATGGCACAAGAACTATATAGTGTGCCAATAACTTTGAAAGATAGTCGCTGGATGAAGCTAATCCGACAGTGCAGAGATAGGCAAATCCGAGCACTACTGGCCATTGGATATCATCAACATTCCACTAGATCTGCCACATGTACAATTTAGAAGACTCCATGGTTGAACTTAAGCATAATGCACAAACCGCAAAACACAAGCACTTCTCCTTTGTTCTAGAATCTTCTGTATCATAATTGATTATTTTTTTCTAAATGAATTGCCATTATTTGTTTTTTACTTTATGATTTACAATGCACAACCCCATGAATCTTAACATTTTTATAAAACTAATTGATTTTGAATGAGATGAACTATAAGAACTAAACGGACATCTACATCATACATATATGACTCAAAGCTTTACATGCTATAGTGTGTATTTATTCATAATTTGGTTTCGAAATCTCATGCGTTCAATACATGTGCACCTTACTAGTTTTGAGTAGAGTAGAAAATTTCATGCAGCCCCAGGTATATCAAAATGCAGGGCCCATGCATCATTGCCTTTAGGTCGAACCTGCATCCACAATTTTTTGTACGTACTATATCTCCACTGGTCCCCGAACCCAAAATGCTGCCTCGTTCCCGTAAAACCAAGCGGCCCACACATATTTAAGGCGTCGACTCGAACCCGTTTACTACGACTTGGCCCCGCACACCATCCTACAAACCCTACCGCCGCACTCATCATCGGTTTTCTTCAAGAGGACGAGGGAGAAGCCGATTTGTAGTGAAGGTGCTTTCAAAAATAGGATCTGTATTGGAGACCCCTACCCTAGGGTGCCCTAGGTAGCTGCCGCACGCATCATTGTTTTCTCTTTTCTTTATGCTCTTGCGCCCTAAAGTGAAATGATGGTTGCTTCGTCCGGCCAGCTTAATGCGGGAAAGGTGGGGCTTTGTGATTTGACCCCTCATTGCTCATTTTCTACTACTGCGGCGCTACGACCGGGGTGCCTCCAATTCCAACTGCTACTCTGAACTGTAATTTGGTGCATTGCACATGGAACAAGACGGTGGATGAGCCACATGTCGGCCAAAGGGGTCCTGTTAAGTGTGTCGCCATTTCGTGTGTGGACTGACCCTGCTTGAGTTGCTACCCCAACACGAAAGGAGCGGCCTACCACTTGGTTTTGCTCCTTGGTGCATCCCGACTATATTGATCTAAAAAGATACGTGCTAAACTATCCTCTCCATCTCGGTTTTTTATTTTTAGGCGTCTCGGTTTATAGGGCCTGCACGTAGTTCTAGGTCATCCATTTGACTAACTAAATATGAGTTAATATGTCACAAAAAGTATATCATTGGATTCTTAAGCGGATGTAGTTGTATTTAAAAGTCGAGGGCGGGGCTTTTCCTGCGCGGTAGGCGGGGCAGTTCCGCCTAGTCGGTTCGACAAATACACGAGAAGACGAGGGAGTAGGCTGCTACAAACGTAGGGATGTGTGATTTGACAGTGAGATACTGCTGGACAGGTGGGGCCCCATGATTTGACTTGCCATTATCATTTTAACTGCGGCGCTACGACCGGCGTGAGTCTCCCGATTCCTAACCACCTCCATACAGGTGCCTCTCCCAATGCTCCACCATGTAGTAGTAGAGGCTGGCTCTTGCATGAGAGCCCACTTCTCCACTTTTTCCTTGCCTCTCTTTCCTCCACATATGCAAAAATGCCATGTAAAGCGCACTATTGTAGTTACTTGCTCCTACAGGTGCTTAGGCTTGCCACTTAGGCATAAAGTCTGTTGTGGCAAGTTAATCAAGAAGAGAGAGACTAGTTTGGTGACCCAAGGAAGAAACGGCGCTAAGCACGTGTACCTAGGTGAAAAGACAATTTTGAGTCTATAGCTAATTAAATGAATCAAACTTAGCAACACCATTTCATTGGAAGAGGTCACTCCTTGGCAAATGGAATAAATACTAGTGCTCCCTATGTTTCATTATATAAGATCGTTTTTTACACTAGCTAGTGTCAAAAATGTTCTTATATTATGGGACGGAGGGAGTACGAAGAAAGAGATAGAGAGGAGTAAAAAAATACACTTATAGCCAACCTTATAGCCAACCTTGTTGTAGTATGAGTGACTAAGTGATGACTATGTATGACATGCCAACATCAGATAGCCTAACACACCATGTTAAATCTCCAAGGGCATGACCGCGCGTGCGACGCGACGGTCGTGGTAGGCGCGACCATGATATGGGCTACTGGCAGCCCTTGGATCTGAGATCAAATGGTCGCATGCTAAGTTGCTGAAAATTTTAAGAATAACCCTCCAGGATAGGATATTCACCCATAGGTATAGAATCACGTCATGCAACTGTTCGATCTCAGATCCAAGGGCTCTTGGAAGCTCGTGTCATGGGAGAATGGAAAGCCACTACCCTGCCGTTCGCACGATGGCAGTTCACTCCTACTCGTCCCCGCACGTCCTTCAATACTACGGCGGTTCGCTCCTAGTCATCCCGTCCTTTCACATTACGGCAGTTCCACTAATCCTAACCCTCCTCCCAAATCCATAGCGTCCCAAATCTCCACGATCGGCGGTGAGTACAAGGTTAGAACCATCACCGGCGATGAGTTCGACATCATGTACACCCGTTCTTTCGCGACGGTGAAAGGATGCCTTTCTCGCTTGAGACGCATGTTCGAAAACTCAGATGGTGAGTGGGTCGTTGGGCTAGATGTTGAGTACACCAGAGTCCTGGGACGAGAGAAGGATCTAAAGGATGAAGAGAGGAAGAAGCCCGCCATGATCTAGGTTTGCGTACATAACGTTTGCTTGGTCTACCACATATGCCATGCCGACGTTGAGTGCCAGGATTTTAAGAACTTCCTCAAGGAAAAAACAGTGAAATTCGTTACTGTAGACTTTAAGAATGACAAAGAAGTCCTGGGTCGGATAGGCCTCCTTGTAGGAAACCCCTTCGACCTCCAGAAGAATCGGCTGCTGCCCTCTCGCCAGCCTTCAATGCTGACCCTGGCAGGAGTCATGGTTCATCCTTCGTACCATAAACTGGAGAAACCTTATTACACGTTTCATCGTCATGCATGGCAGCGGAATGTACTAGATATAGACCACATACACTATGCTGCAATGGAAGGCTACCTTTGTTTCAATATCTACAAGGGTTGGATGAAGAGCAAGAGCCAAGTGTGCGGTTCAAGCAAAGAAGTATCGGCCAAGAGGAAGAGGGACAATGACGAAGTCGAGGACGTGGACAAGGACTCTGAGTGAGTAAGGTGTCAGTATCGTTGCTCATAGTGGTTCTAAATGCAGTTTCTACCGGATTAGTTGCATAGTTTAATTTCTGGTGTGCTTAGTTTAATTTGAGGGTTGTGTTGTGGTGAGCCCCCAGCAGAACTATGTTATGTTTCTTGTCGTTACTTTAACTCTTCAGTATGTACATACTACTAGTATTTCTTTAATAGAATTTAGCACCCCAATTAAGCACGTACTAGCTTTTTTAATAGTACTATATGCATAATTTGGCGAAGAGCGCTCTCTATATGTACCAACTTTTTTTTAATTTCAATTTTTGCTCCGTGGCGCAATCCATCGATACTACTACTGTACAAAAGTATACATTTTTTAAAAGGCTAGAGTACTGTTCATCACATATATAGCCAGTTAAATTCTCAACCTAAAACGACGCCCATGCCATGTAGTAAACCGATACAGAGGAAGTATAGTAAAAATGAGGTGATTTTACCGAGCGATCGGCGGGGGATCATGGCCTGTCATGCGGTCCCACGTGTCATGATGTACCAAGGCGATGTGCGTGTCCCTCTTGAGGCAAAAGCAATACTACGTGGTTTGAGATGATGGCAAACCGAAGTGTGAAATAATGGTTGCTTCGTCCGTCTGGGAAGGTGTGGCATTGTGATTTGACTTCTCATTGCTCTTTACTACTACTGGGCCGGTACGAGTGGGGTGCGTCCCCCCTGCTGTTCTGCATTGTTATGTGGTGCTTGACACATCGACCCGCTTGCTATATGTCCCACATATTGGCGACAGGAAGTACATAATTCATGAAAGGGAGCGTCGACGAAGGAGTATACTACAGAATTCATGAAAGGGAGCGACTTAGTTTTTGAAAAATCTGTTTTTACGGAGTACATACCCACTAGGGTTTATAGGGCTCATCTAAAAAACATTCATTTTTCCGTTTGATAAGTCTCAATTCTACTACTAGTAGTAGTACCATTACATGTTGGATTTCGACGTCCGTTAGATCAACCGACCCAAGCAGTGTCAAGAGGAAACTAACCAATGCATGTAGAAGTTCATGGAAATTTAGTGGTCATTCATGTATTCGTTCTAATTAGTACCTCGGTAAACATAACTCCTTGAGAAAAACGAGCGTACTAATTACTTGTGCAAACTACGAAATTAATTCGACCACTCACCGTCTACCTTGGTTGGAGAGATTTTGAAATTGAGCCATAAACTGGAAAGGTGGGAGTAGTAACTTTTGTCTCGATTACTATTTGTGGCCTTGTATAGATGCAAAATGTATTTTTTTATAGTGGCCTTATATATGTAAATGGAGGGAGCACTAACCAAGGTACGTACAGTAGGGACGAGGAGTAAACGGAGGGAGTAGTAAAATTTTCTCCCCCTGCTGCGAGCCACCGCGCGCGTGGGCGAGGGAGCGGGCTTAAGGCGTACAGTAGTAGGAGTAGTACTACTACTACTCGTAAGCAAGCTTCACCTCATCCTGCGAGCCACCATGCCCGTGGGCGGGGGAGACAGCATACTAAGAAAGCTTCTCCTCATTCTGCGAGTTGACGGGACATATCAAAAGTACTCTAGTATATAGAGCCTTGCCTCTAAGGTAGGCCCCACATGGTTTGCCTCTTTTTTTTAATTTAACATAACGTGTCAAGTCGCAATTTGTTTGTTCACCCATGGTAGACGATCCTCCCTCCACCAAGTGGACAACCAGTACACGTGTCAAATTACCACGTGGGCTGCCTTTTCATACAGAAATGATCTCCACCATGTACCCGCGCGGGTGTGGTTGGGAAAGAGACCGGAGTACGTGCGTCATGCATGCACTTCTTCTCTTCATGCACGTCCCCCACCTACGTGGGTGTGTGTGAGAGAGATAAAAACCTAGACATAATGCGTCGTCCGTCCCCATGCCTCCGCCCAGTCCAACCACCAGTCACCACCACGCCCCACTCCTCCTCACCTTATCTCTCATCTTTCTCCCTCCATTTTTATATACAAGGGGCCACTATAAAAATTACAATTTGCAGATATACAAGGCCACTAACACTAATCGATGCAATATTAATGGTGTTTGCCTAGTGGTACTAGCAAAGGAGGACATTAATTATCCCTTGCATGCATCCGGGAGTTTGTAAAAAAATGCTTCTTGATATTCCGTGCAATGCACGGGCATCTTGCCAGTCCATGAAAACAACACATGGCAAAATTCCATGGCGAACGAGGGATTTGAATCTGTTGGGAGGGGCTGTTTGGATCTTGCCCGGGGTAGCCAAAATATTGGCGACCCTTTTGTCCACCGGTGCCTTTGCCACCGATGAACGAGGAATGGCTCGGG
This sequence comes from Triticum aestivum, assembly GCF_018294505.1. Classification (NCBI taxonomy): domain Eukaryota; kingdom Viridiplantae; phylum Streptophyta; class Magnoliopsida; order Poales; family Poaceae; genus Triticum; species Triticum aestivum. The sequence goes on from NC_057813.1 coordinate 251,304,896, forward strand.
TGCTCATGCTGTCATGCATCCTCCAGCGCGCATGTTGGAGACGAGCTTGCACGAGCTGTGTTTTTTTTGTCCCACAACGCCGCCCAAGCCGCCCGCAGACCGACCGGCGACCCGCAAATTACGCCATCCAACCGTAGCCGCACACATAATGATAGCAACTCAACCAACCGGACGAAATTCACGCAAACACGTAGACAAACTGATATTTCATATAAACAACGACGGAAATCATATAAAATATCGGATTTTCATACAAACATGACGGATTTCATTACATTCAAATGAACTACGCGGGGCTAGTTCTGGACAGCACAGGTATATAATACCTGGCCTAAATGGTCGCCCGCCGATCGATTTGTGTCACTACAAAAAAAAAGACACATCCGTGACATTTTGGGCCGAACGAAATTTTTGTGTGTCATGCATATGACACTTCTATGACGATAATTGTGACAAAACCCGGTATCATCATAGATGTGGTGGGCTCCTACTTCTATGACAAAAAATCATGACAAAAATGGGCTTTTCGTCCTGGGCGGGCCGGAGACGCAGCTGCATGACATTCTTTGGGCCGTCCATGATGGAAAAAACCATGGTAGAAGCGAGGGGGAGGAAAATTTCGGGGAGTTGCCGGTTACGGTGGGAGGTCGGGGGCGGAGCGATGCGCGTTTCTCTCGTAGACATACGCGCGTGTGTGCGAGGCGTTGGCTCTAACTGAACCCGAGCGAGGCGTTGGCCTCTAACTGAACTCGAGTGATTGCACTGCAGGCTACGCATTACTGAACCCGAGCGATCGATCGATGGCTGTTAACGGAACCTGATGGAGCGATTCCTTTGCAACTGCTGCTAACTGAAGCCGATCGATTGGATGAACAGTGAGCGTTGCAGGGGGGATTTGGATGAATAGTGAGCGGTGGCGTTGCCTCTGGATGAACAGGACCCCGTGGTGTGGAGGGCTGGATGAACATTAGACGGTGGAGTGGTGGCCATGGAGGGGTGGTTGAACAGGACCCCGTGGTGTGGAGGGCTGGATGAACAGTAGATAGTGGAGGGCTGGATGAACAGTAGACGGTGGAGGGATGGTTGAACAGTAGCCGGTGGAGTAGCACGCGGTGGAGGCTGGATGAACAGGAGCCCATGGAGGCTGGAGGAGGTCGACGGTAGCCCGTGGAGGCTGGAAGAGGTCGACGGTGGAGATGAACAGTATCCCATGGAGTCCCGTTTTGCGGTATGGCACACCCCTCCCGATCAACATGACCCCTGTTTCAACCGTAGGAGGTCTGTTTTGTCCGTTTTGTGGTACGCCACACCTCTCCCGATCAATAGGACCCCCCGTTTCGACCGTAGGAGGTCCGTTTCGTCCATTTTGCGGTATGCCACACCCCTTCTGATCAACAGGACCCCCGTTTTGACCGTAGGAGGTTCGTTTCCTCCGTTTTGCGGTACGCCACACCCCTCCCGATCAACAGGACCCCGTTCCGAACATACGAGGTTCGTTTCCTCCGTTGTGCGGTACGTCAGGCCTCGTTTCCATCGCCTATTCCGTCCAAGCTGGTTGGCTCCCACGCGTTCCGTTGCCTCCCGATGAACATGACGCATTCCGTTGCCTCCCCATGAACACAACGCATTCCGTTGCTTCCCCACGAACACGACGCATTCCGTTGCCTCCCCATGAACACGACGCATTCCGTTGCCTCCCCATGAACAACACGACGACGTTGTTTCTCTGTTCCGACCCAGCCATGTACGTATGCGTGAGTAGGCGTTCGAGACCCTGCCCGTATGTACATACGTGGCCGTATTTTCTTTCTTGCACCCTCACCGCTGTACGTACGTGTACATGCTACATGCGCGCCTCTACTACGACACGTACGCGCCTCTACTATGACACATGCACGCCTCTACATCGACCAGTATATATGTGCGTACACGTTCGCGACTAGAATGACAACACTACGTACGCTTTGACCAGGTGGGTCCCGACTGTCAGGCACTTCCTTGCCTGCGAAGATGTAGCTGGTGGGTCCTAGCAGTCAGGGGGGCGAATCATTTTTTTGCCCAGACACACTTCCTTGCATGCGAAGATGTAGCTAGTGGGTCCCAGCAGTCAGGGGGGCGAATCGTTTTTTTTTTGCCGGGACGCACTTCCTTGCGTGTGAAGATGTAGCTGGTGGGTCCCAACAGTCAGGGGGAAATGTTTTTTTCATGAAATACGGTGGCCCGTCCGGTGGGTCCCCGCTGTCAGGTGGAGGAATAATTATTTTGCGTGTAATAAGAAGGCACTTCCTTGCGGCCGATGTGGACCCAGCTGTCAGCCTCTCCGCGCACAGTACTCTTTCGATGGAAGTCGGTCGTTGACCACATTAACCACGCCGCGCCGAGAACACCACGGCGGTGGATGACGGCGAGGCCAAGGAAGGGGATGACACGGAGGCAGGGAAGACTCGGCAGTTGTTTCCCATGCAGAGGGGAGTACGACTGTACGAGGGTTTACTGGTTCGTCTGCCGTCACCGGAGAATAACAGCAGGTGTGGGTGAGTAGAGGGATGGTAGCGGGGAGGAGGGAGCAGGCAGTCCCGCCGGCGCTTGTTTGAGCGGCTAGAGCAAGAAGAGCAGAGATTGAAGAAGCACGACGGTCGTTGGATGGACATCCAACCGTCACTACTTGTGCGTCAACCTTTTTTTTAGGAAAGCCTCAAATCTGTGGAAAACATCATATAGCCCATCTGCCATTATTTCTAATAATTTACAACCCATTTGCTAATTCTTAAGTTGTTTTGGAGCCCATATTCTTTTTGTTAGCATTACAACCCATATTGTGGCCACGGTTAAAAAATTATACGAAATTTTGCATATTTCGGTGCGGTCCGAACTGTTTTTAATCCCGAAATTTTGACTCACAATCAAACTGATTTTAAAAATAAATGTATATCAATATAAAATCCAACAAATTCTCCACGCATAAAAATTAATCTAATTTAAAATCTTGAAATGAAAAGAATATATTTGAAACTAATTGCCGGTTTGATGTGTTTTAAAAATGTACAGCCCATTTCTCATTACTGATGGGCCATTTTCTCTGCCAGCCGAAAGAAAGCTCTCCTCGTCTTGAAAGATTTGCAGCCCAATAGGCCTAACAAAGCGACTTACTTGGCAAATCACAAAAAAACTAGGCTGTGGCCGTGGACCCAGCTGTCAGCCTCTCCACGTACAGTACTCTTCCAATGGAAGTCGTTCCTTGACCACGTTGACCACGCCGCGCGGCGAGCACCACGGCGGTGGGCGACGATGAGGCCTAGGAAGGGGACGACACGGAGCCAGGGAAGACACGGCAGTGGAAGCCCGCGCGGAGAGGAGTACGAGGGTTCACTGGTTTGGCTACGGTGTGAGGCTGCAGTCACCGCAGGGCCTGGCCAGCAGTGGGAATAGTAGGGGGCGGTGAGGCCTCCGCGGCAGCATAGCCGGCCACGGGAGGCAAGAGCATGCGGCACAACTGGTGCTGCTTTGGGCGGCTGGAGCAAGAAGACCAGAGGTTGAAGAAGCACTACGGCCGTTGGATGGACAATGTACGGTCACTAGAGCTAGAATCGTTCATATTGACTAAGTTGAGAAAGCCCTTCGTCCCTGTCAACTTAGTAGGCCCACAAGACAGCCTCCCACCAAGGTGGGTCCCAGCTAGCTGGGGGAGTATTCATTTTTTTGTGCGTAATAAGGAGGCACTTCCGGTGGGTCCGAGCTGACAGCGGGGGGAACGTTTTTTTCGCGAAATACGGTGGCCCATTTGGTGGGTCCCAGCAGTCCGGGGGAAACGATTTTTTTCGCAAAATACTGGTGGCCCTCTGGTGGGTCCCTGCTGTCAGCTGGAGGAATAATTATTTTCCGTGTAATAAGGAGGCACTTCCTTGCGGCTGTCGTGGACCCAGCTGTCAGCCTCTCCACGTACAGTACTCTTCCGATGGAAGTCGGTCGTTGACCACATTGACCACGCCGCGCCGAGAGCACCACGGCGGTGGACGACGGCGAAGCCTAGGAAGGGGACGACGCGGAGCCGGGCCACAGGAGGTAGGAGTAGGCGGTAGCACAGCCGGCCACGGGAGGCAGGAGCACGCGGCACGACCTGCTTTGGGCGGCTGGAGCAAGAAGACTAGAGGTTGAAGAAGCACTATGGCTGTTGGATGGACATCATACGGTCACTGGAGTATTGACTAAGTTGACAAAGCCCTCCGTCCCCATCAACTTAGTAGGCCCACAAGTCAGCCCAACAATATGGTGGGTCCCAGCTAGCAGGGGGGTATTCATTTTTTTGGGCGTAATAAGGAGGCACTTCCTTGCGTACGAAGATATAGTTGGTGGGTCCGACCTGTCAACTGGGGGAATGTTTTTTTCGCAAAATACAGAGGCCCTTCCTATGGGTGCTAGCTTTCAGGTGGAGGAATCATTATTTTGCACGTAATAAGGAGGCATTTCCTTGCGTGCGGCCATGGACCCAGTTGTTAACCTCTCCACGTACAGTCCACTTCCGATGGATGTCGTTCATAGACCACGTGGACCAGGCCGTGCCGAGAGCACCAGGGCGGTTGACGATGGCAAGGCCTAGGAAGGGAACGCCATGGATCCAGGGAATACTCGGCAGTTGTTTCCCACGTGGAGGAGTACGGGGGTTTACTGGTTCGTCTGCCGTCGCCGGAGAATAACAGCATGTGTGGGTGAGTAGAGGGATGGCTAGGCCAGCGATGGGAGTACGATGGGGCCGTGAGGCCTGCGCGGCAGCATAGCCGGGCCGCGGGAGGAGGGAGCAGGCAGTACCGCTGGTGCTTGTTTGAGCGGGTGGAGCATGAAGAGCAGAGGTTGAAGAAGCACGACAGCCGTTGGATGGACATCCAACAGTCACTGCTCTCGTGTGTTGACTAAGTTGACAGGGCGTTGCGTGTGCGTCAACATTTGTTTTATGAAAGCATACGCGTCAACCTGTAGTAGGCGCACAACTCAGCCTCAAATCTGTGGAAAACAGCATACAGCCCATCTGCCATTATTTCTAATAATGTACAACCCATTTGCTAATTCTTAAGATTTTTTTTGGAGCCAATAGCATTAGACCCCATATTGTGGCCACGGTTAAAAAGTATACGGAATTTTGCATATTTCGGTGCGGTCAACTGTTTTGAATCCAGAAATATCGATTCACATTCAAACTATTTTGAAAAATAATTTATATAAATACAAAATGCAAATAATTGTCCACGCATAAAAATCAATGGAATTTAAGATCTTGTAATGAAAAAAATTGAAACTAATTCCCGGTTTGATGTGTTTTAAAAAATGTACAGGCCATTTCTGGGCAAACCGAATGAAACTCTCATCGTCTTGAAAGATTTGCAGCCCAGCAGGGCCGATAAAGCAAGTAGGCCTTGTTTGGGTATTTCTTTAAAAAAATAGAACTGGGCTAGCCACTTTCAGCAAGAAAAAAACACAGCTGGGCTCATGATGTGGTAAACATAAATAAAACCTTGGCTAGACGGGCCACAGCCCCCGCACAGCCCCGTTGTTACCCTAATCCGTCGCTAAAACTAGTATAAATAACAACTGCTTGTTCCTCCAAAAAAAACTGCGCGACTTCCTGGGTCCCTGGTGTCAGCCGCTCGTAGTGTAATTTTCTCGTTTATTGACTATGTTGACAATGGCGTGATCCCCAGATGTCCAACCACTAGGAGGAACCATATTTTTGGGCTTGTACTATACAGGCACTTGCTTGCGTACTGCCATGACGCTGGTGGGTCCCTACTGTCATCCTCTCCACGTATAGTCATCTCCTTGTTCCTCTTGGTTGCTGACGACATTGACAACGCAAGAGGGTGGCGCACCGCGCACAGCGAGCAAACCAAGGCCGCAAGGCGGAGGACGATGGCGAGGCCTCGGATGGAACAAACAGGAGCCGTTGAAGATGCACTGGTCCAGTCGCAGGCGGAGGGGAGTACGAGGGTTGACTGGTTCGGGCATGGGTGCGTGTTGGGGCTGACGTCGCCGGAGAATAACAGGACATGTGGGGGAATAGAGGGAGGGACTGGCCAATGTTGGAGGGTACATACGGTAGGGCGGCGGAGGCGCAGCCAGCCATGGGAGGCGGGAGAAGGCGGAGCCGACGGGGTGGTTTGGTTCGGGCGGCTGGAGGAAGAAGAAGACAAGAGATAGAAGATACATGATAGATGTTGGATGTCAATCCAACGGCTGGTAGGCAGAATCGTTTGTTGACTGGCCAGTAAGTCGACACCACCTTGGATAGGCTATTTCCTCACGGGTCCCAAATGTTGGAATCCAAATCTGTCACGGTCATGCAGCCTTTCCTATGAAAATTTACAACCCATTTGATGTGCTAGTTCGAAATAAGTTTGTGGGTGCTGGTGGGGCTAATCACTTGGCTTCTGTAATGCACAGTGAGCTCAAGCAGCCGGCGTGAGTGATGTTATTTCCCTTGGTTGTGATTTGTTACAATATTTCACTCTAAATTAAACGAATGGCAAGCCATTTGCCTTGTTTCAAAGAAAATATGACAGTCACAGCCGAGTTGAAAAGGGCAAGAACATCTAACTCCATCTTACAAACTGTACAAAAGCACGGGGGTTGATTGTTCATCAGGTTTACAAAAAAAACCAGATTGAAAAGGGCAACAACATCTACTATTCATTTGGATATATAAGATCTTGACAGAATCCAGCACCATTGATAGGCCATCCATGGAGAAACTCTTCATTGAGCATAGAACATAATATTAGTACAAAATGTGTACTCCAAGATGATATATAAATTATGCACAGAAATTTGAAATGCAGCTTATGGTTACAAGTGTAGATGATAATATAAAGTACCTGAAGAATTGTGGAGCCAAACATCATATTGAAATGAGCACAGAGATCATGTATTACACCCAAGGTCTCCAGCTTAGGCGCAGAGAGGACGATTATTTGCAACGGAGAATAACTAGAATCAAGGATCAACCTTTGAAGTGAAGGGTCATCTTGGATGATGAGCTGCCTTCCGTCAAAAGAAATTCCAATTCTTACGATGATCTGTGCAATGAGGCCTCCGATATACGAACTCGCACAAGTGAAAGTTTCTTGAGAAATGGGAGTCGAAGGTTTAGTACCAGATTGTCTGGTAGGTAGCACATCGCAAAGGTGGCGGTGTGGAGAGAGGAGGAAAACCGTGAGATGGACATCGGTGCTGAGGGCACAAGTTCATGGCGTTCGGTATGTGGTATGTGATTTCCAGGGGAATAGTAGACCTCAAGCAGCTGTAGTTCTATGAATTCAGGGGATTTCAGCCAGGCGTCCACCATGCAGGGCATGGTATGCTTGCTCAGGTAGCATGACTGGATGCAGAGACTTTGAACGGAGCCCTGGTGGGAAGAGATGATGGCTTTGGGGATTTCAAAATCATTGAAGAGAGATAGCTGATGACAGTCGACATTAAGGGGCACGGCGCGCCATAGAGGGCGCCACTGAATTAAGAGGACTTGGGTGCGGCAGCAATCCTTGGTGGGGAGAAGCGAGATGATCTCCCCAAGGACAGCGTCTGGGAGATCGCTGATGCGGTCCACCCGAGATTCTACGGGTTCCTGGGATCTGGTGGGGGCAGGGTCGCCGCTTCTCCCCGCGCTGCCGAGTGCGGGATCTACAATAGGCATCGCCGGTGGCGGGAGCCTCATCTTCTTGGCGCTGGGGGTCAGCCGACTCCATTTTCCTTGAGGGCGTCGCGTCGCGCTCATGGTTTTTTGTAGAGTAACGAATGACGAGCCTAGTTTTAGTGCGAGCAAAGAAGAAGGGGAGCTGGGGGTTTTCTGTAGGAGTGAGGAAGAAGGGGAGCTAGGGTTTTCTATAGGAGTGAGGTGAGGAATTTGGGGGTACGAGTGGAGCCAGCTGACATGAGGTGGGTGGGAGCGAGGAGGAAGAAGAGCACCCAGGTTTTGGGGGGGGGGGGGGGGCGGTGTGCTAGGTGTGGGTAGCGCCTTTGAATTGATTTTAGTATTTACTAGTAGTGTGGATTGGCTGTTTTGTCTTGGGCCCAGAGAAACAATTACTGCTAGTACAGTGGAGACACTCTACAGCTACCCAGAAAAACAATTACTACTAGTACAGTGGAGACACTCTACCGCTTCTAGCTCGTCCTAGGTCATTGAAACGTCTCCCTCTACTGAATGTCGTTATACTTTTGTTCACCGACATGCGGGCCATGCAGCGCGCGGGCCCAAATGCCATCCACCAAATTAGAAGGCAGTATGCAGGCGGAGATTCACCCTGGTCGTAGTGCGGCAGTAACGAGCCGTCGTATCACAAAACCCCACCTCCCCACAGTCTAAGTTTGACGGACAAAGCAACCATCATTTCACTCTTCGCTGAATCCCCTTCTCCCTCACCGTCTTCAAGAAAGGCAACACTCACATCTGCCACTGTTCTTCTCTCCCAACGAAGGGAAGGTAAGCGGATCCATGATGTTGGTATATTTTCGTTCAGAGAAAAAAAAGAACTTTTGCAAAGCAGTAACCAATCCTCACTCTCTTTTTTGTTTCATTGTCATTGCGATTGTGTTTTCCTTTCAGTGGTCTCCTAGTATTCGTCAATTTAATGATGGACCAAGGAGAACCAAGCAAAGATCTACCAATATTGGAGCAGACGCAGGAGGCTGATCCCCACGAGATAGAGAGCTCCAAGAAGATGGAGGCAACCATCGAGCCAACCCGAGATACGCTCACGGCCACTACTGAGATGGTCAACGCCCCGTTTGAGGTTACAACCCTCGTGGCACTGCAGGAGCAGTTTTCCCCCTTCGAGGATGTGCCCCCCCCCCCCCGCTGAGCTGCCCAAGGTGATTTCTTTCTTTGCCGATCTCGATTGTGGTTTTTCATCTAAGTATGTGGTGATTTTTTTAGAAAAGGAAGTATGTGGTGATTAATAATGCAAAAGTTTATTAGCTTCGATGCCATGCTATACATAGTGGTCTAAATAACTTGTGTTTCTTATACTGAAAAGTAATTCAGAATTTGTTTCTGTTTCAATTAGAGCCCTGATGCAGACAAGGATTGTGTGGTTGTGCATGTCACTCGCTATGAGGCGGACGACCTAAATATACGCACTGAAAAAATAGAGTTCTTAGGCTGTTGGATCCTGGAAGTCATTTGCGGTTATACCAATGAAGAGGTGTACTCTAGCCTCACTGTTGTCAGGCGTGTTGTCCAGGGTGTAATGAAGCACAAGAAGTTCAAAGCCACTCCTTCGTTTTTGAGGCATACTGTTCTTGTCAAGCTTACGCAGGAAGATGACGTGGCATGCCTCCACAAACAAGTTTATCAGTGGCAAGGCCACAACGTTGTCTTCATGAAGGTTCATAGGATTGAGCTGCTGTGGGACGTCCTCGATGATGTTCATGGCAAGGTCCGTCTTGTGACCAGCCCAAATTAGATCGAGGCATGAAATAGTTGCCCCAGCTAGTGTTTAATAGTAGTTTGGATTGTGTCTAATTATCCGAACCTTGCATGTTATCGACCTCTCTAGGACTAGTACTCTGTTTGATTTCGTGTATGGGAACTGCTGCTACTTTTGTGTGCCCGTGAATCATGTGAGAACCATCATAATTGGTGCCGAAATAGATGTGTCCTCACTAGTTTTTTCATGAATATGGCATGGTAAGACATAAGTTGTCACGGTTTATCATACAAGCAGTGTGTATTTTGATGAAATAGAGCACTCGTTCGAGAACCGTGCGCCGACGTATACATAAGTACTTGTAAACATTGTTGGTACAACCCCACTTGTAAGCAGTTGTGCAAAACACGGCACATTGGCTCAGCTCGCTTCAACACTAGGCTATCGACCAGCTAACAATCAACAATCTGATGTCTGACATATAAGCAACTATGTATCTTGTTACTGTGGTTCATGCAGTTAATTGAGGCCACAATGTAATAAATTCCAAACGTTCAACGCTAGTCCAGTGCTCATGTGGAACACTCACATTAAACTCGTCTTCATAAAAATCTTGAAAAGCATAAGTTAAGAAGTTTTATACATCTCAATGATTCATAGAACATAACAAACATATACTAGTTCACAGCAAAAGACAAAGTTGTTAGAAGGTTTACAAATCAGGAAAAAACAAGCAAGGCTTCTCTGAGCAAAGGGCCTCGCGGCAGGCTTAAATTTCCTGGAGTTCACTCTGGTTTTTTCTTGTTGCCACCATCCAGGGTTAGGTTCTCTCATTCCAAAATAACCAATTATAATTGTGGTCTCAGCTAGAATGCTGAACTGAACCATGCAGTGTACAGACCAGGTGAAATTCTTGTGCATTCCACTAAATTTAAGCACCGCTATTTGCAAAAATAAGCAGACCACAATGCCTCTTGTCCGCGCACCTGTCCAAAAAACAGCCGTGCAGCCGTGCTAGCTAGTCCTCGGTCCATGGATGAACTGGTAGAAAGTGCATCCGGACTAGGATGCAGTTGTTTTTGCTCGTCCCTGCACTGCAATCAGGAAGTAAAACATACGAATCAGCTTATTTTAGATTGTGTTGGTCATCCTACCTTAGTTACTACCAATGTAGGGATACCTTGAAGACGGGAGGTTAGACGACGGCAACGAGGGATAGCCATCTCATTTTGTGCAGTTGTACTAAAACTAAGGTGTGTGCTTTTGATTGCGCAGATAGAAACGATACGGAGACAGACATCCCGAAACGATATGGAGACAGACATCCCTGTTTGCGCAAATACGAAATACAGTTATTTAAACAGTGACAGAAATTACTACTTTCCCTTGTTTCCTCTTAGAACCAAGTCCTAGATTCATGCTACAGCTTTCCCACTTTCTTCCCTATTTGAACCAACGCTTTGAGTTGACTGTATGAACTAGCTTTACATCTAATAATAGTAGAAGTCTAGGTGGCTTTGGAACAGCGGACGGAAGTAGAAAAGGATCCACATGAAGGGGGAGAGCTGGGCAGTAGAGCAAGGCAGGTTTCGAAGGAATATATACCTGAGGGTCGTCGGCATGTGGCAAAGACGGTGTCGGGAGGCCGCATCTTGGCCACAATACCCCAGGAAGGAAGAAGGGGTCGGAGGCCCTCCCGAGCCGGCGCTCTCTCGGAGAGAACGGCACGGCCGCCGATCGGGACGCGTGGGCAGCCGTTGGTCTCCTCCCTCGCCGCCAACGACAGCGTGAACGATGCACCTACACCCCCTGCCCCGGTCGAGGTTGTCCGGACGGATTTGTGACCAGCCGTGAGCTGAGAGAGAGAGTGTGGCCACCTATGTCTTGCTTAGATCTGGAGAGCATGAGAGAGTGAACAAGAGGAACCCTAGTAAAGCAAGCGCTAAGGCTCCTGCTTTTATATATAGTGGAGTGATTTTGTTGTACCGGCTTCAAAAAAATGCGCTCCTACGTATACCCGCGAGTGGGTGTGAGAGAACTAGTGTGTGTGTGCACCTCTTCTCTTCGTGAGAGTACAATATATACTATGCCCAAAGAACGTTCGCTGCAAGAGTAATAATATAAGTGTGTGACGTGTGAGCTAAAATAAAATGTGCGCGGCGTCTTTTGTTTTTTAGAAGTTCTGAGGGTAGGGTGTGAAGAGCACATATGTGCGTGACGTCTACCTGCAGATAGACGATGGGTGCCACGTGCGAGTCTGCGAGAGGACTCGGGAGAGTTGTGACTCGTGAGGGTGCGTGTGCATGAGAGAGAGGGGGGCACGTATCAATGCAATGCATGTGTCCGTAAATCATTATCCGACAAACATTCGCCACAAGCCTTTTCCAAACGAACGCCGCAAGAACCGTTAGATCGGCATCTGACAGTGTCAGTTTTGCCATGTCATTTAACAGAACAACCACTCCTCCTACACACAAATCTTCCACGTGAGTGTTCGCAACTCCCGTATGCTCCCTTCGTTCCAAAATGCAATGCATATAGCTTTATTGAAAATTAGAACCTTGCAAACTTTTACCGAGTTTTCGTGTACCAAATTGCACATGTAGAATACGTTGTATATATCATTTCATTCATCTTCGAGAGGTAACTATAAAGATGGGTGAGGAGTCTACTAAGAAAGACCATCGTATCACTCGCAACAATTTCAACCATCCTTTAGTGTCGAGGAATATCATAGGAACTCTATATGATATGATTTTTATAGGATTTTTTTCCTTTAGAGCCAATTGGTTCATAGGAATAGATTCATATACTCTATATTTCAAAGGAAATAAACATGATATCATTTCTATAGCTTTAGAGCCACTTGGTTAATATGAATGGATTCCTATACACCCTTAATTTCAAAGGAAAATAAACATTAGCGTATATTCAATAGAAAAGTTCCTATGATATGAACCAAATTACATCTCTTTACTAATCCCTCCTCATAGGAATTGAGATACATGTCATCTCTAGATTCAATAGAAAAGTTCCTATGATGTGAACCAAATGACATCTCTTTTCCAATCCCTACTCATAGGAATTGAGATCCTCCATGTCATCTCTTTCCCTAAAACTTCCATGTATACATCTTCTATTCCTAAATAGATAATAAACCCGGACGGAGGGAGTAGCTTTTTTCCAAAACATGCAACTATGGCACAAGAACTATATAGTGTGACAATAACTTTGGTTTAAAAATCTCATGTGTTCAATACATGTGTACCTTACTAGTTTTGAGTAGAGTAGCAAATTTCATGCGGCCCCGGGTATATCAAAATGCAGGGCCCATGCATCATTGCCTTTCGGTAGAACCTATGTCCACAATTTTTTGTACGTGCTATATCTCCACTGGTCCCCGAACCCAAAATGTTGCCTCGTTCCCATAAAACCAAGTGACCAACACATATTTAAGGCGTCGACTCGAACCCGTTTACTACGACGTGGCCTCGCACGCCGCAGTACTCCTACAAACCCTACCACCGCACTCATCATTGGTTTTCTTCAAGAGGACGAGGGAGAAGCCGATTTGTAGTGGAGGCGCTTTCAAAAAAAAGGATCTGTAGTGGAGACCCCTACCCTAGGGTGCCCTAGGTAGCTGCCGCACGCATCATTGTTTTCTCTTTTCTTTATGCTCTTGCGCGCTAGAGTGAAATGATGGTTGCTTCGTCCGTCCAGCTCAATGCGGGAAAGGTGGGGCTTTGTGATTTGACCCCTCATCGCTCATTTTCTACTACTGTGGCGCTACGACCGGGGTGGCTCCAATTCCAACCGCTGCTCCGAACTGTAATTTGGTGCATCGCATGTGGAACAAGACGGTGGATGAGCCACATGTCTGCCAAAGGGGTCCTGTTAAGTGTGTCGCCATTTCGTGTGCGGATTGACCCTGCTTGAGTTGCTATGCCAACACGACAGGAGCAGCCTACCGCTTGGTTTTGCTCCTTGGTGAATCCCGACTATATTGATCTAAAAAGATACGTGCTGAACTACCCTCTCCGTCTTGGTTTTTTATTTGTAGGCGTCTCGGTTTATAGGGCCTGCATGTAGTTCTAGGTCATCCATTTGACTAACTAAATATGAGTTACTATGTCACAAAAAGTATATCATTGGATTCTTATTGGTTGATATGTGAAGAAAAAAGAAACGAGGTAGAAGTTAATGCACTACACCTTAGTATTTTGGGATTATTTGGTTTTCGTAAGATGACTTACTCACCTAGACGGAGGGAGTAGTTGTATTTAAAAGTCAAGGGCGGGGCTTTTCCTGCGCGGTAGGCGGGGTAGTTCCGCCTAGTTGGTTGGATAGAGGCGCGAGAAGACGAGGGAGTAGGCTGCTGCAAACGTAGGGCTGTGTGATTTGACAGCGAGTTACTGCTGGACAGGTGGGGCCCCGTGATTTGACTTGCCATTATCATTTTAACTGCGACGCTACGACCGGCGTGAGTCTCCCGATTCCTGACCACCTCCATATAGGTGCCTCTCCCAATGCTCCACCATGTAGTAGTAGAGGCTGGCTCTTGCATGAGAGCCCACTTCTCCACTTTTTCCTTGCCTTTCTTTCCTCTACATATGCAAAAATGCCATGTAAAGCGCACTATTGTACTTACTTACTCCTACAGGTGCTTAAGCTTGCCACATAGGCATAAATTCTGATGTGGCAAGTTAATCAAGAAGAGAGAGACTAGTTTGGTGACCCAAGGAAGAAACGGTGCTAAGCGTGTGTACCTAGGTGAAAAGACAATTTTGAGTCTATAGCTAATTAAATGAAGCAAACTTAGCAACACCATTTCATTGGAAGAGGTCACTCCTTGGCAAATGCAATAAATACTAGTACTCCCTGTGTCCCATTATATAAGAACGTTTTTGACACTACACTAGTGTCAAAAACGTTCTTATATTATGGGACGGAGGGAGTACGAAGAAAGAGATAGAGAGGAGTAAAAAATACACTTATAGCCAACCTTATAGCCAACCTTGTTGTAGTATGAGTGACTAAGTGATGACTATGTATGACATGCCAACATCAGATAGCCTAACGCACCGTGTTAAATCTCCAAGGGCGCGACCGCGCGAGCGACGCGACGGTCGTGGTAGGCGCGACCATGATACGGGCTGCTGGCAGCCCTTGGATCTGAGATCAAACGGTCGCATGCTAAGTTGCTGAAAATTTTAAGAATAACCCTCCAGGATAGGATATTCACCCATAGGTCTAGAATCACGCCATGCAACCGTTCGATCTCAGATCCAAGGGCTCTCGGAAGCCCGTATCATGGGAGAATGGAAAGCCACTACCCTGCCGTTCGCACGCTGGCAGTTCGCTCCTACTCGTCCCCGCACGTCCTTTAATACTACGGCGGTTCGCTCCTAGTCGTCCCGTCCATTCACATTACGGCAGTTCCACTAATCCTAACCCTCCTCCCAAATCCATGGCGTCCCAAATCTCCCCGATCGGCGGTGAGTACAAGGTTAGAACCATCACCGGCGATGAGTTCGACGTCATCTACACCCGTACTTCCGCGACGGTGAAAGGATGCCTTTCTCGCTTCAGACGCATGTTCGAAAACTCACATGATGAGTGGGTCGCTGGGCTAGATGTTGAGTACACCACAGTCGTGGGACGAGAGAAGGATCTAAAGGACGAAGAGAGGAAGAAGCCCGCCGTGATCCAGGTTTGCGTACATAACGTTTGCTTGGTCTACCACATATGCCATGCCGACGTTGAGTGCCAGGATTTTAAGAACTTCCTCGAGGACAAAACAGTGAAATTCGTTACTGTAGACTTTAAGAACGACAAAGAAGTCCTGCGTCGGATAGGCCTCGTTGTAGGCAACCCCTTCGACCTCCAGAAGAATCGGCTGGTGCCCTCTCGTCAGCCTTCAATGCTGACCCTGGCAGGAGCCATGGTTCATCCTTCGTACCGTAAACTGGAGAAACCTCATTACACGTTTCATCGTCATGCATGGCAGCGGAATGTACTAGATATAGACCACATCCAGTACGCTGCAATGGATGGCTACCTTTGTTTCAATATCTACAAGGGTTGGATGAAGAGCAACAGCCAAGTTGGCGGTTCAAGCAAAGAAGTATCGGCCAAGAGGAAGAGGGACAAGGACGAAGTCGAGGACGTGGACGAGGACTCCGAGTAAGGTGGCAGTGTCGTTGCTCATGGTGGTTCTAAACTTCTAATGCAGTGTCTACCGGATTAGTTGCATAGTTTAATTTCAGGTGTGCTTAGTTTAATTTGAGGGGTGTGTTGTGCTGAGCCCCCAGCAGAACTATGTTATGTTTCTTCTCGTTACTTTAACTCTTCAGTATGTACATACTACTAGTATTTCTTTAATAGAATTTAGCACCCCAATTAAGCACGTACTAGCTTTTTTAATAGTACTATATGCATAATTTGGCGACGAGCGCTCTCTATATGTACCACCTTTTTTTAAATTTCAATTTTTGCTCCATGGCGCAATCCATCGATAGTACTACTGTACAAAAGTATACATTTTTTAAAAGGCTAGAGTACTGTTCATCACATATATATATAGCCAGTTAAATTCTCAACCTAGAACGACGTGCATGCCATGTAGTAAACCGATACGGAGGAAGTATAGTAAAAATGAGGTGATTTTACCGAGCGATCGGCGGGGGAGCATGGCCTGTCATGCGGTCCCACGTGTCATGATGTACCAAGGCGATGCGCGTGTCCCTCTTGAGGCAGAAGCAATACTAGTACGTGGTTTGAGATGATGTCGAACCGAAGTGTGAAATAATGGTTGCTTCGTCCGTCTGGGAAGGTGCGGCATTGTGATTTGACGTCTCATTGCTCATTACTACTACTGGGCCGGTACGAGTGGGGTGCGTCCCCCTGCTGTTCTGCACTGTTATTTGGTGCTTGACACGTCGACCCGGTTGCTATATGTCCCACATGTCGGCGACAGGAAGTACAGAATTCATGAAAGGGAGCGTCGACGGAGGAGTATACTACAGAATTCATGAAAGGGAGCGACTTAGTTTTGGAAAAATCTGTTTTTACGGAGTACGTACCCACTAGGGTTTATAGGGCTCATCTAAAAAACATTCGTTTTTCCGTTTGATAAGTCTCAATTCTACTATACTAGTAGTAGTACCATTACATGTTGGATTTCGAGGTGCGTTAGATCACCCGACGCAAGCAGTGTCAAGAGGAAACTAACCAATGCATGTACAAGTTCATGGAAATTTAGTGGTCATTCATGCATTCGTTCTAATTAATGCCTCGGTAAACATAACTTCTTGAGAAAAACGAGCGTACTGTGCAAACTACGAAATTAATTCGACCACTCACCGTCTACCTTGGTTGGAGAGATTTTGAAATTGAGCCATAAACTGGAAAGGAGGGAGTAGTAACTTTTGTCTCGATTACTATTTGTGGCCTTGTATAGATGCAAAATGTATTTTTTATAGTGGCCTTGTATAAGTAAATAGAGGGAGTACTAACCAAAGTACGTAGTAGGGACGAGGAGTAAACGGAGGGAGTAGTAAAATTTTCTCCTCGTGCTGCGAGCCACCGCGCGCGTGGGCGAGGGAGCGGGCGTAAAGGCGTACAGTAGTAGTAAGCTTCACCTCATCCTACGAGCCACCGCGCCCGTGGGCGGGGGAGACGGCGTACTAAGCAAGTTTCTCCTCGTTCTGCGAGTTGACGGGACACATCAAAAGTACTCCAGTGTATAGAGCCTTGCCTCTAAGGTAGGCCCCACATGGTTTGCCTCTTTTTTTAATTTAACATAACGCGTCAAGTCGCAATTTGTTTGTTCACCCGTGGTAGACGATCCTCCCTCCACCAAGTGGACAACCAGTACACGTGCCAAATTACCACGTGGGCTGCCTTTTTCGTACAGAAATGAGCTCCACCGTGTACCCGCGCGGGTGTGGTTGGGAAAGAGACGGGAGTACGTGCGCCGTGCGTGCACCTCTTCTCTTCGTGCACGTCCCCCACCTACGTGGGTGTGTGTGAGAGAGATACAAACCTAGACATAATGCGCCGTCCATCCCCATGCCTCCGCCCAGTCCGACCACCAGTCACCACCACGGCACCACGCCCCACTCCTCCTCACCTTATCTCTCATATTTCTCCCTCCATTTTTATATACAAGGGGCCACTATCAAAATTACAATTTGCAGATATACAAGGCCACTAACACTAATCGATGCAATATTAATGGTGTTTGCCTCGTGGTACTAGCAAAGGAGGACATTAATTATCCCTTGCATGCATGCGGGAGTTTGTAAAAAATGCATCTTGATGTTCCGTGCAATGCACGGGCATCTTGCTAGTCCATGAAAACAACACATGGCAAAATTCCACGGCGAACGAGGGATTTGAATCTGTTGGGAGGGGCTGTTTGGATCTTGCCCGGGGTAGCCAAAATATTGGCGACCCTTTTGTCCACCGGTGCCTTTGCCACCGATGAACGAGGAATGGCTCGGGTGCTCATGCTGTCATGCATCCTCCAGCGCGCACGTTGGAGACGAGCTCGCACGAGCTGTGTTTTTTTGTCCCACAACGCCGCCCGAGCCGCCCGCAGACCGACCGGCGACCCGCAAATTACGCCATCCAACCGTAGCCGCACACATTATGACAGCAACTCAACCAACCGGACGAAATTCACGCAAACACGTAGACAAACTGATATTTCATATAAACAACGACGGAAATCATATAAAATACCGGATTTTCACACAAACATGACGGATTTCATTACATTCAAATGAACTACGCGGTGCTAGTTCTGGACAGCACAGGTATATAATACCTGGCCTAAATGGTCGCCCGCCGATCGATTTGTGTTCCTCATGTCCGGCAGCATGATCACCGGACTGCCGGGAGCCCCGGAGGTATATGCTTCAGCGCAAAGGACGGCTCGCTTCCCCACTGCCCAACTGATATCATTGGCTGGTGCCGAAGATGATGGTGGCCGGCACCGGTTCGAGTTCATCACCGGCCACTACTTCGCCATGGCCGGCACCGGCTCGAGTTCATCCTAACATTCCCCTCTTCCGTGGAGCCCATGCGGGGTCGACGAAGGTCCTCGCAACAAAAGGATCCGGCAAGACACCTGCTGTGTACGCCGGCGTCGCCTCCGCGGTGGCCTTCATGGGACCCAAGCGGCGGCGGCCTCCCGTGTTCTACTTCTCCTCGATGATGGCGGCGGACGCGGAGGCGCTGGCCACCGACTCGTCGCTCTCCGCGCACCCGGCTTCTGTCGCTGCTTGCATGGCGCGGCCGCCGGCATGGGAGTCTCGGCCACAGAAACGGGAGACGCGGTACGAGGCGGCGGCGTGGACGGCAGCAACGACGCCCGTGCGCCGCTCCTCGTCGAGCTGGCCTGGAGCGGCGAGTTGCTGAACCGCGCGCCGGCTTGGGGCGGCAACTGGCTCCGTCGGGCGAGGGGAGGGAGGTGGATCAGCGAGCTGCATAGCTCGTATCCGGCGGGCTACCCAGCCGGCTTGGATGCGGAATAACTACTCTTCGTAAGCCATTGTAAGAGTGGACAAAATGGTGGAGGAGATAGGGGAGCGGCGGAGGTGTGCGATTCTTGGCCGGCGTTTGGCCTCGTTTAAATAGGAGATTAAATAGACGGCGGACGGGAGGAGCTCGGCCGGCGTTGCGTTTAACGCCGGCCCGGTCATGAACGGACGTGTGTCCAGAGTGGGTTTCTCGGCTTCCACACGGGCGGGTTTCATGGAGGCGTTTGAATGCGGCACGGAGGCGTGTTCAGCCGGGCGTGCCGCGAGTGGCGCCCTCGACTCTGACCTAGGACACCGCACCGTTCTTCCACTGACGTGTGGGCTCTTTGGGTGCATGGCCTGCATGTCAGTGACCCAACGCAGGCAGCGCACAGCAGAGGAACCTTTGGTGGGCCAGGGCGGTCAGAAGCGGGCATTTCATAAACCGATGATTGTTCATTGAGTGTGACGTCATCTTTTTCATGTAGTTAAGCCTACTATGTTGATAGCCCGTTCGATACGTTGTGATTCATAAAGACCGATGCAAACATCAATGTTCTGCTTATCACAGATAAGATTGATTAATACCCATAACAATCCATGTCCTTAACAAAGGGTGCATGCACGTATAGGTTGACCGTGTGTCTTGCGTCGTGTGCTGTGTGCATGCAGGCGTGCGAGTGTTGCGTGCGTGCAAGGGTGCGTTTCAGTGTTGCATGCATGGGTGCGTACGTGCGTGTGTTCGTGAGTGCATGTGTACGTGTCAGTGTTGCACGCCAGCATGCGTGCGTGTGTATGTTATGTGTACATGTCAGTGTTGCACGCCTACATGCGTGCGAGTCTTGCGTGCGTGCATGTGTATGTGCGGAGTGAGGCTGCACGTCAGTCGACTGACTTTTTCATCTCTGGTCATTAGATTTTCCAGCCGGTTGACATGAAATCAAGGGCCTCTAGTTTATCATCAAACTCCCCCCCCCCCCGAGCCGCCAGCCACCAACGGCCGAACCGCCCGCCCCCGCCGCCCACGGCCGGCCCGCCCTCCCCGAAACCACACCCACCGCCGGTCCGCCGCCGCACCGGCCATCCCTCTAGCCCCTCCCCCCCCCCCCCCGCGCCGAGCTTTTTCTCCGGGGATCCCCACCCCACCGCCCAATGAACGCCCCCCCAGCCGCCGGTGACTGCCAACCAGAGGTCTCACGACTTCGAATACTTACCGACCACTAATTTATTACCATTTCTGTCCTTCATATACACGCTGATGGGTGGGCCCTATGGTAATGTGCACTGCTGAATGTGGACTGTTTGACTGGTCAATTGATCGTGTTATCAACAAATTACGGAGCTGTATGGTGAGCCAGTGACCGTATGATCACCCTAAAATGTACTCCTATTTTATTAACACAGTACAGACTCAAACTACCATTTCTTTCTTTCATATACTGGCTGACAGGTGGGCCCCACGGTTACGTGCCCCGATGGTGCAACACTAGTTGTGCCGTTTGACTGGTCAATTGGTTGTGTCATCAACAAAATATGGAGTTGTACGGGTGAGCCAGTGATAGTATAATCATGACATGTATTTGTTTAACACGGTACAGACGCAAGGGCTCATATATACGCGCAAGCACTCACCGCTATAAGCGCACACACGCGAACCCTACCCCTATGAGCACCTTCGAGAGAGTGGGCCAGCATATATGATCTTGAGATTTTACGAAGTCACCATAGGTGCCTCGTAGTCGAGTGGAACGTCTCCTCCCACTGAACGTACATCGCCGGAAAATACTGAAATTAACACAAGATAAATGCGAGCACCGGGACTTTAACCTTGGTGGGCTCGAGAAACCACTGTCCTCTAACCATCCAACCACATGTTGGTTAGCACGACAAAATGTATGTGGTGACCGTGATGAGCTTATTCTGAAGTCCAGTGACCATATCGTGCTTTCGCTTCAAATACAATGACCGTAAGTGTCGTCAACAAAATACGGAGCACGCATCAAATGCAAAGTCCGTCAGTGTCATCAACAAAATATGGAGACGTATCGTGAGCTAGATACCGTTGTACTATTGTATATGCTTATTTTCTTAGTGGCCGATTGCGTGTGTGGTGTGGTGGGCACATCATTTCTAGTTGTGGTGGGTCAACATGAAGACTCATGGGTCGGTTCCATCCTGCGCCACATATAGGTTGGACCGAGACGTGTTATACGGAGACCCATGTGGAGGACTCGGCGTACAACACGAAGCTACCAGAGTCGCGGAGGACTCTATCCCCACTGGTGATAAGCCGACTATATATGATTTGTAACCCTAGGCCCTTAGTATGTTATACAAGCTTGGGGGCTAGTTCGTCGATAGTATACACACACGCACAATGCCTGGTATTCACGTGTACTTTGTACACACCCCTATCACTAATATACAGTACCAGGAGTAGGCTCTTTCTTCAACTGCAAGGGTCCGATCCGAACTAGGGTAAAACTTTGCCTCGTATTACCATCCAGCCTAACAGCCAGGGATATCCTACCGAATGATATGATGAAATCATATCTGCCAACTACTATTAGAGAGGTGTGTCGGGGGGGGCAATGTGTGCGAGAGAGGCCTAAAGATAATGTGCGTGCGGGAGACACGTAGGCACATATATGTGCGTATAGAGGGCTAGTAGAGACCGTGCATGTGTATATATGCATGTGAGAGAAATAGTGTTTTCCAACTGAGATTAGTGAAAAGAGTGGTACATAGTAGTCAGAAAGAGAGAGAGAGAGAAACAGAGAGAGCATGTGCGTGAGACACCCCGACACCCTGAGAGAGATTGTGAGCATGTGTGAAAGAGAAATGCCGATGCATATAAAGTGTGTGCACTTATGCGTTAGATAGAGAGATATATAACGCGTTTGTGAGAACGGGGCGAGGCATAGTGCATCTACGTGTAAAAGGCGGTTCTACGCATTAAATTAAAATATAAATGGCATTATTATTTTTGGATGAGATCATGAATTTTGCAAAATTGCGTATGGACGAAAATCGGTCTATCAGACACCCATACTCTATTGAATTCTAGCATGTGCATGTGTTTATTTCATATTATCGATCCATAGAGTGAGAGCGGTTTGAAATACAGGCAATGGATGCTTTTGCAATTCATATATAAACATTAATTAGTGCACTCCATGTTGTTAGTGTGAAGCACTTTATACATTTGTCACTTGCATGGATACATTCCAAATTGCTAGCTACGAAATAAAATACATGTCGAATTCAACATAAAGGGGGTTTCGAAGATTCGAATTCATAGGAAGTGCATTCATCTATTTGAACCCGAGATAATGGCATTTGTAAATCAGATGTAAAAGGGGGCATCAATCTTTGTTGTGAGTTTGAACATGCTATATATATTCATACGCATATCTAACTTTTTTTTGCAACCAAGGAGATTATACCTGGAACCATGCATGAACTGAGGTAAGTTGCATATTTTTTAATATATACTCGTGTACAATGTATATTAAAATGTACCCCCTCCATTCCAAAATAATCGTAGCTTTAGGATTTTCAAGAGTAAAGATTTGTGAAGTTTGACAAATCCTGAAAGTTCAATTCAAGAGAACCGAAAACGTTAATGCTTCTGCTCCCAAATATTGAACGAAGCGCCAAATAGGCCTCTGGTCACCCGAAACCGCGCGAGACTAATGTTTTGGTGGTAGGAAATTACTGTCCTGACTCTGGCCCGTGTAGCCTATCGGCCCGATGTCCAAAGGTCTAAACCGGGGTAGGTTTGTAACTTCACCAAGACGCCAGTCTCAACCGCCTCCGAGAAGCATTCATACGCCGTGGGCGCCTAAACACCCATGCGCTCGGCCGAAATCTATCCCGCCCACATTTGGGACACCTGACATGACTGTCCTACCCCCAACCCGCAATATGTCCGAAATTTTAGGTGGGGGCAAAGTTTCTAACTTTCCCCAAATTTCAAACAAGCGCGTCTCAAACCGAAACATTGTTCCCCCTTAGTTCCCCGCCTCCCTCCGTTTCCCCATTCATACTCCGTGGGCGCGAAAACGCCCTCTCCACCAGTCGTGAAACCCCAGACTCCTCCGTCCTCCACCCCATAGCGGCCAGTCCACCGCCGCCCTCCTCCATCACGCCGGAGCCGGTACCCCGACGTCGTCGTCCAATGCAACCGCAACCGCAACACCCTCAAGGACTTAGCAGCTGAGCCAAGGTAGAGCTGCCACCACGACACCGACGCCGACATGCGCCGTACCAAAACCACTCCGACCACGCCGTCCTGCGCCTCACTGCTGTGGCTCCACTATCGCAACCGTCAACCGCACCAGAGTTGTTCCCGCTACGCCATCGTTCGCCGCCTCGGATCTGCTTCCCCGCTGCTGACAGACGGCCACCGCACCACACTCAACAACTTGGCCATGGGTTCGTCCAAGGCTGCACCGTCCTCCACAACTTCTGGTTTCTGGCGAACAACAAGATCATCGGAAAAACAGAAGGAGGACACAGCACTGCCAGTAGAAAGAGGTACTCCTCTTCCCTTGTTCGTGCAAATCTTACATCTCCGCTCACACCGTATTCATCCCACGAAAGAAACTAGTTGAGCGCTTCTTACTCATCTTCTTCGTGATACTAAATGCACAAGGTTTCCTCCCTTTTACTATTTCACCTTTGTTAGAGGTCAGTAGCCCGCCTGGATTTCAATTCAGGGTCAGTCGAACCGCAATTAAAAGAATCAGCACCCGCTTAGGCACGCGGAGCACCTAGTCCGCCTGTTCCCGACGCATCGGTGTCTATCATAGGGGTGTGGGGTGCAAGAGCTGCTTGCGCCCGATCTGGAGGTCGGCGGGGCTTGAATGGATGGCCGGGGGACGGTGCCAAGCACGGCGGTGCGGTGAGGTCGAGGGGAGGGCGCAGGCAGGGGAGGAATACTGGGCCGGTGGTCGCTGGCGTTTCGAGGAAGATCGTCAACACTGACTGGCTGGAGGTAGATGAAGGCGATCTGCCCGTTCTTTGTACATCGGACGGTGCAGAAAAAATGGACTGACCTATTTGCTTTCAGTCGACTGTTATTTTCATAGAATCCTGTAGTAATTGAGTGTGCCATGCATGTTGTAGAGCTATCATATGTCTCCCGTCATTTATTTCTCACCGACCTGCTATCTGCTACCTTTACACTGTACTAATTGTGCACACACTTCACCCATACTCACACTATTGTTTTTTTATGCATGGGTATTTCAGACTCTGACGCAGTGTTGATGAATGCAGAAAAGAAAAGACAGAAGTCGCTCCAGTGTAATTCGAAGATAAGCAGTAAGCGTTTCAGCGCTCTAATGGGTGCAGTGTCAGCAGTTGGAGACAGTAAACGTAGCTCTGCAGTTGATGATCTCAATTGCCACACACAACCATCCCAGGTGCTTGCTTTAACTTCGCGCTGTCAAATGTGGTTGCATGTTGCATATGGTGTCTAGCTTGTATTGCTTCCAATTTGGTTAAATTGCATCTGCTTACTTTACACATTATACCTTTGATAATGACATGCCTTCCTGTTTTTGATACATACTACATATGTCTATTAACCATGTTCGTACATCAAACTAATGCTCTTTTGTATCCCTCGTCAATCACTTATGATGAGACAGTCACCCGGGTGGGTTACTGTGAGACGCCCTACTCGTTTAAAGAGTGCAGTGTCATCCTCCCCACATGATTCTCAAGAAACAGCAAGGCTAAATGAAGATAGTCAACGTAGCTCTCTAGTTGATCACCGCAATTCCCCCACACCACCATCGCAGGTGCTTGCTCTTACTTGGCAGTGTGATATGTGGTTGCATGTTGCATATGGTGTCTACCTTGTAATGCTTCTAATTAGGGTAAATTGCATCTGCTTAGTTAACACATTATACCTGTGAATATGACATGCCTTCCTGTTTTTGGTACATACTACGTCTTTCTATTAACCATGTTCTTACATCAAACTACTTTTCTTGTGTATCCCTCATCAATGCTCCTAATTTGTTAAATTGCATCTCCTTAGCTTACACATTATACATGTGAATATGACACGCCTTCCTGTTTTTGGTACATACTACATCTGCCTATCACACCATGTTCTTACATCAAACTACTGTTCTTGTGTATCCTGCGTCTATCGCTTATGATGAGACAGTCACTGCGTGGGTTAATATGAGACGCAATACTCTTATAAAGAATGCA
Organism: Triticum aestivum; assembly: GCF_018294505.1. NCBI lineage: Eukaryota > Viridiplantae > Streptophyta > Magnoliopsida > Poales > Poaceae > Triticum > Triticum aestivum. The sequence continues at coordinate 251,330,067 of NC_057813.1, forward strand.
ATTTCATCCTCTCCACATGATTCTCAAGAAACAGCAAGCCTAAATGAAGATATTGAACGTTGCTCTGTACCTGAAGACCGCACTTCCCCTACACCACCATCACAGGTGCTTGCTCCAACTTCGCAGTGTGATATGTGGTTGCATGTTGCATACGGTGTCTAGCTTGTAATGCTTCTAATTAGGGTAAATTGCATCTGCTTAGTTTACACACTATACCTGTGAATATGACATGCCTTCCTATTTTTGGTACACACTACATCTATGTGTTAACCTTGTTCTTACATGAAACTACCTCTCTTCTGTATCCTGCATCAATCACTTACGATGAGTCACCTTTATTCGTTGCATATTGCATATTATTTCTAGCCTGTTGCCATGTATTGCTTCTAATTTGGTCAAATACATTTGTTAGGGCACCCTTTTAATTTGGCAGAGTGATATTGGTTTCATCTTTCATATGGTTTCTAGCTTGCATCGATTCTAACAAGTTCAAGCACCTTGTGCTTAGTTTACACTTTATACATCATACATGTCAATATGTCACGCCGTCCTGTTTTTCATACATATTCCATCCTCCTATCATGCGGCTGCCTTACATGAAAGTAGTGTTCGTCAGTATCATGCATCAATAAGTTCTGAAGAGCAAATTTTATTCCTTTTTCTTGTGGGTTTGACTTGACAAGGCAAAATCAAGAAAGAGGAAGGAAAAGAGTAAGGAAGGCGATGATGGTGGTCCTCTGCAGCAACGTAAACGGAGCATCTGTACCGATTCTCCTTGTACTGATAGTGCATTACAAGGTCCAAGTCTCCGCTCCCCTACTCCACCATCCAAGGTGCTTGCTCTAACTTGGCAGTGTGATATCTGGTTGCATGTTGCATATGGTGTCTAGCTCGTATTGCTCCTAATTAGTGTAAACTGCATCTGCTTAGCTTACACATGATACATGTGAATATGACACGCTTTCCTGTTTTTGGTACATACTATATCTGTCTATCACACCATGTTCTTACATGAAACTACTCTTCTTGTGTATCCTGCATCAGTCACTTATGATGGGACACCTTTAAGTTGGCAGTGTGATATTGGTTTGCGTCTTGAATATGATTTCTAGCATGTATTGCTTCTAGTTTGATGAACGCCACCTATGACGAGACAGTTTTAACTTGGCAGAGTGATATTGATTGCACCTTCCATATGGTGTCTTGCAGTGTTTCTAATTTGTTGAAGTGCCTTCTGCTTAGTTACCACATCATAGGTGTGAATATGTCAAGCCGTCCATTTTTTCGTACATATTCCATCCTCGTATCATGACTTTGCCTTTCATCAGAGTAGTGTTCGTCAGTATCATGCATGAATGAGTTCTGAAGAGCGAATGATATTCCTTTTTCTTGTCGGTATGACCTCACAATGCAAAATCAATAAAGCTGAAGGAAATTGGCAAGGCATTGGATGATGGTGGTCCTTCCGAGCAACTGAAACGGAGGTTCTCTACAGATTCTACTCCGCCATCCTCCCAACAAGATTCGCAAGACAACGCAAGGCTAGACAGTCAACGTAGCTGTGTAGATGATGAGCACATCTCCCCTACTCCACCATCACAGGTGCTTGCTCTAACTTGGCACTATTATATGTGGTTGCATGTTGCGTATGATGTCTAGCTTGTATTGCTTCTAACTTTGTTGAATTGCATCTGCTTACTTTACACATAATGCCTGTGAATATGACATGTGTTCCTGTTTCTACATCAGACTACTATTCTTGCATATCCCGCATCAGTCACTTATGATAAGGCACCTTTAAGTCGCCACTGTGATATTGGTTGTGTCTTGCATATGATTTCTAGCATGTACTGCTTCTAATTTGTTGAAACGCCATACAGTTTGAACTTGGCAGAGTGATATTGGTTGCATCTTTCATATGGTGTCTAGCTTGCAGTGCTTCTAATTTGTTGAAATGCCTTCTGCTTAGTTACCACATCATAGGTGTGAATATGTCACACCATCCTGTTTTTCATACATATTCCATCCTCGCATCATGTGTTTGCCTTTCATCCGAGTAGTGTTCGTCAGTATCATGCATGAATGAGTTCTGAAGAGCGAATTTTATTCCTTTTTCTTATCGGTTTGACTTCACAATGCAAAATCATTACAGCTGAAGGAAATTAGTCCGGCAGTGGATGATGGTGGTCCTTCGGAGCAACTCAAACAGGGGGTCTCTACAGATTCTACTCCGCCATCCTCCCAACAAGATTCGCAAGACAACACAAGGCTGGACAGTCAACGTAGCTGTGTAGATGATGAGCACATCTCCCCTACTCCACCATCACAGGTGCTTGCTCTAACTTGACACTATTATATGTGGTTGCATGTTGCGTATGATGTCTAGCTTGTATTGCTTCTAACTTGAATTGCATCTGCTTACTTTACACATAATGCCTGTGAATATGACACGTGTTCCTGTTTCTAGAACATACGTGTACATGATGAGCACATCTCCCCTACTCCACCATCACAGGTGCTTGCTCTTACTTGGAACTGTTATACGTGGTTGCGTTTTCCGTATGATGTCTAGTTTGTATTGCTTCTGATTATGTAGAATTGCATCTGCGTAGCTTACAACTTATACCTGCAACGATCACTTACCCATAAGACACATTTAACTTGGGACTGTGATGTAGGTTTCATCTTGCATTGTCTTCTAGCTTGTACTGCTTCTAATTTCTTGAAATGGCACTTATGACGAGACACTTTTTACCTAATAGAGTGATATTGGTTGCATGTTCATATGGTGCCTAGCTTTCATTTCTTCTAATTTTGTTGAAAAGCCTTCCGCTTACTATTTTTTATACATATTCCATCCTCCTATCGTACGTGTGAATATGAAACGCTGTCTTTTTTTGTATATATTCCATCCTCTTATCCTGCGCTTGCCTTACATCAAAGTAGTGTTCGTCTGTATCATGCATCAACCAGTTATGCAGAGCTAATTTTATTCATCTTCTTGTGGTTTTGACTTCATAAGGCAATATCAGAAAATAGGAAGGAAAAGAGAAAGTTAGGGGATGTTGGTGGTTCTCCGCACAGGCGCAAACAGAGACTCTCTAGATTTGCCACTGCTACTGCTAATAAAGTTGAAGTCCCAAGTCTACATGATGAGTTCATCTCCCGTACTCCACCATTGCAGGTGCTTGCTCTAAGTTGACAGTGTGATAATAGGTTTCATGTTGCATATGTTGTCTAGCCTGTATTTCCTCTATTTTGATTAAATTGCACCTGCTGCGTTTATACGTTATACATGTGCATATGACATGGCTTTCTGTGTCTAGAATACACTGCATCTATCTATCATACCATGTTCTTACATCAAGGTACTACTGTTGTGTATCCCGCATCAGTCACTCATGATTGGACGTTTTTAACATAGCAGTTTGATAGTGGTTGCATCTTGCATTGATTTCTATGTTGTACTACTTCTAATTTTTCGAATTGCCACTTATGACAAGACACTTTTAACTTGGCAGAGTAATATTGGTTGCATCTTTCATATGGTGTCTAGCTTGCATTACTTCTATTTTCTTGAAAATCCTTCTTCTTAGTTTGCACATCGTAGTTGTGAATATGTCATGACGTCCTGTTTTTCTTACATATTCCATCCTCATACGGTTGTCTTACATCAAAGTATTGCTTGTCTGTATCATGCAGCAATGAGTTCTGAAGAGTGATTTTATTCTTTTATGTTGTGGGTACAGCTTGACATGGCAAAGTCAAAAAAGAGCAAGGAAAATAATATAGTAGGGAGTGCTGTTACTCGTCGGGTGAAACGGAAAAGGATCTTCCGTCGAGATTCTGCTGGTACTTATAGTGCAGTATAAGGTCCAAGTCCATCGGCTAAATCTACAAACACAGTATCACCTGCTCCACCAGCTGCAGCATCGGCTTCAACTATACCAGCATCTCAACTAGTTACTCATTCGTTTGCTCTAGAACTGGCCTGTTCCCAAGCTGCCTTCACACCTAACACTACTTTCGAAGCACTGCTGACACAACAGGACTTGGCAAGATCAGATAAACCTCATGAGCATCAACACCAAGACGGTACCTGACTGTAACGCCCCAGATTCGATGCGCTAGGTGTCTGCCAGTTATTCGCTGTCCTTGCCATGTCATTTGCTTGCGTGTTGCATTTTGCCATGTCATCATGTGCATCTCATTTTGCATACGTGTTCGTCTCATGCATCCGAGCATTTTCCCCGTTGTCCTTTTTGCAATCTGACACTCCTATGTCATCCGGCGTCCCCTTCTTGTCTCTCTTCGTGAGCGGGTGTTAAACATTCTCGGAATGGACCGAGGTTTGCCAAGCGGCCTTGGTACACCACCGGTAGACCACTTATCAAGTTTCGTGCCATTTGGAGGTCATTTGATACTCCAACGATTAACCGGGTAGCCACAAAGGCCTCTTTTGTGTGCAGCCCAACACTCCTCCAAAGTGGCCCAATAACCCATCCAAACCCCCTCCATGCTCTCGGTCGTTCGATCATGATCGCGTGGCCGAAAACCACACCTCATTTGGAGCCTCCTAGCTCCCTCTACCTATAAATATGTGCCCCTCCCTTAATTTTCGCAGTCCAAACCCTAAAAAAATCTCCCCTCCGTGCCGCCGGACGTGTCCGCCGCCGTCCGGACGTGTCCTGCCGCCGCTCCGACCAATCCCCTCTCGCCACGTCGCCCGAGCCGCGCCCCACTTCACCGCCGACTGCGCGGGGGCCGCTCGGCCCGACCGCGGCCCTCCCCGACCCGTTTCCCTGCCGGATCCCGCGCCCGCGCCTGGCGCCCGAGTCGCCGGCGCGCCCCGCCTCCACCGTGTCGGCCACCGCTCCCCGCCGGCATCTCGCGATGGGCCCCGCAGTGCAGCGCCGCCCCGTCTCCCGCACCGGCGGCCGCCGCCGCCGCCCAACGCCCTGGGGCCCCGCGAGCTCGCCACCGACCGCAGCTCGCGTCCCGCTGCTCCCCGCCGGCGTCCGCCTCGGCGTCCACGCCGCTCGCCGGAGCCACCCCGCCGCCGTCCTCGCCGGATCTGGTCAACCGGGACCAGATCCGCCAGGCCCGCCAACCAAACGTGCCGGCCCCGTCCGGATCCCTCCGTCTCGCTCCTCCTCATCCCGCGTTGACACCTCGGAGGGTAAATTTCGACCAAGTCCCTGATTTGTGAAATTTTATGCCTCTATTCATCATGCCACAACTCCTTGCATATAGCTCCATTTTGCATGCATGATATATAGAATGTTCATTGGGAGATGCTCTACATTTAATTCCATTGTGACATGATTGTTTGAGTTGATCTTGATACCCTAATCATCGTTGCAAGATGTTATATGATGTTAACTGTTGTCTGTTAACAGAACTTGCTGTTTTGTCTTTTTCATTGCATTTTGTGTGTGCATCCTATGAGCTTGATATCTACATGAATTTTGAGCTACATCATGCCATCTTTACAGGGTTGCAATCCATGTATTTTCTTGTGCCTTGTGGTGAGTGAATCAAGCTTGTGAAGTAGGGTACTTGCTGTTTCTGTTTTGCTAGTCTGAATCTGCTATATCATGATGCTATGTGAACCTGCTGCTACAAGTCATTCTATGCATAATCTGGAGATGTTCACTAAGGATGATTTGTTATACATGCCATGGTCTATCCATCCATGCCCCTGGTTGCATTAATCGTCTGCTGTAGCTTGTTGTAATCTTGCTCTCAAATTGCTAAATAATGTCGCTGTCAGCCTGTTAACATTAAGTTCAGTTTTGCCATGTGCTTCGCTAGTGATCCATGCACGCTATGAACTTGCTCTTGCCATGCTTAGATTCATAAATATGTCATATTACTGTTTGTCACCTTTTCATGCCATGTATTGCTCTGTAGTGAGTGGTACAAGCTCACCAACATGCTTACTGTTGTTCCTGCCATGTCTGAATATGTCATATCTTTTGCCATGTTTGCATGGATGCTACCATGTTTTCTGTTGATCTTTGGAATAAATTCAGTAAGGGAGTTTTGTTCTTTGTCTTTTGTACTTCCATGCCATGCCTTTGTTTGCCATGTTAAGTTCCTGTAGCATGTTGTTTGATGGCTCTAAACATTGCAACCTGATGTTATTTCTGTTAAATCTGAAACTGTTATTATTTGCAATCTTGCCATGTCCTTTTGAGCATGTTATAGTGTTTTCTGGAGATAGCTCAGTGTTCATGTTTTGTCATGCTTTACCTTTACTTCATGCCCATGCCTTTTGTTTTCATGTTGAGATGTTGTAGCATGTTGTTTGGATGTTTGCAAGAGGCATAGTTGTTGTTTTGGACAGCTTGTCCTTTAAACTTGTATTGTGTGTATGTGTTGAACCGTTGCTCCATTTTGAGTGTGCTCTATATGAAACTTGATTAGAATTGCATGTAGTTTCATATTATCATGTTGCATCCTTGTTTTGAGAGTTTTTGCTTGATGTTTGTATGCATTTTGCATCAATGACATGCTTAACTTGTTTTGCTCATATCTTCTAGGTCGTAGCTCCGAATTAAATGAACTTTATATGTAACTTGACTAGAATCTCGTGTAGATCATCTTGGTGCATCTTAACTTGCTGTTTAACAACTACTTCCTCCGTTCCAAAATATAAGTATTTGTAGAGATTCTACTATGAACTACATACGGATGTATATAGATGCATTTTAAGTGTGGATTCATTCATTTTGTTCCGTATCTAGTCCACCTAGTGGAATCTCTACAAAGACTTACATTTAGGAACGGAGGGAGTATAACATAAGGTTTATTCAGTTCTGGACCAATTTCGAAATATGCATATGGGGATTTTCCGGAATTGTTATATGTTGTTTCCAGCCTCATTTAATCTTGCTTTGATGTGTTGTTCTTGTATGCATCATCTCTTGCCATGAGTAGCTTCGTGTAGTCTTGTCTTGCACCACACTTGGTTGAGCATCATGTCATGTCCATATGTGGTGTGTTTACCATGTTGTGTGCTTGTTCTCGATAATTCCTGTTTCGTTGCAATCGTGAGGATTCGTTCGTCTACGCTTGGTTCATCTTCGTGGCTTCATCTTCTTCATGCACTCGTTCTTCTTCCTTGCGGGATTTCAGGCCAGATGACCGTCACCTTGGATCTCACTACTATCATTGCTATCCTAGTTGCTTCGTTCTATCGCTATGCTGCGCTACCTATCACTTGTTCTTCAAGTCTCCCAAATTGCCATGTCAGCCTCTAACCTTTTCACCCTTCCTAACAAACCGTTGCTTGGCTAGGCTACCGCTCTGCTCGGCCCCTCTTATAGCATTGTTAGTTGCAGGTAAAGTTGAAGATTGCTCCATGGTGGACAGGATTATGTTGGGATATCACAATATCTCTTATTTAATTAATGAATCTATATACTTGGTAAAGGATGGAAGACTCGGCCTTATGCCTAATGTTTTGTTCCACTCTTTCCCCCTAGTTTCCGTCATACCGGTGTTATGTTCCTTGATTTTGCGTTGCTTACGCGGTTGGGTGAATTATGGGACCCCCTTGACAGTTTGCTTTGAATAAAACTCCTCCAGCAAGGCCCAACCTTTGTTTTACCATTTGCCTCACCACCACCTATACTTTTCCCTTAGGAGTCGCGCTCCCGAGGGTCATATTTATTTTAGCCCCCCGGGCCAGTGCTTCTCTAAGTGCTGGTCCGAAACGGTCAGACTGCGGGGCCACCACGGGGCAACTCGTGGGCTGGCTTTACTCGTAGGCTGACCTATCCGGTGTTGCCCTGAGAACGAGATATGTGCAGCTCCTATCGGGATTGTCGGCACATCGGGCGGCTTTGCTGGTCTTGTTTTACCATTGTGGAAATGTCTTGTAAACCGGGATTCCGAGACTGATCGGGTCTTCTTAGGAGAAGGTATATCCTTTGTTGACCGTGAGAGTTTGTGATGGGCTAAGTTGGGACACCCCTACAGGGTATAAACTTTCGAGAGTCATGCCCGCAGTTATGTGGCAGATGGGAATTTGTTAATGTCCGGTTGTAGATAACTTGACACCAGATATGAATTAAGACACATCAACCGTGTGTGTAGCCGTGATGGTCTCTTTTCGGTGGAGTCCGGGAAGTGAACATGGTTTTGGTTATGTTTGACGTAAGTAGGAGTTCGGGATCACCTCTTGATCATTGCTAGCTTCACGACCGTTCCGTTTGCTCTCTTATCGCTCTTATTTGTGTATGTTAGCCACCATATATGCTTAGTCGCTGCTGCAACCTCCCCACTTTACCCCTTCCTTTCCCATTAAGCTTTGCTAGTCTTGATACCCATGGTAATGGGATTGCTGAGTCCTCGTGGCTCACAGATTACTACAACAACATTTGTAGGTGCAGGTTATGCGATGATCATGACACGAGAGCGTTGTTTTCTTGTTTTGGAGTTCTTCTTCTGCTGCTGCTTCGATCAGGGTTTAGGTTCCAGGTCGGCAGTCTAGGCTAGCAGGGTGGATGTTGTTTGAGTTTCTGTTTGTGTTTCATCCGTAGTCGGATGGTGCTCTTATGTAAGATGATGTTGTATTTGTGTGGCATTGTATGCCCTTTTGTATGTATCCCCATCTATTATGTAATGTTGATGTAATGATATCCACCTTGCAAAAGCGTATCAATATGCAGTTCTATCCTTGGTGGGACCTTAGAGTCTCTTTAGGATAGTATCGCATATTGGGCGTGACAAGTTGGCATCAGAGCCTCGACCGACCCTAGGAGCCCCCTTGACTGATCGTGTAGTTGGCCGTTGTCGAGTCTAGAAGAAAACTATTTCTGAGTATAGTTATATCAGAGAGTTGGAATTCTTTTCACTCCTCAGCCCCTTCGTCGCTCTGGTGAGGAATCTTGACGTAGGTGTTTTTAGTTACTCCTCTTCCCCTTCAAATTTTTCTTTAGGATCATGCGGTTAGTTTTTCGTTCGTTGTCCATCCTCTTTTCAATCCGACACATTTCTCTTCGAGTGGTTTCGATCCTCGTCATCTTTTGCAAGATCAGTCGTCAGTTCTTTCTCTTTCGATGGTGTTTCCCTGACCGAAGTTGTCCTTGTTTTTTTTCACCTGACCTCCCTTCTTCTTCTCAGAACCGGAGTCTATAATCGAGTATCCGTCCTACTCGTGCAAAGTCTTTGCTTTCTTTCTTAAATGATTTCAACCGGTGTTTTCTCTTCAAGATATTCGTCGGTTCCCCCTTCTAAGTTGCCTTTATTGTTCCCGCCCTCCCACCCTCTTCTTCCGGGAGCCTGAGTCTCTTTCGAGCATCAATTTTCATTCGTGCGGGCCTCTTCAGTCTTCCCTCAATTATTTCAACCGGTGAATTCTCGTTTTGATCGACATTCTTCATCTCTTTTCCGGTGGACTAAATTCAAGTTATTCAGGTTGATCATATTCTTTTCTTTGGATCAAGTGTTTTCCCTGCTCGTTCGCCTCTCGCCAGTTTATCCTTCAGGAGTGCTAAGACATCCGAGGAGATTCGTCTATTCTCGAATTAATTCGAGGTTGTCACCTCATCCAAATATTTCAATTGTTCCGGTGCATCATCTGTCTGTTCAACATCCCTTTTCCAACGGTGTTTTTCTTTTAGTGGGCCCTAACCCACAGGTTTTTTCCTAGGATCTTACCTAACTCTTCTAATTTCCCAGGAGTTATTCTCAATTCTTTTCAAGTGTGACGTAAGAATGGATTCCATCAGTCACATGCCTTCTCCAAGATCGCTTTCAAATTCTTTTCATTGTTGGCTCAACCTCTTCGCCTTTCGTTTCCCCGAAGTGTCTCAACAAATTTTGGTGTTGTTTCTCGTCATCATTCTTAACATTTGAATACCGAAGAAGAGTTTTTCCTCTCAATCTTGCCCGTTCTCCCGAAGATCCGTGGTTCTATCTTCTTGTTACCCTCTCAAATTATTCCGTTTGTCAGATATTCTTTTCTTACCCATCCGGAGTATGTCAGGAGTTGGTTTTCCATTTCTTTTCACCGGAGGCCATCATTCCAGAAGAATTCTTTGTCCTCACATTCCAGCTATCGTTCTACATTATCCTAGCACTTCGTTCAAATGTTCTTTGATCAGCTCGAGTTTCTTCCCGTTCTTTTGTATGTAAATCCCCTCTAGTATATTTGTTCTTCTAATTCTTCCTGGTGATTCATTCTCTTTCATAAGTGATTTTCAAATTCTTACGATGGTTCATTCAAGATTCTTTTTCCTTGGTTATCATTTTAATCCATTCGTTCTTTCCAATCATATCGGTGGTTCAGTAAGACCTTCTCAAGTTCGCGATATGCCACTTCTCAATCCTTTTCAAGAAGAATAAGTAGTATGCAAAACCCATTGCTTGTCATCAATTTAATTTGATGAAGGATAAGCATACAATAAATCTTATTCTTATTTCATCCGAGTGATTAATCCCTTCCTTCGGAGTTTGTTCTTGAGGAATAAATTCTAGTTCCAAGTGTTTTCATCTTTTCTTTTCCGGAGTTCAAATTTCCTCGGCCATTTCGTCGGAACCTCCATCTAAATCAACGCAAGCTCATCTTATTCTTTCATCCTTCATTCTATCTCGTCATCCTTTTGTCACCGGAGTTCTTCACGGTGGTTCTTCATGATTTAATTCATTCTTTCAAGTGTTCCATCAAGATTCTTGTCGGTGGAGTTCAAGTATCTTTTCTTCTTGCGTCTCGAAGTGTAATTAATTCTCCGTATTCTTTTGAAGTGGAGTTTTGCATTCCTTCGTTTTTCTCAGCTATTCAATCTATTCCGCTTGTGGTCGGTTATCACCTCATCATTTTCAGATGTTATCCATAAGTCCACAACAAGCTTATTCTTTTCGTTGTTGATTTTCTCAACAATTCCGTTCAATGTTTCCTTCTAAGGATGCTATCTATTTCACTCATAGTAGAAATTGTCATCTTCTTCCCTGTTCTTCTCATTCCACTCTTTCAAGTCTTCCGGAGGTTTTGTGTTGTTCCTCAAGTCAAGTATCGTTCCATCTTCTCAAGTTCATGTTCTATTCTTTCATTGTTTAGCCAGAATTCTGCCTAAATTCTTTCATTCTTATTCCGCTTCTATCTTGTTCTAACCGGAGTGGTTTCGAATTCATTTTTGTTTCGGAGCTTTGATTCTCGTCATGTTCGTCGTTTCTTTTCCTACTCAAGTGTTCTTGACTTTGTTTATCCTATCTCTTTTGACCTTATTTCACTTCATCCCTTTTTTCCCTTCCGCCTCAGTCCTAAGATCTCGGGACGAGATCTCTTGTGAGTGGAGGAGAGTTGTAACGCCCCGGATTTGATGCGCCAGGTGTCTACCAGTTATTCGCCGTCCTTGCCATGTCATTTGCTTGCGTGTTGCATTTAACCATGTCATCATGTGCATCTCATTTTGCATATGTGTTCGTCTCATGCATCCGAGCATTTTCCCCGTTGTCCGTTTTGCAATCTGACACTCCTATGTCATCCGGCGTCCCCTTCTTGTCTCTCTTCGTGAGCGGGTGTTAAACATTCTCGGAATGGACCGAGGTTTGCCAAGCGGCCTTGGTACACCACCGGTAGACCGCCTGTCAAGTTTCGTGCCATTTGGAGGTCGTTTGATACTCCAACGGTTAACCGGGTAGCCGCAAAGGCCTCTTTTGTGTGCAGACTGACACCCCTCCAAAGTGGCCCAATAACCCATCCAAACCGCCTCCATGCTCTCGGCCGTTCGATCACGATCGCGTGGCCGAAAACCACACCTCATTTGGAACCTCCTAGCTCCCTCTACCTATAAATATGTGCCCCTCCCCAAATTTTCGCAGTCCAAACCCTAAAAAAATCTCCCCTCTGCGCCGCCGGACGTGTTCGCCGCCGTCCGGACGCGTCCAGCCGCCGCTCCGACCAATCCCCTCTCGCCATGTCGCCTGAGCCGCGCCCCACTTCGCCGCCGACCGCGTGGGCTCGCTCGACCCGACCGCGGCCCTCCCCGTCCCGGTTCCCCACCGGATCCCGTGCCCGCGCTTGGCGCCCGAGTCACTGGCGCGCCCCGCCTCCACCGCGCCGGCCACCGCTCCCCGTCGGCGTCCCACGCCGCGCCCCGCGGTGCCGCGCCGCCCCGCCTCCCGCACCGGCCGCAACCGCCGCCGACCGGCACCCCGGCGCCCCGCGAGCTCACCACCGACCGCAGCTCGCGCCCCGTTGCTCCCCATCGGCGTCCGCCTCGGCTTCCGCGCCGCTCGACGGAGCCACCCCGCCGCCGTCCTCGCCGGATCTGGTCAACCGGGACCAGATCCACCAGGCCCGCCAACCAAACGTGTTGGCCCCGTCCGGATCCCTCCGTCCCGCTCCTCCTCATCCCGCGTTGACTCCTCGGAGGGTAAATTTCGACTGTCCCTGATCTGTGAAATTTTATTCCTCTGTTCATCATGCCACAACTCCTTGCATATAGCTCTGTTTTGCGTGCATGATATATCGAAATGTTTATTGGGAGATGCTCTACATTTAATTCCATTGTGCCATGATTGTTTGGGTTCATATTGATACCCTAATTATCGTTGCAAGAGTGCTATATGATGTTAACTGATGTTTGTTAATAGAACTTGTTGTTTTGTCTTTTTCATTGCATTTTGTGTGTGCACCCTATGAGCATGATATCTACATGAGTTTTGAGCTACATCATGCCATCTTTACAGGGTTGCAATCCATGTATTTTTGTGTGCCTTGTGGTGAGTGAATCAAGCTTGTGAAGTAGGCTTGCTGTTTCTGTTTTGCTAGTCTGAATCTGCTATATCATGATGCTATGTAAACCTGCTGCTACAAGTCATTCTATGCATAATCTGGAGATGTTCACTAAGGATGTTTTGTTACACATGTAATGCTCTATCCATCCATGCCCCTGGTTGCATTAATAGTCCGCCGTAGCTTGTTGTAATCTTGCTCTCAAATTGCTAAATAATGTTGCTGTCAGCCTGTTAACATTAAGTTCAGTTTTGCCATGTGCTTTGCTAGTGATCCATTCACCCTATGAAATTGAGCTTGCCATTCTTAGCTTCATAAATATGTAATATTACTGTTGGTAACATTTTCATGCCATGTATTGCTCTGTAGTGAGTGGTACAAGCTCACCAACATGCTTACTTATTGTTGTTCCTCCCATGTCTGAATCTGTCATATATTTTGCCATGTTTGCATGGATGCTACGATGTTTTCTGTTGATCTTTGGAATAAGTTCAGTAAGGGAGTTTTGTTCTTTGTCTTTAGTACTAGCATGCCATGCCTTTGTTTGGAATGTTAAGTTCCTGTAGAATGTTGTTTGATGGCTCTAAACATTGCAACCTGATGTTATTTCTGCTAAGTCTGAAACTGTTATTATTTGCAATCTTGCCATGTCCTTTTGAGCATGTTATAGTGTTTTCTGGAGATAGCTCAGTGTTCATGTTTTGTCATGCTTTACCTATACTTCATGTCCATGCCTTTTTTCACGTTGAGATGATGTAGCATGTTGTTTGGATGTTTGCAAGAGGCCTAGTTGCTGTTTTGGACAGCTTGTCCTTTAAACTTGTATTGTGTGTATGTGTTGAACTGTTGCTCCGTTTTGAGTGTGCTCTATATGAAACTTGCTTAGAATTGCATGTAGTTTCATATTATCATGTTGCATCCTTGTTTTGACAGTGTTTGCTTGATGTTTGTATGCATTTTGCATCAATGCCATGCTTAACTTGTCTTGCTCATATCTTCTAGGCCGTAGCTCCGAATTAAATGAACTTTATATGTAACTTGACTAGAATCTCATGTAGATCATCTTGGTGCATCTTAACTTGCTGTTTAACAACTTGAACATAAGGTTTATTCAGTTCTGGGCCAATTTTGAAATATGCATATGGGGATTTTCCGGAATTGTTATATGTTGTTTCCGGCCTCATTTAAACTTGCTTTGATGTGTTGTTCTTGTATGCATCATCTCTTGCCAGGAGTAGCTTCATGTAGTCTTGTCTTGCATCATACTTGATTGAGCATCATGTCATGTCCATGTGTGGTGTGTTTACCATGTTGTGTGCTTCTTCTCGATAGTTCCAGTTTCGTTGCGATCGTGAGGATTCGTTCGTCTACGCTTGGTTCGTCTTCGTGGCTTCATCTTCTTCATGGACTAGTTCTTGTTCCTTGCAGGATTTCAGGCAAGATGACCATCACCTTGGATCTCACTACTATCATTGCTATGCTAGTTGCGTCATTCTATCGCTATGCTACGCTACCTATCACTTGTTCTTCAAGCCTACCAAATTGCCATGTCAGCCTCTAACCTTTTCACACTTCCTAGCAAACCGTTGCTTGGCTATGCTACCGCTTTGCTCGGCCTCTCTTATAGCATTGTTAGTTGCAGGTGAAGTTGAAGATTGCTCCATGGTGGACAGGATTATGTTGGGATATCACAATATCTCTTATTTAATTAATGCATCTATATACTTGGTAAAGGGTGGAAGGCTCGGCCTTATGCCTGGTGTTTTGTTCCACTCTTGCTGCCCTAGTTTCCGTCATACCGGTGTTATGTTCCTTGATTTTGCATTCCTTACGCGGTTGGGTGATTTATGGGACCCCCTTGACAGTTCGCTTTGAATAAAACTCCTCCAGCAAGGCCCAACCTTGGTTTTACCATTTGCCTCACCACCACCTATACTTTTCCCTTAGGAGTCGCGCTCCCGAGGGTCATCTTTATTTTAGCCCCCCGGGCCAGTGCTTCTCTAAGTGCTGGTCCGAAACGGGCAGACTGCGGGCCACCACGGGGCAACTCGTGGGCTGGTTTTACTCATAGGCTGACCTATCCGGTGTTGCCCTGAGAACGACATATGTGCAGCTCCTATCGGGATTGTCGGCACATCGGGCGGCTTTGCTAGTCTTGTTTTACCATTTTCGAAATGTCTTGTAAACCGGGAGTCCGAGACTGATCGGGTCTTCCTGGGAGAAGGTATATCCTTCATTGACCGTGAGAGCTTGTGATGGGCTAAGTTGGGACACCCCTGCAGGGTATAAACTTTCAAGAGCCGTGCCCACGGTTATGTGGCAGATGGGAATTTGTTAATGTCCGGTTGTAGATAACTTGATACCAGATACGAATTAAAACGCATCAACCGTGTGTGTAGCCTTGATGGTCGCTTTTCGACAGAGTCCGGGAAGTGAACACGGTTTTGGGTTATGTTTGACGTAAGTAGGAGTTCAGGATCACCTCTTGATCATTGCTAGCTTCACGACCATTCCGTTTGCTCTCTTCTCGCTCTTATTTGCGTATGTTAGCCACCATATATGCTTAGTCGCTGCTGAAACCTCACCACTTTACCCCTTCCTTTCACATTAAGCTTTGCTAGTCTTGATACCCATGGTAATGGGATTGCTGAGTCCTCTTGGCTCACAGATTACTACAACAACAGTTGCAGGTGCACGTTGTGCGATGATCATGACGCGAGAGCGTTGTTTGCTTGTTTTGGAGTTCTTCTTCTGCTACTTTTCAATCAGGGGATAGGTTCCAGGTCGGCAGCCTGGGCTAGTATGGTGGATGTCGTTTGAGTTTCTGTTTGTGTTTCATCTGTAGTCGGATGGTGCTCTTATGTAAGATGATGTTGTATTCGTGTGGCATTGTATGCCCTATTGTATGCATCCCCATCTATTATGTAATGTTGATGTAATGATATCCACCTTGTAAAAGTGTATCAATATGCGGTTCTATCCTTGGTGGGACCTTCGAGTCTCTTTAGGATAGTATCGCATATTGGGCGTTACACTGACCGAGTCAAGTTGCAGTTGCATGCTCCTTTATATGTACTCTCATAGTTTGATGTACACTAACACTTTCCATATTCGTTGTTGAACTAGCACCACGGCACAAGTGGAAACAGACATCAGGGATAATGCTTGACAGATTAACAAAATCTAAAGGAGGAAGAATGGAGATCCATTTTGAGGCAGGTTTAAAAAGGCCACGTGATGCTACAGATTCAGCCAAGTTAGTATCAGAGGCAGTCGTTGCCGTTAGGTGTCACGCACGTATCCTCCCAACGTGGATCCACTACAGGAATGAGAAAGACAATACCCAGTTTAACACCTTCCTTGACCATTTATCCGTAAGTAATGTTATTCATCACAATTAGTAATATTGTCTTGCTCTGTCCCATACTTTCTAGCTTCCTCCTAATAAGACTCACATTCTTTTTTCAACAGATGAGGTTCAAGTTGGATCCGAAAGATGATGCAACTAGACAAGCATGCACTCAGGTTTTTCAGTCTGCTCTGCGACAGTATGAGTACCACCTTAGAAAATCTCACTTTGAAGGCAAGGCTAACAATGAAATCGCCCAAACATCTCCAGTGGAATATATTATAGATGAAGACTAGACAGCCCTCGTTAAACACTGGTCTGATCCAAAGTATCAGGTAGGCTATATGTATTTGATCAGACCACATATTGAACTTGTATTTATGTATGTGCCTTACAAGTGTATCTTCTTCTAGGCTAACTGTTTGAAGAACAAAACCAACCGTTCTAAAGTGAAATTCCAACAGACAACAGGATCTCGTAGCTATATTGCACACTGCGAGGCTCTTGTAAATAGCTGCTACTTCCTTCTTCTTTTTGTGCCATATTATCATATCTATATTGACTTGTTCCACATACAGAGGAAAGCCCGTGCGGACCAAAAAGAACCTGAACCGAATGCAGTGCAAATGTTCAAGGATTGCCACACCAGCAAGATGAAGGGAATGAGCACACCAGTTCAAGCCGCTGTTGTAAGTCCTTACTCCTCCTGCCTTGAACCGATTGGTACTGTGATGTGTTCATTTAACTACTTGGTTTGCAACCAATGTCAGTTACTCTGTTCACTTTTATACACAATTGTCCTAACATATCATTTCACCTTACATGGTTTAAAAGAGATGAAGGATATTCTTTTGGTCTTGATCTGTAATCTAGTTGTTATGTTCACGTGCGCACACAATGATAAAATAGCATGTTTGTTTTATATCTGTTTGCCCATGATATGAATGATGTCATACTATGTTCATCCTACTTTAAACCATGTCTCTTTATCCTTAGATGTCAACGAATGTGAGGAAATAGACAATACAGTAGGCATGCTACATGGACATATGTTCGGAAAGTGATTTTATTATGTAGTTGGCACTACAATACATGCTAATGTATTACAGTAGTTCACCAAAATAAGTTATGTATAAACGTCTAACCTACTTTGTTTGTTTTTGTCTCATTAGTAACTTATCTGGTACACTAATCTACAAGTTCAAACTTTCAAGAAGCTATGGAACAAATGATTGAACAGCCACAACCACCTGAAGGTGACGAGGCTACCACAGGCACAATGTCACCTCTTTCTGCAGTGCGTCAATATCTCTCCACTAACAGTGCAAAAAGCACCTTCCTGCGTAAGTCTAGGTTGGTTGTCAAGGTAACCTCGTCCAAATCGCCTACTGAACAAAATCTTCCTGCTAGACAGAGGGATATATCTGTGCTCCAGACACAAGTCCAATCCCTAATGGACGTTGTTTCAGAAACAAGAATGGTGGTTGAGAAATGTCATCAAGATATGAATGGTTTTGAAACCAGACTATCAGACATTCGCTTCATTGTTCAAGAGCAATGGCAGAAAAAAGGTGGAGATCATGCTGCTCCATCAGATTCTACAGCCTGAAATAGTAGAACTCAGGTCAAATGATCTGTGCTTCTATACATCTGATGGTGCTTTTATCTGGAAGGACTGTAAACTTTATGCCAACAGGCCTTTGTTGTATGGATGGAATTTATTTTGTTGTGATACAATATTTATGATGCTGCCACAGGCTGCAGTGATTACGACGCTATTTTTGTATATAGTGTAGGTTTATCTTAGTAATGTATTCGGTCGAAAGCTTCGTAGGAGCCCAACATGCCAACATTCGCCGGGCCCATTCCAATTGGGCTAAAAACGATTACGGGCCGAAATTAGCATGTAGCCCACTAAAAATATCTGGGCCTAAATCAGCATAAGCTTTCATATTTTTCTAGTAGGCATGTGCCCATAGTGGGCCTTTAATAGGCGTAAACATAATTTGGGCCCTCAGTAAAAATAGGCCGTTTACAGGTGTAAATTTCTCGGGCCCATAAAAAGCATGGGGCTTTAATAGACCGAAAGTGAGATTGGGCCCTGATTGTGCCAAATAACCCACTGGACTTAGAAGGCCGAAATGGTGGCCCGTTTACGATGCGCATCTTTGACAGGCCAAAATTTGGACGGGCCATAAATGCGCCGACCTAATACACGGGCCTTTAACAGGCCGGAACTTCGGTCGGGCTAGATTATCGTCATTTTTATATGAGCCGTTAATGGGCCTAATATGACGTTGGGCCACATATGGCCCATGATTTTCATCCGGCGTTAACAGGCCAAAAATGACAACAGGCCCACAAAATTTAGTGGGCCATAATGGGTTGGCCCAGCTAAAGGCCCACACGATTTTGCAGACCATAATGGGCCGGCCCAGCTAAAGGCCCACAAGATTTTGCAGACCACAATGGGCCGGCCCAGCTAAAGGCCCACAAGATTCTGCAGACCATAATGGGCCGACCCAGCTAAAGGCCCAACATTCTTTGTCAAATTGGCCTGTCAACGGCCTGTCCTAAACTTGTCATCAACGCGGCCCATGGTCACTTCTGGCCCATTAACAGTCTGCTAAGTAATTGGGCTGAATTACGGCCCGATGTATTTCCGGCCTGTTAAAGGTCCGGCTTCATCTGGGCCCATTTACAGGCCATCAAAACTTTCGGCCCATAAATGACCGTGAAGGATTTGGGTCATATTCGGCCATGTCTGACATTCGGCCTGTTAGAGGCCCACAATAGATTTGGGCCACTTTCGGCCTGTTGTCATTTTTGGCCTGTTAACGCCGGATGAAAATCATGGGCCATATGTGGCCCAACGTCATATTAGGCCCATTAGTGGCCCATATAAAGATGACGATAATCTAGCCCGACCGAAGTTTTGGCCTGTTAAAGGCTCGTGTATTAGGTCGGCGCATTTACGGCCCGTCCAAATTTCGGCCTGTCAAAGATGCGCATCGTAAATGGGCCACCTTTTCGGTCTGCTAAGTCCAGTGGGTTATTTGGCACAATCAGGGCCCAATCTCAATTTCGGTCTATTAAAGGCCCATGCTTTTTATGGGCCTGAGATATTTACACCGGTAAACGGCCTATTTTTACTGAGGGCCCAAATTTGTGATGGATGTACGGGTATGACTATCTTGATTCTGTCATAAATTTGTGATGGATGTACATGCATGACAGAAAACATGACCTACTGTGACAAACACGTATCATCACGGAAGTGTATTTTTTTTGTAGTGTTGTGATTCTCGTAGCATGCATGTATGGTGAACCGCTTTGTGATGAAGTTGGAGCACAACTTATTTATTGATTGTCTTTCTTATGAGTGGCGATTGGGGACGAGCGATGGTCTCTTCCTACCAATCTATCCCCCTAGGAGCATGCGCGTAGTACTTTGTTTTCAATGGCTTGTAGATTTTTGCAGTAAGTATATGAGTTCTTTATGACTAATGTTGAGTCCATGGATTATACGCACTCTCACCCTTCCACCATTGCTAGCCTCTCTTGTGCCGCGCAACTTTCGCCGGTACCATACACCCACCATATACCTTCCTCAAAACAGACACCATACCTACCTATTATGGCATTTCCATAGCCATTCCGAGATATATTGCCATGCAACTTTCCACTGTTCCGTTTATTATGACACCCATCATCATTGTCATATTGCTCTTTGCATGGTCATGTAGTTGACATCGTATTTGTGGCGAAGCCACCTTCATAATTTCCTTACATGTCACTCTTGATTCATTGCATATCCCGATACACTGCTGGAGGCATTCATCTAGAGTCATATCTTGTTCTAAGTATCAAGTTGTAATCTTGAGTTGTAATCTTGAGTTGTAAGTAAATAAAAGTGTGATGATCTTCATTATTAGAGCATTGTCCCAAGTGAGGAAAGGATGATGGAGACTATGATTCCCCCACAAGTCGGGATGAGACTTCGGTCTTTACAAAAAAAGAGAAAGGCCAAATAAAAAAAGGCCAAATAAAAAAAGAGAAAGGCCAAATAAAAAATGAGAGAAAAAGAGAGAAGGGACAATGCTACTATCCTTTTTACCACACTTGTGCTTCAAAGTAGCACCATGATCTTCATGATAGAGAGTCTCCTATGTTGACACTTTCATATACTAGTGGGAATTTTTCATTATAGACTTGGCTTGTATATTCCAATGATGGGATTCCTCAAAACACCCTAGGTCTTCGTGAGCAAGCAAGTTGGATGCACACCCACTTAGTTTCTTTTATTGAGCTTTCATACATTTATAGCTCTAGTGCATCTGTTGCATGGAAATCCCTACTCACTCACAATGATATCTATTAATGGGTACCTCCATAGCCCGTTGATACGCCTAGTTGATGTGAGACTATCTTCTCCTTGTTTGTCTTCTCCACAACCACCATTCTATTCCACATATAGTGATATGTCCATGGCTCACGCTCATGTATTGCGTGAAAGTTGAAAAAGTTTCAGATTACTAAAGTATGAAACAATTGCTTGGCTTGTCATTGGGGTTATGCATGATTAAATACTTTGTCTGATGAAGATAGAGCAACAGCCAGACTATATGATTTTGTAGGGATAACTTTCTTTAGCCATGCTATTTTGAGAAGACATGATTGCTTTATTAGTATGCTTGAAGTATTACTATTTCTTATGTCAATATGAACTTTTATTTTGAATTATTTGGATCTGAACATTCATGCCAGAATAAAGAAATTTACATTGAGAATTATGCTAGGTAGGATTCCACATCAAAAATTCTGTTTTTATCATTTACCTACTCGAGAACGAGCAGGAATTAAGCTTGGGGATGCTTGATACGTCTCCAACGTATCTAAATTTTTTGATTGTTCCATGCTATTATATTACTCGTTTTGGATGTTTATGGGATTTACGTTACACTTTTATATCATTTTTGGGACTAACCTACTAACCGGAGGCTCATCCCGAATTGCTGTTTTTTGCCTATTTCAGTGTTTCGAAGAAAAGGAATATCAAACGGAGTCCAAATGGGATGAAACCTTCGGGAGCGATCTTTTCGGAACAAATGCAAACCTGGATACTTGGAGTGGACGTCAAGCAACAATCGAGGCGTCCACGAGGGTGCCCGGCATGCCCCCTGGGGGTGGGCGTGCCCCCCACCCTCGTGGGCCCCTCGAGCGTCCACCGACCTACTTATTCCTCCTATATATACTCTCGTACCCTGAAAACATCAGAACAGACCACGAAAACCTAATTCCACCGCCACAACCTTCTGTGTCCGCGAGATCCCATCTTGGAGCCTTCGCCGGTGCTCCGTCGGAGGGGGAATCGACCATGGAGGGCCTCTACATCATCTCCAAGGCCTCTCCTATGAGTTGTGAGTAGTTTACCATAGACCTCTGGGTGCATAGTTATTAGCTAGATGGCTTCTTCTCTCTCTTTGAATCTCAATACCAAGTTCTCCTCGATCTTCTTGGAGATCTATTCGATGTAACTCTTTTTGCGGTGTGTTTGTCAAGATCCAATGAATTGTGGGTTTATGATCAAGTTTATCTATGAGAAATATTTGAATCTCCTCTGAATTCTTTTATGTGTGATTAAGTTATCTTTGCAAGTCTCTTCGAATTATCAGTTTGGTTTGGCCTACTAGATTGATCTTTCTTGCAATGGGAGAAGTGCTTAGCTTTGGGTTCAATCTTGTGGTGTCCTTTCCCAGTGACAGCAGGGGCAGCAAGGCACGTATTGTATTGTTGCCATCGAGGATAAAAAGATGGGGTTTATATCTTATTGCATGAGTTTATCCCTCTACATCATGTCATCTTTCTTAATGCGTTACTCTGTTCTTCATGAACTTAATACTGTAGATGCAGGCAGGAGTCGGTCGATGTGTGGAGTAATAGTAGTAGATGCAAAATCGTTTCAATCTACTTTGTCACGGAAGTGATGCCTATATACATGATCATGCCTAGATAATCTCATAACTATGTGTTTTTCTATCAATTGCTTGACAGTAATTTGTTCACCCACCGTAATACTTATGCTATCTTAAGAGAAGCCACTAGTGAAACCTATGCCCCCCGGGTATATCTTTTATCATATAAGTTTTCCATCTACTTTTATTTGCATCTTTTACCTTCTAATCTATATCATAAAAATACCAAAAATATTTATCTTATCATATTATCTCTATCAGATCTCACTTTCGCAAGTGGCCGTGAAGGGAATGACAACCCCTTTATTGCGTTGGTTACGAGGTTCTTGTTTGTTTGTGTAGTTGCGTGGGACTTTTGAGGAGCCTCCTATTGGATTGATACCTTGGTTCTCAAAAACTGAGGGAAATACTTACGCTACTTTGCTGCATCACCCTTTCCTCTTCAAGGAAAACCAACGCAAGCTCAAGACATAGCTGCGGGTTATGATTTCTTGCACAAATGAAGAAGATAAGATTTTTTCTAAAGTATTGAAGATTGGCATGAACCAGTTCAAATCAACCTGGGGCCTAGTGTTGGGGATATGACTATTAGGGATGACCCGCCCAGGAGGGGCGAGGCTATACCCACGGTTGTTCATAGAGACGAAGCCCACGAGGATATTGAAGATGTGGTTCACAGGCAAGGGCCCAAGGGCGACTTAAGGCTCGTAGGAGTAAACCGCCATATGTGTAAGACTTGTATTGTAAGGCATGTATAGTTAGTCATCGAGCCGGACACGTTGTCTATGAGCCGACCGGGACTCCGTGAGCCGCTGGGCGTCAACCTGTGCATATAAAGGGACGACCCAGTGGCGGTTCAAGGCAAGAAACAAGAGATCGAAAGCTAGGTCAAGCGTATCCGCTCCCTAGTAATCGAGACATAAGCAATACCACCTCAAACTAGATTAGGCCTTTACCTTCACCACAAGGTGTCGAACCAGTATAAACTCATGTGTCCTTTGTCCCGTTTAACCCCTTTAAGCTAACCTAGTTGCGATGGCCTCACGACTAAGTCCTCACACTAGGACATCTGTCGTGACTATTCCACGACAACTAGTTTAGTTTATAAAAGAAAACTACAAAAAATGAAATTTAGGTTGTCTCATATGCTTCATCTTTTTAATGTCTTTCATGAAAATGATGGAAAGGAAAATTGTGCTCAAGTCTTAGAAGAAGAAATCAATAAAATGTTTGGCATGAATCTTTGAACAATGAGCATGATTGCAATGTTGTTAGTATGAATTCCTTGAATATCCATGATGCTAATGATATGCAAAGCCACAAGCTTGGGGGTGCTATGTTTGATGAAGTTGATATTTTTTGCCCCCCAAGTTTTGATGAGCAAATTTATATGATGATAGCATGCCTCCTATTTATGATGATTATGTTGATGAAAGTGGGTTTGGAAGAGTGTCAACTCTAGTTAATGATACCACTATTTTGGAGGGTGTTGAATCTTATTACAATATTGATAAAATTAGATTTGGAGAGGTCATGACTTTATTTAATGATGATTCCACTATTTCAGAAAAGGTTCCAATTTATTATGAGAACAAAGTTGCTATCTATGATGATTATTGTGATGACATGTTGCTACAAAGAATAATGATAACCATGAAAATTGTCATCATGATTTTAATGTTCAATTTGATTATGCCAATCAAGTATCCCATGATAGTTATTTTGTTGAGTTTGCTCCCACTACTATTGATGAGAATTATTTGCTTATGTGGAGAGTAAAAAATTCTATGCTTATGTAGAATGAAAAGAATGCTTTATGTGATGGTTATATTGTTGAATTCATTCATGATGCTACTGAAAATTATTATGAGGGAGGAATATATGCTTGTAGGAATTGCAATAATATCAAGTTCACTCTCTATGTGTTGAAAATCTTGAAGTTTTCCTTGTTTTACCTTCCTATGCTAGTTGATTCTTGTTCCCATAAGTTGTCTGCTCACAAAATCCCTATGCATAGGAAGTGGGTTAGACTTAAATGTGCTAGTCATATGCTTCATGATGCTCCCATTATGTTTCAATTCTTATCTTTTATGTGAGCATCATTGAAATCATCATGCCTAGCTAAAAAGGCATTAAAGAAAAGCGCTTGTTGGGAGACAACCCAATATTTTTACCTACTGTTTTTGGTATGTTCACATGATTATGCTACTGTAGTAATCATGTTTGATAGCTTTTGTTTCAATAAAGTGCCAAGTAAGACCTTTGGGATGGTCTATGGTGATAGTTGACTTGATTCTGCGCAAAAACAGAAACATTCTTAGAAATTCGCATGTGCATGCTTTTGATCTTAACTTTTACACAAGATTGATATACAAATTGCCTAGATTGTCCTAATTTTTTAGAATTTTTGAAGTTACAGAAGTATACAAAATTTCTAGATTACTACAGACTATTCTGTTTTTGACAGATTCTGTTTTTGTTGTGTTGTTTGGTTATTTTGGTGAATCTATGGGTAGTATCGGATGGTATGAACAATGGAGAAGTTGGAATACAGTAGGTATAACACCAATATAAATTTAGAATGAGTTCACAACAGTACCCAAGTTGTGATTTGCTTTATTATACTAACTGAGCTTACGAGTTTTTTGTTGAGTTTTGTGTTGTGAAGTTTTCAAGTTTTGGGTAAAGATTTGATGGACTATGTAACAAGGATTGGCAAGAGCCTAAGATTGGGGATTCCCATGGCACCCCAAGGTAATATTCAAGGACAACCAAGCATCTAAGCTTGGGGATGCCCCAGATGGCATCCCCTCTTTTGTCTCCAATCCATCGGTAAATTTACTTGAGGCTATATTTTTATTCACCACATGATATGTGTTTTGCTTGGAGCGTCTTGTATGATATGAGTCTTTGCTTTTTAGTTTGCCACAATCATCCTTGTTGTACACACCTTTTGAGATGGACACACATGAATCGTGAATTTATTAGAATACTATATGTGTTTCACTTATATCTTTTTGGAGTAGTATGTCAGTTGCTCTAGTGCTTCACTTATATCTTTATAGAGCATGGAGGTGGTTTTATTTTGTAGAAATTGGTGAAATCTCATGCTTCAATTATATTATTTTGAGAGTCTCTAAACAGCATGGTAATTTCCTTAGGTTATGAATTTAGTCCTAATAAGCTAGGCATCCAAGAGGGATATAATAAAAACTTTCATCTTAAGTGCGTTGAATACTATGAGAAGTTTGATTCCTTATGATTGTTTTGAGATATAAAGATGGTGATATTAGAGTCATGCTAGTGAGTAATTGTGGATTGGTAGAAATACTTATGTTAAAGTTTGTGATTCCCGTAGCATACACGTATGGAGAACCGTTATGTGATGAAGTCGGAGCATGATTTATTTTTTGATTGTCTTCCTTATGAGTGGCGGTTGGGGACGAGCGATGGTCTTTTCCTACCAATCTATCCCTCTAGGAGCATGCGTGTAATACTTTGTTTCGATGGCTAATAATTTTTTTCAATAAGTATGTGAGTTCTTTATGACTAATGTTGAGTCCATGGATTATACGCACTCTCACCCTTCCACCATTGCTATCCTCTCTAGTACCGCGCAACTTTCACCGGTGCATTAAACCCACCATATACACTTCCTCAAAATAGCCACCATACCTACCTATTATGGCATTTCCATAGCCATTCTAAGATATATTGTCATGCAACTTCCACCATTCCGTTAATTATGACACACACCATGATTGTCATATTGCTTTGCATGATCATGTAGTTGACATTGTATTGTGGCAAGGCCACCGTCCATATTTTTCATACATGTCACTCTTGAGCCATTGCACATCCTGGTACACCACCGAAGGCATTCATATAGAGTCATATTTTGTTCTAAGTATCGAGTTGTAATTCTTGAGTTGTAAAGTAAATAAAAGTGTGTTGATCATCATTATTAGAGCATTGTCCCATGTGAGGAAAAGGATGATGGAGACTATGATTCCCTTACAAGTTGGGATGAGGATCTGGACGAAAAATAAATAAAAAAGAGGCCAAAGAGCCCAAACAAAAAAAAGAGGCCAAAGAGACCAAACAAAAAATGAGAAAATAAAAAAATGAGAGAAAAGAGAGAAGGGACAATTCTACTATCCTTTTTCCACACTTGTGCTTCTAAGTAGCACCATGTTCTTCATGATAGAGAGTCTCCGATGATATCACTTTCATATACTAGTGGGAATTTTTCATTATAGAACTTGGCTTGTATATTCCAATGATGGGCTTCCTCAAATTGCCCTAGGTCTTCGTGAGTAAGCAAGTTGGATGCACACCCACTTAGTTTCTTTTTGAGATTTCATATACTTATAGCTCTAGTGCATCTGTTGCATGGCAATCCCTACTAACTCGCATTGATATCTATTGATGAGCATCTCCATAGCCCGTCGATACGCCTAGTTGATGTGAGAATTTCTCCTTCTTTTTGTCTTCACCACAACCACCATATTCTATTCCACCTATAGTGTTATATACATGGCTCATGATCATGTATTGCATGAAAGTTGAAAAGGTTTGAGAACATAAAAAGTATGAAACAATTGCTTGGCTCATCATCGGGGTTCTGCATGATGAAATATTTTGTGTGGTGAAGATAGAGCATAGCCAGACTATATGATTTTGTAGGGATAACTTTCTTTGGCCATGATATTTTGAGAAGACATGGTTGATTTATTAGTATGCTTGAAGTGTTATTGTTTTTATGTCAATATTAAACTTTTATTTTGAATCTTATGGATCTGAATATTCAGGCCACAATAAAGAAGATTACATGGATAAATATGTTAGGTAGCAATCCACATAAAAAGTTCTGTTTTTATCATTTACCTACTCGAGGACGAGCAGGAATTAAGCTTGGGGATGCTTGATACGTTTCCAATGTATCTATAATTTTTTATTGTTCCATGCTATTATATTATCGGTTTTGGATGTTTTATATCCATTATTATGCTATTTTATATTATTTTTGGGACTAACCTATTAACCTAGAGCCCAGTGCCAGTTTCTGCTTTTTCCTTGTCTTTGAGTTTTATAGAAAAGGAATATCAAATGGAGTCCAAACAAGCTAAAAATTTGTGGTGATTTTTTATGGACCAGAAGAAGCCCCCTGACTTGTTTCAGATGCCAAAAAATCTTATAAATAGGGAAACCCCCGAAAAGAAACCTAGATCGGAAGTTCCACCATCGTATGCCTCTATAGCCATGAAAAACCAACCGGGAGCCTGTTCCGGCATCCTTCCGGGAGGGGAATCGTCACGGGAGGCCATCTTCATCATCCCGGTGGTTTCCATGATGAGGAGGCAGTAGCTCACCCACGGGGCTGAGGGTATGTACTTGTAGCTATGTGTTTGATCTCTCTATCTTGTGTTCTTGATTTGGCACAAACTTGATGTAACGCGAGCTTTGTTACTATAGTTGGATCTTATGGTGTTCTTCGCTCTCTACTTTCTTATCATGAAGTGAGTCTTGCTCTTTGAGGTTTCGTTATGTTGGATTGAGTATTGAATTTGAGAACACTTGATGTATGTCTTGCGATGGGATATCTGTGGTGACAATGGGATGTTCTATTGATTCACTTGATGTATGGTTTGGCACTTAACTCGTGGATTCCCGAGGTGACATTGGGGTAATCTATGCGTAGGGGTTGATGCATGTTTTCGTCCTACGTTCTCTGATAGAAACTTTGGAGTGATTCTTTGTTGCACGTTGAGGGATTCTTATATGATCCAATTATGTTATCATTGTTGAGAGATCTTGCACTAGTGAATGTATGAACCCTAGGCCTTGTTTTCAAGCATTACAATACCATTTTTGCTCACTTTTGTTACTAGTTACCTTGCTGTTTTTATATTTTCAGATTACAAAAACCTATATCTACTATCCATATTACACTTATATCACCATGTCTTCGCTGAACTAGTGCACCTATACAATTTACCATTGTATTGGGTGTGTTGGGGACACAAGAGACTCTTTGTTATTTGGTTGCAGGATTGTTTGAGAGAGATCATCTTCATTCTATGCCTCCCACGGATTGGTAAACCTTAGGTAATCCACTTGAGGGAAAATTGCTACTATCCTATAAAACTCTGCACTTGGAGGCCCAACAACGTCTAAAAGAAGAAAGGTTGTGTAGTAGACATCACACGTTCAGCTCGATGATGCCCCCACCTTCTCTATCCAGCAAAAGAGGCGAAGTAGTAGATGAGTTCCAGTAGCACGATGGCGTGGTGATGGTAGTGGTGAAACTTTTCCGCAGGGCTTCGCTAAGCACAACGGTTTAGAGCGGAGGATGAACTAGAGGGAGAGGGGGTGCCGCACACGGCTTGGGAATCATGGTGTGTCGTGCCCCCTTGATATGTCTCCAATGTATCTATAATTTATGAAGCATTCATACTATTATATTATCTGTTTTGGATGTTTACGGGCTTTCTTATACACTTTTATATTATTTTTGGGACTAACCTATTAACCGGAGGCCCAGCCCATATTGTTGTTTTCTTGCCTATTTCAGTGTTTCGAAGAAAAGGAATATCAAACGGAGTCCAAATGGAATGAAACCTTCGGGAGTGTGATTTTTGGAACGAACGTGATCCAGGAGATGTGGAGCCGAAGTCAGGGAAGCTTCGAGGAGGCCACAAAGCAGGGGCGCGCCCACCCCCCTAGGCGCGCCCTCCACCCTCATGGGCCCCTTGTGGCTCCCCTGACCAACTTCTTTCACCTATATAAGTCCATATACCCTAAAACCTTCGGGGAGCACAATAGATCGGGAGTTCCGCCGCCGCAAGCCTCTGTAGCCACCAAAAACCTCTCGGGAGCCCGTTCCGGCACCCTGTCGGAGGGGGGATCCCTCATAGGTGGCCATCTTCATCATCCCGGCGCTCTCCATGACGAGGAGTGAGTAGTTCACCCTCGAGGCTGAGGGTATGTACCAGTAGCTATGTGTTTGATCTCTCTCTCTCTCTCTCTTTCTCTCTCTCTCTCTCTCGTGTTCTTGAGGTGATACGATCTTGATGTATCGCAAGCTTTGCTATTATAGTTGGATCTTATGATGTTTCTCCCCCTCTACTCTCTTGTAATGGATTGAGTTTTCCCTTTGAAGTTATCTTGTCGGATTGAGTCTTTAAGAATTTGAGAACACTTGATGTATGTCTTGCCGTGCTTATCTGCGGTGACAATAGGATATTCACGTGATCCACTTGATGTATGTTTTGGTGATCAACTTGCGGGTTCAATGAATCTATGCATAGGGGTTGGCACATGTTTCCATATTGACTCTCCGATAGAAACTTTGGGGCACTCTTTGAAGTACTTTGTGTTGGTTGAATAGATGAATCTGAGATTGTGTGATGCATATCGTATAATCATGCCCACGGATACTTGAGGTGACAATGGAGTATCTAGGTGACATTAGGGTTTTGGTTGATTTGTGTCTTAAGGTGTTATTCTAGTATGAACTCTGTGATAGATCGAATGGAAAGAATATCTTCATGTTATTTTACTACAAACTCTTGAATAGATAGAACAGAAAGGATAACTTTGAGGTGGTTTCGTACCCTACCATAATCTCTTTGTTTGTTCTCCACTATTAGTGGCTTTGGAGTGACTCTGTTGCATGTTGAGGGATAGTTATATGATCCAAGTATGTTATTATTGTCGAGAGAACTTGCTATAGTGAAAGTATGAACCTTAGGCCTTGTTTCCTACCATTGTAATACCGTTTACGCTCACTTTTATCATTAGTTACCTTGCTGTTTTTATATTTTCAGATTACAAAAACCTATATCTACCATCCATATTGCACTTGTATCACCATCTCTTCGCCGAACTAGTGCACCTATACAATTTACCAATGTATTGGGTGTGTTGGGGACACAAGAGACTCTTTGTTATTTGGTTGCAGGGTTGTTTGAGAGAGGCCATCTTCATCCTATGCCTCCCACGGATTGATAAACCTTAGGTCATCCACTTGAGGGAACTTTGCTACTGTCCTACAAACCTCTGCACTTGGAGGCCCAACAACTTCTACAAGAAGAAGGTTGCATAGTAGACATCATCCCTCCCCTCCTCACATATATATAGGTGGTGAGGGGAAGGGAGGCTGCCTAGGGAACACCCCAAGGGGGGGGGGCTTCCCTAGCCGCGCCCCGCCCTTCCTTCTTAGGCGTGTGGGGGGAAGCAAAGGGGGGCTGGCTGCCCTACGGCGCCTTCCCTTCCCTTTCTCCCTTGCATGGAGAAAGGCGGGAGGGGGCCAACCCCTCCTCTTTCCTTTATAGGGCCGACGGCCAGGATGGGGGCGCCCGTTAGGCCCAATAACTTCTTGTGGCCTTCTGGAACCCCCTGTGATCCGATAAATATCCGGTGCGTTCTAAAACTTTTCCGGAGACCAAATACTATCATCCTATATATCAATATTTACCTCCGGATCATTTCGGAGCTCCTCGTCATGTCCGTGATCTCATCTGGGACTCCGAACAACATTCGGTCACCAACATACATAACTCATATAATAATATATCGTCAATGAACGTTAAACATGCGGACCCTACGAGTTCGAGAATGATGTGGACATGACCGAGAAGCTTCTCCGGTCAATAACCAATAGCGGGACCTCGATGCCCATATTGGTTCCTACATATTCTACGAATATCTTTATCGGTCGAACCTTTATGACAACATACATAGTTCCTTTGTCAATCGATATGTTACGTGCCCGAGATTCGATCGTCGGTATCTCCATACCTAGTTCAATCTCGTTACCGGCAAGTCTCTTTACTTGTTCCGTAATATATCATCTTATAACTAACTCTATAGTCACTTTTCTTGCAAGCTTCTTGTGATGTTGTGTTACCGAGAGGGCCTAGAGATACCTCTTCGTCATACTGATACGTCTCCAATGTATCCATAATTTTTATTTGTTCCATGCTATTATATTATCTGTTTTGGATGTTTAATGAGCTTTAATATGCTCTTTTATATTATTTTTGGGACTAACCTATTAACCGAAGGCCCAATGCCAGTTTCTATTTTTTTCCTATTTTAGAGTTTTGCAGAAAAGGAATACCAAATGGAGTCCAAATAGAATGAAACCTTTGTGATGATCTTTCTTGGACCGAAAGAAAACCAGAAGACTTGGAGATGAAGTCGGAGACGTAACGAGGAGGCCACGAGGCAGGAGGGCGCGCCCCCACCCTCGTGGGCCCCTCGTAGCTCCACCGACCTAGTTATTTTGCCTATATATACTCTTATACCCTAAAAACATCAGGGGGCACGAAACCACTTTTCCACCGCCGCAACCTTCTGTACCCATGAGATCCCATCTTGGGGCCTTTTCCGGTGATCTACTGGATGGGGATTCGGTCACGGAGGGCTTCTAGATCAACACCATTACCTCTCCGATGAAGCATGAGTAGTTTACCACAGACCTACGGGTCCATAGTTATTAGCTAGATGGCTTCTTCTCTCTCTTTGATTCTCAATACAAAGTTCTCCTCGATGTTCTTGGAGATCTATTCGATGTAATACTCTTTTGTGGTGTGTTTGCCGAGATCTGATGAATTGTGGATTTATGATCAAGTTTATCTATGAATATTATTTGGTTCTTATCTGAATTCTTATATGCATGATTTGATATCTTTGTAAGTCTCTTCGAATTATCGGTTTAGTTTGGCCTACTAGATTGATCTTTATTGCCATGAGAGAAGTGTTTAGCTTTGGGTTCAATCTTGTGGTGTCCTTTCCAGTGATAGTAGGGGTAGCAAGGCACGTATTGTATTGTTGCCATCGAGGATAAAAAGATGGGGTTTATATCATATTGCTTGAGTTTATCCCTCAACATCATGTCATCTTGCTTAATGCATTACTCCGTTCTTTATGAACTTAATACTCTAGATGCATGCTGGATAGCGCTTGATGTGTGGAGTAATAGTAGTAGATGCAGGCAGGAGTCGGTTTACTTGACACGGATGTGATGCCTATGTTCATGATCATTGCCTTAGATGTTTTCATAATTATGCGCTTTTCTATCAATTGCTCGGCAGTAATTTGTTCACCCACCATAATACATGCTATCTCGAAAGAAGCCACTAGTGAAACCTATGGCCCCCGGGTCTCTTTTCCATTATATTGCATCTCTTTTCCATTATATTGAATCTCGTTTACATCTTTCTAGCTAGTTTCCAATCTATTATTTTGCAATCTTTACTTTCCAATCTATACATCAATAATACCAAAAAAAATTACTTTACTATCTCTATCAAATCTCACTTTTGTGAGTGACCGTGAAGGGATTGACAACCCCTTTTTCGTGTTGGTTGCAAGTTCTTGATTGTTTGTGCAGGTATTCGGTGACTTGTGCTTTGTCTCCTACTGGATTTATACCTTGATTCTCAAAACCTGAGGGAAATACTTACGCTACTTTGTTGCATCACCCTTTCCTCTTCAAGGGAAAGCCAACGCAAGCTCAAGAGGTAGCAAGAAGGATTTCTGGCACCGTTGCCAGGGAGATTTACGTCAAGTCAACCATACCAAGTACCCATCATAAACTCTTCTCCCTTACATTACATTATTCACCATTCGCCTCTCATTTTCCTCTCCCCCACTTCTAAAACGATTTTCAAAAACCTTTGCCTTTTCTTTGTCCCTCTTCCATTCATCTCTTCTCTCTTGCTTCTTGTGTGCTTGTGTGTTGGATTGATTGCTTGTCACGATGGCTCAAGATAATACTCAATTGTGTGCCTTTCCAACACCAATAACAACGATTTTATTAGCACTTCGGTTGCTCCTACTACCAATGCTGAATCTTGTGAAATTAATGTCGCTTTGTTGAATCTTGTTATGAAAGATCAATTCACTGGCCTTCCTAGTGAAGATGTCGCTTCCCATCTAAACAACTTCGTTGATTTGTGCAATATGAAAAAGAAGACAGATGTGGATAATGATATTGTTAAATTAAAGCTATTTCCGTTTTCGCTTAGAGATCGTGCTAAAACTTGGTTATCATCTTTGCCTAAAAATAATATTGATTCATGGAATAAGTGCAAAGATGCTTTTATCTCTAAGTATTTTCCTCCCGCTAAGATCATCTCCCTTAGGAACGATATTATTAATTTTAAGCAACTTGATCATGAGCATGTTGCACAAGCTTGGGAGAGGATGAAATTAATGATACGTAATTGCCCTACACATGGCTTGAATTTGTGGATGATTATACAAAAAAGTTATGCCGGATTGAATTTTGCTTCTAGAAATATTTTAGATTTGGCCGCGGGAGGCACCTTAATGGAAATCACTTTAGGAGAAGCTACTAAACTCCTAGATAATATTATGGTTAATTATTCTCAATGGCATACCGAAATATCCACTAGTAAAAAAGTTCATGCGATTGAAGAGATTAATGTTTTGAGTGGAAAGATGGATGAACTTATGAAATTGTTTGCTAATAAAAGTGTTTCTTATGATCCTAATGATATGCATTTGTCCACTTTGATTGAGAATAATAATGAATCTATGGATGTGAATTTTGTTGGTAGGAACAATTTTGGTAACAACGCGTATAGAGGCAATTTTAATCCTAGGTCGTTTCCTAGTAATTCCTCTAACAATTATGGTAATTCCTACAACAACTTTTATGGAAATTTTAATAAGCTGCCCTCTGATTTTAAGAATAGTATTAAAGAATTTATGAGTTCGCACAAGAATTTCAATGCTTTGATTGAAGAAAAATTGCTTAAGATTGATGAGTTGGCTAGGAACATGGATAGAATTTCTCTTGATGTTGATTCTTTGAAACTTAGATCTATTCCACCTAAGCATGATATCAATGAGTCTCTCAAGGCCATGAGAATTTCCATTGATGAGTGCAAAGAAAGAATCGGTAGGATGCATGCTAAAAAAGATTGGTTTGTAAAAGCGTGTTCTTCTAGTTTTCATGATAAAAATGATGAAGATCTAAAAGTGAATTGATGTGACTGGAGATGAATCTTGAAAAAGATGGGACTGGAGATGAGTCAACTTTAGTTAAAAGGTGTCCCAATGATTTGGAGTTTTTAGATCTAGATGCAAAAATTGATAAAAGTGGGATTGAAGAGGTCAAAACTTTAAGTAGTAGCAATGAACCCACTATTTTGGATTTCAAGGAATTTAATTATGATAATTGTTCTTTAATAGATTGTATTTCCTTGTTGCAATCTATGTTAAATTCTCCTCATGCTTATAATCAAAATAAATCTTTTACTAAACATATCGTTGATGCTTTGATGCAATTTTATGAAGAAAAGCTTGAACTAGAAGTTTCTATCCCTAGAAAACTTTATGATGAGTGGGAACCTACTATTAAGATTAATATTAAAGATGATTAATGTTATGCTTTGTGTGATTTGGATGCTAGTGTTTCCACGATTCCAAAAACTTTCTGTGATGTGCTAGGTTTCCGTGAATTTGACGATTGTTCTTTAAATTTGCATCTTGCGAATTCCACCATTAAGAAACCTGTGAGAAGGATTAATGATGTTATTATTGTTGCAAATAGGAATTATGTGCCCGGAGATTTCATTGTTCTTGATATAGATTCCAATCCTACATGTCCTATTATTCTTGGTAGACCTTTCCTTAGAACGATTGGTGCAAATATTGATATGAAAGAAGGAAACATTAGATTCCAACTTCCATTAAGGAAGGGCATGGAACAATTTCCTAGGAAGAAAATTAAATTGCCTTATGAATCTATTATGAGAGCCACTTATGGATTGCATACCAAAGATGTCAATACCTACATCTATTCTTGTTTTTATGCCTAGCTAGGAGCGTTAAACGATAGCGCTTGTTGGGTGGCAACCCAATTTTATTTTTTGTTCTTAGCTTTTTCTTATGTTTAGTTATAAATAATTGATCTAGCCTCTGGTTATATGTGGTTTTATGTTTTAATTAGTGTTTGTGCCAAGTAGAACCTTTGGGAAGACTAGGGTGAAGTCTTTGCGATCTTGCTGTAAAAAAACAGAAAATTTGCACTCACAAGAATAGCTGCCATTTTTAACATAAGAGTGCTTTTAGGTTGATTATTTTTGAAGAAGATTAATAGACAAATTACTCACGTCCAAAAATTTATTTCAGAATTTTTGGAGTTAAAGAAGTATTCGAAAGTTACAGATTACTACAGACTGTTCTGTTTTTAACAGATTCTGTTTTTCGTGTGTTGTTTGCTTATTTTGATGAATCTATGAGTAGTATCGGGGGGTATGAACCATAGAGAAGTTGGAATACAGTAGGTTTAACACCAATATAAATAAAGAATTATTTCATTAAATTACCATAAAGTGGTGGTTTATTTTCTTATACTAACGGAGCTCATGAGATTTTTTGTTGAAGTTTTGTGTGTGAAGTTTTCAAGTTTTGGGTAAGGATTTGATGGACTTTGGAATAAGGAGCGGCAAGAGCCTAAGCTTGGGGATGCCGAAGGCACCCCAATGTCAAATTCCAGGAGAACCAAAATCCTAAGCTTGGGGATGCTCCGGAAGGCATCCCCTCTTTCGTCTTCGTCTATTGGTAACTTTACTTGAGGCTATATTTTTATTTACCACATGATATGTGTTTTGCTTGGAGCGTCTTGTATGATTTGAGTCTTTGATTTTTAGTTTACCACAATCATGCTTGATATACACACCTTTTAGGAGAGACACACATGAATCGTGATTTATTAGAATACTCTATGTGCTTCACTTATATCTTTTGAGCTAGACAATATTGCTCTAGTGCTTCACTTATATCTTTTTAGAGCACGGCGGTGGTTTTATTTTATAGAAATTGTTGATATCTCATGCTTCAATTATACTATTTTGATAGTCTTTTAGAACAGCATGGTAATTTTCTTTGGTTATAAAATTAGTCCAAATATGATGGGCATCCAAGATGGGTATAATAAAAACTTTCATATAAAGTGCATTGAATACTATGAGAAGTTTGATTCTTTATGATTGTTTTGAGATATGAAGATGGTGATATTAGAGTCATGCTAGTAGAGTAGTTGTGAATTTTAGAGATACTTGTGTTAAAGTTTGTGATTCCCATAGCATGCACGTATGTTGTACCATTATGTGATGAAGTTGAAGCATGATTTATTTATTGATTGTCTTCCTTAGGAGTGGCGGTCGGGGACGAGCAATGGTCTTTTCCTACCAATCTATCCCCCTAGGAGCAAGCGCGTAGTACTTCATTTCGATAACTAATAGATTTTTGCAATAAGTATGTGATTTCTTTATGACTAATGTTGAGTCCATGGATGAAACACACTCTTACCCTTCCACCATTGCTAGCCTCTCTAGTACCGCGCAACTTTCGCCGGTACCATACACCCACCATATACCTTCCTCAAAACAGCCACCATACCTACCTATTATGACATTTCCATAGCCATTCCGAGATATATTGCCATGCAACTTTCCACCGTTCCGTTTATTATGACACGCTCCATCATTGTCATATTGCATTGCATAATCATGTAGTTGACATCGTATTTGTGGCAAAGCCACCGTTCATAATTTTTCACACGTGTCACTCTTGAATCATTGCATATCCCGGTACACCGCCGGAGGCATTCACATGGAGTGATATTTTGTTCTAAGTATCGAGTTGTAATTTTTGAGTTGTAAGTAAATAAAAGTGTGATGATCTTGATTATTACAGCATTGTCCCAGTGAGGAAAGGATGATGGAGACTATGATTCCCCCAGAAGTCGGGATGAGACTCCGGACAAAAAAGAACAAAAAGAAAAAAATAGGCCATAAAAAAAGAGAAAAGGCCCAAATAAAAAAACAGAAAAAGAGAGAAGGGACTATGCTACTATCCTTTTTTTACACTTGTGCTTCATAGTAGCACCATGATCTTCATGATAGAGAGTCTCCTATGTTGTCACTTTCATATACTAGTGGGAATTTTTTATTATAGAACTTGGCTTGTATATTCCAATGATGGGCTTCCTTAGAAGTGCCATAGGTCTTCATGAGCAAGCAAGCTGGATGCACACCCACTTAGTTTCTTTTTGAGCTTTCATACACGTACAGCTCTAGTGCATCCATTGCATGGCAATCCCTACTCACTCACATTGATATCTATTGATGAGCATCTCCATAGCCCATTGATACCCCTAGTTGATGTGAGACTATCTTCTCCTTTTTTTTGTCTTCTCCACAACCACCATTCTATTCCGCCTATAGTGCTATGTCCATGGCTCACACTCATGTATTGCGCGAAGATTGAAAAAGTTTGAGAACATCAAAAGTATGAAACAATTGCTTGCCTTGTCATTGGGGTTGTGCATGATTAAATACTTCGTGTGATGAAGATAGAGCATAGCCAGACTATATTGATTTTGTAGGGATAGCTTTATTTGGCCATGATATTTTGAGAAACATGATTACTTTGTTAGTATGCTTGAAGTATGATTGTTTTTATGTCAATATTAAAATTTTGTCTTGAATCTTTCGGATCTGAACATTCATGCCACAATAAAGAAAATTACATTGATAAATATCTTAGGTAGCATTCCACATCAAAAATTCTGTTTTTTTCATTTACCTACTCGAGGACGAGCAGGAATTAAGCTTGGGGATGCTTGATACGTCTACAACATATCTATAATTTTTTATTGTTCCATACTATTATATTATCTGTTTTGGATGTTTAATGGGCTTTAATATGCTCTTTTATATTATTTTTGGGACTAACCTATTAACCGAAGGCCCAATGCCAGATTCTGTTTTTTTGCCTATTTTTAGAGTTTTGTAGAAAAGGAATACCAAATGGAATGAAACCTTCGCCATGATCTTTCTTGGACCGAAAGCAAACCAGAACACTTGGAGATGGAGTTGGAGACGTAACGAGGAGGCCAGGAGGCGGGAGGGCGCGCCCAGGGCGGTAGGCGCGCCCCCACCCTTGTGTTCCCCTCGTAGCTCCACCGACCTAGTTCTTTCGCCTATATATACTCTTATACCCTAAAAACATCAGGGGGAGCCACGAAACCACTTTTCCACCGCCGCAACCTTCTGTACCCGTGAGATCCCATCTTGGGGCCTTTTCCGGTGATCTGCCGGAGGGGGATTTGATCATGGAGGGCTTCTACATCAACACCATTACCTCTCCGATGAAGTGTGAGTAGTTTACCACAGACCTTCGGGTCCATAGTTATTAGCTAGATGGCTTCTTCTCTCTCTTTGATTCTCAATACAAAGTTCTCCTCAGTGTTCTTGGAGATCTATTCGATGTAATACTCTTTTGCGGTGTGTTTGCCGAGATCCGATGAATTGTGGATTTATGATCAAGTTTATCTATGAATGTTATTTGGTTCTTCTCTGAATTGTTATATGCATGATTTGATATCTTTGGAAGTCTCTTTGAATTATTGATTTAGTTTGGCCTACTAGATTGATCTTTCTTGCCATGAGAGAAGTGCTTAGCTTTGGGTTCAATCTTGCGGTGTCATTTCCCGGTGACAGTAGGGGCAGCAAAGCATGTATTGTATTGTTGCCATCGAGGATAAAAAGATGGGGGTTATATCATATTGCTTCAGTTTATCCCTCTACATCATGTCATCTTGCTTAATGCGTCACTCTGTTCTTTATGAACTTAATACTCTAGATGCATCCTGGATAGCGATCGATGTGTGGAGTAATAGTAGTAGATGCAGGCAGGAGTCGGTCTACTTGACTTGGACATGATGCCTATGTTCATGATCATTGCCTTAGATGTCATCATAATTATGCGCTTTTCTATCAATTGCTTGGCAGTAATTTGTTCACCCACCGTAATACATGCTATCTCGAGAGAAGCCACTAGTGAAACCTATGGCCCCCTGGTCTCTTTTCCATTATATTGCATCTCTTTTCCATTATATTGAATCTCGTTTACATCTTTCTAGTTTTCGATCTATTATTTTGGAATCTTTACTTCCCAATCTATACATCAAAAATACCAAAAATATTTACTTTACTATCTCTATCAGATCTCACTTTTGCGAGTGACCGTGAAGGGATTGACAACCCCTTTATCATGTTGGTTGCAAGTTCTTGATTGTTTGTGCAGGTATTCGGTGACTTGTGCATCATCTCCTACTGGATTGATACCTTGGTTCTCAAGAACTGAGGGAAGTACTTACACTACTTTGGTGCATCACCCTTTCCTCTTCAAGGGAAAACCAACGCAAGCTCAAGAGGTAGCACATACGGAGCGACAAATCCCAATCTCGATTCACACCAACTCAACAGACACCTTCGAGGATACCTGTAGAGCACCTTTATGATCACCCAGTTAAGAAGTGACGTTTGATAGCACACAAGGTATTCATCCGGTACCCGGGAGTTGCATGATCTCATGGTCGAAGGAATATGTATTTGACATTAATAAAGTAGTAGCAATAAACTGAATGATCATATGCTAAGAAAACGGATGGGTCTTGTCCATCACACCATTCTCCTAATGATGTGATCCTGTTATCAACTGACAACTCATGTCTATGGCCAGGAAACCTTAACCATCTTTTGATCAACGAGCTAGTCTAGTAGAGGCTTACTAGGGACTTGCTATTTGCTTATGTATTCACACACGTATTTAAGTTTCTGATCAATACAATTATAGCATGAATAATAAACCTTTATCATGATTAAGGAAATATAATAATAACCACTTTATTATTGCCTCCAGGGCATATTTCCTACAGTCTCCCACTTGCACTAGAGTCAATAATCTAGATTACATAGTAATGAATCTAACACCCATGGAGTCTTGGTGTTTATCATGTTTTTCCCGTGAAATAGTCAATGGGTCTTCCACATTCAGATCCGTATGTATTTTAAAAATTTCTATGTCTTCATCCTTGACATTTTCATGGGGAGTTGAAGCGTCACTTGATGTGTTTGGTAACCTGGACTCCTTAGCTAAGGCAATTTCTCCAGTGTTGTCACAAAAGATTGTCATTGGACTCGATGCACTAGGTATTACACCCAGATCGGATATAAACTCCTTCATGTGCCACTTCTGAAGCAGCTATGTACCCCGCTTCACATGTATATCTCGCCACGA
Organism: Triticum aestivum; assembly: GCF_018294505.1. NCBI lineage: Eukaryota > Viridiplantae > Streptophyta > Magnoliopsida > Poales > Poaceae > Triticum > Triticum aestivum. The sequence continues at coordinate 251,370,268 of NC_057813.1, forward strand.
CGCTATGCTCAGAACTACACCAACTGACAGATCCACCATTCAATATAAATATGTATCCGGTTTGTGACTTAGAGTCATTAGGATCTGTGTCGAAGCTAGAATCGACATAACCCTTTACGATGAGCTCTTCGTCACCTCCATAAACGAGAAACATATCATTGGTCCTTTTCAGATACTTCAGGATATTCTTGACCGTTGTCTAGTGATCCACTCCTGGATAACTTTGGTACCGCCCTGCCAAACTTATGGCAAGGCACACATCCGGTCTGGTACACAACATGACATACATTATAGAACCTATGGCTCAGGCATACGAAATGACTTTCATTCTCTCTCTATGTTCTGTTGTGGTCGGACTTTGAGTCTGCCTCAATTTCACACCTTGCAACACCGGCAAGAACCCTTTCTTTGACTGGTCCATTTTGAACTACTTCAGAACATTGTCAAGGTATGTGCTTTGTGAAAGTCCTATTAAGCGTCTCGATCTATCCCTATAGATATTGATGCCCAATATATAAGCAACTTCAACGGGATTTTTCATTGAAAAATTCTTATTCAAATATCCTTTTATGCTATCCAGAAATTCTATTTCATTTCCAATCAGCAATATCTCATCCACATATAATATCAGAAATGCTACAGAGCTCGCACTCACTTTCTTGTAAATACAGGCTTCTCCGTAGGTCTGTATAAACCAAATGCTTTGATCACGTCATTAGAGCATATATTCCAACTTCGAGATGCTTGCACCAGTCCATAGATGGATCGCTGGAGCTTGCATACTTTGTTAGCACCTTTAGGATCGAATAAACCTTCTGGTTGCATCATATACAACTCTTCTTGAAGAAACCCATTGAGGAATGTTGTTTTGATGTCCATTTGACAAATTTCATAATCATAAAATGCGGCAATTGCTAGCATGATTCTGACAAACTTAAGCATCACTACTGGTTAGAAAGTCTCATCGTATTCAACCCCTTGAACTTGTCAAAAACCTTTTGTGACAAGTTGAGCTTTGTAGATAGTGATATTACCATCAGCGTTCGCCTTCTTATAGAAGATCCATTTATTCTCAATGGCTTGCTGATCATTGGAAAAGTCCACCAAAGTCCACACTTTGTTCTCATACGTGGATCCTATCTCAGATTTCATGGCTTCAAGCCATTTGTTGGAATCTGTACTCATCATAGCTTCTTCATAGTTCATAGGTTCGCCGTTGTCTAACAACATGACTTCCAAGACATGATTACCATACCACTCTGGTGCGGTACATGTTCTAGTCGACCTACGAGGTTCAGTAGTAACTTGATCCGAAGCTTCATGATCATTATCATTAGCTTCTTCTCTAGTTGGTGCAGGCATCACGGGAATGGTTTTCTCTGATGTGCTACTTTCTAATTCGAGAGAAGGTACAATTACCTCATCGAGTTCTACTTTCCTCCCACTCACTTCTTTCGAGAGAAACTCCTCTCTAGAAATGACCCATTCACTATTGGAATCAGAGGATTTTCCATCAGCCACTTCTTTGCCGTCTGCTAGCTGGCGATAGATGTCTTTGTCGTCTGTTTCCAAAAAGCAGACGACAAAGAATAAGCTGATGACAAAGATCCTATTTTCCATCAGCCAATACTTTGCCGTCTGCTAGTAGACAGTAAAAAATCTTTGTCGTCAGCTAGCAGACGGCAAAGAGGTGGGTGGGGTCCAGTGGAGGCCAGTGCTGTAACGGCCCACCCCCACCTCTTTGCCGTCTGCTAGCGGACGACAAAGATTCTTTGTTGTCTGCTAGCATACGGCAAACAAATTAGTACCTAACGGGCGGTTACCCCCCACGCCTCCTCTCTCTTTCTTCTCTCTCTCTCCCTATACCGACCGCACCCGACCCCCACCGCACCCGACCCTGATGTCGCTTGAAGCTACATCGGTATTTCCCTAAAGAGGAAGGGATGATGCAGCACAACGGTGGTAGGTATTACCCTCAGATATGAAACCAAGGTTATCAAACCAGTAGGAGAACCAACCAACACAATGTAAACAGCACCTGCACACAAATAACAAATACTCGCAACCCGACGTGTTAAAGGGTTGTCAATCCCTTTCGGGTACGTTGCCTCTAGTGGGCAAATAACGTGAGGTAAAAAGTGGTAGATAGGATAAATAGATTGCGGAACAAATAAATTGTAACAAGGTATTTTTGTATTTTTGGTCTAATAGATCTGAAAATAAATGCAAGAGAAAATAGATCGCAAAGGCAAATATGATGAAAAGAGACCCGGGGGCCGTAGGTTTCACTAGTGGCTTCTCTCAAGAAAAATAGCAAACAGTGGGAAAACAATTACTGTTGGGCAATTGATAGAACTTCAAATAATCATGACGATATCCAGGCAATGATCATTATATAGGCATCACGTCTAAGATTGGTAGACCGACTCCTGCTTGCATCTACTACTATTACTCCACACATCAACCGCTATCCAGCATGCATATAGTGTATTAACTTCATGAGGAAACGGAGTAATGCAATAAGAACGATGACATGATGTAGACGAGATCCATTTATCTATTGCGGCCGATATGGATCCCATCTTTTTATCCTTAGTAGCAACGATACATATGTGTCAGTTCCCCTTCTATCACTGGGATCAAGCACCGTAAGATCGAACCCACTACAAAGCACCTCTTCTTGTTGCAAGATAAATAGATCAAGTTGGCCAAACAAAACCCAAATATCGGAGAAGAAATACGAGGCTATAAGCAATCACGCATATAAGAGATCAAAGAAGGCTAAAATAACTTTCATGGATAAAAACATATATGTGATCATAAACTCAAAGTTCATCGGATCCCAACAAACACACCGCCAAAAGACTTACATCATATGGATCTCCAAGAGACCATTGAATTGATAATCAAGAGAGAGAGAGGAAGCCATCTAGCTACTAACTACGGACCTGTAGGTCTAAAAAGAACTACTCACGCATCATAGGAGAGGCACCAATGGAAGTGGTGAACCCCTCCATGACGGTATCTAGATTGGATCTTGGTGGTTCTGGACTTTGCGGCGGCTGGATGAATATTTCGTCGCCTCCCCTAGGGTTTCTGGAATATTGGGGTATTTATAGAGCAAAGAGGCGGTCCGGGTGCACCCAAGGTGGGCACAACCCACCAGGGCGCGTCTGGGCCTCCTAGCACGCCCTGGTGGGTTGTCCCCTCCTCGGGACTTCCCCCAGGTGCAACCAGGGCCCAACTTCTTCCTTTTGGTCCGTAAAAAATCATAATAAATTGGCGTGGCATTTGGACTAGGTCGGATATTGATTTCCTGCGATGTAAAAAACATGCAGAAAACAGCAACTGGCACTTGGCACTATGTCAATAGGTTAGTACCAAAAAATGATATAAAATGGCTATAAAATGATTGTAAAACATCCAAGAATGATAATATAACAGCATGGAACAATCAAAAATTATAGATACGTTGGAGTCGTATCAGCATCCCCAAGCTTAATTCCTGCTCGTCCTCGAGTAGGTAAATGATAAAAACAGAATTTTTGATGTGGAATGTTGCCTAACATGTTCATCACATTATTTTCTTTATAGCATGGACATATGGACTTTTATATGATTCAAAGCAATAGTCTAGTTTTGATATGAAGACTTTAATACTCAAGCATACCAACAAGAAACCATGTCTTTCAAAATATTAACACTAAAGCAAGTTATCCCTATCCCATCATGCTCAATCATTGATCCATTCATGAAACACACTCAAATATTAGCTACACCCAATGCTCAAATACGGTCATAGTGCCCCTTAGTTGGTGCTTTATAAGAGAAGATGGAGACTCAAATTCAAAATAAAAATTGCATAATTAAAAGAAGGGCCCTTCATGGAGGTAAGTACTGATTTGTAGAGGTGCTAGAGCTCAAAGCTTAAATTGAGAGATAAAATTATTTTTGAGAGGCATACTTTTCCTACCAACAAAAACGACTTGGAGCATCCCAACACTTTCCATGCTAGATACATCATAGGCGGTTCCCAAACAGAAAATAAAGTTTATTCCTTTTTCCACCATAACTTTCACTTTCCATGGCTAGTCGTATCCATGGGTGCCTTCCATACCAACACTTTCCAAGGAATTTATTATTTGGCGACATAAAGTAAATTCATTTTTCATTTCAGGACTGGGCATCCCTAGTACCTTTGCCATACTCTCATGCAATGACAAGTGAATAAACACTCATCGTGAGAATAACACATCTAGCATGAAAAATATTGGCTACCCTTTACCGCCTCGCGAGTAGTAGAGCACACAAAAGAGAAATTTATTTTGAACATTAGAGATGGCACATACAAATTTGCTTAGAATGACATAGAAATACCACATATAGGTAGGTATAGCGGGCTCATATGGCAAAACTGGTTTAAAGGGTTTTGGATGCACAAGTAGTGATCATACTTAGTGCAAAATGAAGGCTAGCAAAAAGTTTGAGAAGCGACCAACCAAAAAGCGAAAAATCTCGTACCCAAGCATTAAGCATAAGTAACACCGAACAAGGCACCATAAGTAGGATATAAATTTCATTGCATAACTATTGACTTTCGTGCTTGCATAGGGAATCACAAACCTTAACCTCAATATTATTACTAAAGCACAATTACTCATCAACATGACTCACATATCATATCGTCATATCTCAAAACCATTACTAAGAATCAAGTTTATTTTGTCCAATGATCTTCATGAAAGTTTTATTATATCCCTTTTGGATATCTATCACTTTGGAACTATTTTCATATGTTGCTTTTGGTAAGCTCAAACAAATATAAGTGAAGATCATGAGCATAATTTTTTTATTTCTCTCAAATTAATCTAAGTGAAGCAAAAGAGAATCTCTTTAAAATTTACTTACTCCCAAATAAATCTAAGTGAATCATGAGAGCATTTCTTCAAAATTAACAAAGCATACCGTGCTCAAAAAGATATAAGTGAAGCACCAGAGCAAGTCCATGGCTCTAAATATTTAAGTGAAGCATAGGAGCAAGCATAGCATAATTTTTGGCTCTCTAAAAAGGGTGTCTCCAGCAAGGATTCGACACTTAAACCACAAAGCCAAACAAGCAAAGACTCATACCATACAAGACGCTCCAAGCAAAACTTATATCATGTGACGAATAAAAATATAGTTTCAAGTAAAATATAGATGGTCGTTAGAAGAAAGCGGGGATGCCACTCGGGGGCATCCCCAAGCTTAGTTGATTGCTACTTCTTTGAATATTATCTTGGGTCGCCTCGGGCATCCCCAAGCTTAGCCTTTTGCTTATCCTTATTCCTTCATCCATCGTAAGATAACCCAAAACTTGAAAACTTCAATCACACAAAACTCAAACAAAACCTTCGTGAGATCCGTTAGTATAAGAAACCAAACCACTACTATAAGTATTGTAGAAAAACTATTCTTATTTTTTTTGAATTATATCTACTGTATTCCAACTTTTCTATGGCAAAAACTCATTAAAGAAAACCATAGAATCATCAAAACAAGCACACAACGCAAAGAAAACAGAATCTGTCAAAAACAGAACAGTCTGTAGCAATCTGAAAATTTCGAATACTTCTGTAACTCCAAATATTATGAAATAAATTGGTGGACGTGAGGAATTTGTCTATTAATCCTCTTAAAAATAATCAACTTAAAATCACTCCTATGTAAAAAATGACAACGAATCTCATGAGCACAAAAGTTTCTGTTTTTCAGCAAGATCAAATAAACTTTCACCCAAGTCTTCCCAAAGGTCTTACTTGGCACAAACACTAATTAAAACACAAAAAACACAATCATACCTGTAGCATAATTGTTCTAACACTCAATAACAGAAAGAAAAAAGCAAAAATAAATTTTATTCATATGATTGTAGCCTCCCAACAAGCGTTGTTGTTTTACGCCTCTAGCTAGGCATAACGCGCAGGATCTAAGTTTTGTCATCTTTGGTTCTAGATCCATAAGATGCCCTCATGATTGATTCATATGATGGCCTAATTCTTGTTTAGGGAAGTGTTCCATTTCCTTCCTTAGTGGAAATTAAAATTTAATATTGCCTTCTCTCGTATCAATCACGGCACCAATAGTACGCAAAAACGGTCTACCAAGAATAATTGGACAAGACGGATTACAATCAATATCAAGAACAATAAAATCTATGGGCACATAATTTCTATTTGCAATAATAAGAACATCATTAATCCTTCCCAAAGATCTTTTAATAGTATAATCCTCTAAGTGCAAATTTAAAGAGCATTCTTCAATATCGGTAAGACGAAGCACATCACATAAAGATTTCAGAATTGTAGAAACACTAGCACCCAATTCACATAAAGCAAAACACTCATAATTTTTGATCTTTACTTTGATAGTAGTTTGCCATTCATCATGCAATTTTCTAGCAATTGAAACTTCTAATTCCAATTTTTCTTCAAAAGCTTTCATCATGGCATCAACAATATGTTTAGTAAAAGCTTTATTTTGTTCATAGGCATGGGGTGAATTTATCATGGATTGCAACAAAGAAATACAACCAACCAAAGAGCAACTATCATAATTAAAGTCTTTGTAATCCAAACTGGTGGGCACATCACTACTTAAAGTCTTGACCTCTTCAAACCCACTTTTATCAATTTTTTCAACAAGATTTTCACCCTCCGAAATATTGGGACGCCTTCTACCTAAAGTTGAACCTTATCCAGTCCCTTTTTCATCAATCTTAATTTTACTAAATAAGCAATAAATAGAAGAAACACCAATCATTTTAAGATCTTCATCACTTTTGAGAAAGAAATCACTAAAAAATGCTTTTTCTAAAAATTCTCTTTTAGCTCTAAGCATAGCGGTTCTTTTCTTAGTTTCATCCATAGAAACATAAAGATTAATTGATTCATCTACTTTAGGCACAAAAAATTTCATCTTGACATTTTCCATATCATGAGCAATTCTATCAACACTTCTAGACAAATCATCAATCTTATTCAACTTTTCTTCTATGGAAGTGTTGAAAACCTCTTGTGTGTTGATAAATTATTTATACTATTCTCAAGATAAGAGGTATTCCTATTATTATTGTAAGATTGATTTCCATAGGAATTACGATAATTATTAGAGGAATTACTAGGAAAAGGCCTAGGATTAAAATTACCTCTATAAGCATTGTTGTTGAAATTATTGCGAGAAATAAAATTCACATCTATGGCATCACTATTTTGCTCAATCAAAGGATACAAAGGCATATCATTAAAATCAATAGGAGCACTTTTACTAGCAACCAATTTCATAAGAGCATCAACTTTTTGTCACATCCCTAGCTCTGACCATGCCTAGTGCTAGCATCTGGTGTTGCATCATGTTTACTTTTCACAGAAAGTTGAAATGGGGATGACAGAACCCCCAGCACCCCCTAAAGACAACTAGGGTTTACTAAAATCTTTTTCAATGAACCTGAAATCCCATTCTAAAATGTCCATCATTTTTGTCCTGGGTTAGAACCTCTGGCAAAATTGGTTCAAATTTTTCAAGGACAACATTGGGTCACTGAATTAAATCATACTCTAATTGCATTTGGGCATTTATATGCTATATAATATTTTAAACTTCCAAATAATCCCAAACGGAAATGTTCCATGTTGGATATGTTCTAAACAATGGGCATGTGCAGTTTGGTGATTTTTGAAAATGCCTAAGTATTTTTAGAAAAGCCACAAAGTTACAGAAAAATAGAAAACAGGAAATAAAAGAGAGAGAGAGACTTACCTGGAACTTACCTGTGGCCCAGCCCACCACCAGCCTCCTCTGTCGTCTTCCTCCCCCATGCCCCGAAGCAGCTGCGTGCTGGACGCACGCGCGTCGACACCGGCCACCTCCTGCTTCACGCTGGAGGCCGCTGCTTCGTCCTAATCCGCGTCTGGAGACGCCCGAGGCCCCCCTCTCACTTTCCCCTCACTCTCTCACTCCCTCCCGTGCCTTCTCCCCCTCCCCTGGCTCCCTCTCCCTCCCACCGAGCGGAGTCCGTCGCCGTTGTTCACTGCCACCACGGCCACCGGCCAGCCCTACCCCATGGATGTGCCCCAGAGCTCCGCCACGACCTCTTCTTCGTCCCCATCCAACTACACGTTGTCAGGCGCCCTGCCTCGCCGTCAGCACCATCTTCTTCCTCCTCGGGTCACCGAGATCTCCATCGCCGTTCGTCGTCGCTAGCGCTTCCCCGAGCCACCGAGCTGCACCAGAAGAACCGCCGTGAGCACCTGCGCCTTTCCCCTCTCTTCCCGCAGTCTAACTCGCCCTCTAGTGCTAGCACTCCCGTGCCCGAGAGCTCGTTGCAGTTGTCCATGGCGCCGCTGCGGCCAAAGCTGCTGCCACCCACGTCCGAGCTCATCAGCGTGCTCAACACACCCTCACGAGACCGTAGCCGCCCACCTCTCCCCCTCTTGTGCACCGCAACCCCAAACCCGCAACCCACCATGCTCCGGCCGCCGCCTTGCTCGCTGTAGGCGCTGCTCCCGGCTACCCTCCGGCTTCCCGTCTGGTGCTTTGGATGCGAATGAGCAAGAGCTACTCCTCGGTGCCCTCAGCTCGCCAAACCACCACCCATAGCTCAAATCCGAGCCAAGCCGCCGTCGTTTTGGTCGCCGCCGGCAAGGCTCCGGCGACTGCCGACGTGGCCGTCATTAGCAGCTAATCGCGCCACTAATTAAAATCCAGTGAAACAGACAACCGAGCCCCACCGCCTAACTAACCGCTACCTAAATAAGATTAAGTTTAATCTAATTCTACTGGGCCCACATGTCAGTTTTGACTATGCTGATGTGGCTGTTGACCCGACCCCACCTGTGTGTGACTCTAGCCAGCGCTGTGTCACTGACCTACGGGTCCCACTGGTCAGTTTGACCTGGACTGCATAGGTTGACTCGCTTACGTCATGCTGACGTAGTGCTGACGCAGTAATGCATTTTCTGGAATTAGTTTAATTCTAAATATTCAGGAAATTCCAGAAGATGCCCAAAACTTCTAAAAATCATATAAAATCAACCGTAACTCCAAATGAAACAAATTATATATGAAAAATGATCACAAAAATCCAATCTATCCATCCGTACCATTTGCATGCATATTAGAACAACTTATGGCTGCTGTTTAGGACAAATCATATAAATGGCATTTGAATTTCACATATGGAGTTTGGTTTTGAACCTAGGGTTCAAACCAACTTCATTTAACCTGCTGCTAGTTGCATTAGCTCAAACCACAGCATATTGTCATGTCATGATCATGCATCATATTGTGCATTGCATTGATTGTGCTTCTTCTTTGTTTGTCAGTGTTTGTCCCCTCCCAGTAAGACGTGTACCGACGATGTGATCGATGACACCAATGAAGAAATATACTATCTTCAGAAGTGCCAGGCAAGCAAAAACCCCTTGTTCATTCCGATACAATCCCACTCTCTCGCTCCTGCTCTCTTTTATTGCATTAGGACAACAATGAATCATCTGTTACTTGTTGCGGTAGCTGAACCCCTTTATCCTCTGCATGACCTGTCATTGCCACAGTAAATAGATGAAACCCACTAGCATGAGTAGGAGTTGTTTGAGCCTTGATGTGCCTACTCATTCATGCTTGTTTGTCATGCCTGCTACTGCTTAGAGTTGAGTCAGGTCTGATTCATCGAGGATGAATCAGAGGTGTGTGAACATGTCCTACTGTGTGTGTGAGCAAAGAGTGTGAACACGATTTGGTAAAGGTAGCGGTGAGAGGCCATGTAGGAGTACACGGTGGGTTGTCTCATTGCAGCCGTCCTTAGGAACTGAGTTCTGTGTTTGTGATCCATGAAACAGATACTACCACGCATTGGGCCTGAAACCAATGGACCCTCTCGGCTTCTTAATCACCCTTGTCCTCTGTCCAGGAGTTGCAAGTAGTTTCTGGTGTTTGTAGTATGCTGGAGGCCGTGCGCAGCACTGACCGGAGGGGTGGGCTGTGATGCGGTAGGCACGTGGCCGGGTATACCAGGCGCCCGTTTGGTGTCACGGAACCCTGTACACATCGTTCGGGGCCGTATGTGGAAACCTCGGCCGGACTCCCTGCGGATGGAACCTGAATAGGCGATAAACCTGGACTAGAGACTTGAGTGTTTAGGTAGGTCGTGGCCGACACCCACGTTGGGCTTCCGCTTGAAGGTTGCCGAGTACATGTCGTGTAAACGGCGGTAAGTGGTGAGAGCGTGTGTGAAGAAGTACACCCCTGCAGGGTTAACATCATCTATTCGAATAGTCGTGTCCGCGGTAAAGGACTTCTGGGTTGCCTATAACAGTTCATAGACAAGTGAAAGTGGATACTCTAAAATACACAAGATAAGTGTGAGTGCTATGGATGGCGTTCTCGTAGGGAGACGGGAGCGGATCCATAGTGGTGTATTGATATGGTGAATATGTGGACTCGTGTGCGCCACCTCAAAAGAGTTACTTGCAGTCGTAGTTTAGGATAGACACTGAGTCAAAGCTGGCTTGCTATAGTTAAACCCCACCATCCCCTTTGTTGATAATGGTGCATATGTAGTTAGTTCTGATGTAAGTCTTGTTGGGTACATTTGTACTCACGTTTGCCTATTTTATTATTTTGCAGAGAGACGTCAGTCTCGCTAGTAGTTCCGCGTAGTCTTCGACATTTAGCTTGTTACCTCAGCTACGATCTTGTGCCCTCGGCAGGATCTAGTAGATAGTCAGGCCTCTTAGCCTTTTTCATTTGTAGTTGTCTGTACTCAGACATGTTAAGCTTCCGCATGTGCTTTGACTTGTATGCTCTGAATGTTGGGTCGTGAGACCCATGTTTGTAATATCTCGCTCCTCGGAGCCTATTGAATAAAATGCTTGTGTTGTAGAGTCATGTTGTGATGCCATGTTGTATTTGCACATATCGAGCATGTTGTGTGTATCTTATTGAAATGCTTGGTATGTGTGGGATCTAACTAACTAGTTGTTTATCCTTAGTAGCCTCTCTTACCGGGAAATGTCTCCTAGTGCTTCCACTGAGCCATGGAAGCTTGCTACTGCTCCGGAACACTTAGGTTGGCCGGCATGTGTCCTTCTTCGTTCCTGTGTCTGTCCCTTCGGGGGAATGTCACGCGATGAATACCAGAGTCCTGTTAGCCCGCTACAGCCCGGTTCACTGGAGTCCTGCTAGCCCAGTGCTACAGCCTGGATTCACTCGCTGATGACCGACACGTTCGATGTTGGGTCATGGATGCCCGTCCCTGTAAGTTTGTGCCACTTTGGGTTTACGACTAGCCATGTCAGCCCGGGCTCCTTATCATATGGATGCTAGCGACACTATCATATACGTGTGCCAAAAGGCGCAAACGGTCCCGGGCAAAGGTAAGGCGACACCCGTGGGAATACCGTGCGTGAGGCCGCAAAGTGATATGAGGTGTTACATGCTAGATCGATGTGGCATTGAGTCGGGGTCCTGGCAGCTTTGGTATCAGAGCTTTACTGCCTGTAGGATTACCAAGCCAAACTGGTCGAAGTTGAGTCTAGAAATTCTTTAGTTATATAAGGGAATTGATTGTGGGATGGAACATAAGGCTCTTTTTACTCCTTATACCCTATGCCTTCTGATCCGAGTCATCATATCTTTCCTACGGGGTTAAGGAACTAGGCTATCTCTTCTCTCTATCAGGATCACGTGTTACTAATCTATAGACTTATAAGACTGTTGGATTTAAGCCTCTGTTCAGTTCCTACTACTTCTGTATGTTAACTATTGATCTCGAAATCTTGATATTGTGCTTCTGAGTGGCTATGCCACCATTTTTGTAGCATGTCTCCAATCTTTTTGAGCATTTACAGCCGTTATGCTGTCCGAGTCATCCCAGTTTCTAAATAGTCTGATGCATTTGCAAAATCCTTTCCCTCTGGTTTCGATGTTCTTTTAGGCCAGGTTAATCACACTAATTGATGAGTTGAGGTACTCTATTGCCTAGACATATATGTTGGAGTTATTATTATGACCCTAGGTGTCTAGAGTATCACCTAGTAATCGAACCATATTTTGTGTTCCCAGTGTGATGACTCTGGCCATCATTCCCAAAAGCATCCCGTGATGCCACTTAATAGTAGGTATTCTACTCCTTGGGTTTGAACAGGAGATTCACCCTACTTACTTCATGTTGTTAGTATTTGCTAGTTCCTTTAGGATATTAGTAACCTTTGCATTAGTCCTCGAGGTACGTGGTATTTCCTTATTCCAAATACTATGAACCGCCTATGGCAGAAGTTCCTCGCTAAACCAAAGGATCACAATCAGAGTACTCTTGAGGAGTTCTCCATTCATAGTTGTGAATCTGCCAGTTCTACCTTTCCGCATGGGTTATCCGGAAGAAATGTTGAGCTTCGCTCGACATACTAATCTATGCATCCACAACTCAGAAAATTATATGTTCCTTTGAGTTGTTCTCTTTAGTTGCATTCTGACCCTCGTCTATCAATTGATAGTCAAGAGTATGCGTGCATTCGTTTATCGATGCCTATTACTCTTGTGGTCCGTCAAGCCATTCTATTCCAGAATGACTAGGAGAAACAAACTCCAGTACCTCATCCATATCCAGGATTGGGTCAAAGCAGTTGTATCCCGCAGATCAAATGCTAATCTAGCTCTTGTTCTGTCCTACCTTGGAGTATTACCATCTTTACATCAAGAATGTCATGGGAATTGCACACCCTCCTATGAACTCTTCATACAGTGATACTTCTCACCCTCATCATTCATTTCCCGGTTCCCGTGTTGTTGCAACCGGAATGCCGACAAGTGAATTGTGATGTGTGAAATCTACACTCCTAGCAACTTCATTGCTTGGTAGATAAAGGACAATAATTCATCCTTAGCATGTTGGTTATTGAATCATCATCCTAAGGTTGATCGTGCTACCTAGTCCTTATTCCCGGTGCACCCTTCGATCAATGAGTTAGGATTGTGTCAATCCCTCGCTTTGTTGATCATATCGTCTTGCTTGAGAAGCAAGATTGTTCTCGAGCTTAATAACATATCAGTGGTTCGTGATTTTCCAAATATCTTCTTGGAAGTATTACCAGGTTGTCACCTGACTGTTATGTTGAGCTCGTGATCAAGTTGGTTTTCTTATAAACGACCCCTTCTCCAAGAATCTGTGTTGGGTACCCCTAAGCTAGTTGGTTAAGCTAAATAACAACTTGGAGAGTTGGAAGATAGAAGCTTGTCCGATTTAGTTCATTATAAGGGATATCTTGTATGTGTGTTAAAGAAAGTTGATATTTTCATCGACTAAACCTCGTGATCAGTTAATGGACGTATCATTTTATCCAACCTTGATTTGAGTATGGGCTATCGTCAAATCAAATCAGAACCAACGATATTCGTAATGTTGTCTTACTCGTGGTTGATTCCTCGAGCATACACCATTACATCCTTTGGTCTGACCAATGCTATCACCGTGGTCACTTAATTGTGAAATTCCGTTTATATGGAAACCTGGATGAATTGTTGTTGAGCCCATCGACAACATCCTTGTCTTCTCCATAATTTTGCTGAACATTAAGCTAGTGTTGGAAACTTTTAAAGCATTGCCTCATGTTCCGTTCATGAGGTATATGTTTGGATGGAAGAAGTGACTTTCTCCAATTTCATGTGCATCAGGTGCAAGTTGCCGCCATGAATTTGAGAAAGGTTTGTTTTGTTTCCCTTGGAATCATCCCAAGTCAGTTATGTGTGTGTGAATGTATTCTATGGTTTGGTAGATTAATTACCTCCATTCCATATGTATTCCCTAGCACACCAAGCCACTGATTGAGTTGTTCAAGGAGAATAAGTTCCTTCTTAAGACCCGGGCTTATACAAGGACTTCGATATCCTCGATGATGGTTCCCCACCTGAACTCGGTAGTGTTTTTATTATAGGACTACTATATGGTCATGCTTGTCTGGGACAGCGTGTTCACAGGTTTGTAGCAGAACTAGCTCATGTTTTGGAGCATGCTATCGTAGTTCATTTTCCTGAGAATCTCGCAACACCATCTCTTCGGTTTGTGTTGCAAATTTTATTTTCCAGACATGCTGTCTAAAATGTCCTGTTACCAACTAGATCTGAATCTCAGGCAGATATGATGGTTGGAACTAATCCAAGATCTATGATGTAGCTCCCGACAAGGTTGATGTTGGCCGACGCACCTAGCCGGAAGATCTATCATTGTAGTATCTTGAATGAGCAATTTTCCCATCTTCTCTATAAGGATTTCATGTGACTTTTCTAGAAGTGTTCCTTATAAATCCTTTCTCTTCCGAACTCCGATCTATACTTGATGGCCACATTAATGCTTTAAGTGTGACTGTGGTATGTAGAACATCAAGGAGAACATTAGAAGCGGAGTGCTAAATGTCTCTCGGTCGATTATCCAGATTTTGTCCCCTTGGCCCCGCTAAGGTGAAATCTGAGAAGGTGTTATCTTCCTTTGTATCTGCATCCTCCATTGGTATTCGTCATGGCAGTATGTGGTGTTGCCAGGATCCCTGACACGGATGGTGGTAAAACCTTGATGAATATGGAAATGCTCAAGTTCTTGAGAGGAAGCGCAAGTGCTAGGTTTTATCGTTGGAATTAATTGCATAGTGCTCTCAGTTTCCTCAGTTATGCTATAACTTTTCAAACAGTAGACTCACTCTCGACTGTTGAGCTTCTCCCCAGTTACTAAAATCATCCCTTGTGTTGCTTTCAACAAGGTAATCCACATCATCCATTCTAATCCGGGTATGCCATTCTACCGAAACCCTCCAAATGGTCGCTCGAGAATTGCCTTAGGCTGGTATAAAGAGTTTCAATGATCTCTGATCAAAGGTAATTCTTTTTGCCACTTAAGGAGATATATCTATGAGTCACGGTCCCTAAGGTGTCTCGTTGTGGCATCATGGCAACTCAACTCCTCGCTACGTTGACAACCGTTCACCACCCTCTTAAGTGTGGAATTGGTTTCTACCTAGTGAACCTTTTTCATCTGTCTCACTCCATCCCTTCAGATGTATGCTTCGTGTCTCATCTCGAGAGATGTTGCTATGTCTCATTCCATGAGTTGATCCTAAGTTGTTCGACCTTTGATAATATCGATCCTTCTAGAGTCTTTATTTCCCTCTCATTGTCATGTTAGTTGGAGTTCTCAGAGCAAGACGACGAGACAAAGATGATGATCGAATCAACGCTCTTATGAAGTGCATCTGGATCGTGAAGATTATACTAGTTTGCATTCCCCCTTCATCTTACACTATGCTTGAATCTCGGGACGAGATTCTTGTTAGTGGGGGTGAGATGTCACATCCCTAGCTCTGACCATGCCTAGTGCTAGCATATGGTGTTGCATCATGTTTACTTTTCACAGAAAGTTGAAATGGGGATGACAGAACCCCCAGCACCCCCTGAAGACAATTAGGGTTTACTAAAAAAATTCAATGAACCTGAAATGCCCTTCTAAAATGTCCATCATTTTTTGTCCTGGGTTAGAACCTCTGGCAAAATTGGTTCCATTTTTCTAGGACAACATTGGGTCACTGAATTAAATCATACTCTAATTGCATTTGGGCATTTATATGCTATATAATATTTTAAACGTCCAAATAATCCCAAACTGAAATGTTCCATGTTGGATATGTTCTAAACAATGGGCATGTGCAGTTTGGTGATTTTTGAAAATGCCTAAGTATTTTTAGAAAAGCCACAAAGTTACAGAAAAATAGAAAACAGGAAATAAAAGAGAGAGAGTGAGACTTACCTGGAACTTGCCTGCAGCCCAGCCCACAGCAGCCTCCTCTATCGTCTTCCTCCCCCATGCCCCGAAGCAGCTGCGTGCTGGACGCACGCGCGTCGACGCCGGCCACCTCCTGCTTCACGCTGGAGGCCGCTCCTTCGTCCTAATCCGCGTCTGGAGACGCCCGAGGCCCCCCTCTCACTTTCCCCTCACTCTCTCACTCCCTCCCGTGCCTTCTCCCCCTCCCCTGGCTCCCTCTCCCTCCCACCGAGCAAGTCCGTCGCCGCTGTTCACTGCCACCACGGCCACCGGCCAGCCCTAGCCCCATGGACGTGCCCCAGAGCTCCGCCACGACCTCTTCTTCGTCCCCATCCAACTACACGTTGTCGGGCGCCCTGCCTCGCCGTCAGCACAGTCTTCTTCCTCCTCGGGTCGCCGAGATCGCCATCGCCGTTCGTCGTCGCCAGCGCTTCCCCAAGCCACCGAGCTGCACTAGAAGAACCGCCGTGAGCACCTGCGCCTTTCCCCTCTCTCCCCGCAGTCTAACTCGCCCTCTAGCGCTAGCACTGCCGTGCCCGAGAGCTCGTTGCAGCTGTCCATGGCGCTGCCGCGGCCACAGCTGCTGCCACCCGCGTCCGAGCTCATCAGCGTGCTCAGCGCACCCCCACGAGACCGTAGCCGCCCACCTCTCCCCCTCTCGTGCACCGCAACCCCAAACCCACAACCCACCGTGCTCCGGCCGCCACCTTGCTCGTCGTAGGCGCTGCTCTCGGCCACCCCGCGGCTTCCCGTCTGGTCCTTTGGATGTGGACGGGCAAGAGCTACTCCTTGGTGCCCTCGGCTCGCCAAACCACCACCCATAGCTCAAATCCGAGCCAAGCCGCCGTTGTTTTGGTCGCCGCTGGCAAGGCTCCGGCCACTGCCGACGTGGCCGTCATTAGCAGCTAATCGCGCCACTAATTAACCTCCAGTGAAACAGACAGCCGAGCCCCACCGCCTAACTAACCGCTACCTAAATAAGATTAAGTTTAATCTAATTCTACTGGGCCCACATGTCAGTTTTGACTATGCTGATGTGGCCGTTGACCCGACCCCACCTGTCTGTGACTCTAGCCAGCGCTGTGTCACTGACCTACGGGTCCCACTGGTCAGTTTGACCTGGACTGCACAGGTTGACTCGCTTACGTCATGCTGACGTAGTGCTGATGCAGTAATGCATTTTCTGGAATTAGTTTAATTCTAAATATTCAGGAAATTCCAGAAAATGCCCAAAACTTCTAAAAATCATATAAAATCAACCGTAACTCCAAATGAAACAAATTATATATGAAAAATGATCACAAAAATCCAATCTATCCATCCGTACCATTTGCATGCATGTTAGAACAACTTATGGCTGCTGTTTAGGACAAATCATATAAATGGCATTTGAATTTCACATATGGAGTTTGGTTTTGAACCTAGGGTTCAAACCAACTTCATTTAACCTGCTGCTAGTTGCATTAGCTCAAACCACAGCATATTGTCATGTCATGATCATGCATCATATTGTGCATTGCATTGATTGTGCTTCTTCTTTGTTTGTCGGTGTTTGTCCCCTCCCAGTAAGACGTGTACCGACGATGTGATCGATGACACCAATGAAGAAATATACAATCTTCAGAAGTGCCAGACAAGCAAAACCCCCTTGTTCATTCCGATACAATCGCACTCTCTCGCTCCTGCTCTCTTTTATTGCATTAGGACAACAACGAATCATCTATTACCTGTTGCGGTAGCTGAACCCCTTTATCCTCTGCATGACCTGTCATTGCCACAGTAAATAGATGAAACCCAGTAGCATGAGTAGGAGTTGTTTGAGCCCTGATGTGCCTACTCATTCATGCTTGTTTGTCATGCCTGCTACTGCTTAGAGTTGAGTCAGGTCTGATTCATCGAGGATGAATCAGAGGTGTGTGAACATGACCTACTATGTGTGTGAGCAAAGAGTGTGAACACGATTTGGTAAAGGTAGCGGTGAGAGGCCATGTAGGAGTACATGGTGGGTTGTCTCATTGCAGCCGTCCTTAGGAACTGAGTTCTGTGTTTGTGATCCATGAAACAGATACTACCATGCATTGGGCCCGAAACCAATGGACCCTCTCGGCTTCTTAATCACCCTTGTCCTCTGTCTAGGAGTTGCAAGTAGTTTCTGGTGTTTGTAGTATGCAGGAGGCCTTGCGCAGCGCTGGCCGGAGGGGTGGGCTATGATGCGGTAGGCACGTGGCCGGGTATACCGGGCGCCCGTTTGGTGTCACGGAACCCTGTACACATCGTTCGGGGCCGTATGTGGAAACCTCGGCCGGACTCCCTGCGGATGGAACCTGAATAGGCGATAAACCTGGACTAGAGACTTGAGTGTTTAGGTAGGTCGTGGCCGACACCCACGTTGGGCTTCCGCTTGAAGGTTGCCGAGTACATGTCGTGT
This sequence comes from Triticum aestivum, assembly GCF_018294505.1. Lineage (NCBI taxonomy): Eukaryota > Viridiplantae > Streptophyta > Magnoliopsida > Poales > Poaceae > Triticum > Triticum aestivum. Next base: position 251,388,540 of record NC_057813.1, read on the forward strand.
AAATGGCGGTAAGTGGTGAGAGCGTGTGTGAAGAAGTACACCCCTGCAGGGTTAACATCATCTATTTGAATAGCCGTGTCCGCAGTAAAGGACTTCTGGGTTGCCTATAACAGTTCATAGACAAGTGAAAGTGGATACTCTAAAATACGCAAGATAAGTGTGAGTGCTATGGATGGCGTTCTCGTAGGGAGACGGGAGCGGATCCATAGTGGTGTATTGATATGGTGAATATGTGGACTCGTGTGCGCCACCTCAAAAGAGTTACTTGCAGTCGTAGTTTAGGATAGCCACTGAGTCAAAGCTGGCTTGCTGTAGTTAAACCCCACCATCCCCTTTGTTGATAATGGTGCATATGTAGTTAGTTCTGATGTAAGTCTTGCTGGGTACATTTGTACTCACGTTTGCCTATTTTATGTTTTTGCAGAGTGACGTCAGTCTTGCTAGTAGTTCCGCGTGGTCTTCGATGTTTAGCTTGTTACCTCAGCTACGATCTTGTGCCCTCAGCAGGATCTGGTAGATAGTCAGGCCTCTCAGCCATTTTCATTTGTAGTTGTCTGTACTCAGACATGTTAAGCTTCCGCATGTGCTTTGACTTGTATGCTCTAAATGTTGGGTCGTGAGACCCATGTTTGTAATATCTCGCTCATCGGAGCCTATTGAATAAAATACTTGTGTTGTAGAGTCATGTTGTGATGCCATGTTGTATTTGCACATATCGAGCATATTGTGTGTATGTTATTGAAATGCTTGGTATGTGTGGGATCTGACTACCTAGTTGTTTATCCTTAGTAGCCTCTCTTACCGGGAAATGTCTCCTAGTGCTTCCACTGAGCCATGGTAGCTTGCTACTGCTCCAGAACACTTAGGCTGGCCGGCATGTGTCCTTCTTCGTTCCTGTGTCTGTCCCTTCGGGGAAATGTCACACGATGAATACCAGAGTCCTGTTAGCCCACTACAGCCCGATTCACCGGAGTCCTGCTAGCCCAGTGCTACAGCCTGGATTCACTCGCTGATGACCGACATGTTCGATGCTGGGTCATGGATGCCCGTCCCTGTAAGTTTGTGCCACTTTGGGTTTACGACTAGCCATGTCAGCCCGGGCTCCTTATCATATGGATGCTAGAGACACTATCATATACGTGTGCCAAAAGGCGCAAACGGTCCCCGGCAAAGGTAAGGAGACACCCGTGGGAATATCCGTGCGTGAGGCCGCAAAGTGATATGAGGTGTTACATGCTAGATCGATGTGGCATTGAGTCGGGGTCCTGACACCCGTTCGTCAGCTCACCGGCGGTAGACGCCGACGTGTGACTTCACCGACCGTGCCCATAACTTTTTTTACTAGTGGGGCCCTTCTGCTAATTGCCATTGTAAACAATTTAGTAATAATATCAGAAATTGGTGCTTCACCCGTTACTTGCATAAGGTACCACCCGCGACGGAATCCTTTTCAGAATAAAATAACCTAAAATGATTTATGATATCCAAAGATTAACCCAAAAGTTGGCAATCCTTAGCATCATTGCAGTTTCTCAAATTGTCAACATACTCTGTCAGTTGCTTGAATTCATGACTGTTTAAAAATATTTTTTAGGAGGAAAATACACTATAAAAGCATTTTTGATTATTGAAAATCAATACTTTGCGAGCAAAGAGAAACCAATTTTTTGCAGAATCACCAAAGAAAATGGAAATATTTCATCTTGACCACATCATTGTACACATCGTTTTTTCTTTTGCATATCGCATAATTCCACGAAGTTATTAAGATGGGACGCGGCATCCTCATTAGGAGTACCGGAAAATTGGTCTTTCATAACAAGATTCAGCAGAGTAGTATTAATGTCACAAGTCTCCGCACTAGTGCCTGGAGGTGCAAGCGGAGTGCTGATAAAATCATTGTTGTTGGTATTTGAGAAGTCACATAGTTTGGTGATCTCTTGAGTCATGATGACCGCACAACAAGATTGCATTCAAAAACAGATCAGGCAAGAGAACGACGAACCGAAAAAGAAAGGCGAGTAAAACGGCAAATTTCTGTGAAGTGGGGGAGAGGAAGGCAAATGGCAAATAATGTAAATTGCAAGGAGATGAGATTTGTGATTAGGAACCTGGTTGATGTTGAAGATCCTCCCCGGCAATGGCGCCAGAAATTCCTTTTGATGTCGCTTGAAGCTACGTCGGTATTTCCCCAAAGAGGAAGGGATGATGTAGCACAGCGGCGGTAGGTATTTCCCTCAGATATGAAACCAAGGTTATCGAACCAGTAGGAGAACCAAGCAACACAACATAAACAGCACCTGCACACAAATAACAAATACTCGCAACCCGACATGTTAAAGGGGTTGTCAATCCCTTTCGGGCATGGCGCCTCTAGTGCCAAATAACGTGAGGTAAAAAGTGGTAGATAGGATAAATAGACCTAATCATAATCTTTCATGGATAAAAACATAGATCTGATCATAATCTCAAAGTTCATCGGATCCCAACAAACACACCGCCAAAAGACTTACATCATATGGATCTCCAAGGGACCATTGTATTGATAATCAAGAGAGAGAGAGAGAGAGGAAGCCATCTAGCTACAAACTACGGACCTGTAGGTCTACAAAGAACTACTCACGCATCATAGGAGAGGCACCAGTGGAAGTGGTGAACCCCTCCATGACGGTGTCTAGATTGGATCTTGGTGGTTCTGGACTCTGCAGCGGCTGGATGAATATTTTGTCGCCTCCCCTAGGGTTTCTAGAATATTGAGGTATTTATAGAGAAAAGAGGCGGTCCGGGGGGCACCCGAGGTGGGTACAACCCACCAGGGCACGCCTGGGCCTCCTAGCGCGCCCTGGTGGGTTGTCCCCTCCTCGGGACTCCCCCAAGGTGCAACCAGGGCCGAACTTCTTCCTTTTGGTCCATAAAAATCATCGTCAATTGGCGTGGCATTTGGACTCCGTCTGATATTGATTTCCTGCGATGTAAAAAACATGCAGAAAATAACAATTGGCACTTGGCACTATGTCAATAGGTTAGTACTCAAAAATGATATAAAATGATTGTAAAACATCCAAGAATGATAATATAACAGCATGGAACAATCAAAAATTATAGATATGTTGGAGACGTATCAGACCCCCACCGCCGGCCACCACCGGTGACCCCCACCGTGCCCCTGCCGCCCCGGCAACGTCACCCCGCCGCCCTAACCTGGCCGCCTGCCACCTGCCACCTGCCGCGGCCGTCCCGCCACTCTGCCCATGCCGCCCCGCCCCCTCCCGTGTGGCGGCCTCCTGAGCCCCGCCGTGAGGCAGGCCACGACGCTGCCCCCTCTCCTGCGGCAGTCCTCCTCCACTAGGCCCCTCCTCCAGCATCCCCCTCCTCCATCGACCACCCCCTCCCTTGGTGAGCTCCTGGATCCTCTTTTTTTCTATTTTTTAGTTCTAGGTTTATGTTTAGTTTTAGTTTTAGTTTTAGGTTTAGATTTAGGTTTAGTTTAGTTTTAGGTTTAGGTTTAGTTCCTAAAAAATAAGAATAATTAGAAGAAGAAGAAGAAGAAGAAGAAGAAGAAGAAGAAGAAGAAAGAAGAAGAAGAAGAAGAAGAAGAAGAAGAAGAAGAAGAATTAGAAGAAGAAGAAGAAGAAGAAGAGAAGAAGAAGAAGAAGAAGAAGAAGAAGAAGAAGAAGAAGAAGAGAAGAAGAAGAAGAAGAAGAAGAAGAAGAAGAAGAAGAAGAAGAAGAAGAAGAAGAAGAAAAGAAGAAGAAGAAGAAAGGAAAAACTGGGTCGAGGATCATTGACAGGGTGCGTCAGCGCCGACGGAATTGGGTCGAGGATCGCCGGTCGCCAAAACAAGCGTCGAGGGTCGGGAAGAGGGTCGAGGATTGCCGGTCGCCGAGTGTTCGAGGTTTGAGGCAGATGGTCAAGTGTAAGGGCATATTTATCCCTTAAGTGTTTTGGTGATTGATGACAATGCATTTGCAGACTAATCGTGTGCCTTGAGTTTCTCAGACGCTTCATCACTAGGCACGAGACGATTCGGTGCCCCTCGAGACTATTGAAGACGACGTTGTTCTATGTTTCTTTTTGGTGGATTTGAGTCGTAGGAGAGCTGTACTATTAAGAGGGGGTCCGCGCCGGAAAGGTTCGGGAGGAATCATCACGTACATGTTTTCTTCATTGTCTCCTCCTTTCCCTTGCACCTTGGAGCATTCCCCGTCTATCCTCTATGTGAATGTCTGGACTACTGTTGCTGAGCTTGCGGTAGTACTGCTCCCTGGAGCGGTAGTACCGCAGGCACACGCGGTAGTACCATGCCCATGCGCGGTAGTACCACAGGAGCCCATGGTAGTACCGCTCCCTCGAAGTCGTACTACCGTGGCTGCTAGGCCAAGTATCGCTGCATCACGGTAGTAGGCGCGGATGTAATTCTTTACATCCGCGCCCACACGGTAGTACCGCACGTCTAGGGCTGTATTACCGCTGGTGCCCACGGTAGTACCGCTCCCTCCGAGCTGGTGTACCGTGGTTCCCTGGCCTAGTGCCGTGGCTTCACGGTAGTAGGGGCGGATGTAATTTTTTACATCCGCACCCACACGGTAGTACCGCGCCTTGTGGACGGTAGTACCATGACGGATGTTTGCATCGTCTCTTTGACAGCGGATGTAGGCACGGATGTATTTTTATTCATCTGTGCCGATTCCAGACTTAGTCTTACCTGCCTCGCGGTAGTACCGCGGGTGGGTGCGGTAGTACTGCTCTCGCAGTAGTTCCGTCTATGGTTTAGTCTCTGCAGCTGCCGCGGTAGTACCGTGGTCTTCCACGGTAGTACCGCGTGGCCTTGCGGTAGTACCGCGCCCCTGGAGCGGTAGTACCACATGTCGCGGGCCGGTCTAAGTGGATAACGGTTGGATTTCTTCCATGACTATAAAAGGGGCATCTCCTACCTCTAGTTGACCACCTCTTCCACCTCTAAGCTCCATTGTTGCTCCAAGCTCCATTTTCGCCCGATCTCTCTCCCTATCCAATCAGACTTGTTGATTTGCTCGGGATTGGGTGACAAGGCCCCGATCTACACTTCCACCAAGAGAGATTTGATTCCCCCCACTTATCCCTAGCGGATCTTGTTACTCTTGGGTGTTTGAGAACCCTAGACGGTTGAGGTCACCTCGAAGCCATACTCCATTGTGGTGAAGCTTTGTGGTGTTGTTGGGAGCCTCCAATTGTTGTGGAGATTTCCCCAACCTTGTTTGTAAAGGTTCGGTCACCGCCTTCAAGGGCACGAATAGTGGAATCACGGCATCTCGCATTGTGTGAGGGCATGAGGAGAATACGGTGGCCCTAGTGTCTTCTTGGGGAGCATTGTGCCTCCACACTGCTCCAACGGAGACGTACTTCCCTCAAAAGGAAGGAACTTCGGTAACACATCCTCGTCTCCACCGGCTCCACTCTTGGTTATCTCGCGCCTTTACTTTTGCAAGCTTACTTGTGTTGTTTCCCTTACTTGCTCGTGTACTTGTTGTTGTCGCATCATATAGGTTGTTCACCTAGTTGCATATCTAGACAACCTACTTTGATGCAAAGTTTAATTTGTTAAAGAAAATCTAAAACTTGTTAGTTTCCTATTCACCCCCCCCCCTCTAGTCAACCATATCGATCCTTTCAATTGGTATCAGAGCCTCATCTCTTTTTAAGGACTTTGTTGTCCGAAGAGTATGGTTGACACCAACGACAGTGCGGAGGAGCACTCCGGTGTGAATCCAATCTCGTCTACGGCCGATGGGGGAACCTCGGTCTCTCGTGAGGAATTCAATGTGGCTCTAGACACATTGAAAACCTCCATGACGACCGAGGTTGAAAGCATGTTTACTAAATTCCTAGAAGGACTTAAACTATCCACCTCGCCGATGAAAGTGGGTGATCCCACTAACAAGGTGACGGATGCTAACTCCGACAAGGGGGAAGCTAATAGTGAAAAGGGTCCTTCTACTAGTGGTAGAAATGGCACCGGCATCTTTGCCCATGTGGAACCTCCTACTTATGGTGGACCGATTCCCTCTACTCATTTAAATCATGCCGGTCCTCCTCCTAAGATTGTGAAAAATGAGGATTTTGATTCTTGGGTGTATCGTTCAAGCGTCATTTAAAACATGTGAATACTAATCTTTGGAGAATCATTGAAGAAGGTTTCTATCCACATGACCCAAGCAACTTCACCCCTCGAGAAGCCGTGGATAATCAATTCAATGAGAGTGCTCTCTTCATCATCCAAGATGCAATCCTTCCCGGAGATCTCCCTCATCTTCGACCTCATGCCGTGGCTAAAGATGCATGGCAATGTGTTGTGTCTCTCTATCGAGGAAGTGCTAGCATTCAACTCTCCAAATATGAAGTGGTGCAAGATGAAGCCGATGAGTTTGCAATGAAAGAAGATGAAGAACCTCGTGAGCTCTTTCGAAGAGTGACCAAACTCGCGGTCTCTCTCCGAGATCATGGGAGCAAGGACAAGGATGACAATTGGATCAAGCGCAAGTTCCTCAAGGCCATGAGGCCATGTCCTCCGTCATTCGTCAAAGACCGGACTTCCACTCCATGACCTCGAGCGAAGTGTTGGATGAGTTCGTGGCAATGAGCATCTTGGACAAGACCGCCGACAATGCGGTGCTCCGTTCTCAAAGGGCAAAGTAGCCCAACCTTGCCTTGAAGGTCAAGGTTAGTGTGGAAAAAGAGGAAGAAGAGGAAGATGAGGAGAACAACCCCGAAGACACGAAATATGATTATCATGAGCACATGGCTCTTGCCTCAAGACAATTTTGGAGCAAGAAGAATACAAGACCCAACTTCAACAAGAACAACTCAATTGGCCTCAAGGGCAAGTAACAAGTTAGAACTTGTTTCAACGGTGGCAATGTGAGCCATTTCGTTGCGGATTGTCCTTAAGAGAAGCGGGAAGACAATGGTGTCAAGTTCATCGGAAAGGACAAAGCCAAGTCCTTCCCCAACAAGAACAACTTCACCAAGAAGACTCCTACTCGCGGGTTGGTGGTTCAAGAAGAATACCATGAGGATGACGATGATGATGAAGATAGTGAAGCAATGGCTATGGCATCCATTGCCATTGCCACAACTCCGCGGGTGTCTCTCTTCGACTCACCCAACGAGAACATCACCGCCAAGTGCCTCATGGCTAAAGCCACTAACAAGGTAACCCCCAACATCAAAACCACCATTATTCCTAATCCTTCTTTGACGGTTGGCCTTGATGATGGTAAGGGGTCTAATGAGGAGGTAAATGAATTTGAGTCCTTCATGAGTAAGCTCAAGGGCAAATCCAAGAAGCACTTCGTTGCTCTCTTGGAACAACTTGGTGAAGCCAATGACATGATCGAGGCTCACGAAGAAACCATCTCTAAGATGGAAGGTCATAGTCGTGACTATGCCGATGAGATATCGGATCTCTCTAATGCTCTTGAGGAAGAGCGTGGGCATCGTTTGGCTCTTGAGGAGTCACACAACGATGACCATGCCAAATTAAAGAAAGATCTTGATCATGCTCTTGTTGTGTCTCGTGTGCTAACTTCCGAGAAGGCTAAACTTGGGGTTGATCATGCTAGACTCAAGGAGGAGTTTGATGTACTTGACAAGGCCCATAAGGTCTTGAAAGGTGCTCATGCAAACCTCAAGGAGTCTCATGCTCAACTCCAAGTTAAGCTAACCAAGGAAAAGGCCACATTTCCTCACATGGTCTTAATTGATAATGCAAATGCTACTAACCCGTGTTGTGAGCATGTGCATCTTGTGGAGGAGAATGCCAAGTTGAAGGAACAACTCGAGAAAGGTCTTGTGTCATGCATACAAGGTGAGAAGAACCTAAATGACCTTTTGAGCAATCAAAAGGAAGTTGTGGGCAAGGAGGGAGTTGGGTTCTCACCCAAGACCAATACCAAGAAGAAGAACGAGAAGAAAGATAACAAGACCAAACAACCTCCCCCGCTTAAGCAAACTTTTGTGAAGGAGGGAGAGGGTGCTCCTAAGGAGAAGAAGAACAATGCAAAGAGTGGTGATGCCAAAAAGGGCAAAGCCATCTCTCCCAACAAAGCCGGCGACTTTAACCCCTCTTATGTGTTGTGTCGTGCTAGTGATGGGCATGTTTATGCTAAATTTGTTGGTTCTTCTTATGAGTACATTGAATGGTCTATTTGGGTTCCCAAGGCCCAGGTTACTAACATCAAAGGACCCATTACTAAATGGGTACCTAAAACCAAGCATTGATCTCTTGTAGGTGTTTGCTTCTGGTGGGGGATCATGGTTGCTCGATAGTGGAGCAACAAATCATATGACCGGGAGCAAGGACTTGGTGGTGGACGTGCAAAAGATCCCATCTATGCCCACCAATGTAGAGTGGGGTGATGCCTCACATTCTAAGGTATTGGGTCTTGGCAAGGTTGTCATTTCTCATGATCTAACGATCGAGAAAGTCATGCTTGTTGAGTCCCTTGCATACAATTTACTTTTCGTTCATCAACTTGCACTCATGGGCTTTGTCACTTTCTTTGACATTGATACCGTGGCCCTCTTGTGGAGCAAGACTCTTAAAGTAGCCTTTGTTGGGCATGTCGAGAATGGTCTCTATGTGATAACTTTTCGGAGCAACCCACTAAGACCGCGACATGCCTAATGGCTAAAGTTGACGTGGGATGGCTTTGGCATCACCATTTAGCCCGCGTCAATATGAGATCTTTGCAAAGTCTTCTCAAGGGGGACCATGTTCGTGGACTAACAAATGTTAGTTTTGCCAAAGATCGTGCTTGCAGTGCTTGTATCGAAGGAAAGCTTCATGAGACGGCTCACCCTCCCATGACTATCATCTACTCGAAGAGACCCTTGGAGCTCCTTCACATGGACCTCTTTGGGCCTCCATCCTTTGATAGTCTTGGGGGTAGAAAGTATTGCTTGGTGATTGTGGATGATTATTCAAGATACACTTGGGTATACTTCTTCAAGAGGAAGAGTGAGACTCAACAAACCGTCATCGACTTTGCAAATGAAGCTCAACGTCAACATAATGCAAAGATCTTGACAATAAGAAGTGACAACGGCACCGAGTTCAAGAACTACACCTTGGATGAGTTTCTTAGTGATGAGGGGATCAAGCATCAATATTCTGCACCATATACCCCTCAACAAAATGGTGTTGCAGAGAGGAAGAACCGGACGTTGATGGATGCGGCAAGGACCATGATGGCGGAGTTCAAGTCTCCATACAACTTTTCGGCCGAAGCCATCAACACCGCATGTCATGCATCCAATCGGCTCTATCTCCGCAAAGGCTTGAACAAGACCCCTTATGAGATACTCACCGGCAACAAGCACAATCTCAAGTACTTCCGGATGTTTGGGTGTAAGTGTTTCATTCTCAAGAAATGTGTTCATTTGTCTAAATTTGAGGCTAGACCATATGAGGGCATATTTGTTGGTTATGCTACAAACTCTCATGCTTACCGTGTTCTCAACAAGTCCACCGGACTCATTGAGGAGATGTGTAACGTGGATTTTGACGAAAATAACGGCTCCCAAGTGGAGCAAAGTGGTACTTGTGATGTAGGTGATGAAATTCCTCCCCAAGCTATAAGAAGAATGGGTATTGGTCATATTCTACCCATTGAGGAACCCCTTGTGGCCGAAGGAGAAGGACAATGCTCCACTCAAGTGGAGCCATCACCTACTCAAGACCCACACGCTTCCGAAGAACAAAGTGAAGGCCCTCAACCTTGTGAACAAGACCAAGGGCAAGATCAATCTCAAGAAGGTGGTGAACCTCCAAATGATGCCCAAGGTCAAGTTCTTACCCTCGAGCAAGTTCAAGATCATGAAGAAGCTCAAGATCAAGAACAAGCTCAAGATGGCGCTCAAGATTATCAAGTTAACCCTCCTCCTTCCACATCCGAGGAGGAATTAGAGCATCGTGTCGCGAAGATTGCTTCCAAACTCACTACCAAAGGACATCTCATGGAGAATGTGGTTGGAAGCCTAAGAAAGGGGGTAAGCACTCGTAGACAATTAGCAAACTATTGTGAACATCACGCGTTTGTCTCTTGTGTTGAACCCCAAAAGGTCTATGAGGCGCTCGAAGACTCGGATTGGCTCAATGCCATGCATGAAGAACTCAACAACTTCGAGTACAACAAGGTGTGGAGATTGGTGCCAAGGCCATCGGGGAACCACAACGTCATTGGAACCAAGTGGATTTTCAAGAACAAGCAAGATGCTCATGGGAACATCATTCGCAACAAGGCAAGATTGGTAGCACAAGGCTACTCCCAAGTCGAGGGTATCGACTACGGTGAAACCTTTGCTCCCGTTGCTCGTCTTGAATCCATTCGTTTGTTGATTGCTTATGCTTCCCATCACAACTTTAAGTTGCAACAAATGGATGTGAAAAGTGCTTTTCTTAATGGTCCTATTAATGAGTTGGTCTATGTCAAGCAACCCCCCGGGTTCGAGGACCCCTACTTCCCGGATCATGTGTATCAACTCGATAAGGCACTCTATGGCCTTAAACAAGCCCCACGTGTGTGGTATGACCACCTTACCAAGTTGTTACGAGATCGTGGATTTGAGGTGGGGCAAATCGATCCCACTCTTTTTACTAAGAAGGTCAAAGGGGAGTTGTTTCTTTGGCAACTATATGTTGATGATATTATCTTTGGTTCCCCTAACAAAGCTTTCAATGAGGAATTTGCCGCTCTCATGACCTCCAAGTTCAAGATGTCTTCGATGGGAGAGTTGAAGTTCTTCCTTGGTTTTGATATCAAACAAAGAAGAGAAGGAACCTTCATCAACCAAGCCAAATATACTCAAGACATGCTAAAAAGATTCAAGCTAAGTGATGTCAAGCCGGCTTCTACTCCAATGCCTACCAAGTGCCAACTTGACATTGATCCCAATGGTAAAGCGGTGGATCAAAAGGTATATCGCTCCATGATTGGCTCCTTGCTTTACCTTTGTGCATCTAGACCGGATATCATGTTGAGTGTGGGAATGTGTGCACGGTTTCAAGCCGCACCGAAGGAAAGTCACTATGTGGCGGTCAAGCGAATCTTTCGATATTTGGCTCATACCCCAAACTTTGGCTTATGGTACCCAAGAGGGGCAAACTTCAAGCTTGAAGGATTTACGGATTCCGATTGGGCGGGAGACAAAGTGGATAGGAAGTCCACCTCCGGAGGGTGCCAATTTCTTGGTTGCTCTTTGGTGAGTTGGTCTTCCAAGAAGCAAAGTTGTGTGTCTCTCTCGTCCACCGAAGCGGAATATGTGGCGGCCGGTAGTAGTTGTGCACAACTCTTATGGATGAGGCAAACTTTAAAGGAGTACGGTGTCATTTGTGACAAAGTGCCTCTTTGGTGTGATAATGAAAGTGCCATCAAGATTTCTCTCAACCCGGTGCAACACTTCAAGACGAAGCATATTGAGATTCGGTATCACTTCATCCGGGATCACATTAGGCGAGGGGAGATCGAGCTCAAGTATGTCAACACTCATGATAACCTTGCAGATATTTTCACGAAGCCCTTGGATGAAGCAAGATTTCGCGAGTTAAGGCATGAGCTAAATATCATTGATTTGAGCAATGTGACTTGAACCCTTGCACCCCCCCACCACACTCAACTTGTTGTCTAGTTTAGGTGTAGGCATAGACATAGGGGGAGTGTTGTTCTCTCAATGAACTTTCCCTTCCCCATTATGCATAAATAGATCAACTCTTTCACATTAGCCATTTTTTGATGGTATTTGTGCTTCAAAGACGAGTTTTGGTCATGGGCCCAAGGATAATTCTTCGCGGTGCCATACCATCTAACTCAAACATAGGTGGCTCCGGCCACTGCCCTCTCCTTTTGAGAGGTTGTGTCGCATGGTGGTTTCTTGTTGTCTTTCTGCCTTTGGTTTGTGCGTGTTCTTGTGGCATCCTTTGTGTGAAAAGTTTCCTTGCAAAGACCTTCTTCTCGTGTTGAAACCTGCTGTGTCTTGACCTCACGGTACTACTGCGGCCAGCTACGGTACTACCGTGTGTGGGGAGCACGGTACTACCGCCCCCACGCGGCAGTAATTTTTTACTACCGCCTGGGTGAGCGGTACTACCGCTACGGTGCGGTACTTCCGCCCGAGCGGTACTACCGCGATGATATGCGGTACTACCGCGCCGGCATGGGCGCGTGGGGATAAGGACGGGCAGGGGGAGTTCTAACTCCCCCATACCCATTCACGGTTCCCCCCACGTCGTCTCTCTCTCTCTCACGCTCAAGAATGGAGCCTGCATTCGTCACCGGATCTCCTCCTTCGGCTCCCATGATTCTGTCCGGTGGGATCATTCCCCACCACGTGCTCTTGCTATGGACCAAGGTTTTTCCCCAACCTATTATCGTTTTGTTGAGTTCTTTTCCTCTAGGTTTTTGGGGGAGACTTGTGTGTTCTAGAGATTCTTAGGCTAGTTCTATGCAAGAGTAGGATGAAGGAGAGTAGCTTTGCTTAGGAATTATACTTGTATTTTTGTCCTGTGCTAGATTTGATCACCGTAGCGCCGCCATGGTTTCGCAGTTCTTTTCAGATTCGAACTGACGTTTGGATCTGACGTGATGCGGTACTACCGCCCGTCTGGCGCGGTACTACCGTGCTCACTGCGGCACTAAAACTTTACTACCGCTCCAACCACGGTACTACCATGACCTCGCATGGTACTACCGCGACCTGGAGCGGTACTAATATTTTAGTACTGCAGGCTCTGGCAGTACTACCATGGCTCACATCTATCTCATGGCAACTTTCACGTATACTTTCTATGTGTTTCTTGTGCTTTGTCGTGGTCTTTGCATTGATCCTCTTTGCGTTTCGTTGGTGTTTTGCGTTTGTGTCTCAGGTGGTGGCTCTCGCCGCTCCAATCCCAGTCGTGACATGGGCTTCAAGCGTCTGCGCAATCCAAGTGAAGCTCCTGAGGGCTCCTCTGCCCCAAGCGCCATGTCAAGACATCAGCTAGCAAGCACAAGGAACCCGCTAAGGGCATGGACGAGATATCCCAATCTGAGTACATCCGTCTCAGGCAACTCCACACGTATGTGAACCCTCGTTCTTCTGTCAAAGGTTGTGAGCTATTTTGGAACAAGCAACAGTCTCTCATTTATCTAGATGTCATCAAAAACAAGCAGAATACCTACGTGGATGTGAAATGGATTGAAATGCATCACATGAGGAAGGACAAGTTCCGTGAGTACTTTGGAGAGGCTCTGGACTTGGTGGAGCAGTTTGGCATTGAGCATGTGATATCCTTTCACCCTGACTATGACCCTGAGCTTATCTGTCAGTTCTTTGCGTCAGTATACTTTCACTCTGATGAGGAGCGGAGGATGACCTGGATGACCAATGGCCGTCAGCTGACTGCTACCTCGAAGGAGTTCATGGATTTGCTCCAGGTTCCTAATGATGGGCTCAACACTCCCGTGGGTGTTTGCCCCCATGCAAATTCAGAGTCTGCAACAAGGACAAGCTTGCGCCATACTATGTTGAGAAGGCGCTCGCCAATGGCAAGACAGGGTTGGTGCTCAACTCTTTTCTGGATATCATGTATCGCATCTTCCGCAACTCCTTGTTCCCTCGCATTGGTGACAAGGACAAGGTTCACGCCTATATGGTGGATATGATGCTCATTTGCGAGGAGGCTCGTTTGTCTCAGACTCAGCCACTTGATGTCTCACACATCATGTGGTGTGAGCTTCGGTTTGCGGTGTTTAACCGCAAGGTGCCTATCTATGGGCCCTATATGTTTCTGCTGATATCGAAGACTTGGCAGAAGATGTTCCCTGATGAGGAGTTCCTTGCTCCAGACTGGATTCGCCATGATCCCATCTGTCTGCGTGTCAAGCCCAACTGGGCCAACACTACTACTCGTGCTAAGGCGTATGCTGCTAGGGCTGCTGTTGATGAGGAGGATGCTGGCGCCGAGGATGTTGCTGAGGGCCGTGCTGCTAGGCCTTCCCAGAGTTCCTCTATGCCTTCGTGGGCCAAGAAGCTGAAGGATAAGATGAAGACTCTTTTCTGCATGCAAGCCAAGGGGCAGTACAGGACTCACGTGGCATCTAAGGAGAGCCGCCGCCGGGACAAGAAGATCTTGCAGCTGTATGGCGAGGACGTGTCTGGTGGTTCTGAGGATCGCATCACTCCAGAGGCCGAGTGGATGGACAAGCAAGGCTACAAGTGGACTGATTCTGAGGAGGACGTCGAGGAGACCATCCCTGCCGCCGAGGAGTCTGACGAGGAGCCTTGGGATGAGTTTCCTGCTTGAGCCACCCCTTGTGTGTAGGTGTCCTCTTTGCCTTTTTGGCGTCTCGATGCTAAAGGGGGAGAGAGTGTAGGGATTTGCGTCATCATTCGTGTTCAGTGTGTTTGCTGCTTTCTCGTTTTGAACCTCGTTTGAACCTCGTTTCGGTTGCTTTGGGTTGCTTTACTTCATATGGTCTAAGACATATGCACTCTATCTATCTTAGCGAGCTTGTGATATATTGTGCTACCTTTGTGCTATGCTCTGCTTAGATGTGATTTATCATGCCTTTGTCTCTAAGATATAGGGGGGGTGTTGATCCTAGTTTGTGTGCTATGCAGTCCAAAGCATCCATCTAGATTGCACACATCTAGGGGGAGCCCGTCTATATTTTGGAGAGGAGGGGTTTGCCTTTGCTCAATATTATCTCATCTATGTGCAAATCCCGTATTGTCATCAATCCACCAAAAAGGGGGAGATTGTAAGGGCATATTTATCCCTTAAGTGTTTTGGTGATTGATGACAATGCATTTGTGGACTAATCGTGTGCCTTGAGTTTCTCAGACGCTTCATCACTAGGCACGAGACAATTTGGTGCCCCTCGAGACTATTGAAGACGGCGTTGTTCTACGTTTCTTTTTGGTGGATTTGAGTCGTAGGAGAGCTGTACTATTAAGAGGGGGTCCGGGTCGGAAAGGTTTGGGAGGAATCATCACGTACATGTTTTCTTCATTGTCTCCTCCTTTCCCTTGCACCTTGGAGCATTCCCCGTCTATCCTCTATGTGAATGTCTGGACTACTGTTGCTGAGCTTGCGGTAGTACTGCTCCCTGGAGCGGTAGTACCGCAGGCACACGCGGTAGTACCGTGCCCACGCGTGGTAGTACCGCGGGAGCCCACGGTAGTACTGCTCCCTCGGAGTCGTACTACCGTGGCTGCTAGGCCAAGTACCGCTGCATCACGGTAGTAGGCGCGGATGTAATTCTTTACATCCGCGCCCACACGGTAGTACCGCACATCTAGGGCGGTAGTACCGCTCGTGCCCACGGTAGTACTGCTCCCTCCGAGTTGTTGTACCGTGGTTCCTTGGCCTAGTGCCGTGGCTTCACGGTAGTAGGGGCGGATGTAATTTTTTACATCCGCACCCACACGGTAGTACCGCACCCTGTGGACGGTAGTACCGTGACGGATGTTTGCATCGTCTCTTTGACAGCGGAAGTAGGCACGGATGTATTTTTATTCATCCGTGCCAATTCCAGACTTAGTCTCATCTGCCTCGCGGTAGTACCACGGGTGGGTGCGGTAGTACCGCGCTCGTGGTAGTTCCGTCTATGGTTTAGTCTCTGCAGCTGCCGTGGTAGTACCGTGGTCTTCCACGGTAGTACCACGTGGCCTTGCGGTAGTACCGCGCCCCTGGAGCGGTAGTACCGCATGTCGCAGGCTCGTCTAAGTGGATAACGGTTGGATTTCTTCCATGACTATAAACGGGGCGGCTCCTACCTCTAGTTGACCACCTCTTCCACCTCTAAGCTCCATTGTTGCTCCAAGCTCCATTTTCGCCCGATCTCTCTCCCTAGCCAATCAAACTTGTTGATTTGCTCGGGATTGGGACAAGGCCCCGATCTACACTTCCACCAAGAGAGATTTGATTCCCCCACTTATCCCTAGCGGATCTTGTTACTCTTGGGTGTTTGAGCACCCTAGATGGTTGAGGTCACCTCGAAGCCATACTCCATTGTGGTGAAGCTTCGTGGTGTTGTTGGGAGCCTCCAATTGTTGTGGAGATTGCCCCAACCTTGTTTGTAAAGGTTCGGTCGCCGCCTTCAAGGGAACCAATAGTGGAATCACGGCATCTCGCATTGTGTGAGGGCGTGAGGAGAATACGGTGGCCCTAGTGGCTTCTTAGGGAGCATTGTGCCTCCACACCGCTCCAACGGAGACGTACTTCCCCTCAAAAGGAAGGAACTTCGGTAACACATCTTCGTCTCCACCGGCTCCACTCTTGGTTATCTTGCGCCTTTACTTTTGCAAGCTTACTTGTGTTGTTTCCCTTACTTGCCCGTGTACTTGTTGTTGTCGCATCATATAGGTTGTTCACCTAGTTGCATATCTAGACAACCTACTTTGATGCAAAGTTTAATTTGTTAAAGAAAAGCTAAAAATTGTTAGTTGCCTATTCACCCCTCCCCCCCTCTAGTCAACCATATTGATCCTTTCATCGAGGATCGTCGGTCGCCGAGGGGATAGATGGTGGGGCTAGTGGATCTTCCCGGTCCCAGCGCCGTCACCCAGGCCGAGAATCCCCTGGTCCGAGTGCTGACCCGTACACCGTGCGTTGATACGTCTCCAACGTATCTATAATTTTTTATTGTTCCATGCTATTATATTATCTGTTTTGGATGTTTTATATGCATTAATATGCTATTTTATATTGTTTTTGGGACTAACCTTTTAACCTAGAGCCCAATGCCAATTTTTGTTTTTGCCTGGTTTTGAGTTTCGCAGAAAAGGACTATCAAATGGAGTCCAAACGGAATAAAACTTTCGCGATGATCTTTCTTGGACCAGAAGCAAACCAACAGACTTGGAGATGAAGTTGGAGAAGCTACAACGCGGCCACAAGGGTGGAGGGCGTGCCCCTTGTCTTGTGGGCCCCTCGTGGGTCTCCTGACCTAATTCTTTCTCCCATATATACTCTTATACCCCAAAATTATCAGGGGGCCACGAAAATACTTTTCCACCACCGCAACCTTCTGTACCCGTGAGATCCCATCTAGGGACCTTTTCCGGCGTCCTGCCGGAGGGGAGATTTGATCATGGAGGGCTTCTACATCAACACCATTGCCCTTCGATGAAGCGTGAGTAGTTTACCATAGACCTACGGGTCCATAGCTTGTAGCTAGATGGCTTCTTCTCTCTCTTTGATTCTCAATACCATGTTCTCCTCGATGTTCTTGGAGATTAATTCGTTGTAATACTCTTCTGCGGTGTGTTTGCCGAGATCTGATGAATTGTGGATTTATGATCAAATTATCTATGAATATTATTTGAATCTTCTCTGAATTCTTATATACATGATTTGATATCTTTGCAAGTCTCTTCGAATTATCGATTTAGTTCGGCCAACTAGATTGGTTTTTCTTGCAATGGGAGAAGTGCTTAGCTTTGGGTTAAATCTTGCGGTGTCCTTTTCTAGTGACAGTAGGGGCAACAAGGCACGTATTGTATTGTTGCCATCGAGGATAAAAAGGTGGGGGTTTCATCATATTGTTTGAGTTAATTCCTCTACATCATGTCATCTTACTTAATGTGTTACTCCATTCTTTATGAACTTAATACTCTAGATGCATGCTAGATAGCGGTCGATGTGTGGAGTAATAGTAGTAGATGCAGGCAGGAGTCGGTCTACTTGACACGGATGTGATGCCTATATTCATGATCATTGACTTAGATATCGTCATAATTATGCACTCTTCTATCAATTGCTCGGCAGTAATTTGTTCACCCACTGTATTATTTGCTATGTTGAGAGAAGCCACTAGTGAAACCCTATGGCCCTCGGGTTTATTTTCCATCATATAAGTTTCCGATCTACTATTTTGCAATCTTTTACTTTCCGATCTGTAAACCAAAAATGCCAAAAATATTTACTTTACCGTTTATCTATCTCCATCAGATCTCACTTTTGTGAGTAACCGTGAAGGGATTGACAACCCATTTATCGTGTTGGGTGCAAGTTTGTTTGATTGTTTGTGTAGGTATCCATTGACTTGTGCGTTGTCTCCTACTGGATTGATGCCTTGGTTCTCAAACTGAGGGAAATACTTACTCTACTTTGCTGCATCACCCTTTCCTATTCAAGGGAAAAACCAACGCAACAACAAGAGGTAGCAGGAAGAATTTCCGATGCCGTTGCCGGGGAGATCTACGCCAAGTCAAGCCATACCAAGTACCCATCATAAGCTCTCCTCTCTGGCATTACATTATTTGCCATTCGCCTCTCATTTTCCTCTCCCCCACTACTAAAACGATTTTTGAAAAGATTCGCCTTTTCCTCGCCCCTCCTCCTTTCGTCTTCTTCGCTTGCTTTTTGTGTGCTCGTGTGTTGGATTGCTTGCTTTGTCACGGTGGCTCAATATAATACTCAATTGTGTGACTTTTCCAACACCAATAACAATGATTTTATTAGTACTCCGATTGCTCCCGCTACTAATGTGGAATCTTGTGAAATTAATGCCGCTTTGCTGAATCTCATTATGAAAGATCAATTTTCTGGCCTTCCTAGTGAAGATGCCGCATCCCATCTAAACAATTTTTTTAATTTTTGTGATACACAAAAGAAGAAGGATATGGATAATGATATTGTTAAATTGAAATTATTTCCATTTTCACTTAGAGATGGTGCTAAAACTTGGTTTTCATCTTTACCTAAAAATAGTATTGATTTGTGGAACAAGTGTAAAGATGTTTTCATCTCTAAGTATTTTCCTCCCGCTAAGATCATCTCCCTTAGGATAGATATTATGAATTTTAAGCAACTTGATCATGAGCATGTGGCGCAATCTTGGGAGAGGATAAAATTAATGATAAGAAATTGTCCCACTCATGGTTTGAACTTGTGGATGATTATACAAAAATTATGCCGAATTGATTTTTGCTTCTAGAAATATTTTAGATTTGGCCGCGGAAGTTACTTTTATGTAAATCACTTTCAGAGAAGCTACTAAACTCCTAGATAATATTATGGCTAATTATTCTCAATGGCACACCGAAAGATCCACTAGCAAAAAGGTGCATGCGATTGAAGAGATTAATGCTTTGAGTGGAAAGATGGATGAACTTATGAAATTATTTGCTAGTAAGAGTGCTTCTTTTGATCCTAATGATATGTATTTGTCCGCTTTGATTGAGAATAATAATGAATCTATGGATGTAAATTTTGTTGGTAGGAACAATTTTGGTAATAACGCGTATAGAGGTAATTTTAATCCTAGGCCATTTCCTAGTAATTCCTTCAATAATTATGGTAATTCCTACAACAATTCTTATGGAAATTTTAATACTATGCCATCCAATTTTGAGATTAGTGTTAAAGAATTTATGAGTTCACAAAAGAATTTCAATGCTTTGATTGAAGAAAATTTTCTCAAGATTGATGATTTGGCTAGGAACGTGGATAGAATTTCTCTTGATGTTGATTCTTTGAAACTTAGATATATTCCACCTAAGAATGATATCAACGAGTCTCTCAAAGCCATGAGAATTTCCATTGATGAGTGCAAAGAAAGAACCGCTAAGATGCATGCTAAAAAGAATAGGTTTATAAAAGCGTGTTCTTCTAGTTTTCATGAAAATAATGATGAAGATCTTAAAGTGATTGATGTGACTCCTATTGAATCTTTTTTTCCAATATAAATCTTGATAAATATGCGTCTGGAGATGAGTCAACTTTAGTTAAAAGGCATCCCAATGATTGTGAGTTTTTAGATCTGGATGCAAAAATTGATAAAAGTGGGATTAGAGAGGTCAAGACTTTAAGTAGCAATGAACCCACTCTTTTGGATTTCAAGGAATTTAATTATGATAATTGTTCTTTAATAGATTGTATTTCCTTGTTGCAATCCATGTTGAATTCTCCTCATGCTTATAATCAAAACAAATCTTTTACTAAACATATTGTTGATGCTATGATGTAATCTTTTGAAGAAAAACTTGAATTGGAAGTTTCTATCCCTAAAAAACTTTATGATGAGTGGGAAGCTACTATTAAGATTAAGATTAAAGATTATGAGTGTCGTGCTTTGTGTGATTTGGGTGCTAGCGTTTCCACGATCCCAAAAACTTTATGTGATGTGTTAGGTTTTCCGTGAGTTTGATGATTGTTCTTTAAATTTGCATCTTGCGAATTCCACTATTAAGAAACCTATGGGAAGGATTAATGATGTTATTATTGTTTCATATAGGAATTATGTTCCCGTAGATTTAATTGTTCTTGATATAGATTGCAATCCTACATGTCCTATTATTCTTGGTAGACCTTTCCTTAGAACGATTGGTGCAATTATTGATATGAAAGAAGGAAACATTAGATTCCAATTTCCATTAAGGAAGGGCATGGAACACTTTCCTAGAAAGAAAATTAAATTTCCATATGAATCTATAATGAGATCCACTTATGTATTGCATACCAAAGATGAAAATACCTAGATCTATTCGTGTTTTATGCCTAGCTAAGGGCGTTAAACAATAGCGCTTGTTGGGAGGCAACCCAATTTTATTTTTGTTCTTTCCTTTTTGTTACTATTTAGTAATAAATTATTCATCTAGACTCTGGTTAGATGTGGTTTTGCATTTTAATTAGTGTTTGTGCCAAGTTCAACCTTTAGGATAGCTTACGGTGATAGTTGTGTTGATCCTGCTGAAAATCAGAAACTTTTGCGCCCAGTAAATAATTTCCAGAATTTTATTGAAACATGCTTTTGTTCTGATTCGTTTTGCTCTAAATTGGTGCATAAATTTCTCAGGTAGTCCTAATTTTTCGGAATTTTTGGAGTTACAGAAGTATTTGAGAGTTACAGACTACTACAGACTGTTCTGTTTTTCACAGATTTTGTTTTCTATGTGTTGTTTGCTTATTTTGATGAATCTATGGGTAGTATAGTGGGGTATTAACCATGGAAAGGTTGGAATACAGTAGATATTACACCAATATAAATAAAGAATGAGTTCACAACAGTACCTTAAAGTGGTGATTTATTTTCTTATACTAACGGAGCTTATGAGATTTTCTGTTGAGTTTTGTTGTGAAGTTTTCAAGTTCTGGGTAAGGATTTGATGGACTATGGAATAGGGAGTTGCAAGAGACTAAGCTTGGGGATGCCCAAGGCACCCCAAGGTAATATTCAAGGACAACCAACAGCCTAAGCTTGGGGATGCCCCGGAAGGCATCCCCTCTTTCGTCTTCGTCTATCGGTAACTTTACTTGAGGCTATATTTTTATTCACCACATGATATGTGTTTTGCTTGGAGCATCTTGTATGATTTGAGTCTTTGCTTCTTAGTTTGCCACAATCATCCTTTATGTACACATCTTTTGAGAGACACACGCATGAATCGTGATTTATTAGAATACTCTATGTGCTTCACTTATATCTTTTGAGCTAGGCAATTTTTCTCTAATGCTTCACTTATATCTTTATAAAGCACGACGGTGGTCTTATTTTATAGAAATTGATGAACTCTCATGCTTCACTTATATTATTTGGAGAGTCTTTAGAACATCATGGTAATTTTCTTTGGTTAAAAATTTAGTCCTAATATGATAGGCATCTAAGAGGGATATAATAAAAACTTTCATATAAAGTGCATTGAATACTATGTGAAGTTTGATTCTTTATGATTGTTTTGAGATATGAAGATGGTGATCTTAGAGTCATGCTAGTGACTAGTTGTGAATTTGAGAGATACTTGTGTTAAAGTTTGTGATTCCCGTAGCATGCACGTATGGTGAACCGTTATGTGATGAAATCAGAGCATGATTTATTTTTTGATTATCTTCCTTATGAGTGGTGGTCGGGGACGAACGATGGTATTTTCCTACCAATTTATCCCCCTAGGATCATGCGCGTAGCACTTCGCTTCGATAACTAATTGATTTTTGCAATAAGTATGTGAGTTCTTTATGACTAATGTTGAGTCCATGGATTATACGCACTCTCGCCCTTCAACCATTGCTAGCCTCTCTTGTGCCGCGCAAATCTCGCCGGTACCATACACCCAACATATACCTTCCTCAAAACAGCCACCATACCTACCTATTATGGAATTTCAATAGCCATTCCGAGATATATTGCCATGCAACTTTCCACCATTCCGTTTATTATGACACGCTTCATCATTGTCATATTGTTTTGCATTATCATGTAGTTGACATCGTATTTGTGGCACCTTTCATAATTCTTACATACATGTCACTCTTGATTCATTGCACATCTCGGTACACCACCGGAGGCATTCATATAGAGTCATATTTTGTTCTAAATATCGAGATGTAATTCTTGAGTTGTAAGTAAATAAAAGTGTGATGATCTTCATTATTAGAGCATTGTCCCATGTGAGGAAAGGATGATGGAGGCTATGATTCCCCCACAAGTCGGGATGAGACTCTGGACGAAAAAAAGAGGCCAAAAATGAGAAATGCCCAAACAGAAGAAAAAAAGAGAGAAAAAGAGAGAAGGGGCAATGTTACTATCCTTTTTTCCACACTTGTGCTTCAAAGTAGCACCATGATCTTCATGATAGAGAGTCTCTTATGATATCACTTTCGTATAGTAGTGGGAATTTATCATTATAGAACTTGGCTTGTATATTCCAATGATGGGTTTCCTCAAATTGCCCTAGGTCTTCGTGAGCAAGCGAGTTGGATGCACACCCACTTAGTTTCTTTTTGAGCTTTCATACACTTATAGCTCTAGTGCACCCGTTGCATGGCAATCCCTACTCACTCACATTGATATCTATTGATGGGCATCTCCATAGCCTGTTGATATGCCTAGTTGATGTGAGACTCTCTCCCTCTTTTTTTCTTCTCCACAACCACCATAATCTCTTCCACCATAGTGGTATATCTGTTAGGGAACATAGTAATTTCAAAAAAAAATCCTACGCACACACAAGATCATGGTGATGCATAGCAACGAGAGGGGGAGTGTATCTTCATACCCTTGAAGATCACTAAGCGGAAGCATTTATCAATGCGGTTGATGTAGTCGTATGTCTTCATGATCCGACCGATCCAAGTACCGAACGCATGGCACCTCCGAGTTCTGCACACGTTCATCTCGATGACGTCCTTGCCTTCTCGATCCAGCAAGACGGGCGAAGTAGTGGATGAGTTCCGGCAGCACGACGGCGTGGTGACGGTGTTGCTGAAGAAAAATCTCCACAGGGCTTCGCCTAAGCACTACGGAAACTATGACGGGGGATAAACTAGAGGGGACGGGGTTGCCAGCACACGGCTTGGTGTTTCTTGATGTGTCTTTGGTGCTAGCCCTGCCCCTCTATTTATATGTTGAGCCTGGTGGTCGAAACTTGGAGTAAAAGCCTCCACAAAGTCGGTTTCCCCTGAAAGGCAAGATGTAACGCCCCGAGACCGATGCTCCAGAAGACTTCCAGCTACTCCGAGTTTCGTTGTGTGATTTTGTTTTGTTCGTGCATTCATCTCTGCATCATTTGCATTGCATCATGCCATCATATCATTAGTTTTTAAAACCTCAACTAAATAAATTGTATGGATCTTCGATCCATTTAAATCGAGGGAAGGGTGACTTCTCTTTATAACATACCCTCCCGATATTTAGGGAGCTATAATAAAATACTCCATTGTTTTGGAATCACCAAAACACACTTGCAAAATAATTTCGTTCCTTTTCTGCTTCAAGTTTGGTCTCCAACCTTGCCAATATTTATTTCATCATTTTCCAGAGCTCCACCAAAAATCCGAACATTTTTGGACCTTCCTTTCTTCTCCTTTTCTTCCTTGATTTATTTTCTATTTTCAGAAAATATAAGAGAGGGAGAAGAAGCCCAGCAGCCTGTAACCTAGCCGGCCTCTTAGGCCCATCCGCAGTCCAGCCCACCTAACCCCCTCCTAACCCTAGCCCGCATCTCATCTCTCCCTCTCGCTCCCTTGGAGCGCCGCCAGGCACCCGCATCGCCAGGGAGACCCAGCGCTCGATCCCCTCGCCTCCCTCCTCTCGCTCTCTCCCTGATCCCCAGCGCGCGATCCCCCCTCCTCACGCTCGTCTTCTCCCTTCTCTCGATCCCATCTCCCTCCCGCAGCGCCTCCATCTCCCTCCTCTGCGCCCCATCTCTCCTCTCTCGATCCCCCACTCTCCCTCGTCTCCTCCCTCGCGCCGTCACCATACACCGCATCGAGCCAGGGAGAGGAGCTCCATGCGCCCGATCCCCTCGTTTCCCTCTCCTCGATCCCGAGCCCGAGCGCGCAGCCCTCGACCTTCCCCTCGCTCCCGCGCTCCGCCCTCGCCGAAGAAGATAACCAGGACGGAGCCCCATCGGCCTCCTCTGCGCCCCACCTCTCCATCTCCTCCTCGCCTTGAAGCCCCGTGCCCGGTCCCGTCTTCCCGGCCGCCTCGTCCCTCGGTAGCTCCTCCGCCGCTGCCTCCGTCGTTGCCCCTGCAGCCTTCCCTCCTCCGCGTCGTCGCCTCCTGCATCACGCATGTAGCCGCGACCTCCCCGTCCACATCCGCTGCTGCTGCCTCCTGTCGTCATCTTCAAGCTCGTCGCGCAGCCGCCGCCCGGATCCACCCCCAGGCTGCCGTCCGGGACCTCGTTCGCCTCCCCTGCGACCTGGGCGTTCATCCCCGTCTTCCCGGCCTCGTCCGTGCCCCCTAGTTGCCTCTGTCCGCTTCGAGCAGCAGCAGCTCGTCGCTCAGCGCCATGGCCACTCGCGCCCTCAAGCTCCTGCGGCAGCCTCACCTTCCTGCGCCACTTTGCCTTGGTCTTTTGACCCCAAGCCACCTCCTCGCATCGCAGTCTTCATCCTCGCTTGGACGTCGAGATCCCCTTCGTTTTGCCAAGACTCGGCAACCAGGGAAGCCCAAGGACGCCTTCGCGGATTTCGCCAAGTACATCTACGGACGCACCGGACGTCTACAAAACGTGTACGACTACGTGGGCTTAAAAGTACCCCTTCGGATCGCCAAGTTCATCTACCACGTGTACCACTACCGTCGCCCCGAAGATGTTGGATTCGTCAAGTACCTCTCCGAAAAACGAACGTGTACCACTACTTCCACGACGACCCGTGAGCGTCTACGGGATGTACTACTACCGTCGCCGTGTACAACTACTTCCTCTACGTCGCCACGTGAACGTCTACCTCCACTACGGCCGTGAACGACTACTTCCTTCGCCGAACGAGAACCGTCCCGATTGCTCGCTTCGAAGGTATAACCCGAGACGACCGCGATGAGATGCCCTTGCATGTATGAGATGCACCCTATGTTTGCACCGTGCCCGTTTGCTTCATGCACGTTCCTCCTCGTTTTCCATGCCACTAACCCGTGGGAACCCGGTAGTCGGGAGCACCCCACCATCTCTAGCATGTTCGCACATCCGCACGCCTCCTTTTGCACCGGTATCTCCGTGAGCTACCGGAACCGATATGTTGCCGTGGCATCATTTTCGGATATGTTGCCGTGGCATCATTTTCGGATATGTTGCCGTGGCACCATCTTTGTTTCGCCGCCGTGGCACCCTTTTCGTTCCGCCATGGCGATAAATGCTTCATAACATGCTCATGTCAACATTTTCATAAAATTGCATAAAACTTGTATATGTCATCCGCATCATGATAACAACATTTAAAATGTTTAAAAATTATGTTTGCATTAAATTGCTAAATGATATGGGGATTCTCCGGAATTGTTGTTTGTTGCTTCCGGCCTCATTTAACCTTGACTAGATAGGTAGTTTTCATTTGCTTCACCCTCTTGCCATGCTTAACAACATTTAATATTGTTGGGTACGTAAACGGGATCAAACTAAATAACTTATCGTGGTGTTTCGTCAATATGCAGTTGCATATTGAGCTCCATTTAACTTGTAGTATTGTTTGTTGCACTTTGCCATGACATGCCTCATTAAACCGTACATGCATCATACTTGTTTGTGCATCATGACTTGTTTATGCTTGTGTGTTTACCATGTTGTTTGTTTCTTTCCGGGTTGCTTCTCTCGTTAGCTTCGGTTTCGTTCCGGAGTTGTGAGGATTTGTTCATCTACGGCTGTTTGTCTTCTTCTTGGATTCGTTCTTCTTCCTTGCGGGATCTCAGGCAAGATGATCATACCCTCGAAATCACCACTATCTTTGCTATGCTAGTTTGCTCGCTCTTGCTATGCCAATGCTACGATGCCTACCATTTGCTTGTCAGCCTCCCAAATTGCCATGTCAAACCTCTAACCCACCATGTCCTAGCAAACCGTTGATTGGCTATGTTACCGCTTTGCTCAGCCCCTCTTATAGCGTTGTTAGTTGCAAGTGAAGATTGAAGTTTGTTCCTTGTTGGAACATGGAGATGTTGTTCCTTGTTGGAACATGTTTACTTGTTGGGATATCACAATATATCTTATTTAATTAATGCATCTATATACTTGGTAAAGGGTGGAAGGCTCGGCCTTATGCCTGGTGTTTTGTTCCACTCTTGCCGCCCTAGTTTCCGTCATATCGGTGTTATGTTCCCGGATTTTGCGTTCCTTACACGGTTGGGCTATAATGGGAACCCCTTGACAGTTCGCCTTAAGTAAAGCTCCTCCAGCAATGCCCAACATTGGTTTTACCATTTGCACTAACAACCTACCACCTTCCCTTGGGTTCTGCAGACTCAAGGGTCATCTTTATTCTAACCCCCCCGGGCCAGTGCTCCTCTGAGTGTTGGTCCGAACTAGAGCCCTGTGCAGCGCCCCCTCGGGGAAACTCGAGGTTTGGTTTTAGTTGTACGGATTGCTCATCTGAGTGTGCCCTGAGAAAGAGATATGTGCAGCTCCTATCGGGATTTGTCGGCACATTCGGGCGGTGTTGCTGGTTTAGTTTTACCCTGTCGAAATGTCTTGTTGTACCGGGATACCGAGTCTGATCGGAACGTCTCGGGTGGAGGTCTATTCCTTCGTTGACCGTGAGAGCTTGTCATGGGCTAAGTTGGGACACCCCTGCAGGGATTTGAACTTTCGAAAGCCGTGCCCGCGGTTATGTGGCAGATGGGAATTTGTTAACATCCGGTTGTAGAAAACCCAAAGTTGACCTTAATTAAAATACATCAACCGCGTGTGTTACCGTGATGGTCTCTTCTTGGCGGAGTCCGGAAAGTGAACACGGTGTTGGAGTTATGTTTGACGTAAGTAGTTTCAGGATCACTTCTTGATCATACTTTTATTGACCGTGCTTTGCCCTCTCTTCTCGCTCTCTTTTGCGATTGTAGCCACCATATATGCTAGTCGCTTGCTGCAGCTCCACCTCATTACTCCATCCTTCCTATAAGCTTAAATAGTCTTGATCTCGCGGGTGCGAGATTGCTGAGTCCCCGTGGCTCACAGATACTTCAAAAACCAGTTTGCAGGTGCCTAGGTTACCGTGCAGATGACGCAACCAAGCTCAAGGAGGAGCTCGATGAAGATCTTGCCCTTTGTGTTGTTTCGTTCTAGTTGATCAGTAGTGGAGCCCAGTTGGGGTCGATCGGGGACCTTTGTCGCATTTGGGGTTCTTCTTTTATTTTGGTTCCGTAGTCGGACCTTGATTGTATCTGGATGATGTAATGCTTTATTCATGTAATTGTGTGAAGTGGCGATTGTAAGCCAACTATGTATCTCTTTCCCTTATGTATTACATGGGTTGTGTGAAGATTACCTCACTTGCGACATTGCTTTCAATGCGGTTATGCCTCTAAGTCGTGCTTCGACACGTGGGAGATATAGCCGCATCGAGGGCGTTACAAGTTGGTAATCAGAGCCTTCCCCGACCTTAGGAGCCCCACTGCTTGATCGTTTTTAGTGGCCGAGTTGTGTCTAGAAAAATGTTTTGAGTCATTTAGGAATGATATATCGAAGAGTTTAGGAATTCTTTTTACTTCCCAGTCTCCTCATCGCTCTGGTAAGGCATCCTGACGTAGAGTTTTGACTCTTCTCTTCTCAAATTTCACTAAAAAAAAATTTAGGATCACGCGGGTATCTTGGAATCGTTCCGATGGTTTTATGATGAGAACATTGTCTTGGTGCCTCCTGTCAGGGGTTTAGTGGAAGTGTCCCGGGGAGTTGAGCTCTGAGGTGTTGTCGTCATAATTTTATCGTTGCAGTTCTGGAATACCTGAGTTTAGTACGCCAACATCGAAAATCTCTTTTATGCAGTTGTTGGTGAGATAACCCCGTTAACCCAGTACTGAGGTGAGTACGGGAGTATTGCCATGACTTGTATAACGGATGCTTTTCGAAGGTTGAGGTAGACGATTTCCGAAGGTTTCTTGGTTATGTGTTGAAGGATGGATACAGTTGGATGTAGGATTTGTTAGTTTTGGGTGAGATATTATGCTTCCCCTGTATCCCCAACACCTGATTGCATAACCTGAAAATTTCGGGAGTTTCATAGGTGGGAATTCAAGTAGCTCTTAGGATATCTTTCCGACGGATGTATGATATGAAATTGGGGTTCGACGTCTAGTGGTCCGCCTATTCACGGTCGATTTTACAGTGGTCTCGTTGTGTCTTAAAGAGTCCTTGGCTATGCCGACTCGGGGACGCTTCATATGTCATGTGCACTGCCTTGTACATGATGGTGCTGTACGATCGAGCCCGTGTAGGCCCCACCACGAAAACTTCGGACGAAATCTCTATCATATGTTTTGTTCTGGCTTATTTTGCAAGCCAATCCTTTGTTTTGTTTTGAGTTGTGGTATTCGAGTTGCTTCGAAGTCAAGTGTTGATTCCATACCTTTCCGAAATGGTGTTCTCATACTCCGATGTGAATACCAATCCTTCTCGACAATCGAGATTGTCATGTCAATCCTTTTCAACCGGCGTGTTTCTCTTCAAGTGGATCTGATCACTTCAACATCAGCAAGACCAGTTATCATTTCTTCTCAACGGTGTTTGTTTCATCCGTCTCCAAGTTGCCTTTGTTTTTCCCACCCTCCCTCCCTTTTGTTTTTCTTCAAGGACTAAGATTTCTTCTTCAAGTATCCATTTTATTGATGGGAAGTTTCTCCATTCTTTTCCGTCAATGTTCTTATCCGGTGATTCTCATGAAGATTCTAATGGAGCTTCAAGTTCGTCATTCCTCGTTCTTTTCTTCTCCGGTGGATTTAATTCAAGCTTTGGTATTAAGCATACTCCTTTTCTTTTTTTCCAATGCTTTTCTTATGCCGGTGCACCTCTTAATCATCCATCTCTCGCTATTAAATTGTTCCGGAGTGCTCAAGATATCTCGAAGATTCGTGTTTCCACTCTGCATTCGTTCAAGCTCTTTCGAGATTGGTATCTCATTCAAGTCATTTAATTCAACCGGTGCAACATCTCTTTTAAATCTTTTCAACGGTGTTCTTTTGAGTGGGCCCTAACCCACAGGTCTTTTCCTAGGATCTTACCTGACTCTTCTATTTTCCCAGAGCTATCCTAAATTCTTCTCCAAGTTTGACGTAAGAATGAGTTATCATTAGTCAAATGCTTTTCTCCAAGATCTTTCAAATTGTTTTCATAGTTGGCTCAACCTCTTCGCTTTTGATTCTTCCGGTGTGCCTCAATAATTCTTGGTGGTGTTTCTCGTTGTCATTCTCATCATTTGAAGACCGAAGAAGAGTTTCTCTTTAATCTTGGTCTATTCTCTTCAAGATTCATGGTGCTAGCTTGTTGCCATCCTCTCATAATTATTTGCGATTGTGAGATATTCTTTTTATCCATCCGGTGCAAATTCAAGAGTCTTCTCAGTTTGTTATTCGGAGTCCATCAATTCAGGTTTATTCATTCTCAGTCGTCAGTTATCATTCTCCTATCTTGCCGGTGCATCTATCGAATATCCTCTAATCAGTTATTGATCTCTTTGTTCTCATGTATCTAGTTTGTCTCAAGCACCTTCGTTCATTGCTAATTCTTACCGGTGATGCACCCCTACTTCGATCATTTTCAATTCTTACGGTGGTTCTTTCAAGATCTCTCTTCCTTGTTCATCATATCAATTCATTTGTTGTTCCAATCCTACCGGTGGTTCGTTGAAGACCTTCTCAAGTTTATGCTATATCTCTTTTAATCCTTTCTACGAGAATAAGTAGTATGCCAAATCCGTTGATTGTCGTCAATTTAATTGGTGAAGGATAAGCATAACATAATTCTTATTCTTGTTCATCCAAGTGATTAATTCTTTATTCCGGAGGCCCTTAAAATTCTCGGTTTCATTTGTTTCATCTTCTCTTTTTCCCGGAGTTCCAAGCTCTAATTATCACGGAGATCCATCTAAATCATTGCAAGGATTCACCTTGTGTTTTCAATTTCTCTTTCTGTTCATTCTTTTGTTTACCGGAGTTCTTCATGGAGGTTCTACATGATGGTTCATCAAGGATTTAATTCCCTTCTCAAAGTTTTCATCGAGATTCTTTCCTAAGGAGCTCAAGCTTTCTTCATATGGTAATCCGGAGTGCAATTCTTTCTACCATATTTTGGAGGTGGTATTATGTCATTCTTGATAATTTGAGTTCATGTTTTCCATGATTCACATGTTGTTAAGAATGAGTTATTTTTAAATCCATCAACCTCGTTGTTGGAGTTATCTTGTGTCATATTTAACCTAAAAGCCTTCCATTGGGAATGTTGCTATTTGTGGTGCTTGCCAATGATCCAAGTTATCTCTTTATCATCTTGGTGGAAGAAGTTTTCATCTCTTCGTTGATCTCAAGCAAGCAATTGTTTCCGTTAGTGGCATGTTGTCACCTCATAATTTCAGATGTATTCCGCAAGACCATATCAAGCTTATCTTTTCATTGTTAGTTTTCCAACAATTCCGTTCTAACATGTGTTGTAAGCGTGCTCTCGTTTTTCCCTTCGTTCATTCCATTCTTACTTTTGTTCCGGAGGCATTGTGTTGCTGCTCTCTTCAAACCCATCTTCTTGTTTTGTCAGGATCGTGTTCTTTTCTTGGCTTATCCATTTAACCGGAGTGTTGTGTCATCTCTTGAAGTTCTTTTCATCTTATCAAGTCATGCGTCTCTTCTCAACCGGAGTGCTACCTGAAGTTGTTTTCCCTTGTTTCTCTTTTCTAACGGAGTGCTCTCCAATTCATTCAACTCTGTTGTGTTCTTTCTTTCTTTCAATTTGTTCAACCTCTCAAGGTTCTTTGGTTTCACTCATTGGTCGAAGAAGCAACTTAGGTTTACCGCTTATCTTCCTCTTCCGTTTCCCTCCGGTGCCATCCTAGATCTCGGGACGAGATCCTCTTGTAGTGATGGAGTGTTGTAACGCCCCGAGACCGACGCTCCAGAAGACTTCCAGCTACTCCGAGTTTCGTTGTGTGATTTTGTTTTGTTCGTGCATTCATCTCTGCATCATTTGCATTGCATCATGCCATCATATCATTAATTTTTAAAACCTCAACTAAATAAATTGTATGGATCTTCGATCCATTTAAATCGAGGGAAGGGTGACTTCTCTTTATAACATACCCTCCCGATATTTAGGGAGCTATAATAAAATATTCCATTGTTTTGGAATCACCAAAACACACTTGCAAAATAATTTCGTTCCTTTTCTGCTTCAAGTTTGGTCTCCAACCTTGCCAATATTTATTTCATCATTTTCCAGAGCTCCACCAAAAATCCGAACATTTTTGGACCTTCCTTTCTTCTCCTTTTCTTCCTTGATTTATTTTCTATTTTCCGAAAATATAAGAGAGGGAGAAGAAGCCCAGCAGCCTGTAACCTAGCCGGCCTCTTAGGCCCATCCGCAGTCCAGCCCACCTAACCCCCTCCTAACCCTAGCCCGCATCTCATCTCTCCCTCTCGCTCCCTTGGAGCGCCGCCAGGCACCCGCATCGCCAGGGAGACCCAGCGCTCGATCCCCTCGCCTCCCTCCTCTCGCTCTCTCCCTGATCCCCAGCGCGCGATCCCCCCTCCTCACGCTCGTCTTCTCCCTTCTCTCGATCCCATCTCCATCCCGCAGCGCCTCCATCTCCCTCCTCTGCGCCCCATCTCTCCTCTCTCGATCCCCCACTCTCCCTCGTCTCCTCCCTCGCGCCGTCACCATACACCGCATCGAGCCAGGGAGAGGAGCTCCATGCGCCTGATCCCCTCGTTTCCCTCTCCTCGATCCCGAGCCCGAGCGCGCAGCCCTCGACCTTCCCCTCGCTCCCGCGCTCCGCCCTCGCCGGAGAAGATAACCAGGACGGAGCCCCATCGGCCTCCTCTGCGCCCCACCTCTCCATCTCCTCCTCGCCTTGAAGCCCCGTGCCCGGTCCCGTCTTCCCGGCCGCCTCGTCCCTCGGTAGCTCCTCCGCCGCTGCCTCCGTCGTTGCCCCTGCAGCCTTCCCTCCTCCGCGTCGTCGCCTCCTGCATCACGCCTGTAGCCGCGACCTCCCCGTCCACATCCGCTGCTGCTGCCTCCCATCGTCATCTTCAAGCTCGTCGCGCAGCCGCCGCCCGGATCCACCCCCAGGCTGCCGTCCGGGACCTCGTCCGCCTCCCCTGCGACCTGGGCGTTCATCCCCGTCTTCCCGGCCTCGTCCGTGCCCCCTAGTTGCCTCTGTCCGCTTCGAGCAGCAGCAGCTCGTCGCTCAGCGCCATGGCCACTCGCGCCCTCAAGCTCCTGCGGCAGCCTCACCTTCCTGCGCCACTTTGCCTTGGTCTTTTGACCCCAAGCCACCTCCTCGCATTGCGGTCTTCATCCTCGCTTGGACGCCGAGATCCCCTTCGTTTTGCCAAGACTCGGCAACCAGGGAAGCCCAAGGACGCCTTCGCGGATTTCGCCAAGTACATCTACGGACGCACCGGACGTCTACAAAACGTGTACGACTACGTGGGCTTAAAAGTACCCCTTCGGATCGCCAAGTTCATCTACCACGTGTACCACTACCGTCGCCCCGAAGATGTTGGATTCGTCAAGTACCTCTCCGAAAAACGAACGTGTACCACTACTTCCACGACGACCCGTGAGCGTCTACGGGATGTACTACTACCATCGCCGTGTACAACTACTTCCTCTACGTCGCCACGTGAACGTCTACCTCCACTACGGCCGTGAACGACTACTTCCTTCGCCGAACGAGAACCGTCCCGATTGCTCGCTTCGAAGGTATAACCCGAGATGACCGCGATGAGATGCCCTTGCATGTATGAGATGCACCCTATGTTTGCACCGTGCCCGTTTGCTTCATGCACGTTCCTCCTTGTTTTCCATGCCACTAACCCGTGGGAACCCGGTAGTCGGGACCACCCCACCATCTCTAGCATGTTCGCACATCCGCACGCCTCCTTTTGCACCGGTATCTCCGTGAGCTACCGGAACCGATATGTTGCCGTGGCATCATTTTCGGATATGTTGCCGTGGCATCATTTTTGGATATGTTGCCGTGGCACCATCTTTGTTTCGCCGCCGTGGCACCCTTTTCTTTCCGCCATGGCGATAAATGCTTCATAACATGCTCATGTCAACATTTTCATAAAATTGCATAAAACTTGTATATGTCATCCGCATCATGATAACAACATTTAAAATGTTTAAAAATTATGTTTGCATTAAATTGCTAAATGATATGGGGATTCTCCGGAATTGTTGTTTGTTGCTTCCGGCCTCATTTAACCTTGACTAGATAGGTAGTTTTCATTTGCTTCACCCTCTTGCCATGCTTAACAACATTTAATATTGTTGGGTACGTAAACGGGATCAAACTAAATAACTTATCGTGGTGTTTCGTCAATATGCAGTTGCATATTGAGCTCCATTTAACTTGTAGTATTGTTTGTTGCACTTTGCCATGCCATGCCTCATTAAACCGGACATGCATCATACTTGTTTGTGCATCATGACTTGTTTATGCTTGTGTGTTTACCATGTTGTTTGTTTCTTTCCGGGTTGCTTCTCTCGTTAGCTTTGGTTTCGTTCCGGAGTTGTGAGGATTTGTTCATCTACGGCCGTTTGTCTTCTTCTTGGATTCGTTCTTCTTCCTTGCGGGATCTCAGGCAAGATGATCATACCCTCGAAATCACCACTATCTTTGCTATGCTAGTTTGCTCGCTCTTGCTATGCCAATGCTACGATGCCTACCATTTGCTTGTCAGCCTCCCAAATTGCCATGTCAAACCTCTAACCCACCATGTCCTAGCAAACCGTTGATTGGCTATGTTACCGCTTTGCTCAGCCCCTCTTATAGCGTTGTTAGTTGCAGGTGAAGATTGAAGTTTGTTCCTTGTTGGAACATGGAGATGTTGTTCCTTGTTGGAACATGTTTACTTGTTGGGATATCACAATATATCTTATTTAATTAATGCATCTATATACTTGGTAAAGGGTGGAAGGCTCGGCCTTATGCCTGGTGTTTTGTTCCACTCTTGCCGCCCTAGTTTCCGTCATATCGGTGTTATGTTCCCGGATTTTGCGTTCCTTACACGGTTGGGCTATAATGGGAACCCCTTGACAGTTCGCCTTAAGTAAAGCTCCTCCAGCAATGCCCAACATTGGTTTTACCATTTGCACTAACAACCTACCACCTTCCCTTGGGTTCTGCAGACTCAAGGGTCATCTTTATTCTAACCCCCCCGGGCCAGTGCTCCTCTGAGTGTTGGTCCGAACTAGAGCCCTGTGCAGCGCCCCCTCGGGGAAACTCGAGGTTTGGTTTTAGTTGTACGGATTGCTCATCTGAGTGTGCCCTGAGAAAGAGATATGTGCAGCTCCTATCGGGATTTGTCGGCACATTCGGGCGGTGTTGCTGGTTTAGTTTTACCCTGTCGAAATGTCTTGTTGTACCGGGATACCGAGTCTGATCGGAACGTCTCGGGTGGAGGTCTATTCCTTCGTTGACCGTGAGAGCTTGTCATGGGCTAAGTTGGGACACCCCTGCAGGGATTTGAACTTTCGAAAGCCGTGCCCGCGGTTATGTGGCAGATGGGAATTTGTTAACGTCCGGTTGTAGAAAACCTGAAGTTGACCTTAATTAAAATACATCAACCGCGTGTGTAACCGTGATGGTCTCTTCTCGGCGGAGTCCGGAAAGTGAACACGGTGTTGGAGTTATGTTTGACGTAAGTAGTTTCAGGATCACTTCTTGATCATACTTTTATCGACCGTGCTTTGCCCTCTCTTCTCGCTCTCTTTTGCGATTGTAACCACCATATATGCTAGTCGCTTGCCGCAGCTCCACCTCATTACTCCATCCTTCCTATAAGCTTAAATAGTCTTGATCTCGCGGGTGCGAGATTGCTGAGTCCCCGTGGCTCACAGATACTTCAAAAACCAGTTTGCAGGTGCCTAGGTTACCGTGCAGATGACGCAACCAAGCTCAAGGAGGAGCTCGATGAAGATCTTGCCCTTTGTGTTGTTTCGTTCTAGTTGATCAGTAGTGGAGCCCAGTTGGGGTCGATCGGGGACCTTTGTCGCATTTGGGGTTCTTCTTTTATTTTGGTTCCGTAGTCGGACCTTGATTGTATCTGGATGATGTAATGCTTTATTCATGTAATTGTGTGAAGTGGCGATTGTAAGCCAACTATGTATCTCTTTCCCTTATGTATTACATGGGTTGTGTGAAGATTACCTCACTTGCGACATTGCTTTCAATGCGGTTATGCCTCTAAGTCGTGCTTCGACACGTGGGAGATATAGCCGCATCGAGGGCGTTACACAAGAGTCCTTCTTGGACTCCAGGGCCTGACGCCAGGGTTCCCGGCGTCTGGACCCACATGCCAGGGACCCTGGCGTCTGGCCCCTGGACTCTGAAAAACTTCCTTTTGCGCTTTCCAAAAACCTTGTGGGCTTTCCCCTTCGGCCCAAATAACGTGTTCTCATACCCAAACATTTCGGGAAACATCCGAAACTCCTTCCGGTGAATTCCGGAACCCTTCCGGAGGTCAAACACTATTATCCCATATATAAAACTTTATCTCCGGACCATTCCGGAGTTCCTCGTCATGTCCATGATCTCATCCGGGACTCCGGACAAATTCGGTCACCAACATACATAACTCATATAATACTATATTGTCAACGAAAATGTTAAGCGTGCGGACCCTACGGGTTTGAGAACTATGTAGACATGACCGAGACACGTTTCCGGCCAATAACCAATAGCGGGACCTAGATGCCCATATTGGCTCCCACATATTCTATGAAGATCTTTATTAGTCAAACCGCATAACAACATACGTTGTTCCATTTGTCATCGGTATGTTACTTGCCCAAGATTCGATCGTCGGTATCTCAATACCTAGTTCAATCTCATTACCGGCAAGTCTCTTTACTCGTCCCATAATACACCATCCCGCAACTAACTCATTAATTGCAATGCTTGCAAGGCTTTAAGTGATGTGCATTACCGAGTGGGCCTAGAGATACCTCTCCAACAATCGGAGTGACAAATCCTAATCTCGAAATACGCCAACCCAACAAGTACCTTCAGAGACACCTGTAGAGCACCTTTATAATCACCCAGTTACGTTGTGACGTTTGGTAGCACACAAAGTGTTCCTCTGGTAAACGGGAGTTGCATAATCTCATAGTCATAGGAACATGTATAAGTCATGAAGAAAGCAATAGCAACATACTAAACGATTGATTGCTAAGCTAACGGAATGGGTCAAGTCAATCACATCATTCTCCTAGTGATGTGATCCCGTTAATCAAATGACAACTCATGTCTATGGCTAGGAAACTTAACCATCTTTGATCAACGAGCTAGTCAAGTAGAGGCATACTAGTGACACTCTGTTTGTCTATGTATTCACACATGTACTAAGTTTCCAGTTAATACAATTCTAGCATGAATAATAAACATTTATCATGATATAAGGAAATAAATAATAACTTTATTATTGCCTCTAGGGCATATTTCCTTCAGTCTCCCACTTGCACTAGAGTCAATAATCTAGATCACATCGCCATGTGATTTAACATCAATAGTTCACATCACCATGTGATTAACACCCATAGTTCACATCGTCATGTGACCAATACCCAAAGGGTTTACTAGAGTCAATAATCTAGTTCACGTCGCTATGTGATTAACACCCAAAGAGTACTAAGGTGTGATCATGTTTTGCTTGTGAGAGAAATTTAGTCAACGGGTCTGCCACATTCAGATCCGTATGTATTTCGCAAATTTCTATGTCAACAATGCTCTACATGGAGCCACTCTAGCTAATTGCTCCCACTTTCAATATGTATCCAGATTGAGACTTAGAGTCATCTGGATCAGTGTCAAAACTTGCATCGACGTAACCCTTTACGATGAGCCTTTTGTCACCTCCATAATCGAGAAACATATCCTTATTCCACTAAGGATAATTTTGACCATTGTCCAGTGATCTACTCCTAAATCACTATTGTACTCCCTTGCTAAACATAGTGTAGGGTATACAATAGTTCTGGTACACAGCATGTCATACTTTATAGAACCTATGGCCAAGTCATAGGCAATGACTTTCATTCTCTTTCTATCTTCTGCCGTGGTCGAGCTTTGAGTCTTACTCAATTTCACACCTTGTAACACAGGCAAGAACTCTTTCTTTGATTGTTCCATTTTGAACTACTTCAAAATTTTGTCAAGGTATGTACTCATTGAAAAAACTTATAAAGCGTCTTGATCTATCTCTATAGATCTTGATGCTCAATATGTAAGCAGCTTCACCGAGATCTTTCTTTGAAAAACTCTTTCAAACACTCCTTTATGTTTTGCAGAATAATTCTACATTATTTCCGATCAACAATATGTCATTCACATATACTTATCAGAAATGTTGTAGTGCTCCCACTCACTTTCTTGTAAATACAGGCTTCACCGCAAGTCTGTATAAAACTATATCCTTTGATCAACTTATCAAAGCATATATTCCAACTCCGAGATGCTTGCACCAGTCCATAGATGGATCGCTGGAGCTTGCATATTTTGTTAGAACCTTTAGGATTGACAAAACTTTCTGGTTGCATCATATACAACTCTTCATTAATAAATCCATTAAGGAATGCAGTTTTGTTTATCCATTTGCCAAATTTCATAAAATACGGCAATTGCTAACATGATTCGGACAGACTTAAGCATAGATACGAATGAGAAACTCTCATCACAGTCAACACCTTGAACTTGTCGACAACCTTTTTGCGATAATTCTAGCTTTGTAGATAGTAACACTACTATAAGCGTCCGTCTTCCTCTTGAAGATCCATTTAATCTCAATGGCTCACCGGTCATTGGGCAAGTCAATCAAAGTCTATACTTTGTTCTCTTAGATGGATCCCATCTCAGATTTCATGGCCTCAAGCCATTTCGCGGAATCTGGGCTCATCATCGCTTCCTCATAGTTCGTAGGTTTATCATGGTCAAGTAACATGACTTCCAGAACAGGATTACCGTACTACTCTGGTGCGGATTGTACTCTGGAAGCCTACGAGGTTCTGTAGTAACTTGATCTGAAGTTTCATGATCATCATCATTAGCTTCCTCACTAATTGGTGTAGAAATCACTGGAACTAATTTCTGTGATGAACTACTTTCCAATTCGGGAGAAGGTACAATTACCTTATCAAGCTCTACTTTCCTCCCACTCACTTCTTTCGAGAGAAACTCCTTCTCTAGAAAGGATCCATTTTTAGCAACGAATGTCTTGCCTTCGGATCTGTGATCGAAGGTGTACCCAACAGTCTCCTTTGGGTATCCTATGAAGACACATTTCTCCGATTTGGGTTTGAGCTTATCATGCTGAAACTTTTTCACATAAGCATCGCAACCCCAAACTTTAAGAAACGACAGCTTAGGTTTATTGCTAAACCATAGTTCATACGGTGTCGTCTCAATGGATTTTGATGGTGCCCTAT
Organism: Triticum aestivum; assembly: GCF_018294505.1. NCBI lineage: Eukaryota > Viridiplantae > Streptophyta > Magnoliopsida > Poales > Poaceae > Triticum > Triticum aestivum. The sequence continues at coordinate 251,427,402 of NC_057813.1, forward strand.
TTAACGTGAATGCAGCCATCTCTAATGCATAACCCCAAAACGATAATGGTAAATCAGTAAGAGACATCATAGATCGCACCATATCCAATAAAATGCGGTTACGATGCTCGGACACACCATAACGTTGTGGTGTTCCGGGTGGCATGAGATGTGAAACTATTCCACATTGTTTTAATTGAAGACCAAACTCGTAACTCAAATATTCGTCTCCGCGATCAGATCGCAGAAACTTTATTTTCTTGTTACGACGATTTTTCCACTTCACTCTGAAATTCTTTGAACCTTTCAACTATTTCAGACTTATGTTTCATCAAGTAGATATACCCATATCTGCTCAAATCATCTTGTGAATGTCAAAAAATAATGATACTTGCCACGAGCATCAACACTCATTGGATCGCATACATCGGTATGTATTATTTCCAATAAGTCAGTAGCTTGTTCCATTGTTCCGGAGAACGGAGTTTTAGTCATCTTGCCCAAAAGGCACGGTTCGCAAGCATCAAATGATTCATAACCAAGTGATTCAGAAAATCCATCTTTATGGAGTTTCTTCATGCGCTTTACACCGATATGACCCAAACGGCAGTGCCACAAATAAGTTGCACTATCATTATTAACTTTGCATCTTTTGGCATCAATATTATGAATATGTGTATCACTACGATCGAGATCCAACAAACTATTTTCATTGGGTGTATAACCATCGAAGGTCTTATTCATGTAAACAGAATAACAATTATTCTTTAACTTCAAATGAATAACTGTATCACAATAAACATGATCAAATCATATTCATGCTCAACGCAAACGCCAAATAACATTCATTTAGGTTTAACTCTAATCCCGAAAGTATAGGGAGTGTGCAATGATGATCATATCAATCTTGGAACCACTTCCAACACACATCATCACTTCACCCTCAACTAGTCTCTGTTTATTCTGTAACTCCTGTTTCGAGTTACTAATTTTTAGCAACCAAACAAGTATCAAATACTAAGGGGCTACTATAAATACTAGTAAGGTACACATCAATAACCTGTATATCAAATATACCCTTGTTCATTTTGCCATCCTTCTTATCCACCAAATATTTAGGGCATTTCCGCTTCCAGTGACCATTTCCTTTGCAGTGTAAGCAGTCAGTTTCAGGCTTTGGTCCAGCTTTGGGCTTCTTCACGGGAGTGACAACTTGCTTGTCATTCTACTTGAAGTTCCCTTTCTTGAAACTAGTGGTCTTTTCAATCATCAACACTTGATGCTTTTTCTTGATTTCTACCTTCGTCGATTTCAACATCACGAAGAGCTCGGGAATCGTTTTCGTCATCCCTTGCATACTATAGTTCATCACGAAGTTCTAGTAACTTAGTGATGGTGACTAGAGAATTCTGTCAATCACTATCTTATCTGGAAGATTAACTCTCACTTGATTCAAGCGATTGAAGTACCCAGACAATCTGAGCACATGCTCACTAGTTGAGCGATTCTCCTCCATCTTTTAGCTATAGAACTTGTTGGAGACTTCATATCTCTCAACTCGGGTATTTGCTGGAAATATTAACTTCAACTCCTGGAACATCTCATATGGTCCATGACGTTCAAAATGTCTTTGAAGTCCCGATTCTAAGCCGTTTAAGCATGGTGGACTAAACTATCAAGTAGTCATCATTTTGAGCTAGCCATTCGTTCATAATGTCTGCATCTGCTCCTGCAATAGGTTTGTCACCTAGTGGTGCATCAAGGACATAATTCTTCTGTGCAGCAATGAGGATAAACCTCAGATCACGGATCCAATCCGCATCATTGCTACTAACATCTTTCAACACACTTTTCTCTAGGAACATATCAAAATAAACATATGAAAGCAACAACGCGAGCTATTGATCTACAACATAATTTGCAAAATACTACCAGGACTAAGTTCATGATAAATTTAAGTTCAATTAATTATATTACTTAAGAACTCCCACTTAGACAGACATCCCTCTAATCATCTAAGTGATCACGTGATCCAAATCAACTAAACCATAACTGATCATCATGTGAAATGGAGTAGTTTTCAATGGTGAACATCACTATGTCGATCATATCTACTATATGATTCATGCTCGACCTTTCGGTCTCAGTGTTCCGAGGCCATATCTGCATATGCTAGGCTCGTCAAGTTTAACCTGAGTATTCTACGTGTGCAAAATTGGCTTGCACCCATTGTAGATGGACGTAGAGCTTATCACACCCGATCATCACGTGGTGTCTGGGAACGATGAACTTTGGCAATGGTGCATACTCAGGGAGAACACTTTTTTATCTTGAAATTTAGTGAGAGATCATCTTATAATGCTACCGTCGATCAAAGCAAGATAAGATGCATAAAAGATAAACATCACATGCAATCAATATAAGTGATATGATATGGCCATCATCATCTTGTGCTTGTGATCTCCATCTCCGAAGCACCTCCATGATCACCATCGTCACCGGCGCGACACATTGATCTCCATCGTAGCATCATTGTCGTCTCGCCAATTTTATGCTTCTACGACTATCGCTACCGCTTAGTGATAAAGTAAAGCATTACAGGGCGGTTGCATTGTACAATAAAGCGACAACCATATGGCTCCTGCCAGTTGCCGATAACTTAGTTACAAAACATGATCATCTCATACAATAAAATATAGCATCATGTCTTGACCATATCACATCACAACATGCCCTGCAAAAACAAGTTAGACGTCCTCTACTTTGTTGTTGCAAATTTTACCTGGCTGCTATGGGCTTAGCAAGAACCGTTCCTACCTACACATCAAAACCACAACGATAGTTTGTCAAGTTGGTGTTGTTTTAACCTTCGCAAGGACCGGGCGTAGCCACACTCGGTTCAACTAAAGTTGGAGAAACTGACACCCACTAGTCACCTGTGTGCAAAGCATGGCGGTAAAAACAGTCTCGCGTAAGCGTACGCGTAATGTCAGTCCGAACCGCTTCATCCAACAATATCGCCGAACCAAAGTATGACATGCTGGTAAGCAGTATGACTTGTATCGCCCACAACTCACTTGTGTTCTACTCGTGTGTTGGGGATATAACTATTTGTGTAAGCTGTCCAGGAGGGGCCGGGTTACGCAAAGAAGACTCACCAGAAAGAAGCCCAAGATCAAGCATGAAGATGGCGGTTCAATAAAGGGCTTAAGGCCCACAGGCGACTTAAGGCCCATTGTAGTAAATCGCCACAGTAGCATGACTTGTATCGTAAGGTAGATTTAACTAGTCACCGAGCCAGACATTGTTTATAAGCCGGCCGGGACTCTGTAAGCCACAGGGCGTCAACCCAATGTATATAAGGGGACGACCTGCTGGCGGCATAGGGCAAGAAACAACTCATCGAGAGCCGGGCATAGCGTATCTCGCTCCCTGGTCATCGAAACATCAATACCAACCCAACTAGACGTAGGCCTTACCTTCACCGTAAGGGGCCGAACTAGTATAAAACCTCTCGTGTCCTCTGTCCCGATTAACCCCTTCAAGCTTCCTAGTTGCGATGGCTCCACAACTAAGTCCTTTCACGAGGACATCTGGCATGACAATTCCACGACAGTTGGCACCCACCATGGGGCCAGCGCACAGTGGATTTGAGTTCTTGAAGGGCAACTTCGAAGGGCTCAAGGGATACGTAGTGGGCCGGATGACCAAGAGTCGTCGCGGCAAGATCTACATCGACGACGAAGGCTGGGGCCCCGACGCCGGCTCAATCGAGTACGGGTACCGGGTCCCCTTCGGCGGAATCCACGTCTTCATCGGCCGGATCGGAGAGCCGGGCCCTGAGCTGGACAGCTGCACCGACCTCATCGAGACGGCTCAGCATGCGAGAAAGACCCGAGCTCAACCCGTCATGAAGCGTGCTTTCGTGGGCTGCATCCATGAAGAGGAACTTTCTGAAGGATCTGAAGATGGTGGTGAGATGGCCGTCCTTTCAGGCGATGATTCGTCCGCCGGTTCAACAGATTTGTTGTACCAAGTGGAAGACGGCGTGCTCGGGGGCTGTTTCGATGGCATCAGTATTCTGGACCCCTGTGAGCCGCCGAGATAGGCAGGAGTCTTCATGGCTGGGACTCAGCCCAGTTCAAACTCTACAGCTGCTGCAGCAATAACATCCGGGACAGGAGTGGCCGGGGCAGGAGGCCCTGCACGCCCGTTGGCTCAGGTGCTGATAGAGCTCATGGACAAGCTTACGGCCCTGTTAACCGCCATGGTTATCCCTGCAAACAAAGATGAGCATGACGCGGAGGTGGCACGGGTGCGTGAGAAAATAGCTCAGGCCAAGGAGGCCTTAGCAGCCGAGGACACTAGATTAGCCGCGGAGCGGGCGGCTCTAGATGCCCGGGCGCAGCGGCTACAGTCAGAAGCTTACCAGCTCACGATGAGCTTAAACGCGTCCAATGAGGTGATGAGGAGGAGACATCAGAAAACCCAGTCCCGTTTACCTCCGAATTACGACCCTCGTGTTCTTTTTGCTACACCCGGAGCCGGCCCAAGTAACCCGCCAGATGCCAATCAGTTTATGACAGCCGGAGTAGGAGGAACGGCTCAGCCTCGAGAGATGCCACCTCCTCACGTGAGCATGGCACCACCGCGTTACGTGCCGATACCTCCGGGTCACTTTTCCAACCCCATGGAGAATTTAATCGCGGCTTCAACGCGCTTGGCGGCTCTGCCCATGGACGGTGATGACCCGACAGCGGAGGAGACCAAGAGGGTCAGAGAGCTTCTCCAGACGGCCCTGGCTCAGCAAGAGACCTATTCTTACAGCAGGGACAGGATTCATTCAACTCCTCCGCCTTGGTTAGCACCGCCTCGTCAGAACCGGAGCCCGAGTTACAGCATGCCCATGGAGTCTGAAGCTTTTTCAAGCAACGCCCAACGCCGTAACCAACACGGAGGCTATAACCCGGTGCAAGACTGAGTAAGTCAAGAGAACGAGCGGGCAGCTCAGCTGGTGGCGCAACAGGCGGTTCATTAGGATTTCCCAGAGTATCCAAGGACTTCTGTTGAGGCGGGAGTAGCCACTAGAACCGGTGGTGTTCCTTGTTTAGTACCGGCTTTGCGCAACGTGCGCCTGCCCAAGGACTTCAAGGGACCTCGAAAGGTGCCGAATTACACGGCCGACTTGCAGCCCGGAGCTTGGATCGAAAGTTATGAGATGGCCATGGAGTTATTGGAAGTCAGCAACGCAGCAATGGCTAAGTACTTCACCATGATGTTAGATGGAACGGCCCGGTCATGGTTAAAAGGTTTGCCACCCAATTCCATTGACTCATGGGCGGAGTTAAAAGCCCGTTTCATCCAGAACTTCAAGGACACCTGCAAGCAATCTATGTCGATCATGGACTTGACGAATTGTAAGCAGGAGGAGGGTGAATCCACCACTCATTGGGTACGCCGGGTCAAGGAAATAATACATTCATCCGACAAGATGGATGACGGCTCTGCAGTCCTCATGTTGGAGAAGAATTGCCGCTATGAGCCGCTGAGGCAGAAACTGGGGTGCCTTAAACGTGACTGCAATGATATGGGTACACTGATGGCGGCTTTAGTCAAATATGCCGATTCTGATAGTACCAAGGATCCCGCGTCTGATGATGAGAAGACAGGGAAGGGAAAGAGGAACGGCAATGGAAAGGGTCAGCAGCATAACCCGATGAATCAAAGCGGCAACAAGCGTAAGGCGGAAGGTAACCCGGAGTTTGTAGCCAATGTTAATGCACAGGGCAATAATCAGAGACGTAAGGGCAGGCCGCCCCCTCGGTCTGGCGGGTCAGGCCCATCTCTTGAGCAGTTACTTAATGAGCCTTGCCCGAGACACGGCACCCGGGAACGACCCGCTACCCACTTATGGAAAGATTGCGTGATCATGAAGGCTTTTAAGAATTCCAATACGTTTGGTGACAACTCCGGGTCTGGCGGCGGCTCGGGAGCTGGCGGTTTTCATAGCCCGGGCAGCGGTTCAAACTCCGGCTTTCTGGGACATCCATGCAGTAATAATCAGCAGCAGTCTGGTCAAGGAGGGCAACAGCAACAGCAGTCGGGTTATCAAAGCCATCCAAAACAGTTGAGCAGTGGGCAGTATCACGTGTTTACCACTAGCTTATGCAAACGTGACCAGAAGGTTCATAAGAGGGTCGTGAATTCTATTGAGCCGGCAATTCCTCGTTATTTGAGGTGGTCAGAATAACCCATTATATGGAGCAGAGAGGATCACCCTCCACGGGTCGATAATCCGGGTCAATTAGCCTTGGTGGTAGCACCTCAGGTTGGTGGGTATAAATTCACTAAGGTACTCATGGACGGAGGTAGCAGCATCAATATCCTCTACTATGAGACCTTTCAACGCATGGGGTTGACTGAGAAGAATTTGAGAACATCCAACACTGTTTTCCATGGGGTGGTTCCGGGCAAGTCAGCTTACCCAGTTGGCAAGATTGAATTGGAGGTGGCCTTTGGAGATGAGCATGATTCCAGGGCTGAGAAATTGACGTTTGAAGTGGTTAAAATCAGGAGTCCATATCACGCTCTGTTTGGGCGACCGGCTTATGCTAAGTACATGGCACGACCGTGTTACGTTTATTTACAGCTGAAGATGTCGGGTTACAAGGGCACCATCACTGTTCATGGGAGCCGAAAGGTGGCCTTGGAGTGTGAAGAAGGTGACGCGGCTTACGTTGAGTCTGCCTGTGCTGCGGAGGAGCTCAAATTTTATCAAGACAATGTTGACCCGACAGATATGACCTCCCTAAAGAAGCCAACTACTGAGCATGACCCAGCGTTGAAGTTTAAATCGGCCGCTGAGACGAAGCTTGTTGACTTTACCCCAGGAGATGCTTCTAAGCAGTTCAGTATTAGTGCCAATTTGGATCCCAAATAGGAAAGCGCGCTCATCGAGTTCATCCGTGAGAACCGGGACATCTTTGCATGGAAACCTTCTGACATGCCGGGTGTACCGAGGGAACTCGCTGAGCACACTCTCAATATTGATCTGAAGTATAAGCCGGCCAGGCAGTTTCTCCGATGGTTCAACGAAGAGAGACGGAAAGCTATTGGGGAAGAGGTCGCCCGGCTCTTAGCGGCCGGGTTTATTGTTGAAGTTTTTCACCCGGAATGGTTGGCTAACCCGGTGCTTGTACTCAAGAAGAACGGCACTTGGCGGATGTGTGTGGATTACACGGACTTAAACAAGGCCTGTTCGGCTGATCCCTTTGCTCTCCCCCGTATTGATCAAATCATTGATGCTATGGCGGGTTGTGGACGATTGAGCTTCTTGGATGCTTACTCTGGTTATCATCAGATCAAAATGGCAGTTAAGGACCAGGAGAAGACAGCTTTCATCACTCCGTTTGGAGCCTTCTGTTATGTATCTATGTCGTTTGGAGTCAAAAGTGCCCAGGCGACTTATCAGCGATCTATACAGAACTATTTGCACGATCAAATTGGGCGTAATGTTCATGCTTATGTAGATGACATCGTGGTGAAGTCCAGAGAAAGGGAAACCTTGATATCTGACTTGAAAGAGACCTTTGATAATCTCCGGGTTCACAAGATGATGCTTAACCCGGCCAAGTGTGTGTTTGGTGTACCTGCAGGCAAGCTCTTGGGTTTTCTGGTATCAAACAGAGGCATTGAAGCTAATTCGGAGAAGATTAAGGTGATTACCTCTCTGGCTAAGCCGGCGTGCATCAATGATGTTGAGCGATTGGCGGGTCGCGTCGCTGCTTTAAAGCCGGTTCATAAGCCGGTTAGGTGAGAAGGCCCTACCGTTGTATCAAATGATGAAGAAGGCAGACACTTTTGTCTAGAGCGATGTCGCTGATGCTGCTTTTGAGGACTTGAAAAGACAATTGTCTGAACCACCGGTTCTCGCGGCTTCCAATTGAATAAAGAGCCTTTGTTGTTATATGTGACTGCCAATTCACGAGCCGTCAGTGTGGCCATTTTGGTGGAGCGTAAGGAGGATGGCAAGGAGTATCCGGTTCAGCGGTCGGTTTATTATGTCAGTGAGGTACTCATTGAGTCTAAGCAAAGATATCCACATTGGTAGAAACTCGTTTACGGAGTGTTTATGGCCAACCGGAAGTTAAAGCAGTACTTTCAAAGTCATCCTATAACTGTGGTAAGTTCTGCCCCTTCGGGAGACATCATCCAGAATAGGGAGGCCATAGGACGAGTCGCCAAGTGGGCTATTGAGCTTGGACCTCATGGTTTGAAGTACATGCCACGTACTGCTATTAAGTCTCAGGCCTTGGTGGACTTTATCAATGATTGGACAGAGTTGCAGGCACCTGAGGAGAAGCCAGATAACACATATTGGACTATTCACTTTGACGGGTCCAGGCAGCTAGAAGGCTCGGGGGCTGGAGTGGTTTTAACTTCCCCTCGAGGTGACAAATTTTGTTATGTACTCCGGCTTATGTTTCCATGTACTAACAATGCAGCTGAGTACGAGGCCTTACTCCATGGTCTCCGGATGGCCAAGGAGATGAACTTAAGCCGGGTAAGGTGTCTGGGTGACTCAGATCTCGTGGCTCAACAGGTGTCAGGCAAGTGGGATTCCAAGGATCCTCTCATGGCGGCTTATCGTCGTGAAGTAGATGCTGTGGCTGGACATTTCAAGGGTTATCAAGTGGAGCACATTGATCGAAGGAAGAATGAGGCGGCTGATGCTTTAAGCCGGCTGGGATCTCAACGTAAGCCGGTGCCACCTAACACCTTTCTTGATGTTTTGCATAACCCTTCTGTCAAGGTGCCTACCGAGGAAGAACTAGCGGTGCCAGACCCGGAGGCACAACTGGTGGCGGCTCTTCATGTCATCCCGGATTGGACAGTGCCTTATTTGGCTTACATGACCCGGGGTGAGTTACCTGAGGATGATACCTTGGCAAGACAAATTATCAGGTGTTCCAAGTCCATAACGATTGTTAATGGCGAGTTACACCATCTAAGTGTCACTGGGGCGTTTCAACGCTGTGTGTCGCCTATAGAAGGCCAAGAAATACTCCGTGAGATCCATGAAGGGGATTGTGGCCATCATGCCGGGTCAAAATCTCTCGTAGCCAAAGCTTTCCGTCATGGTTTCTATTGGCTGACGGCTCATGCTGATGCGGAGGATTTGGTCAGCAAATGTGATGGTTGTCAAAAGTTCTCACGACGAGCTCATGTGCCGGCTCAAGAATTGAGGATGATCCTAATCACTTGGCCGTTCGCGGTCTGGGGCTTGACATGGTTGACATGGTTGACCTTTCAAAAGGTCTAAGGATAAAAAGACACATCTGCTGGTGGCAGTGGACAAGTTTACCAACTGGGTTGAGGCAGAGCCGGTCAGTAAGTGTGACGCAGCCACGGTGGTTCAGTTCATGAAAAAGGTGATTTTTCGTTTTGGCTTCCCACATAGCATCATAACTGACAATGGCACTAATCTCTCTAAAGGTGCCATGGAAGAGTTCTGTCAAAGAGAACATATCCGGCTTGACGTTTCGGCTGTTGCTCATCCCCAGTCCAATGGTCAGGCAGAAAGAGCTAATCAAGAGATCCCTAGAGGCATCAAGCCCCGGCTTTTAGTCCCTTTATAGCGGACTCCGGGTTGTTGGGTAGAGGAGTTACCCTCCGTGTTATGGAGCATCAACACTACGCCTAACAGATCTATGGGATATACACCTTTCTTCATGGTCTATGGAGCAGAGGCAGTTCTGCCAAGTGACATATGACATGACTCGCCCCGTGTGGTGGCTTATGTTGAGGCGGATAACGAAAAGGCTCGACAGGAGGCACTTGACCTATTGTATGAGGAGCGAGACTTGGCAATAGCCTGCTCGGCAATTTACCAGCAGGACCTGCGCCGCTATCACAGCCACCGGGTTAGGAGCAGAGCTTTTCAGGAAGGCGACTTGGTGCTCCGGCTCATCCAGGATCAATCTGGCATGCACAAGCTATCTCCGCCTTGTGAAGGACCCTTTGTGGTCAGCAAGAATCTAAACAACGGGTCATACTACCTCATTGATGTTCAAGAGCACAAAGACTCACGTAAATCAGTGGAGGAGACTCGCCGGCCATGGAATATTGCTCATCTACGGCCCTACTATACTTAAAAGCCTTCGGCTCTTAAGATGTATATACGTTTGATGATGTACATATTATATAAAGTAATAAGGCAGGACCTCTGTCCTTTTTTCCATAAAGATTGTGTTTATGTCTTCTTATCAGGTGATGGACACTGCCAACAGGGACCGGATCATATTTGAATCCGGCTTTCCCTTTGGTCCGGCTTATGATCATATCTGAATCTAGCTGTGGTCACTTGGGGGCTTCCTGTTCAAACATAGGTCGTATTCGAACCAAAGAGAACATAGCTGTCGATACCCACTTGATCGGCATACTACCAAACCTACTTGGGTGCTTCTTGATCATATTTGAATCATAGCTTAACCCCTTTAGGTCTGACATGGATCGTATTCGAATCAGCGTCATTAAACAACTTTTATGGTCACTTGGGGGCTTCTGTTCAAACATAGGCCGTATTCGAACCAAAGAGAACATAGCTGTCGATACCCACTTGATCGGCATCGCCAAAGCCACTGGGGGCTATATGATCGTATCCGAATCTTAGCTTAACCCCTTTGGGACGGTTCTCTGATCGTATTCGAATCAGGAGCCTGTGAGCATTGCTTCAACTATATTTGAACATTCTTGAGGAGATGAGTCTTGGTTCTTCCGGTTCAGTATTGACTACCCCAAGTCCTACAAGTGCCAGGTACATATGAACCGGGAAGGTTACCAAAGGATTCGCAGGTATGATATTATGATTATAAGTAATCCTAAATCGGCCTGTATATGACGTTTTTGTGCTACGTTCCGGGTTATCAAATACTTTATAAACCCCTGGCGTAGTAAACCGCCCAAGAGAGTTTGTTTGTTTTGTGTGTAGAGTAAGGCAAGGAAAATTTAACTTCAAGGAGACAAAATGGTCAACATAAGCTAGGGATATAGGCTAATGGCGGCTTATGAAATCGTTAAACATGCACGAAGGCATGACAAACATTGAGAGGTTTTTCTTATCCTGTTACAAGACTCCCTGAGTCTGAATAAGTGGAGCATTGTTTTTTGCAAGACACCTGGCGATTCACTCCTTCAGCGGACTTGAAGTCTCCGGGTTATCTTTCTCCGCTTCTCCATCGGCTGTTTTGTCCTGGAAAGTTGACGAGGCCCAGTCAATGCCGCTCAAACCTTCAAACTCAACTTCATCATCTATTAAACCGGCTGGGTCCACTTCAGGGGCAAAAGTATGCTTACGAATTAGAGGGATCGGGCTGACTTCATCATATGGAATGTTTGGAATTCTCCGGTTCTCGCTGTCATAACCCGGCGAATACTTAGTAAGGTCAGTATCGTTCCCAATAAGGGTCGCCACGGGACGTATGAATTTGACACAGGCGGTGAAGTCATGATCATCAAATACAGTATCGTCCTCCTTCAGACTTGGGTATCCAAGGGCAAGGTCGGCCGGATCTAGCTCTGGAAGCCATGCTTTCACCCGGATCAATGCGGCTACAGCTCCGGCTCTTGAGGATGCCCGCCTTAAATCTTGGATCCGCTGAGGTAACACAGCGAGGCACTTCAACACATCTTGCAGAAGGCGGGGAGGGGTATTGGATAAGGCTACAACGGCCAAGGCACGTTGTGATCCGGTGTACAGCTGCTCCACTAGAGTGTAAACCGCCTTAAGTTTAATCAGCATGTTTTGCTTAAGGTTGGTGCTCCTGGGGCCTGTGTTCACCAATAGAAAGTGAGCCGGAGATAGCAATTACAATAATCATCAAAGAAAAGATTACAATATTTGAGGTTCTATAAAATAACTCACCAAAGATGGCTGAGACCATCTGAGATATCTGCCGTTTTAAGTCAGACAGCTCGGTTGTTGCTTCTGCAAGAGATGCTTCTGCTGTCTCGGCTCGGGTCACCAGTGAAGCCTTCTCATCAGCCCAGATTTTCTTCTCTGACTCAAAATTTTTCTTCAATTTCTCTTGTTCAGAGACACTGAATTCAAATTTGGAGTTGGCTTTTTGAGTTTCAAGTTCTTGAGTTTCTAGCCGGCTCTTCAGGACAGCAAGCTCTGACTCAAATTGACTTATGGTGGCCTGCATCGATACCGGGTTATGGTAAGAATCATGGTAAGATAATATTAAAGTCCCAAGTACTTTGCAAGCAAAGGTTCTTGACCCTTGGGGGCTAATGTATGCTGAAGAATTTTTTTTCTACCATGCCGGGTCACACATATTAAGTCTCAAGCACTTCACAAGTAAAGATACTCGACACTTGGGGGCTAATGTGTATCGCAAATTTAAACTATCAAGTTATAACCAGGGTTAAAAATATTCTCTTTAAACCGGGCAAACTAACAGTAAAGCAGATTTCTAAGTCTACAGCATATTTATTCATAAGCAATAGACTTGGGGGCTGGTACAGTAAGTAAGATTCAGGAAAATAGCATAAGTTATACCTCCGATTTGTGATGTATTTGTTGTTGGGGAACGTAGCAGAAATTCAAAATTTTCCTACGCGTATCACCAAGATCTATCTATGGAGAGACCAGCAACGAGTAGAAGGGAGAGGAGAGTTTGCATCTACATACCCTTGTAGATTGCTAAGCGGAAGCGTTCAAGTGAACGGGGTTGATGGAGTCGTACTCGTCGTGATTCAAATCACCGATGATCCTAGTGCCGAACGGACGGCACCTCCGCGTTCAACACACGTACAGCCGGTGACGTCTCCCACGCCTTGATCCAGCAAGGAGAGAGGGAGAGGTTGAGGAAGACTCCATCCAGCAGCAGCACTACAGCGTGGTGGTGATGGAGGAGCGTGGCAATCCTGCAGGGCTTCGCCGAGCACCTACGGGAGAGGAGATGTGTCACGGGAGGGAGAGGGAGGCAACCAAAGGCCTTAGGTCTGATTGCTCCTCCTTTTCCCCACTATATATAGGGCCAAGGGAGAGGGGGGAGGCGCAGCCTTGCCCCCTCCTCCAAGGAAGGGGTGCGGCTAAGGATGGGGAGGAGTCCATCCTCCCCAAGGCACCTCGGAGGTGCCTTCCCCCTTTAGGACTCTCCCTTTTTTTCCTTCTCTTGGCGCATGGGCCTCTTGGGGCTGGTGCCCTTGGCCCATGTAGGCCAAGGCGCACCCCCTACAGCCCATGTGGCCCCCCGGGGCAGGTGGCCCCACCCGGTGGGCCCCCGGGACCCTTCCGGTGGTCCCGGTACAATACCGATGACCCCGAAACTTGTCCCGATGGCCGAAACAGGACTTCCTATATATAAATCTTTACCTCCGGACCATTCCGGAACTCCTCGTGACGTCCGGGATCTCATCCGGGACTCCGAACAACATTCGGTAACCACATACAAGCTTCCTTTATAACCCTAGCGTCATCGAACCTTAAGTGTGTAGACCCTACGGGTTCGGGAGACATGCAGACATGACCGAGACGTTCTCCGGTCAATAACCAACAGCGGGATCTGGATACCCATGATGGCTCCCACATGTTCCACGATGATCTCATCGGATGAACCACGATGTCAAGGACTCAATCGATCCCGTATTCAATTCCCTTTGTCTAGCGGTATTTTACTTGCCCGAGATTCGATCGTCGGTATCAAATACCTTGTTCAATCTCGTTATCGGCAAGTCACTTTACTCGTTCCGTAACACATCATCCCGTGATCAACTCCTTGGTCACATTGCGCATATGATGATGTCCTACCGAGTGGGCCCAGAGATACCTCTCCGTTTACACGGAGTGACAAATTCCAGTCTCGATCCGCATAAAACAATAGATACTTTCGGAGATACCTGTAGTGCACCTTTATAGTCACCCAGTTACGTTGTGACGTTTGATACACCCAAAGCACTCCTACGGTATCCAGGAGTTACACGATCTCATGGTCAAAGGAAGAGATACTTGACATTGGCAAAGCTCTAGCAAACGAACTACACGATCTTTGTGCTAGTCTTAGGATTGGGTCTTGTCCATCACATCATTCTCCTAATGATGTGATCCCGTTATCAACGACATCCAATGTCCATAGCCAGGAAACCATGACTATCTGTTGATCACAACGAGCTAGTCAACTAGAGGCTCACTAGGGACATATTGTGGTCTATGTATTCACACGTGTATTACGATTTCCGGATAATACAGTTATAGCATGAATAAAAGACAATTATCATGAACAAGGAAATATAATAATAATACTTTTATTATTGCCTCTAGGGCATATTTCCAACAGTCTCCCACTTGCACTAGAGTCAATAATCTAGTTCACATCGCCATGTGATTAACACTCACAGGTCACATCGCCATGTGACTAATACCCAAGAGTTTACTAGAGTCAGTAGTCTAGTTCACATCACTATGTGATTAACACTCAATGAGTTTTATGTTTGATCATGTTGCTTGTGAGAGAGGTTTTAGTCAACGGGTCTGAACCTTTCAGATCCGTGTGTGCTTTACAAATCTCTATGTCATCTCCTAGATGCAGCTACCACGCTCTATTTGGAGCTATTCCAAACAACTGTTCTACTTGGAGCTATTCTAAATTATTGCTCCATTATATGTATCCGGTCTCTCTACTCAGAGCTATCCGGATAGGTGTCAAGCTTGCATCGTCGTAACCTTTACGACGAACTCTTTTACCACCTCCATAATCGAGAAAATTCCTTAGTCCACTAGTTACTAAGGATAACTTTGACCGCTGTCCTGTGATCCATTCATGGATCACTCTTGTACCCCTTGACTGACTCATGGCAAGGCACACTTCGGTGCGGTACACAACATAGCATACTGTAGAGCCTACGTCTAAAGCATAGGGGACGACCTTCGTCCTTTCTCTCTTTTCTGCCGTGGTCGAGCTTTAAGTCTTAACTTCGTACCTTACAACTCAGGCAAGAACTCCTTCTTTGACTGGTCCATCTTGAACACCTTCAAGATCATGTCAAGGTATGTGCTCATTTGAAAGTATTATTAAGCATTTTGATCTATCCTTATAGATCTTGATGCTCAATGTTCAAGTAGCTTAATCCAGGCTTTCCATTGAAAAACACTTTCAAAATAACCCTATATGCTTTCCAGAAATTCTACGTCATTTCTGATCATCAATATGTCAACAACATATACTCATCAGAAATTCTATAGTGCTCCCACTCACTTCTTTGGAAATACAAGTTTCTCATAAACTTTGTATAAATCCTAAATCTTTGATCATCTCATCAAAGCGTACATTCCAACTCCGAGATGCTTACTCCAGTCCTTAGAAGGATCGCTGGAGCTAGCATACCTTTTAGCATCCTTAGGATCGACAAAACTTTTCTGATTGTATTGCATACAACCTTTCCTTACGAAAACTAGTAAGGAAACTTGTCTTGACATCCATCTGCCAGATTTCATAAATGCAGCTAATGCTAACATGATTCCGACGGACTTTAAGCATCGCTACGAGTGAGAAAATCTCATCGTAGTCAACTCCTTGAACTTGTCGGAAAACACTTCGCCACAAGTCGAGCTTCATAGATGGTGACATTACCATCCACGTCCGTCTTCTTCTTAAAAGATCCATTTATCTCAATGGCTTGCCGATCATCGGGCAAGTCCACCAAAGTCCATGCTTTGTTCTGATATATGGATACTATCTCGGATTTCATGGCTTCTAACCATTTGTCGGAATTCGGTCCCACCATCGCTTCTCCATAGCTCGTAGGTTCATTGTTGTCTAGCAACATGACTTCCAAGACAGGATCACCTTACCACTCCGAAGTAGTACGTGTCCTTGTCGTCCTACGAGTTTTGGGAGTGACTTGATCCGAAGTTTCATGATCAATATCATAAGCTTCCACTTCAATTGGTGTAGGTGCCACAGGAACAACTTCCTGTGCCCTGCCACACACTAGTTGAAGAGACGGTTCAATAACCTCATCAAGTCTCCACCATCCTCCCACTCAACTCTTTCGAGAGAAACCTTTCCTCGAGAAAGGACCCAATTCAAGAAACAATCCATATTGCTTTCGGATCTGAATTAGGAGGTATACCCAACTGTTTTGGGTGTCCTATGAAGATGTATTTTATCCGCTTTGGGTTCGAGCTTAATCCTGAAACTTTTTCACATAAGCGTCGCAGCCCCAAACTTTTAAGAAACGACAACTTAGGTTTCTCTAAACCATAATTCATACGGTGTCATCTCAACGGAATTACGTGGTGCCCTATTTAAAGTGAATGTGGTTGTCTCTAATGCCTAACCCATGAACGATAGTGGTAATTCGATAAGAGACATCATGGTACGCACCATATCCAATAGGGTGCAACTATGATGTTCGGACACACCATCATAGTATGGTGTTCCAGGCGGTATTAATTGCAAAACAATTTCCACAATGTCTTAATTGTGTGCCAAAACTCGTAACTCAGATATTCATCTCTATGATCATATCATAGACATTTTATCCTCTTGTCACAATGATCTTCTACTTCACTCTGAAATTACTTGAACCATTCAATAATTCAGACTTGTGTTTCATCAAGTAAATATTCTCAACATCTACTCGAATCATCTGTGAAGTAAGATCATAACGATATTCACTGCATGCCTCAGCACTCATTGGATTGGACACATCAAAATGTGTTACTTCCAATAAGTTGCTATCTTGTTCCATCTTACTGAAAATGAGGCTTTTCAGTCATCTTGCCCATGTGGTATGATTTGCATATCTCAAGTGATTCATAATCAAGTGAGTCCAAACGATCCATCTGCATGGAGTTTCTTCATGCGTATACACCAATAGACATGGTTCGCATGTCTCAAACTTTTCAAAAACGAGTGAGTCCAAAGATCCATCAACATGGAGCTTCTTCATGCGTTTTATACCAATATGACTTACATGGCAGTGCCACAAGTAAGTGGTACTATCATTACTTTCTTATATCTTTTGGCATGAAAATGTGTATCACTACGATCGAGATTCAATAAACCATTCAGGTTTAATACTAATCTTGATGGTAGAGGGAGCGTGCGATGTTTGATTATATCAAACTTGGAAACACTTCCAACACATATCGTCAGTTCTCCTTTAGCTAGTCTCCGTTTATTCCGTAGCTTTTATTTCGAGTTACTAACACTTAGCAACCGAACCGGTATCCAATACCCTGGTGCTACTAGGAGTACTAGTAAAGTACACATTAACATAATGTATATCCAATATACTTCTATCGACCTTGCCAGCCTTCTCATCTACCAAGTATCTAGGGTAATGCTGCTCCAGTGGTTGTTCCCCTTATTACAGAAGCACTTAGTCTCGGGTTTGGGTCCAACCTTGGGTTTCTTCACTTGAGCAGCAGCTGATTTGCCGTTTCATGAAGTATCCCTTCTTGCCCTTGCCCTTCTTGAAACTAGTGGTTTCACCAACCATCAACAATTGATGCTCCTTCTTGATTTCTACTTTCGCGGTGTCAAACATCGCGAATACCTCAAGGATCATCATATCTATCCCTGATATGTTATAGTTCATCACGAAGCTCTAGCAGCTTGGTGGCAATGACTTTGGGGAAACATCACTATCTCATCTGGAAGATCAACTCCCACTCGATTCAAGTGATTGTTGTACTCAGACAATCTGAGCACAAGCTCAACGATTGAGCTTCTCTCCTTAGTTTGCAGGCTAAGAAAATCGTCGGAGGTCTCATACCTCTTGACGTGGGCACGAGCCTGAAATCCCAATTTCAACCCTCGAAACATCTCATATGTTCCGCGACGTTTCGAAAATGTCTTTGGTGCCTCTACTTAAACCATTTAACTGAACTATCACGTAGTTATCAAAACGTGTATGTCCGATGCTCGCAACATCCACAAACGACGTTTGGGGTTCAGCACACTAAGCGGTGCATTAAGGACATAAGCTTTCTACTAATCGCATAATCGCTACTGTCAACTTTTAACTATATTTTCTCTAGGAACATATCTAGACAGTAGAACTATAGCGTGAGCTACGACATAATTTGCAAAAGGTCTTTTGACTATGTTCAGGATAATTAAGTTCATCTTATGAACTCCCACTCAGATAGACATCCCTCTGGTCATCTAAGTGATCACATGATCCGAGTCAACTAGGCCGTGTCCGATCATCACGTGAGACGGACTAGTTAACGTCGGTGAACATCTTCATGTTGATCGTATCTACTATACGACTCATGCTCGACCTTTCGGTCTCCGTGTTCCGAGGCCATGTCTGCACATGCTAGGCTCGTCAAGTTAACCCTAAGTGTTTTCGCTGTGTAAAACTGTCTTACACCCGTTGTATGTGAACGTAAGAATCCATCACACCCGATCATCACGTGGTGCTTAGAAGCGACGAACTGTAGCAACGGTGCACAGTTAGGGGAGAACACTTCTTGAAATTTTGTAAGGGATCATCTTATTTACTACCGTCGTCCTAAGTAAACAAGATGCATAAACATGATAAACATCACATGCAATCAAATAGAGTAGTGACATGATATGGCCAATATCATATAGCTCCTTTGATCTTCATCTTCGGGGCTCCATGATCATCTTGTCACCGGCATGACACCATGATCTCCATCATCATGATCTCCATCATCGTGTCTTCATGAAGTTGTCACGCCAACGACTACTTCTACTTCTATGGCTAACGCGTTTAGCAATAAAGTAAAGTAAGTTACATGGCGTTCTTCAATGACACGCAGGTCATACAAAAAAATAAAGACAACTCCTATGGCTCCTGCCGGTTGTCATACTCATCGACATGCAAGTCGTGAATCCTATTACAAGAACATGATCAATCTCATACATCACATATATCATTCATCACATCCTTTTTGGCCATATCACATCACATAGCATACCCTGCAAAAACAAGTTAGACGTCCTCTAATTGTTGTTTGCATGTTTTACGTGGCTGCTATGGGTTTCTAGCAAGAACGTTTCTTACCTACGCATGAACCACAACGTGATATGCCAATTGCTATTTACCCTTCATAAGGACCCTTTTCATCGAATCCGATCCGACTAAAGTGGGAGAGACAGACACCCGCCAGCCACCTTATGCACCAAGTGCATGTCAATCGGTGGAACCTGTCTCACGTAAGAGTACGTGTAAGGTCGGTCCGGGCCGCTTCATCCCACAATACCGTCGAAACAAGATTGGACTAGTAACGGTAAGCATATTGAACAACATCAACGCCCACAACTACTTTGTGTTCTACTCGTGCAAAGAATCTACGCAATAGACCTAGCTCATGATGCCACTGTTGGGGAACGTAGCAGAAATTCAAAATTTTCCTACGCGTATCACCAAGATCTATCTATGGAGAGACCAGCAACAAGTAGAAGGGAGAGGAGAGTTTGCATCTACATACCCTTGTAGATTGCTAAGCGGAAGCGTTCAAGTGAACGGGGTTGATGGAGTCGTACTCGTCGTGATTCAAATCACCGATGATCCTAGTGCCGAACGGACGGCACCTCCGCGTTCAACACACGTACAGCCGGTGACGTCTCCCACGCCTTGATCCAGCAAGGAGAGAGGGAGAGGTTGAGGAAGACTCCATCCAGCAGCAGCACAACGGCGTGGTGGTGATGGAGGAGCGTGGCAATCCTGCAGGGCTTCGCCGAGCACCTACGGGAGAGGAGATGTGTCACGGGAGGGAGAGGGAGGCAACCAAAGGCCTTAGGTCTGATTGCTCCTCCTTTTCCCCACTATATATAGGGCCAAGGGAGAGGGGGGAGGCGCAGCCTTGCCCCCTCCTCCAAGGAAGGGGTGCGGCTAAGGATGGGGAGGAGTCCATCCTCCCCAAGGCACCTCGGAGGTGCCTTCCCCCTTTAGGACTCTCCCTTTTTTCCTTCTCTTGGCGCATGGGCCTCTTGGGGCTGGTGCCCTTGGCCCATGTAGGCCAAGGCGCACCCCCTACAGCCCATGTGGCCCCCCGGGGCAGGTGGCCCCACCCGGTGGGCCCCCGGGACCCTTCCGGTGGTCCCGGTACAATACCGATGACCCCGAAACTTGTTCCGATGGCCGAAACAGGACTTCCTATATATAAATCTTTACCTCCGGACCATTTCGGAACTCCTCGTGACGTCCGGGATCTCATCCGGGACTCCGAACAACATTCGGTAACCACATACAAGCTTCCTTTATAACCCTAGCGTCATCGAACCTTAAGTGTGTAGACCCTACGGGTTCGGGAGACATGCAGACATGACCGAGACGTTCTCCGGTCAATAACCAACAGCGGGATCTGGATACCCATGATGGCTCCCACATGTTCCACGATGATCTCATCGGATGAACCACGATGTCAAGGACTCAATCGATCCCGTATTCAATTCCCTTTGTCTAGCGGTATTTTACTTGCCCGAGATTCGATCGTCGGTATCAAATACCTTGTTCAATCTCGTTATCGGCAAGTCACTTTACTCGTTCCGTAACACATCATCCCGTGATCAACTCCTTGGTCACATTGCGCATATGATGATGTCCTACCGAGTGGGCCCAGAGATACCTCTCCGTTTACACGGAGTGACAAATTCCAGTCTCGATCCGCATAAAACAATAGATACTTTCGGAGATACCTGTAGTGCACCTTTATAGTCACCCAGTTACGTTGTGACGTTTGATACACCCAAAGCACTCCTACGGTATCCAGGAGTTACACGATCTCATGGTCAAAGGAAGAGATACTTGACATTGGCAAAGCTCTAGCAAACGAACTACACGATCTTTGTGCTAGTCTTAGGATTGGGTCTAGTCCATCACATCATTCTCCTAATGATGTGATCCCGTTATCAACGACATCTAATGTCCATAGCCAGGAAACCATGACTATCTGTTGATCACAACGAGCTAGTCAACTAGAGGCTCACTAGGGACATATTGTGGTCTATGTATTCACACGTGTATTACGATTTCCGAATAATACAGTTATAGCATGAATAAAAGACAATTATCATGAACAAGGAAATATAATAATAATACTTTTATTATTGCCTCTAGGGCATATTTCCAACATTTGTTTTACCATGTCAATTTCCAGGTCACGGCTATTATGCACTTGATTCAGGTAGCCCGAGACTATATCACCAATGCTTAAGTGAGTATAATCAGTAATGTCCTGGTTGGCCTTTCGGCGTTCGACAAGTTCTTGCTTGGCAGAACATTTGGCAAGGACAGTAGGCTGCCCAGGTTCAACAAACTGACTTTTCACAAATTCAACTTCCGGTTCAGACGTCTTGACTGGGCTAGGAGCTTCCGGGTTTTCGGAGCTGTTGAGAGTATCTTCGGCAGGCGGGTCAGAGATTGGCACCGGAATGTCAGAGGCCGGTTCAGGCGGCTGATGGGTGGAGCTGTCTGGAGCAGACGTATCAATCACCGGTTCAGTTACAATCGGGCCTTGGGACGGCTTATTCTTCTTTGCCCTCTTGCTGGGCTTCACTTGCATGTTGTTAACAAAGGCAGAAGAATTAATACTAAAGCATGGGCAAAGTAAAGCTTAAGGTACATAAGGATACATTACCCGGGAGCAGTTTTGAAAGCTGGCATGTTTGATTGCATAGACTCGCCGGAAGAAGGAGAGGTATCCTGATAATTGGAGTCGGATGAATTGAGAGGTTGGCGAATTAAGCCCGCTAAAGGTAAAGCAGAACGTAAATCGGAGATAACCTCAGTCTGATGCTTCCTAGTTACATCAGGTAAGCCAGAGGAGAGTTCTGCATCCTTGTTGTTCCGGGTCTGCCTCCGGTTTTCAAGCTGTTGTTGCTTCAAAAGAAATTGAGGATCTTGATAATCTAGAGGATGTGAAAATCTTACTTTCCGGGTCACCCTTCGGATTTTTTGCTTTGGCAAAGGCTCTGAGTCGGAGGAGATTATAGTTACCTCTTCATCAGCTGCTTGGCTGTTCCCCTTATCCTCCTGAAGGGATAGAATGCCAGTCAAGTAATGACAAAGGAATTAAGAAAATTTAAAAGATTACCTCTTCATCATCCGAAGAAGTATCATCCAATTTGAGTAAGTCGGAGGCGCTGGGTTTCTTCTTCTTTGAGGTTCCTGTCTTGGCGGCTTTCCTTTCGGTTTTCTTGGCTGTCCTGGCTTGTTTGGCAGCCTCATGGTCATATTTGACCTTCCAGAAGTTGTCATCGGCCTGTGGAAAAGGATAAGGAATTATGAGCACAAATAAGGTATAACATAGCAAAAAGAGTATTTATTAAGATTGATAACTCACTGCAGGGGCCGGGTTCTTCTTGCAGAAGGGAAGTAAGCCAAAGGCATTACTGGTTACAGTGCCTTCCTTCAGCAGCGACTGGGTCGTAGCATCCACCACATCATCTGGTAAGTCGTCAGGACTATGGCGTAGCGGGTCATCTTTTTTGCCTGTGTAAGTACACATTAAGCCGGAACGGCGGCTTAATGGAAGTACTCGCCAAGTGACCCAGACTCGGACCAGATCGATGTCGTTTAAACCGTTTCCCAAGAGAGCTTTGATCTTCTTGATGGTGGGATTGAGAGGCAGACGCTCGACAGCCGTCAGTTTATCCGCTAGCGGATGGTTGGACTCAAGGCGCAGGGCGCGGAAGCCGGGCAGAGGGCTTTCATCAGCCGGTGAAGTATCCTGACAATAGAACCACGTCTGGTTCCAATCTTTTGGATGACTCGGCAGTTCAGCATAAGGAAAAAGGCAATCTCTCCGCCGCTGAATTGAAATGCCGCCAAGCTCAAGACTAGGCCCGTTAGCACGTTCATTCTGTCGGTTCAAGTAGAAAAGTTCTCTGAACAATAGCAGACTTGGCTCCTCTCCCAGGTACACGTCATAGAAGACTTGGAAATTGCAAATATTTGACACGGAATTGGGTCCAATGTCTTGAGGTCTAAGATCAAAGAAATTCAAAACCTCCCTGAAGAATTTTGAGCCGGGAGGAGCAAATCCCCGGTTCATATGATCCGTAAAAATTATTACCTCCCCTTCTTTGGGTTGAGGCCTCCCTTCAGACGGGTCAGGGGCACGATAAGACATGACCTCCTTTTTCGGCAGATGGCCAGACTTCACAAATTCAGACAGTTTACTCTTAGTGACTATGGATGGGACCCAATTGCAGGTCACAGGGGCTTTGGTTGCCTTAGGTGCCATGACAACAGTTGGCCTACGACAAAATAAGAGGTTCCGGTTCAGCTTTAACCCGGGAGAAAATATCTTAATTATTCATGGTGGCGGCTTACGAAGGGGCCTAATGATATAAGGATGACCATGCAACAGTATTTAAGCCGCTACATGTGTCAAAAGCAGTTCAAACTTCTTAAGGTTATGAGAAGCAAACAAGGCTCACAAACCAGTATCATTTATTTAAGCCGGTTACATGGACAGTTGTGTTTAAGCATATTCGACAGAAGTAGTTTTCCGGGTGATACAAACAGGTTTCATAATCTGCTACTGTTTTTTGAGATCAAAAGGCTGTTCTAGCAAGAAAATTTCTAGACCTAAGACTGGCGTAGATGAAGCTCAATGGCTCGAATGGGGCCTCTGTGGGACAAAAGGGGATCTGGTTGCGTTCAAAATAGGTGCGGGAAATTTACTGCATCAATTCTTACCAAATTCAAGATCAAAAAGAACGAAGGTGATGAAATCTATGAAAGGAAACTACCGAACAGCGAAGAACATGAAGAACTCGAGGGCCCTAATGCAGATCTAAGGAGCAGGAAAGGGGAGACTTACCGATGCAAGGTTACTGCGGAAGGGCGTCACGTTTTCTGGTCCAACCAGGTTGATGCAGCGGCCTGAGTTGGTGAAGACAAGGAGATCCGGCGGCGGCGGTGGCAGAGCTTGAGTGACAGAGAAGCAGCAAGAGGAGGAAGATGACCGGAAGGAGGAGAATGGGAAGACCAGGGTCGCGCCTATTTATAAGGGAAGGATAACTAAGGCGGCGCGAGAAACGAGGAGATAAAATTTATTATCCAGCGGCCTCGACGCCTCGGCTTTCGGAACAGACAGTAAAGGCAAAGATCCGTTGGAGGATACGATGAAATAAAAATGAATTTAAGTAAGGATGACGTCACGACGGCTTAACACGGATCCAAAAAATGACGTCACGGCGGGTTAAAGAAAACCTTTGTACAGGCAGAGGATTGAAGATTTATTTCTTAAGGTATTTTAAGATTGACATGAACAGGTTCAAATCAATCTGGGGCCTAATATTGGGGATATAACTATTTGTGTAAGCCGCCCAGGAGGGGCCGGGTTATGCAAAGAAGACTCACCAGAAAGAAGTCCAAGATCAAGCATGAAGATGGCGGTTCAATAAAGGGCTTAAGGCCCACAGGCGACTTAAGGCCCGTTGTAGTAAACCGCCACAGTAGCATGACTTGTACTGTAAGGTAGATTTAACTAGTCACCGAGCTGGACATTGTTTATAAGCCGGCCGGGACTCTGTAAACCACAGGGCGTCAACCCGTGTATATAATGGGACGACCTGCTGGCGGCTTAGGGCAAGAAACAACTTATTGAGAGCCGGGCATAGCGTATCTCGCTCCCTAGTCATCGAAACATCAATACCAACCCAACTAGACGTAGGCCTTACCTTCACCGTAAGGGGCCGAACTAGTATAAAACCTCTCGTGTCCTTTGTCCCGATTAACCCCTTCAAGCTTCCTAGTTGCGATGGCTCCACAACTAAGTCCTTTCACGAGGACATCTGACGTGACAATTCCACAACATCGTGCATATAACATCTACGCATAAAACCTGGCTCTGATACCACTATTGGGGAACGTAGTAATTTCAAAAAAAATCCTACGCACACGCAAGATCATGGTGATGTATAGCAACGAGAGGGGGAGTGTATCTTCATACTCTTGAAGATCGCTAAGCGGAAGCGTTTATCAACGCGGTTGATGTAGTCGTACGTCTTCACGATCCGACCGATCCAAATACCGAACACACGACACCTCCGAGTTCTGCACACGTTCAGCTCGATGACGTCCTCGCCTTCTCGATCCAGCAAGACAGGTGAAGTAGTAGATGAGTTCCGGCAGCACGACGGCGTGGTGATGGTGTTGGTGAAGAACAATCTCCGCAGGGCTTCGCCTAAGCACTACGGAAACTATGATGGAGGATAAACTAGAGGGGACGGGGTTGCCGGCACACGGCTTGGTGTTTCTTGATGTGTCTTTGGTGCTAGCCCTGCCCCTCTATTTATATGTTGAGCCTTGGGGTCAAAACTTGGAGTAAAAGCCTCCACAAAGTCGGTTTCACCTGAAAGGCAAGCGTCCTTCTCGGACTCCAGGGCCAGACGCCAGGGTTCCCGGCGTCTGGACCCAGACGCCAGGGACCCTGGCGTCTAGCCCCTGGACTCCGCAAAACTTCCTTTTGCGCTTTCCAAAAACCTTGTGGGCTTTCCCCTTTAGACCAAATAACATGTTCTCGTACCCAAACATTTCCGGAAACATCCGGAACTCCTTCCGGTGAATTCCGGAACCCTTCCGGAGGTCAAACACTATTATCCCATATATCAAACTTTATCTCCGGACCATTCCAGAGTTCCTCGTCATGTCCATGATCTCATCCGGGACTCCGAACAACATTCGGTCACCAACATACATAACTCATATAATACTATATCGTCAACGAAAACGTTAAGCGTGCGGACCCTACGGGTTCGAGAACTATATAGACATGACCGAGACACGTTTCCGATCAATAACCAATAGCGGGACCTGGATGCCCATATTAGCTCCCACATATTCTACGAAGATCTTTATCGGTCAAACCGCATAACAACATACGTTATTCCCTTTGTCATCGGTATGTTACTTGCCCGAGATTCGATCATTGGTATCTCAATACCTAGTTCAATCTCGTTACCGGCAAGTCTCTTTACTCATTCCATAATAAATCATCCCGCAACTAACTCATTAGTTGCAATGCTTGCAAGGCTTTAAGTGATGTGCATTACCGAGTGGGCCTAGAGATACCTCTCCAATAATCGGAGTGACAAATCCTAATCTCGAAATACGCCAACCCAACAAGTACCTTCAGAGACACCTGTAGAGCACCTTTATAATCACCCAGTTACGTTGTGACGTTTGGTAGCACACAAAGTGTTCCTCCGGTAAACGGGAGTTGCATAATCTCATAGTCATAGGAACATGTATAAGTCATGAAGAAAGCAATAGCAACATACTAAACGATAGATTGCTAAGCTAACAGAATGGGTCAGGTCAATCACATCATTCTCCTAATGATGTAATCTCGTTAATCAAATGACAACTCATGTCTATGGCTAGGAAACTTAACCATCTTTGATCAACGAGCTAGTCAAGTAGAGGCATACTAGTGACACTCTGTTTGTCTATGTATTAACACATGTACTAAGTTTCCAGTTAATACAATTCTAGCATGAATAATAAACATTTATCATGATATAAGGAAATAAATAATAACTTTATTATTGCCTCTAGGGCATATTTCCTTCAATATCCACGGCTCACGCTCATGTATTGCATAAAAGTTGAAAATGTTTGAGAACATCAAAAGTATGAAACAATTGCTTGGCTTGCCATTGGGGTTGTGCATGATTTAAATATTTTGTGTGATGAAGATGGAGCATAGCCAGACTATATGATTTTGTAGGGATAGCTTTCTTTGGCCATGTTATTTTTAGAAGACATGATTGCTTTATTAGTATGCTTGAAGTATTATTGTTTTTATGTCAATATTAAACTTTTGTTTTCAATCTTACAGATCTAAACGTCATGCCACAATAAAGAAGATTACATTGATAAATATGTTAGGTAGCATTCCACATCAAAAATTCTATTTTTATCATTTACCTACTCGAGGACGAGCAGCGATTAAGCTTGGGGATGGTTGATACGTCTCCAATGTATCTATAATTTTTTATTGTTCCATGCTATTATATTATCTATTTTGGATGTTTTATAGGCATTAATATGCTACTTTATATTATTTTTGGGACTAACCAATTAACCTAGAGCGTAGTGCCAGTTTCTGTTTTTTGCTTGTTTTCGAGTTTCGCAGAAAAAGAATACCAAACGGAGTCCAAATGGAATAAAACTTTCGCGATGATCTTTCTTGGACCAGAAGCAAACCAGGAGACTTGGAGATGAAGTCCAAGGAGCCGCGAGGCGGCCACAAGGGTGGAGGGCGCGCCTAGGGGGTAGGGTGCGCCCCCTATCTTGTAGGCCCCTCGTGGGTCTCCTGACCTAATTCTTTCGCCCATATATACTCTTATACCCCAAAATCATCAGGGGGAGCCACGAAAATACTTTTCCACCTCCGCAACCTTCTGTACCCATGAGATCCCATCTATGGACATTTTTCGGTATCCTGCTGGAGGGGGGTTCAATCACGGAGGGCTTCTACATCAACACCATTGCCCTTCCGATGAATCATGAGTAGTTTACCATAGACCTACGGGTCCATAGCTAGTAGCTAGATGGCTTCTTCTGTCTCTTTGATTCTCAATACCATGTTCTCCTCGATTTTCTTGGAGATCTATTCGATGTCATACTCTTTTGCGGTGTGTTTGCCGAGATCCGATGAATTGTAGATTTATGATCAGATTATCAATGAATATTATTTGAATATTCTCTAAATTCTTATATGCATGATTTGATATCTTTGCAAGTCTCTTTGAATTATCGGTTTAGTTTGGCCAACTAGATTGGTTTTTCTTGCAATGGGAGAAGTGCTTAGCTTTGGGTTCAAACTTGCGGTGTCCTTTCCTAGTGACGGTAGGGGCAACAAGGCATGTATTGTATTGTTGCCGTCGAGGATAAAAAGATGGGGTTTTCATCATATTGCTTGAGTTAATTCCTCTACATCATGTCATCTTACTTAATGCGTTACTCCGTTCTGTATGAACTTAATACTCTAGATGCATGTTGGATAGCGGTCGATGTGTGGAGTAATAGTAGTAGATGCAGGCATGATTCGGTCTACTTGACATGGACATGATGCCTATGTTCATGGTCATTGCCTTAGATATCGTCATAATTATGCGCTCTTCTATCAATTGCTCGGCAGTAATTTGTTCACCCACCGTATTATTTGCTATCTTGAGAGAAGCCACTAGTGAAACCTATGGCCCCGGGTCTATTTTCCATCATATAAGTTTCCAATCTACTATTTTGCAATCTTTTACTTTCCGATCTATAAACCAAAAATACCAAAAATATTTACTTTACTGTTTATCTATCTCCATCAGATCTCACTTTTGCGAGTAACCATGAAGGGATTGACAACCCCTTTATCACGTTGGGTGCAAGTTGGTTTGATTGTTGGTGCAGGTATTCAGTGGCTTGTGCGTTGTCTCCTACTGGATTGATACCTTGGTTCTCAAACTGAGGGAAATACTTACTCTAGTTTGCTACATCACCCTTTCCTCTTCAAGGGAAAAACCAACACAATCTCAAGAGGTAGCATGCGTTGCCATACCCGAGGGCGCCTGGGGACGAGCAGGTTCGGGGGTTCCTCGGTATCGATGGAATCCTAAATGACGTCTATTTAGGTTAGGGGTGCCTTGGCATCGACGAAAGCCTAAATGACATCTATATAGGTTAGGGGTGCCTCGATGTCGACGGAACCCTGAATGAAAATTTTACTTACATTCTTTCACTTACTCCATTAATTTCAGTGGTACTTCAAGAAATGTCTGATCTGAGCGTTGCTAATGCTAAGTCCAGTACAAGTGTTGGTGTCTGCATCACCATTGATGACACCAAATCATAAGTCTTGGTGAGTAAAATTCTTGCAAGATTCCCCTACAACTTGCATGTTGTTTTCAACTTGATATGCTGGAAACTATGGTGGGAAAGTTGAAATGATATGCATGATCTCGTATACATATCACCTTAATGTTATGCAAGATTTCTATTTTAATTTGTTTTGCACTTGCACTATATTCAAGTGATTTTCCTTCCACCTTTGCAGGGAATACCATAAGAACATCAAGTGTGCTGCCAACCTAAGGAAGCCTCTCAGCCTCTCTTCTTGTGTTATATCTTCTATGGTTTTCTCAGCTTGCCCTCAAGGAAACTTGTTAAGCCCTTAAAATATTAGCTATGGACCTATTACTTGTGTCTGTGTGTGTTTGTGACTGTTTGGACCTATTCAGCTTGAACCATGTTTATTGTGTGTTTGGACGACTTGCGTTGTGCACTGGTGTTATGCAATGGTGTGTTGGGAGCTATCACCTATGAGACTGTGATGTGAGTCTATTATTGTCAAATTTGATGTCATGTTGCTGAATGCATGAACCCGTGCTTCTGTTGTCCACTTGCATAACTGAATTTGTGCTTGCATTGTGCATTTCTGCTATGCACTTGCATATGACTTGAGACTGAATTTGTGCTTTTTGTTATATCTGATTTTTTGTTGTTGTGATTAGGATGTTACTAGCAGAGATGTTGTCTATGTTGCACTGAATTTTCAAACTCTGAATTTTCTACAGTAGGCTGGTATGAATATTTCGGGTTATGGGTACCCGAATTACCTGAACCAAAATTTTCGGGTAATTTGGGTACGGGTATTTTTCTAGCAGACTCAAATTTGGTTTTCATTTTCAACTAACCGTATTACCCGTAAACCGAACTAATCGAACCGAATAAACCATATTACCCGAATGCCCAGGCTGATCTATCATGAAGATCATGGTGCTACTTTGAAGCACAAGTGTGGAAAAAGGATAGTAACATTGTTCCTTCTCTCTTTTCTCTCATTTTTTGTTGGCTTCTTTGGCATATTTTTTTATTTGGGCTTCTTTGGCCTCAAAGTCCGGAGGCTCATCCCAACTTGTGAGGGAATCATAGCTTCCATCATCCTTTCCTCACATGGGACAATGCTATAATAATGATGATCATCACATTTTTATTTACTTACAACTCAAGAATTACAAGTCGATACTAGAACAAAGTATGACTTTATATGAATGCCTCTGGCGGTGTACCCGGATGTGCAATGAATAGTGGTTGCATCCACTAATCATTCTGAAAATAATTGATTTGTGAAGAAACAAACGAATGTGTGTGGCTTCACAGAATAATGATTTTTGTTGAAAGTTCAAGTAAGATTGATTGGTAGAAATCACCCACCATTACCTATGAAGATAATGTTGTCTATATTATGAAGATACAGACATGTTATAAAAAGTGATATTAGAATGTGTATTGCCCCGAAATTATTTAGCCCGTGAATTGCAAAGAAATAGAGAGCTTAATATTTTTCAAATTGTAGTCATGTGATAATCTTGGTGATTTTTTCACAAAATCTTTATAAGTTCTTCATTCCAAAAATATGTTAATGAAATTGGTACGAGATGACTTTGTTATATATAAGGTTCAGGCCAGTGTGCTCTTGAACGATAACCTGTTTGAGATCCTCGGATCCTTGATATTCCACCCTTTTTGTTTATGATTCTTTTTGTTATATGGTGTCTCATAGAAGATCTTGAATGAGTTAATAGTAATACAAGCATTAGATATGTAAGTTTCTTTATTTTCTCAGTGCTTATTCTAAAAGAAGTTTTAGTGGGGTTGTTGTGAATTAATCAAATCTAATTGATATATATCGTCTCCTTCCCCTCCCCATTTCCCAGTCGTTTGAGGCGTTGGCATCTCCCGAGGGCAAGTCCAGCTGGGAGACCCAAACAGGCACGAATTTTGTTTGTTTGGGTCGCCAAACGGAAAGGCGGACACAGGCGGTGCACCCAACGATGCTACCCCATTTGGTGAGATGTCCGCTTTCGGCATTTCGTCGAACACCTAGGAACGACCGATGTCGACATCGACGACTTGCACCGTGCCCATATAGTTGCCGAGGGAGGCCGAAAGCCAGAAGAGCTTCATCGGGCCCTTGTCGAAGGTGAGGCCGCAGATGTTGTTGAAGGTGAGGCGGAGGAGGAGATCCTGCATGTCAAAATACGCGCCCGCGGTGGCCACGTCGGAGAGGATTGGGAGCATGTAGTGGTGGATGGAACGGGAGATCCAACTGGACATGCTGGTGCGAAGCATGTGTGTGGTGAACTCGAGCGCGGCCCCCTTGCCCTACGCCACCCACCCATCTCGCTCTGCTGCAGCGACGAGGGCACTGAAGTGTCCGGCGCCCGAGTGGTGCTTGGTTCCAAGTGGACCATGCTCCAACGGCCAGGAGGCGCGACGTCTCAAGGAGGAGTCCCTACTCAAGGTGTAGCGGCTCGGCGCCCATCGCGATGAGAGAGACGAAGGAAAGACCAAAAAGTGTGATAGGTGGGAGGAGAGAGGCTATCATATGACGAAAAAGGTTTTCCCCGCTTTATGTTATAAAGCAACCATCACCACATTGCATCCGAGTAGATCGATACAAACACACGCCACCATCACACACAACACAAGCACCCAAGGCAAGATACAACGGTGTCGGGCACCGACGCACCACACACGACTACCAAGCTAATTACAGATATGCGAAGAACACTGCTTGGAGCCGACGGAGACCTCCACCATGACAATCCACACGGAGAGGTGAGACAGACAATGACGAATCCAGGAGAGTTGCTATCATATGGGCCAGCGTGTGGACAAGGAGGGCAAAACAAACGGTCTGTGTTTGCCTCCATCCAAATTTAACATAATTTCAGACGAAAATAACTCTTCACGAACACAAAAACGAACACGATGTCCGTTTTGGTCATTCGTTGGGCCATATTTTTTAGCCTCACGGACTCAAACGGACAAAAGTGGACGATTGGACCAGTGCGTTGGAGTTATCCTTAGAATGTGCGCACACACGAGCACACAAAGTGATAGTCACTGTTCATTTTGATATTCATCAGTTTCAAACAAGCAGCACATGAGGCCCCTGTTTGAGAAGCAAAGAATTTTCGGAAGTCGAAACTACCTCATGTGCACATGAACACGAGGAGAGCCAGAGAGGAGCAACATGGCCCGGTCTTCTTGAAGGCACAGTTGATGAGACGTAGAGGCACCACGTGTCGTTGGCACGATGTTGCACGCCGGCTAGCTCGCTCTCCGGCGCGGCGCCGCATATTGATGTATAAACCACACCGTGGTCTCTCGCCGGGGGAACACCATGTCGTCGCTCTTACGTTCGGTCAGTCGACGCAACCAACGGCGGTATGC
This sequence comes from Triticum aestivum, assembly GCF_018294505.1. Classification (NCBI taxonomy): domain Eukaryota; kingdom Viridiplantae; phylum Streptophyta; class Magnoliopsida; order Poales; family Poaceae; genus Triticum; species Triticum aestivum. The sequence goes on from NC_057813.1 coordinate 251,459,619, forward strand.
TGGAAGGACTGCGATCGAGTGTTCCTCGAAAGATGCGACGAGTGCGGCGCAAGCTGCGGAAAGGGCCTCTCCAATTCCGACCCAACGTGCCCTTCCTAAGGGCGTCTCAAATACGAACCTGTAAACCTCCTACAATATAGTCTAGATCATCCAACGCGGTCTTATTTCGATCCGGTTCAGACGTGATTTCTCTCATAAATCCGAAATAAAAGTGGGAAGGTTTACGGGAATCCGCACCGATCTCAAACCCATTTCTGACTGCCATGTCTCATCAAAAATCCCTCACCCCTCCCGTGTGTTTTCGGTCAGCGCCGCTCCAAAGCGTCAGCGCCCGCATTCATGCCCGCTCACAGCGGACACGGCCGCTCACTGGCGCCGGCATTGAAGTAGTGCGCCGGCCGAGAGAGCGCCTCCCGCGGCGCTTCCCGGTGCAGTTAACTGTCGCTCGTTCAAACGACACGAGGGCCGCCCGTCCGGCCGGCTGTCGCCCGCATTGATGGCATGCGGTTGCCGAGGCGTCTCCTCCGACGCCACCCGTTCGTCCGTCAGTCACCCGCCGGTGCTATATAAATCACTGCCCAAGTGTCCGGCCATAGGCACAATCATCCCTCTCCATACCATTCCCCGCCATGGATCCCTCCACAGCTGAAGATCACTGGGACGGGCTGACGTCGGAGCAGAAGAAGGCCATGGCCGCCATTGCTGCCGACTAGCAGGCTGGTAGACAGCCAGAGGCGAGGGCGCCTCCGATGACGAGTCAGCGCCACCCTCTTCTTCCTCCGCGGCACCCTCCTCCTCCACTCCACTCTCATTGGTGCATTGCACCTTGACCATCGGCGAGGCCCGTGCCCATTATATGGACATGGTGCGGAAGGAGCAGTTTCAGGAGGCGCAGGCCGCAGGCTGACACCAACTACAACCACAACCTCCTACAGGAGCATCTGCAGGCGGAGAAGCAGGTAGCCACCGGTAGGGCGGTCGCGCCGGACTCGGATCAGGCGAAACATGAGGTGTTGTCTCGAGTCCTGCCGCTCCGCCCGCGAGATCCGCCTCGCTCGTTGGCAGTACTGGCAGCAGGTGGCGGAGGTAGCGGCCGTCGGCAAGGAGCGTGAGGACGACGCGGGCGAGGCGTTGTTCGGCGACACCGATGAGGATGAGGACATGCCCCGGCATCACGACCACGAAGAAGCCGTCACGTCTGTGGACGCCACCGGCAGCGAGGAAGAGTAGTGTATGGTAAGTCGTTGTCGCTCTGGTCGCAAAAAGGCCATCGCTCCTCCCCTCCCGTTGATGTCAAGCTTGATGGGCTCAGCATTGATGGCCAATTAGTCGCTTGACGGGGACGTCGAGGCGGACAGCTTCATTTCCCGGGGCTTCGGAGGCGGAGCTGGAAAAGGCGAAGCTTCCGTTCTCTTCGTTTATGACGGAGAGCGGACCAGACACCGACGATCATTTAGATTAGCCCGTCTAGGACTGCTTTCATGTATTTGTAATGAAATCCGTCATGTTTATATGAAATTGTTAGACTATATTTACATGTGTATATTATAACGTTGTATACCACCTCATTATATATATATGTGATAGGCCACTCCTAGAGGGTTGTGCCGGTTCCCCCCAAAGCCTATTGTCTTACATGGTATCACGCTAGGTTACGTCCGCTTCCGCCTAAAAACCCTAAACCGCCACCGCCGCCGCCGCCACTGCCGCCGCCGCCGCGCCCGCCGTCGCCGTCGCCCGACTGCTATGACGTCCGCCGCTGCGTCCGGCTCCACCGCCACCGGTTTTCTGCCGGCCTCCCTCGCGGCACTTCTCTCGAGGCCGCTGGATGCCGCCTCCCTTCAGGCGCCGATCGGGACACGGAGCGTCGGCTCCCTCTTCACGCTTCCGCCGGCTGCTACTTCGCCCGGGCAGGCGCTTGTGGCCCACACCGCCGCCGCCCCGTCAACCGCGGCTGTCGCGCCCTCGGCCACTGCGCCGCTGGTGGCGGAGGACGTCGCGCTGGCAGGCTTCGCGGCGTCAACCGCGGCCATCGCGCCCTCTGTCACCGCGCCGGCTGCCCCTCTGACTGTCTCCACGGTGGTCTCACCTCAGCCAGTCTCCTCGATGGGATCGCAGCCGCCGCCGCCGTTTCACTTCGGCCATCTCATCACCATCAAGTTGTCGTCGGACAATTACATCTTCTGGCGCGCGCAGGTTCTTCCGCTTCTTGGGAGTCACTATCTGCTTGGCTATGTCGACGGCTCTCTCCCTTGCCCTCCTGCGCTGGTTGACAGCGTGCACGGTCCGGTCTATAATCCGGCTCACCGTGTCTGGACAGGGCAGGATCAGGCGAACCTCTCCTCCATCCAGGGGTCGCTCTCTCCGGCCGTTGCTGGGCTTGTTGTCTTCGCCAAGACGTCCCACGAGGCATGGACTATTCTTGAGCGCTCGTTTGCGGCACAGTCGCAGGCTCGTGTATCTGGGCTCCGTCGCCAACTTGGGGAGTGTCAGAAGCTTGACTCCACCGCCACTGAGTTCTACAACAAATTCAAGAGTCTCGCCGACACGCTGGCCTCCATTGGACAGCCCCTCACCGACTCCGAGTTCAACTCGTTTATTGTCAATGGTCTTGATGAGGAGTATGACGCCCTAGTCGAGATCATCAATGAGAGAGGCAACTCCACGCCCATGCCAGCACACGAGGTCTTTTCACGCCTCCTGCTTACTGAGCAACGAGTCGAGACGCGCCGATCTAGGGGCAACGGCGCCCTCTCGGCAAACGCCGCCACCAAGGGTGGTCGCTCCTCTGCTTCATCCAGGGCTCCTTCGGGGCAGTCACCACCACCCGCCTCGGCCCCTCCTCCTACTGCGACGCTACCAGGGGCTGGCGGTCCACGTGTGTGCCAGCTTTGTGGTCGCGATGGGCACTGGGCCTCGAAGTGTCACAAGCGCTTCCAGCGGGGTTTTCTTGGTCTCGGCAATGACGGGAAGGATACACGCAACTTTGCTCGTCAGGTCGCCATGGCTGATCGTCCGCCGCCGGAAAAGCCACAGGGACACACTCAGTCCTACTCCATTGATCCCCACTGGTACATGGACTCTGGGGCGACAGAGCACCTGACCAGTGAGATGGGGAAGCTTCACACTCGTGAACCCTACCATGGCTCCGACAAGATCCACACCGCCAATGGAGCAGGTATGCACATCTCTCATATTGGTCAAGCATCACTTCTCACTAGACATGCCAATAGGAGTCTTCAACTTCGCAATGTTCTTCGAGTTCCATCTGTGACACGTAATCTTCTTTCAGTTCCTAAACTCACTCGTGATAATAATGTGCTTTGTGAATTTCATCCTTTTGATCTTTTTATTAAGGATCGGGGCACGAGGGACATTCTTCTTAGTGGGCGGCTCTGCCAAGGTCTCTATCGTCTGGAGCATCCTGGCGTCGCTCGCGTCTTTAGTGGAGTTCGGGTATCTCCGTCACAGTGGCATGCTCGTCTTGGTCACCCGACCACACCTATTGTCCGGCATGTTTTGCGTCGTCATGAGCTTCCTAGTGTGTCTAGTAATAAAGATGTAGCAGTGTGTGATGCTTGTCAGCAGGGGAAGAGTCATCAACTTCCTTTTTCGGAGTCCAGTCGTGAGGTGAAACATCCTTTAGAACTTGTGTTTTCAGATGTATGGGGTCCTGCTCAGACTTCTGTTAGTGGTCATAATTACTATATCAGTTTTGTTGATGCTTACAGCCGCTTTACCTGGCTTTATCTTATCAAACGTAAATCTGATGTGTTTGACATTTTTGTTCAGTTCCAAAAACATGTTGAACGCCTTCTCAAGCACAAAATTGTTCATGTTCAGTCGGACTGGGGTGGCGAGTATCGCAACCTCAACTCCTTCTTCCAGTTGCTTGGGATCACTCACCGTTTAGCATGTCCACATACACATCAGCAGAATGGTTCAGTAGAACGTAAGCATCGTCACATTGTTGAAGCTGGTCTGACTCTTTTGGCCCATGCATCTGTTCCGTTTCGTTTTTGGAGTGATGCTTTCACCACTGCATGTTTTCTCATCAATCGTACTCCCACTCGTGTTTTGAATATGAAGACTCCCATTGAAGTTCTCCTTAATGAACAACCGGACTACACCTTTCTCAAGGTGTTTGGGTGTGCTTGCTGGCCCCATCTCCGTCCATATAACAAGCGTAAGCTCGAGTTTCGTTCCAAGAAGTGTGTTTTTCTTGGTTATAGCTCTCTTCATAAAGGATACAAATGTCTTCATGTGCCCACTAATCGTGTCTACATCTCTCGGGATGTTGTGTTTGATGAGCATGTTTTTCCCTTTGCCAAACTCCCTGTGTCCACTACCGAGCCACCTGTCATGCATTCATCCTCTGTTGCTTCTGACCAATTTGATGATGTTGCATATTCTCTTCTATTGTTGCCTAATCATGGTGCAGGCACTGGTCGTGGGGCTCGTTTGGAGATTCTGGAAGTGCCATCTTCCTCTTCCTCGCCATCGCCTTCATCCTCGGCACCTTCTATTGTGCATGAGGAGCACATGGCGCCCCTGCATGGCCTCGGTTTCCGTGCTCATGCACGGCCGATCGACGTCTTGGCCCGGTCGCCTCTGGCTTCTGGGCTGCCTTCGCCATCGTCGCGCCCTGCAACCCCGCCGACTGGGCCGGCCTCCTCGGTCTCCGTCTCGCCCAGGGCGTCGGGGCAGTCATCACCAGGCCTGGCCTCGCCCGCCCCTGCCTCGCCCAGGGTGTCTGGGCCCTTCTCATCAGGGCCGGTCTCGCCTTCTCTCGCCTCGCCAAGGCCGTCTGGGCCGGTGTCACTGGAGCTAGCCTCGCCCACTCTCGGTTCGCCCATGGCCTCTGAGCCCCTGCCGTCGGGCCAGTCTTCGCCATGCAGCCCGGAGTCGTCTGTCCCGAGCTCGCCTGAGGTGATTCCTGCATCTCCGGCGACCGTCACGTCTCCGTCACCTTCGCCTCCGCCGGCTCCTGCTGCTGCTCTACGTCCACATACGCGCAGTCGGAGTGGCATTTTTCAGCCTAAGCAACGTCACGATGGCACAGTTGCTTGGTTAGCGGCGTGCATGTCTGCTGCTCTCGCAGATCCATCCTCTGAGCCACACACGTATCAAGCTGCTATGCGCATTCCTCATTGGAGAGAGGCCATGGAGCAGGAGTATCAAGCGCTTCTTCGCAATCAGACATGGACTCTTGTTCCTCCACAATCACGGGTAAATGTCATTGATTCCAAATGGGTTTTCAAAGTGAAGAGGCATTCTGATGGGTCCATTGAGCGCTATAAGGCTCGTCTGGTTGCTCGTGGTTTTCGACAGCGTTTTGGACTTGACTATGAAGACACCTTCAGTCCAGTGGTCAAGCCTACTACCATCAGACTTCTTCTCTCTCTGGCTGTTACTCGAGGTTGGTTTCTTCGTCAGCTTGATGTTCAAAATGCTTTTCTTCATGGTGTCTTGGCGGAGGAGGTTTACATGCGCCAGCCTCCGGGTTTCTCTGATCCGGATCGCCCTGATCATCTCTGTCGTCTGTCCAAGGCAATTTATGGTCTGAAGCAGGCTCCTCGTGCTTGTCATGCTCGTCTTGCAATGGCTCTTCGTGCTCATGGTTTTGCATCATCAACTGCTGACTCCTCATTGTTTCTTCTTCAAAGGCCTGAGGTTACTATGTACTTGTTGGTCTATGTAGATGATATCATTTTGGTCAGCTCCTCTCAGTCGGCTGCTACTGCGCTTGTTCGCTCACTTGGTGCTGATTTTGCGGTCAAGGACCTTGGGAAGCTTCATTACTTTCTTGGTGTGGAGGTTACTTCTCGTGCTGCTGGCCTTGTTATGACGCAGAAGAAGTACTCTCTGGATTTGTTGCAGCGAGCTGGGATGCTTAAGTGCAAACCGACGACTACACCCATGTCTACCACTGATAAGCTCAATGCTGTTGATGGTGTGCTTCTTTCTTCTTCTGATGCGAAAGAGTACAGGAGTATTGTTGGTGGGCTCCAGTACTTGACGATCACGCGACCAGACATTTTCTATGCTGTTAACCGAGTCTGCCAGTATCTGCAGTCACCCCGTGACACTCATTGGTCTGCTGTTAAGCGGATTTTGCGCTATATTCATTTCACGGTGGCTCATGGTTTGCATATTCGGCCGTCTGACTCTGGTTGTCTTTCAGCATATTCTGATGCAGACTGGGCTGGCAATCCGGATGACAGGCGATCCACGGGGGGTTATGCTGTCTTCTTTGGCTCTAACCTGATTGCCTGGAGTGTTCGGAAACAGGCTACTGTCTCGCGTAGCAGTACTGAGGCTGAGTATAAGGCTGTGGCCAATGCCACATCAGAGATCATCTGGGTACAGTCCTTGCTTCAGGAGTTAAGTATACCCCAATCACAGCCTCCTGTTCTTTGGTGTGATAACATCGGGGCTACATACCTTTCTGCAAATCCGGTATTCCATGCCCGAACGAAACACATTGAAGTTGACTATCACTTTGTGCGTGAACGTGTCTCTCAGAAGCAACTACAGATCAAGTTTATTTCTTCCAAGGATCAACTTGCTGACATCTTCACCAAGTCATTGCCTTTGCCACAGTTTGAGACTTGCAGGCGCAATCTTACCCTTCTAGATTCATTAGAAAGTGGCTAAGATTGAGGGAGGGTGTTAGACTGTATTTACATGTGTATATTGTAACGTTGTATACCACCTCATTATATATATATGTGATAGACCACCCCTAGAGGGTTGTGCCGGTTCCCCACAAAGCCTATTGTCTTACAGAAATCCACACTTGTTTGCACGAATTTCGTTTGATTGGTTTGAGTTGTTATGAAAATATATGCAGCTAGTGTTGAATGACTACTTTTTATATCCATGTTTGTGGATTGGTCTCGTTGTTCGTGAACGGATGTTAGAGGTTTTTGTCGGGTTGCACTTGAAGATCCTTTGCTACTGCTTTCGTCCGGGTGCTCCCACGAATTCCGAGCAGAGCCGGTGTGGAACGAGGGAAGGCGGCATGGGCATGCGTCGAGTCGAAAGAAAATGGACGACGCACTTGTTTCATCATCTCGTAATTAACGACCGTATTGTACTCTTACTCACTGGCCAGAGACACTGTCCTTTTCGCTAAAGTATAAGTAGTAGGAACCACTTGGAATGAGTGGTTTAACTATCTAAAAACAATCAACAACAAAAATAGTATAAGTAGTAGGAGTTTTAGATCTATATCTATATCTATCTATACTTACTGATATAAAAAGACTCAAAGGGGCAGATCCAATAATCTCGGTCATCAAATCATGTCAATCCAACGACCTAGACTGCTTTAATGTCGAGCGCTCAGCATGTTTAGCGTGCAGTTAATTTCATGTCAAATATAATGTTAATCACATAATAACATGTAAATAATATCCGCATGTACTTAATATACTTTTAAATTATCATGCAATGCACGTACACGTTCACTAGTAGTACGAAAACATCAGAATTATTTTTCAGGTAACATGAGATTTTTTTTTAGAAAAGGACAAAAACATGAGATGCGTTTAGTGTAGTTTAATTTTTTTTTTGTGGGTGGCGTTTAGTGTAGTTTATGGCTACAGAATCGTCCAAAAATCAATAGCATCATGCCATTATTATGGACCAACACTATTACGGCATTTGCGCCTTTATGAGTTTTTTATTTCTCATAATATAATCGTGCATCAATTTAGCATCTGGTCCACTCCCATCGAGCACTTGCGTATTTTCTTTGACCGTTTGGGTGTTGATTCCATGATGAAACGACTCGTTCAAAAGAGTTGGTCTACTACTAAATCCTATCTTCTCGGTCTGCGCTCAACAACGATCTTTTTGGGTATCGTATAAGCATATAATTTATTGACCACTGATATATGTTTCTCACTCAATGTCGAAAATCGCTACTAGTACTACCTCCCTTTCAGTTTACAAGTCCTGCGCGTATATCTAGGTTGGCAATTTTATCACCCAAATATAAACTATATAACACAAAACTTATACCTTTTAAAAATAGAAATCTGAAGTTTATATTGATATATTTTTTATAATATATGACTTGTATTACGTTGGTCAAATTGACGACCTAGGAATACGCGCATGCCCTATAAACTGAGAGAGAGGGAGTACAAAATAAATAAATGGCTAACATATTATAACAGCCCAATTAATAAGAGATGGACTATCCATTCAACAACCTTCTTTTACACGGAGCCATTTGTAAGAAACATTGTGGACTGACTAACAAGTTGACCTTGGATATGCACGAGTGTAGACAAAGTGTGTATCAAAGACTAGTATTGGATGCCTGCGTATATGAAACTAGTCTAAATTCTAGACGGTAGCCAAGCTAGTGGCAGAAAGTACATGGATGAAACCATGGGCATATGAACCCACTTTAAAAAACACATTTCTAAGAGCAACTCTAGCAGACCCCGCAAAATCCTGACCAGCAAAACGTGTTTGCAGTTCGACGAAAAATCGTTTGCGGGTCGAGAACGAGCACGGCCGATCAGAAACCGTAGATTAAACTGCATAATTAAAAAAAAACAGATTCATGGGAGAAATTGCACCATAGTAGTTCATCATTACATACTACATATATTAGTTCATCACATGATCAAACACTATAAACATTAGTTCATACTACATACTACATCACTACTAGTACTAGAGGTGGTGGGGATCTCACGACGGCGAGCTCGTGGCCATGGACGACGCCGTGGAGGAGCTCAATCCGCATCGCCGGAGCTGCCGAGGTCGATGTACTTCTCCCTCTGCTCCTCACGGATGCGCCGCCACTCGTCGTCCTTCTCCTTGGCGGCGAGGTTGGCCGCGACCGTCTGCTTGAACACGAGGTCTTCGAGCTCCTCCTGGTGGCGATGGCGCTCCACCTCCTCGCGCAAGCTCCGATCGGCAACGGCGGCCGTGACCGCGTCGACATCGGCGACAAAGTCCTCCGGCCCGATGACTCCGCGGTTGCCAAGCTCCTCGGGCTCCTGCTTGACGGCGACCTCCTCCGGCTCCTCTGACCACTCCTTCTTCACGGGAAGAAGGCCCACGCCGGAAAAGGAGGAGCTCCCGGCGTAAGAAGAAGATCTCGCCACCGAGGACGAGCCCACGGCCAAGGATGGCGTACGGCCGTGCCGACGGTCGTATTCATCCGTCTCCCGGACGCGGAAGCTCGGCGGCGGCGATAGGCCGCGGTTGGTCCACTTCCTCACCCTGCGCTTCCTCGCACCATCCGGCCAGATGCGCCGCTCGTGCTCGAGGTCGCTGCCGCCGCCGGATCTGCTCCCGGAGCCGCGTCCAGAGCTCCACATGCGGCCCCACATGACAGATGGAGGCGGAAGGGGCTTGCCGGCGATGACAAATGTGCGATGGGGAGTGAGGAATTGCGTGAGGAGGCGGCGGCGGGGGGATAGGGTTTCGACCCGCAAACGCATCGCGAAACCGTAGATATACTGGTCGGGGCGGGCGGTTTGCGGGCCGCGGTAAATATTTTTACGGGCCGAGCGAGTATACGGGCTCTGTTCTAGCCAGAAAATCGGGCCGAGCCCGTATACTTGCCGGAATTTTGCAGGTTGGAGCCTTTTGCGGGGTCTGCTAGAGATGCTCTAAATGTCCAAAAATTCTGGAAAAAAAATCACGCATACATCTTTATATAAAAATATCTTTTTTTGGCACGTGTAAAAAGACAAAAAATGTGTCATGGAACCCATAAACAACCAACATAAGAAGCGGGATGGTTAGGAGGAGAGTGCTATTCCCAGCCCACCTGGATTCATGTTCTAGACTTGATGTTGATGCCTGAATTTTTCTGGATTTATTTCAGGCCTTTCGGCAATATGTGTTGTCTCGGTCTCTCGAAGATGCTCATAAAGGTAGGGTGTGCTTGTTTTCGTTCATAGGGGTGAGTGTGCGTTTGTACGAGCGTATGTATATATACTGTGTTAAAAAAGTGGGCATGTACCAAACCAAAATCATACTTTAGCGGGGAGAGATACTTCCTCCGTTTCTTTTTGTATGCATATAACATTTGGTTAAAGTCAAACTTAATAAAGTTTGACTAACTTTATAGAAAAAATATCAACATCTACAATATTAAAGCTATATGGTATGAAAATTAAATTTATAATGCATCTAATAATATTGATTTCATATTGTGAATGTTGATTTTTTTCTATAAACTTAGTCAAAATTGTCAAAGTTTGACTTTGACCAAGATTTATATGCAAACTGCAAAAAAACGGAGGGAGTACATGCCGAATTTTTAGTTCTCACAATAAGTATACCAAACATTAAATAATATTGATATACAAGAACTTCAACTTATCATACGAAAAAGAGAGGAAGAACTTCAAAGAATTAGCTGATTATAAACTGGTTTATTATTCATAAACCAACCAAATTTATTTTCTAAAGACAACATTCTAACCAATTAATTCCCAAGATAAGTACCAAGCATTAAATATGATATAGTAAAGATGCTTGAAATGGGGTAAATTAAACAAATTACTACTAGTTGATTTCATATTTGTAATTCATAAAGCACCATATTCTTCTATCGATTGACCGAATTTGCATCACCACCAAAAATAATTACAATACCAAAGAACATCAACAAAAAAGAAAAAGATTGCCCACAGACAAAAGAAAAGAAATAGAGTTGGTCTGTTTTGATCTCTGGTATGCACGAGTAAGAACAAGGCACGGATAAAAACTAGAGTCAATCTGTGTTACCAGTCTAAATCTCATGTGGCAGTCAGGTGTAACAACCTTATATTGGGTGACCAGTCTGAAAGATTTTTTTTCAAACACAATACAGATGTAGACGTTCATATATACGCACATACATTCACCTCTATAAATACACACTCGCATACCATATCTCTATGAGCACCTTCGAGAGACAGAGCCGACACATCATCTCGAGGTTGACAAAATTACCACAAGCGTCTCCTCAATCGACGGGAATATCTACTCCAACTGAACGAACATCATCGAAAAATATGAGCACGAGTGTCAAGTCTAGAACTAAAACCTAGTGGATTGGCTCCACAAAGAAACATAACCTTTTGAGTTAGACTCGATTCATAGTACGAAAGAGTTTTTTTTTGCATGGTAATACGTGTCTCATTCATATCATAAAGATTAAAGTACAAGTCACGTAAGGACCGACATAACAAAACTAAAAAGATAGCAGAACATCTCTGAGCTTGACACCAACGCTCATCACCTGCCTCCGGCACCACGACAGCAACCACCGAAGAAAAGAATGATGGATCACCTCCTCACCCGAGCTCGACGCGGCTCCATCGCTGATATGCAGCTTTGCGGACCTCCAAGGTGGCTCACCAAAAGTGAAGCCCTTACCGTTGAACGAATCAGACCGGGGCAACACCCCGGACACGCCATCGAATTCCAGATCTGGCACCCCACCGTGACTAAGACGTCGCGGAAGGAAACCATACCTGCCATCCACGAACCACAAACCCAGCACATGTTCCGTCTTCCAGATGTCGTCGATGCAGACCACAATCTGCATCCGCTCCTGGACTACCTCCCAAGCTCCGCGCCGACGCTGGAGCAAACGTTGTCACAACGGCGGAGCCCGGGGACACAGGTCCACCACGAGGATGCCACCGCCGCCACGCCATCCTTGCTTGAACAGACTGGTTTCTAAATTCATCCCCAACCATAGGACCAATGGCCTTGTCAAGGAAGGATCCGAAGAATCTTTATTCAACGTTGTCATCGTCGCCGTCGAAACAAAGACGATGAAAGCCTAAAAACCTAAAACTATGAGGGAGTAAAAACGATCCACACGCGTGGATCCGGCGACCCCCTCACCACCGACGACCGAGGTCGCCGGAGGAGGGGAGCCGCCGGAGGACGGCGCTGAAAGATTGGGTCTTCTGGCGGCGGCTAGGGTTTCCAGCCGCTAGGGACAGGAGGAAAATCGGGGCGGACCTAATAGTACGAAAGAGTTATACATATCAAATTTGGATTGTTTCGCTACTATACGTAAGTACTTCTAATTACATGAAGTAATTAATTATAGTATAAAAGAAAGATACGGAGCTATTGAATATTTTCAAAAGGAATGATATAGACTGGCTACGGACATAGAAACCCATAAATAACCAACACAAGAAGCGGACACATACCAAACCAAAATCTCATACTTTAGCGGGGAGATACCTGCCAAATATTTAGTTTGCACGACAAGTACCAAATGTTAAATAAGATTGACATAAAAAATATAAATAAGATCTTACTAAATCCTTGAAATGAAAGAAGTTCATCCTATTCTACAAAGAGGGAGGAAAAACTTAAAAAAAATTAGCTGATTACGGCTCGGTCTATAATTCATGAACCAACCGAATTTATTCTTTATAGATATCATTCCAGATAATTAATTTCCGAGATAAGTACCAGGCTTTAAATAAGATATTGTACTAAAAATGCTTGAAATGGGATAAAAATTACTACTAGCTGATTTGGAATTTATAATTCATAAACCACCGTATTCATTACGGACCGAATTTCGCATTACCACCAAGAATAAGTACAGTACACCAAAGAACAAAGACAACTCCCTACAAAAAAGATACTTGAACGGTCACACTGACTTGGGTTGGTTCCACCGAAAAGTAACCTAAACTTTTGTGCTAGACTCGATTCGTAGTACGAAAGTGATATGCGTATCAAATTTGGATTGCTTCGCTACAACGTAAGTACTTCTAATTACATGAAATATTAATTATACTATAAAAGAAAAATACAAAGCTATTGTATACTTTCAAAGGAATGGCATAGACTGGCTAAAGACATGGAAACCCATAAATAACCAACACAAGAAGCGGACACATACCAAACCAAAATCTCATACTTTAGCACGGAGAGATACATGCCTCAGGGCAAGTACCAAACATTAGATAAGATTGACATAAAAAATTTGAATAAGATCTTACTAAATCCTTGAAATGGAAGAACTTCAACATATTCTATGAAAAGAGAGGAAGAACTTCAACAAAATTGGCTGATTATGAATCGGTCTATTATTCATAAACCAACCGAATTTATTTTCTAGAGATACCATTCCAAACAATTAATTCATGAGATAAGTACCAGGCACTAAATAAGATATTGTACCAAAAATGCTTGAAATTGGATAAATTAAAAAAATTACTACTAGCTGATTTGGAATTTATAATTCATAAACCACCGTAGTACTATTCATTATCGACCGTATTTCGCATTACGACCGAGAATAATTACAGTACTGCCAAAGAACAAAGACTACTCCATACAAAAAGATACTCGAACGATCACACTGACTCGTGGGCCCGGGAAATCCTACTACTACCTCATACGTCAGTCTCAGTACGCGACTGTTTAAAACCAGCACCCACCGCACCCACCTTTTTTTAACTCCCCTTGTCTCCCTTCGGAGAGAGAGAACCGAATCACCAATCGACCGCACAGTTGATCCGCATCCGCCACTGAGTCCCACCTCGCCGCCGGCGAGGTCCGCGTCGTTGTCCGGCGGCGTCGATGGAGAGGCCCGCCGTCCTCACGCGGGAGAAGTCGGTGTGGGCTTGGTCCCGGTAGTTACAATCGGTTGGTGGGGGCGGGGCAGGAAGGACAGGAGAGCGCCGCGGCGATGAAGGCCCTGCGGCGATCCAGCACCTCGTCTTCGTCCTCATCCTCGTCGTCCCCGAGGACGCCATCCTCGCCGCCGCCGCCTTCGTCGCGGATCCACCGCCGTTCGCTTCTGCTCGTCGCCTCGTCGGCCTCCTCTTTGGCGGCGTTGGGGAAATCGGCCGCGGCGGCTTCGGCTTCAGCGTCGCCGTTGCTTACCGCAGATTCCTCGTCGTCGTCCCCACCGAATTCGGACCGGTCAGTTTTCTCGTCCGGAGTTATGACCACCGATTAATACAGAAATGAAGTTGCTTAAATGGGGGATTTTTGTCCAATAGCATTTTTTGTTTTCTTGGCCCATACCTCATAGTTAGATTAAATCAACTAATGATGCTCAAAATTATGCTTCTTGTGTGTGTTTTGTTGGAAATGGTGGTTTGGTCAGTGGTAGTACTGATGTAGATGCCCCTTTAGACTAAAAAAAATGTTACTTTTGTTTAAGTGCTCACTGGTCAGACCAAGTTATTTATGCTTTGATCTAGATAAGGCTTAGTTAGGAGTTCACACTTCGTAGGCAGGAAGTCGTAGCTCACCTTGTTAGTTCCGTTTCCGTGAAATGCTCGCCAGTTGTTCAGCCAATTTAGCACCAAAATCAATGAGTCATCTTAAAAAAGTTTGGACATGCAGGGTGTTTTGGTTTCATTTGTTGGCAGCTGTAGAGTTGTTTCGCAAATATGTGCCATGGATTTGTTCATTGCAATTGTTTCCTAGTATCGTGAACTGGGCACCTTCAGCATCTGTTTGAGTGGTCTGTTCAGAGTTACTCCCTCCGTCCCATAATTATATTGGTTGTAATAACATCTTATATTATGGCTTATGGGACGGAGGGGGTAGATTACAAGTTGTATGTGGGTGTTGGTAGCAACTCATAAAGAGGTACATTTAGCTTCTAAGGTTTGCATTACCTGTGGCAGCTGTGTCCAAAAACAGTTTTACACCAAACCGTGAAATCCTTAATTTAGTTTTTCGTACTAACTTCACCACCCTATTTGAAAAGCAACAAATGAAAATGAACTGTGCCACTGATTGCCGGTTTCCATGGGTTGAGTAAAAATCGTTTTGAACACCCCTAACATGTGACTAACAACCTTTGGTTGTAGAACAGTAGAAGGAAAGTTGTATTGTGAATACAATGCTGAACTGCAGTAATGCATAACTTAAATCATCACCGAATTATCATTTGGTCGCACCACTTTATAGAATTATCTATTTCATTTTTTATAAAGCAAGCAATCTTTTTCCAGAGGTGCAATTAAATCTCCATGGTCTCGGAGGAAAAGAAAACAAGCACTCTCTTGTCAAAACTGGAGCCGTCTATTTTCTGTGAATGGGAAGTTTCGTGATGGAGGAAGAAAATTTCTGAAGAAAGTTCGCAGTGGGGTAAGTTTCGTTAGTATCCAGGTTTTATTTGTAATGGATGTCCGACACACATATGTGATCATTAGCTATACTCATGTTAACTATGATGTAATGTTCTGCATCTAAGTCCACTTTAAAGAATGACAAGGTTATTAATTCTATAATTCTCTTACAGGGAATTGAACCAGGTATCAGGGCTGAAGTTTGGCCCTTTCTACTTGGAGTGTAAGTTACCCGATCTCTCTATTTTTATACATCTAGTATGTTATAACAATCATCTTGTTAACATGGTTTGAAGTTGTAAGCTTGTAGACATGATTGCAATTTCAGTAGCAAGCATCTCGCGTTTTTTTCCTGTAGTTTAGAGAGGGTTTTCATTGTTCTAGTACTCCTTGAGTACTTAATGTTATTTACCTGTTGCTGTCTGCCTCTCTATTTGTTGCGTGCTAAGCAAAATAATGTTGTGACCCTCAAAGAATGTACGGTGAACCTATTGAAATATTACCTATCTGGGCCCCTTCTTTTGCATGTGCTAGCAGAGTTTTTAGGATTAAATCACCTATAGCATCAAGAACTGTTTAGACAACCTTGCATGCGGTATAAACATCTCAGTTGATGGCAAATGTAAACTGGGTTAAACTAGTATGCCTGAACTGTAATCTGGCCTTGAAGTGCTGCGAAGCATGCGTTTGATGGCTGTATCATAGTTTAGGCATGAAATCCGAACATTGTGTCACTCATGCTTAGCTGGTTAATGCAGAGAGCCATCAATTATGGCTTTTAAGGTGTGTTCTGAACCTCCTTCCTGTCCTTGCATGCATTTAAGTATGAACTTGTTGAGCTGTTGTTTAAATATATCAGTATAATGTGAACCTCTTGTCAATCTATGCTCGTGATAGCGAGTAATACTCTGCTCTTGTAGTTATTTCAGCCATATAGTTGAAAGTGATATTTCACATGATAGCTGCAATAGAGATAAAATCTGATATTGCACCATGTGTTGAAAACTGCAAAGTCTATTTGATTCAATGGATTTCCAAAGGAATGTTAGAGGATTCTGATCCTTATGAAATTTTCCCACATGGGTTGTTTGATTCATTTGTACTAGGTTCTGTAGGAAAAATTTCCATCCACTCCAGCCTCTTGGAAAGAATGCTATGTTTCTCCTATGCACAATAAAAAAAACTGTTCAATCTTGTATAGTAGTGAAGATAGCATGACATTCCAAACCTGCGTTTGGGAATCCTGCAAATCCAAGAGGCAAATGGTTTCGGTGACCTGGATTTTCATAGCCAGCTTTTCACATTGTTCTTTCTGTCTGTCAAGAAAAGGCATACACCACCGAAATTGAATAGAAGAATTATAGCCCATGTTTAGCAAAATCCAAGTTCCTACCAAATTAGTGTAGATTAATAAAACTGCTCTTTAACGATCACCAACATGCACAGCAAACAGTTTTAAGACCCAGACAGGCGAGTAAGCTGTTATGGCAACTGATCAAGAAAACTACTCTTACAGAATACAGTTTTAAGACCCAGACAGGCGAGTAAGCTGTTGTGGCGACCGGTTGAACGGTTGGAACTATGGTGCGAGCTGCTTGATTGTGGCCAGATAGCATACTGTATTTGTCAGCATCAAGTTCAGCTCAGGTTGTACTGTTATAGCCTGATAGGGAAGGTCCTCCGTGAGGGTGAGGCTGAGGCTTGACACATATTTTACACTATTTTCTTTCACTGTTTCCATAAATTGTCCAATTGCTGAAGTGGACCAGACCTGCCAATAGTCTAGGACTTTTCGGTCTAACTGGTCTTGTCAGGTTTTTTAAACCATGCTTCAGAATTCAGAACCGTGTCTGAAACAGTAATATTTGGTGGTTCTGTTTTATATGGTGAAGTAAAATCTAATGTGAACCTGTGAACAAAGTACCTCGATATTGTCTTTTAAAACATTTAATAAGTGCTTCTTGCTTAGTAGGCTTTTTACACTAAGTCTGAAGATTGACCAAATTTCTTGTCATATACAGCTATGATTTAAATAGTTCTGAAGAGGAAAGAAATATCATCAGGACAAAGAAAAGGTAACATTTTCATAACAACTGACCTTCTGTCGGTCCTTTCTAGATTTTAGTTGTACACATGGTCTGCATTTATTATTACTCACCTTCACATATAGCACGAAGTGAGAGTAGATAAGTACTCCCTCCATCCCAAAATAAGTGTCTCAACTTTGTACTAACTTTAGTGCAAAGTTGTACTAAGGTTGAGACACTTATTTTGGGACAGAGGGAGTAATACATATAAGCTTGGGTGGAACTTCCATGACCCATGTTGGAATTTCTGTGTTTCAAATTATCAGACGAGAATGGAATGTGAATACTGACTTTAATGATGTCTGATTAATTTATTGACATTTTGTTTGGCACATCTTCTGGTGCAGGAATGAGTACGAAAAGCTCAGGCGCAAATGCCATCAAATTCTGAACTGCCAAAAGGGATTTGGGCTAAAGGTTATAAATGAAATCAACAATGAGGGGTGTTCTCGTGGTGTGCCTTATCTGCAAGATGTTAGTGCAAGTGTTTCTGTATCAGCCAAGGAATTTAATTGTTCAGGGAGTGAGGCAAATAGTCCGGATAATGCTGCCTGTGGTGCTGCAGAATGCATGGATGATGATACAAGTGAGTTAACTTGTGTAGATCCATCTATGGCAGAATCAGAATCTTCTGACTCTGCATCTTCTGATGAAGAAGACCATGGGCAGATATCCGTCTGTGCTGATATAGAAGAGAACTGCGCTCCAGAGCCTAAATTTGACAGGAGTACCTCGTCCAAGTCAGACTTCTTTAGATCTAACAAAACTCCAGAGGATTTTGCAACATGGCAGCGCATTATACGTCTGGATGCTATCCGGGCAAACACAGACTGGGCTTTATTCTCCTGTAACCAGGCTGAAATCTCCGAGGAAAAGGCATTGCAGTGTGCATTGTCTGTTGGTTTGAAAGATTATGACCATTTACAGCCTTATATGGTATATCATGCTGCCCGGTTAGTTGCATTGCTTGAGGCGTATGCACTCTATGATCCAGAGATTGGCTACTGCCAAGGTATGAGTGACCTGTTGTCACCTATAATTGCGGTAATGAAGGAAGACCATGAAGCATTTTGGTGCTTTGTGGGCTTCATGAAGAAAGCTCGGCACAACTTCAGGCTGGATGAGGTTGGAATAAGAAGACAGTTGAAGACTGTCTCCCAGATAATCAAGCGCAAAGACTCGCACCTCTATAGACACCTGCAGAAGCTGCAGGCTGAGGACTGCTTCTTTGTGTATAGAATGGTGTTGGTCCTCTTCAGGAGAGAGCTTACCTTTGAGCAGACTTTATGCCTGTGGGAGGTGATGTGGGCTGATCAGGCGGCTGTTCGAGCTGGGATCGGAAGGTCCACATGGGGAAGGATAAGGCTCCATGCTCCTCCAACCGATGATTTGTTGCTCTATGCCATTGCGGCCTGCGTCCTGCAGAGGAGGCTGATCATCGAGAGGTACAGCAGCATGGATGAGATACTGCGGGAGTGCCATAGCATGGCTGGGCAGCTCGACGTTTGGAGGCTGCTAGATGATGCGCACGACTTGGTTGTTAACCTCCACAATAAGATCTGATTCAATCGGTCTTTTCGGATCGTTTGTAGACCTAAAAAATATGCCCGAGGTATGTTCTCAGTGAAAGTGAACTTTCATCTGTTGTTTGTCACCCGGCATAAAAACCATTCTAGGTATAGAGATTGTTGTAAGTTTAAGTGGATAAAGTTGCCTTGAAAGAAAAGAGAACATGGAAGATCAAGTATCCCAATTTCAGCAAAATACAGTACATCTTTGGATGTCCATAGTTACCAGGTTACTGCCATTGTAAACAGTGGTTGTTTAATTTAATGTAGGGAACTTGCTGTTTTTGCCTTAAAAATTTCCTTCTTGGCAAGAACAGCATTCCCCACCTTTTATAGTCGAAACAGATTTTTACCCTTATTAAGGAATAAAGAGCAGTATACAAACTACTTGCTCTGTTGTGTTTACTGATAGTATTTGCACCGAATGAACTTCCATCTCACACACGCAGATCACAGCTCCCACTTTCCTTGCTGTTGTACTCAGAATGGTACACAGTATGTTTGAGATAGAGAAAGGGTTGGATGCTGTCGTGTGAATCACATGCACAGCTGTTGGAAATTCAGATTCAGATGTGCACATCCGAGACTGAGCTGAATCACATGCTCTAGTGGAGGCATTTCCTTTTTTTTTGAAGCAGAACCACTTGGATTCACTTAAACCAGGCCCGCCAAATCGGCGTCCAGCAGGGGTAATATAAAGTCTGGGGCATCGTACATCCATACATAGAGAGGGTCATCCGACCCCAAACCAAACTGCGCTAGATAATGCGCCACCTTATTACACATACGGTTGCAGTGCATGAACTCATGCGACTGAAAGGATGCAATACACAAGCTTTTAGCTTCCCTGAAAAGAACTCCCAGCTCAGAGGCGTCGTGCTCCCGCCCGTTCAGTGCATTCACCAGAGTAAGACAGTCGGACTCAAGAATGATGCGCTGCGCCCCAAGCTCCGAAACGCCCTCGATTGCTTTCAGGCATGCGTTTGCCTCCGCCTGAAGAGGGCTCCTGACGTATTCTAGTTTGCCTGCAGCAGCAGCCAGGAACTGTCCAGATTCATTTCTAGCAACAAAGCCCCACGCTGCAGCGCCTGTCTCCCCATTGTATGCAGCGTCAAAATTCAGTTTAACCATAGCAGATGGAGGAGGGCACCATTTTTGCACCGGAGGAGCTGGTGCTGGCGAGCGGTGCACTGTACTCATACCGAAATCCATGAGGTGTCTGCTAATGAATTCGCTCATCTCCTGGGGTGTCTTCCGCTCCTCGCCCGAATTCACCTTGTTTCTGGAGGTCCACCAGTCCCACAGCAGGACTGCCACACGCAGTATCATGTTACGGGGCAGAGTGAAGATCTGTTCAAACATGCCATGCGGATCCTGACAGGCTAGAAGTTGCAAGCGAACATCTTCCAGGTTTTGCTCCCGCCACACAGCCTTCACTAGTTTGCATTTGAGAAACAAGTGGCCACCGTCTTCATCAAGTCTGGAACACATCGGACAGAGCGTATCTAACTGTATGTGCTTCCTCTTTATGTTCATTCGTGTTGGTAAACTATTGTGAGCTAGTCGCCACAGGAACATTCGAACCTTCCCAGGAAGATCAAGTTTCCAGATATGTTGCCAGTTCATCATCACGTGCACTTGTCCGGAAGAAGTTCCTGCATCCCGTTGGCCCTCCGCTTCCTTTATGCTCACCCCTAGGTGATATGCAGATTTCACAGAGAAACGCCCCCTTTTATCAAAGTGCCATGCAGGAAAGTCCTCCATATCTGGTTTCACCGGGATGGATAGGATAATCTGGGCATCCTCCTCAGTGAAAAGTCCGTGCACAAGATCAACATCCCACCCTTCTGTCACCGGGTTCATCAGCTCGCTCACTTTGGAGATGATCGCCTGCCCCTGCTGCGTTATTGGTCTCCTCGTCACACCCCTCGGCAGCCACGGGTCCTGCCAAATATCCACCTGCGATCCGTCTCCTATGCGCCAAATCAAGCCTTGTTTCAGAAGGTCTCTCCCCTTTAAGATGCTACGCCATGTGTAGGACATGCCTGGTTGCTCTTGAGCCTCTAGGATGGAGCAGTTTGGGAAATATTTCGCCTTGAGTACAGCTGCGCACAAAGACTCCGGGTGTTGGAGCAGCCGCCAGCTTTGCTTCGCAAGCATTGCCTGGTTGAAAATATGGAGATCCCTGAACCCCCGCCCCCCCCCCCTGCTGCTTCGTCTTCATGAGTTTCTCCCATCCAAGCCAGTGGCATTTGTGCGTCCCATCCTGCTGGTTCCACCAGTACCGGCACACACCATGGCACTAATCTCCTCACACAAACTCTTAGTTAAATCAAAACAGGACATGGCATAGGTTGGGATGGCCTGGGCGACGGCCTTAATGAGAGTTTCCTTTCCCACCTTTGACAGAAGTTTCTCCAACCAGCCCTGTATTCTTTTCCATATCATCTCCTTTATATACTCAAACTCTTTTGACTTTGCAGCCCCGAGATGCACAGGCAAGCCAAGGTATCGTTCATTCTTTGATTCTCTTTGGAGACCCAAGACCTGAAGAACTCGTCGTTTATTTTGGGCGTTAGTGTTCTTGCTGAAGAAAGCCGACGACTTGTCCCTATTGATCTTTTGCCCCGACTGTGCTTCGTACAGATCAAGAATCTCCTGCAGTCGGGCAACACTAGCCTCGGTCGCTTTCATAACAATGAGTGAGTCATCCGCAAAAAACAAGTGGTTGATGCTAGGGGCCCCGGGGCAGACCTTGACTCCCTCAATCGCACCATCCTGTTCTGCTTGCTGTAACAAAACCGAGAACGCCTCGGCACATATGATAAACAGATACGGCGACAAAGGATCTCCTTGACGGAGACCTCGCTGCGGGAGGAAAGCTTCCATTAGTTTGCCATTAACTCTCACACGATAGGACACTGATCTCACGCATTGCATCACAAGCGCAACCCAGGTGGGAGTAAAGCCCATAGTTAGCATCATTCGTTCCAAAAATGCCCACTCCACCCGGTCATACGCTTTACTCATATCGAGCTTCACTGCCACCAGTCCTTGTCGTCCCCCCCTTCTTCTTATGCATCAGGTGGGTGATCTCATAAGCTAGCAGAACATTATCCGTGATTAGCCTCCCCGGGACAAAAGCTGATTGGGATGGGGATATTAAGTCCGGAAGGATCACCTTCACCCGGTTGGCAAGAACCTTCGAGATAAGCTTAAACAGGACATTGCAAAGGCTGATGGGGCGATATTGTGTGAGAGACTCCGGGGTCTTGACTTTCGGTATGAGCACAATTGTGGTTTCATTCCACCCCGGTGGCATCACTCCTGGTTGTGTTACTGTTGGCGCTGTTTCCATCGGCGATTCAGACGTGACAGCTGCGTCCACTTGATTTGAGGACGTCTTCTTCCGCGGAGCAACGAGAGAAACGGTGCTGATATTTGCACTGCTCGGGGGACACCTGCGCTAGAATCCAAAGCCTTGATGCGATCTTACCTGAAGCAAAAGGAGGCAACCACCACCGTCAGCTTCAGTTGCCATGGCCATGGGACACACGCGCGCATTATGTGTTTCCCGGCCCCGCGCCTTAGACCGCCTGCTTCTAGTTCACAGATCTTCGCATATCCTCGTGGCACATACAAGACACCTGAACGAGTCATACAAGTATAACATCAGTCATCAGGGAAGTGACAACTCACAATGATATGATAGCAACATGTGATGTATTTACCTTAATACCATTTCAGGGCTAACGATGGTAAGCACTGGACGTCCCTCTGACCTAGCCAGAGCCAAGTCAGAGTGTTAGAAGGGAGAGAGGGATTTGATGAAATTGTTGTTGTATTGCTTGAGCCTCGTGGGCATATAAATAGGAGTACAAAGACCAACTTGGAGTACAAGACAAGGCAGGACCAAATCCTAGTCTATCCTATACTTCCTAATAATCCTTATAATCAACATCCCCCGCAGTCACAACGGTAGCGACGCAGACGATGATACTGGAGAAGAATCCAAAGGCAAGCCGACGGACACCTCCCACAGTTGTAATGGTCGATGCATCGCGAAAGTCGTGGCTGGAGTGAAAACTAACAAGGTTGCTCAAGCAGGCCTTAGCCCTTTGTGCCGTTTGTCGATGTAGCCGAGAGCGTGGGTGGTGGAGCCGTGGTCGAGGTAACCGTGCGAAGAATGCCGTGGTCAATGTCGAGTCGGGGTAGCCGGTTCGAGGAAGTCGTCGTGGAGCCGCGGGCGCAAGGAGGCGCCGAGTTAGTCATGGGCGCAGTGGTGTCGAAGTAATGGTGCGCCAGGAAGTAGATGATGTTGACGACACGTCGCGCCGGGGTTGCCAACCCTGGGGACACATCGTAGACGAAGGCACGCGCCGGTGCTGCCAGCACCGGGCATGCGTAGACGGATGAAGACAAAGTTGACGAGGCGCCGCACCAGGCTTGCCAGGGCGGGGACACGTCGTGGACGAAGGCACGTGGCGGTGTTGCCAGCACAGGGCATGCGTAGACTGAGACCTGCACAAGTTGTACGCCATGTCGAAGAAGTCGGAGAGGCCAGCCTCGACGACGGTTGCGGCGTCCATCGGCGCGGGGTCGATGTCACCAACGATGGTCGGAGTAGACAAAGTGGTTGATGTAGATGATGGCGACGGTGGCGACGGGCTGGTGCTGGACGAAGGCGAACGGGATGGACGGGCGGCGGGCGGCAGCCACAGAGGTAGCGGCGGCGGCGGCCAAAGAAGAGCGGCGGCGGTGGCCCGATGGCGGCGGCGGCTAGGTTAGGAGTGCGGCGGCGGTGCTCGAAGTAGGCGAAGAACCCGACAGCATGACGAAGACCGACGTGGACGGTGGCGTTCCCGCGTCAAGGAAGACGGCGCGGCGCATACCACGGGAGGTCGACGCGCGGTGACGACGAGTGGACCGTGGGCCACGGCGCTACGGCCCGAAGGGGCAACGCAGCGGCGGCGGGCAGGTTGGGGCGACGACAGGAAGACCTCGGGACGGCGGTGGGGACCGCGGGCCGCGGCGCTACGACCCGAAGGGGTGGTGCAGCGGCGGAGCGCGGGTCGGTGCAACCGCGGGGACGGCCTCGAGTCGACGGCTAGGACCGCGTATCGCGGCACTACGGCCCGTAGGGGCGACGCAGCGGCGACGCACGAGTCGATGCAGCCGCGAGGAGAACCACGGGGCGGCGGTGCTGCGGCCCGACGGGGCGACGCAGCGGCAGCCCGTTACTCGATCGGCGGAGGGGCGCGCTTTACTCGGGGACACTCTTCACGGGACCTGCGGGGGCGCGCATAACCGACTGGCCAGGTCGGTCGCGCGGCGTAGATGAGGCGGATCGCGGCGTCGAGCGGGTGATCAAGCTGATCGCGCGCGAGGTCGGGGACGCCGTTCGGTGAAGACGGGGTGGCGGCGGAGTCTGAGATGAAGCCGGCGACGATGGACGGCGTGGGACGACGAGCGAACAAGCACGTCAACACGGGCACCTGGGCCACCAAAGCAGCGCCGGCGCCCGGGCAGCGAGGCCCGAGCGACCAACGGAGCAGCGGCGCCCGAGCTCAAGGCCGCCGACGGGCCTGACGCAGCCGGGGACGAGGCCGGCGAGGCAACCCGCAGGGC
This sequence comes from Triticum aestivum, assembly GCF_018294505.1. Classification (NCBI taxonomy): domain Eukaryota; kingdom Viridiplantae; phylum Streptophyta; class Magnoliopsida; order Poales; family Poaceae; genus Triticum; species Triticum aestivum. The sequence goes on from NC_057813.1 coordinate 251,483,994, forward strand.
CACCGTGCAGACGCGGCGGAGGCGGGTGGCGTGGATCGATTGGCGGGCCAACGCGCGAGCGGCGGCTATGATTGGCCGCCGCATGGCGCGAGGCCGCCGGGTGCAGGTGATGCAGGTGTCCCGGTCGGAGCAGGACGGTGACGGCCGGCGCGCGGACGACGGCCTTGAGGGCTGCCTGTCGCGCAAGGCCGTCGGGTCGGTGAAGTAGCCGGCCGGTCACGCCGGTGTCGAAGTAGAGGCGTGGGGTGTCGACGGCGGAGGCAGGCAACGCAAACCCATTAAGAATAGATCGAAAAACAAAAAAGAAAAACGTGAATCAAAACGACCGGCGAGAGAGCGAAAAGATTTCCCGGAGCAAGGGCTCGGAATAAAGACTCTCTAGGACAGCCGGTCAACACGGCCGGCGAACGAACCCTAGGTACGGGCGGCGCGTTCCCCGGCGGCGGTCATGGAGGCCGACCGCCCCAGGGGTGGCGTGCGGGTGCGGAAGCGGCGGCGGCTAGGGTTTAGAACCCGGAAACTAATACCATGTTAGAAGGGAGAGAGGGATTTGGTGGAATTGTTGTTGTATTGCTTGAGCCCCGTGGGTATATAAATAGGAGTACAAAGATTAACTTAGAGTAAAAGATAAGGCAGGACTAAATCCTAATCTATCCTATACTTCCTAATAATCCTTATACTCATTACAGAGGACGTCGTTCCGGAAATGCTAAATTTACCAAAATTAGGAACTTCTATAGAGGTTTTTTTTTTCAAACTTTATAAAGGTTGAGAAGGCAATTGGCAACCAACTACTAATTGATAGTCAATCCTTTAGAGGTTTGCCTAAACGTTGATAAGTGAAATGTTGGCATCGAACCAAACATAGGTAATTGCTACTCCCTTCATCCCATACATCCACCTCATAATATAAGAGCGTTTTTGACATTACTAATATAAAAAAACAATCTTATATTATGGGAGTAAAATATAATCCCTCTGTCTAGAATTACTTGTTGCTCGAATGCATGTATTTAGCATTGAAATACGTCTAGGTACATCCATTTGAGCGACAACTAATGTTGGGACTGAGGTAGTGGTAAGTAGTCTTAGATTTCATAAAGTTTCTTGATTGTGCTTCTTCAGGCACTCCTAATACTCGGCTCTTAACACATTTTAATCTCCACTACTATTAAACAAGCGAGTTGTGGCCGAAGCATTGAATACCAGCCCTTCATTATCTTAGTTGTGGCACCACTACGCCCCATGCCCGCCCGCCGCCATGATCGCTCGCACCTCCCCTTCTGCTTCTTGAGCGGCGTCACCTTTGCCTTTGCTTTGAGGCGACAGTTTTGCCGTGTCGCCGAGTTGATCTTTCGGGCAGCCGCGGTCGTCGGATCCTCCACCACCACAGTCTCCGGCGGCTTTTCGTATGGGTCCATGTGGCGGCGGTGGTAAAATGGGCGGGAATTGGGGTGGATAGCGGCAGGATGATAGAGGGGAGGGTTGAGAAAGGGGATTTTGCCACGGAAACAATGCGGTCAGTTCCAAATGCGCGGGCTCTGCCTCAGTTTTGGGTGGGCCAGGGATGACGGAGTCCTATCGGCTGGTTTTCGGACTCCCGCAAAGTCCCAGCTTCCGGTTTGCGAGAAAACGGACGTCTGGACTGATCGGCGGAACCAGTGGCGAAGACAGGAGGACCAGCAGGGGCCGTGCCCCCCCCCCCCCCCCCCCTAACATCCCTGATTTGCTACTAATTTGGAGATGAACAATGCGTAATTTACAAAAAAAACACATGCATTAGTGTAGTTTGGCCCATGAGATCAAAAGTTTGTGTCACTTGACCTCCCTAATCTTTAATTCCTAGCTCCGCCACTGTGTGGAACGCCGTTGGATGGCTTGCAGGGTCCGACAGTTTGGTTCAGACGGATGCGAAAGTTTGAGGGTCCATGTTGGAGATGCCTAACCGCAGATGCTACATGGCAAAAAGATGGTTCATTTTGCTAAGAACCTCCGCAAACGTTTGCGTTGTACATGCTCTTGTACCCTTATTTTTTGGGGAAACATGCTCTTATACCTACAACAAGAAAAACAGCCAAAGTGATTAGTGCTACTACTTGCCTGACACCGACGATCCTCCTGGCCCTGGCTTCACCCCTGTACAGTACAGCCGTGAATAGTTAGTCCTGTATGACAAAGCTGGGTCAGCAACAGTCTGGATTGTCCAACAACTGGACCAAGCAATCAATCACTCAAGATTTGAAGCTGTCTACAGGAGCCGTTGGTTGGGTGCCGTTTGAACGAGAAAGGGCTGTACTGTGTGCAATGGAGGGAGGGAGAGATCTCTCTGGATCACTCTCCAGCTTGCTGCTACTGTGTGCAATGGTAACATACTGTGTCGGAGGCTCTGTGATTGCGATGTGTGCTGGCCTGCTGGCCAAGTGGTCGCCGGTGCAACCCCAGGGCCACGACCATTTGGTTGGGTCGCCATGGATGGATGTGATCTGACCTTGCTGCCTTTTCCAGCTGCCTAGCTTGCCTTGTGCTTGCACGTGCAGATGCTGATATGCCCGCCCGAATTCCTTCCCAATCTAGTGCGACCGGCAGGATGCCTACGCGTGCAATACCGCTACGTCCTACAGGGCTGGGGAGTGGACATCTTAACTGAATTATTAATTCCTAGGAAACGCATATGATGCTTTGTACCCCTTCAGAAATACTTCCATTGCCTCCATTTTTTCAGGGATGAGAGAACCGAAACTTTCTAGCCTGGTGATGTCCGTTTCTTCTGCTTCTTCTTGAACCCCCGTTGCTGTCCTGTAAGTGTAAATTAATCCCAACCGAGCTGAAAAAGGTGGCCTGGCCTCTAGCTAGATGTCCAATTGGAGCGTGCTACCTGCTGGCCTCAGTGTGGATCAGTGCAGTGACTGAGCATTGCAACTTGCCCTCATTTCCTTGGTCCTGCCTGCAACTACTAACTGCTTCCAAGGAAAGCTTCAAGCCATGCATGCCTGGAAAGCATGCATGCAGTGAGTTTTAACTGATTAGTTTTCTCTCTCCTTCCGTAATGGACTCAATGTTAGTATATATATTCAGCCTAGCTCGTGAATGTTGCATCAGTACTAGTACTACTAGAGTACTATCTATCTATCTATCCCTAAACCTGTAGCGTTTGAGTGAGTGTCGCTGGTGAAGCTGACCTCCTCCTTTACGTGTGTCACGAGGGGAGGCTACAGCTCGAATGGACTCCAGCGTCGTGTCGCTTTACCCAGCGTCGCCGGCCGGCCGTACGTCGTGCCCATGGGGCCGCCCGGCATTCTTATCTTCAGCTCGAAGCTAGGCTGGCCAGCTGCGTGCTGATGCCATGCTTGCGACAGATAGATAGCCTAGACCTTACCTTAGTGGTGCCTTACAGCATTGCTAGTGCATAGCGCTATCTGCAGGGATCGCTAAAGAAGATACAGGAACGGACTGTGAGCCTTCTCGATCTGCATCACCAACATGGATCCAGCCTTGGGCCAGGTGGCGGCGGGGATCGTTACGTCCTGCTAAAGACCATGTGGGTAAATCCTGCCTAGCTAGCTAGCAATATTTTCTTGTCGAACGATCTCCAGCCATCTTTTCTCCATCCCGTCTTTGCATATACAGTATGCAAATAATTCGTCATGAAGCAAAGTATTTTCTTGGAGCATTTCTACTGCTATGTAGTATGCTTCAGCTTGTTTCAGGAGTGCAGCAGATGTTCACCCAAGTGCTCGAATCGGAAAATTTACTAGAGGCACAATATCACATGAAATAAAGAGATGTGTTAAAAAATTTCAAACATAATAAAATATCTGGTTGTCGATCTGGTGGATCATTTCTCTATTAGTAAATCATTCCTGTTAGAATTTACATAACCGTATATAAACAGAGAACATCCGTTAATAATGTATTACCTGTTAGAATTTACATAACCGTATATAAATAGAGAATATCCGTTAATAATATATTCTTAATTGTATCTAAATAATAGATCATAACCTATTAGATTTACACAACCATGTCCAAATGATCTCAACTATTAGATCTGCCTAGCCAAATAGATTGACTCCTCGTAATTTTATCTAAACCGACAGTATCTGTTAGATATTCATAATTTTACATAAACAAAGCACAATTGATAGTTCTTTCATAAGTATAGCTAGATAGATAAAAATATATTTATGTTCATAGTTGCACTTAGATATATCTAGCATAATATTTTTAAATCTACATGTTAAGCGTTAATTGAACTATAAGTACATGCTATGCCTGATTTAAACATGTTATCATCATTATATATTTATAGAACGCCCGGACGTTCGGGATTTCAAACTTTTCCGATGGCAATTTTAGTGACACGAGGATGACAAGTTTAGTTGGCAGGCATTGCAAATCCGTTCTTAGTGTATCTTTTGCCAGAAAGTTACCCAAGGTTGTCAGAATCGCGATTCTGTCATCCGATTCTACGACTTTACGATCCAAACTAACCCCTATGATTCTACAATTTTAGTTCTTAGAATCTACGTTTCTACGATTCTGATAGTGAAGATTCTATGATTTGTGATCCTACCATCGAAGCTCCGATCCGATTCAAGATCACGATTCTGACAACCTTGAAGTTACCGTACATGTCAACTAAACTTGTCATTCTCGCGTCACTAAAATGCCATCGAAAACATTGGATTTGCCACGGTTAAATCCCGAACCTTCGGGACTTATCATTTTCGTATTTATAATCTAATGCAACATATAGATACACACTAGGAACGTAGAAGAAAATCTCCTCTTCACATCTTATGATCACAATTACTACTATCGGGAGCGGTGCTGTTAGGCTTTCTCGTCATGTGAATTTGCTGTCAGATGCTTCAGATCTATGCAAGGGTTCAACGGCAACGACTGCGGCTCCAGGGCACTGGTCCTTAGGGGCATGTGCATGAAGACTTTCTGGCTGTCATTGACAAGGTCAAGCCGGCTCCAGTAAGAGAGCGGTGACAGCGGTGCGTTCTGACGGTTGTAGTGGTTGTTCGGTAGTTTTGGAATCCCGATATCATTTTTATTATGCCTGAGGTGCTTTGTACTTTTGAAGAACTTTTATAACAGATGCATTTTCCTCAAAAAAACAAATAAATAATAGAGTGGTATATAACTACATATAATTGATCAAGCTGACATGCATATCGCAAAGTAAATTTGGTTGGTGTACTTACAACTCCAATGTTACACCTTTAAAAATATATCCATTTCTAAATGACTAAATCGTCACGTATTTTGCAATGAAGATGGTAGATGTGTGTGTGTGTGTGTGTGTGTGTGAGAGAGAGAGAGAGAGAGAGAGAGAGAGAGAGATTTGCATAGGATAAAAGAAACGTACTAATAGTTTTCAGAAAATGCTAGACTTACGCAAGGTTTTTACGTAACCTGCATAAACTACGTTTCCCTCTAACTAAAAATCCCCACCCCTCTGATTTTCAGGCTGGGCCTCACTAAAGCCCAATTAAAGACTGCCAAATCATCCCATACGTAAGGTACGTAAGAACCCCTTCGTAGAAGTAGCATTGCTCATAGTTTTGATATGGATTTTTTTTGTTGATTGTTGATTTTTTTTTGATAGCTAAGCAATCATATCAAACGGTGGTTTCTTCTCCTTTTGAAGTAGTAAGAAAGTATAGGTGACTGTTTCAAAGTTGTTTGCACCCAGGTCTTGATCGATAAAGCTAAGGTCGATCATTGTCTTGACCGTCGCACTCGTGTGCCATTTCAGAGAGGGCATTAGCCGGTAGGTATATCTTTGGACGAGATATTCCGTGCTAATGGCATCGCCAAGCTATTCCGTATGCTCCCCTAAAAAAAAGCTATTCCATATGCATCGTGCAAACTTACTCGATCAACATAAAAAAGGTGAAAGCAGCCGTCGTGCAAAAATGTACTATGTGTGCATATATGTGTGATGGACGTAGAGCGCGTGCGTGCAACTTGGTTCGATCTATCGGGAGTGGCGCGTCCACGTACGCGCCGACAGGGACAGCAACTCAATCGGCATCTGGCACGCGCGTGCGACAGTGAAAGCCAAGCTAGGCGCACACACGCTCGCTTGGGCAGCTAGCGATGACTCCAAAGTTGCCATCGATTGATCCATCCCCCACTGCAGTTATAGACATTCATTTTTTTTAACTTTTTACCTCTTTTTTTTTTGCGGGGGTAATAGACATTCATACACCAACAGACCGAAAAAGCATCAAATCGCGGCCGATTTGCTTGGATCCGTATATATATTATTCGCTGCCGCTATCCCGAATCAAGTGGCTGAAGCCGATCTCATCCGTCCGCGCGCGAGGCGATAAAAAAGATCTGGCTAGCTCCGTCAATGATGTCAATTTCAGATACTGGTCCATTCACAAGATCATCTCTCAGGTGTTATTCTTGTCTACTGTAGCGACATCGTTTTCTTGACTTCGTCAGCGGCCAGACGACAAGCAACAACCAAGCGATCCTGTGATCCATCGATCTTGATGCGCAGCCTGATACAGTAACATAATTTAATTATTGACCTGCCGGAATGTGATTGGCAATGATTGAGGCCGGCAAACTATTTCCTTTTCAACTGTGCTTCCGAGCAGTCAGATGGTGCTATCTCACGGGACGGGACGCATATATACAACCAATAAGAGCAACTTCAACGCAGGAACCAAAAAGACATGGATTTTATCAGTTTTTTGTCCGTTTGAATCGCCGCCCGTGCACGCAGTGGACACGTGAGAACAATGGATACACCCAATGTAAAGACATGCGGCAGCCCATTTGCTGCCTCTGCGGCTGATTCTGCCGGCGAAGCAAGCGCCCGTGCAGCTCGAGCAGGAAGCAGTGGGGCTAGAGTGGCCGGGTGTGGCCGGGCGCGCCCTGGAGCACGGCCAGAAGCTCGAGAGCGGGTGCGGCCAGGAGCACCTAGGAGCGCGGTTGGGCGCTCGAGAGCAGGCGCGGCCAGAAGCTCGAGAGCGGGCGTGGCCAGGGGCGCGACCGGGCACGCGGCAAGGCGAGCGCGGGGGGTAGGCGGGAGCGGCGAGCTCCAATGCGGAGACGCGCTGGCGGGGCCGGCAGGCCGGGCGCGCGTGCATGGCGGGCCGGCGCGGCGAGCTCTGCGAGTTGGACTGCAGGATGCGCTGGCGGGGCCGATAGGCCGGCGCTGCTCCAGCTCTGAAGCGGGGTGGGCAGGTGGGTGGGAGAAGAGAGAGAAAAAGGAGGAGAGAGATGGGATGGGACGAGTGGGTGGATGGCAAATGGGTCAAGCGGCACATGCAGCCAAGAGGGCACAGAGAATGTTCGCTTTGTGTCCGTCTCTGACGCAAATATGCCTCAAATTTGGGCCGGATATTGGTCGAACGGACACAAAACGAACAGCAGGCGGACGCTGTATCCTTTTTGGGTCGTCCCGTTGGACCATGTTTTGTGTCTGAATGACCCAAACGGATAAAATCGGTCATCCGATTGGAGTTGCTCTAAGAGCATAAACAGGAATGTACAAAAGCGTTCCCTAGTTACTCAACACTTTCTTTCATTGAAAACATGTGGTAGGTACAACCTGTTAGATATAATTCCTTAGGATTAACTTAACACATGATTTTAATCTCGTGATTAGAACACCTTTTATGCGAAATAGTAGTGACTAATCGTGATTGGCAGGGACCTGTAGAAGATAGCCCATGGCTGCACGTTGGAGTCTCCGGCAGTGAAGACATGGTCGGGGAAGAAGGGCAGCACCACCTGGATGACATAGATGGCTGCAGGAAGCATCACTGACATTTTTTTTTGAAACAGAGGCAAAAGTTTTGCCCCATCGATTAATTAAGAAGAAGAAGAGAATTGACCAGTTAATTAACGGAAAACCGGGCGAAAAACAATACAAACGAAGGACGGACTAACTACTCACATGGCAAGAAAACCTCACAACCGCACATGTGCCCCTCGTAGACTCTCCGATTACACAACATCCACAAACCTCGACATTGCCACTACGCCATGTGACCCCGACAACAACACCTCGACATAAGGCATCAAACACCTTCCAGCCCACAACGGTGACCCAATCCAAGAGGACGGGCCGAGAGACTGAAGATCATCCATCAAGTAGCCAGAAACGCCTTGCCTATGGCACCACTCTTGCCTTTTCCCACCTTCTTTTGTTTGCCTCTTATTGGCGTCCCCGTCAGAAGGCAAGCTATCGACCTACCCAAACCAGGTTTAGCAACCTCCACACTGGCGAGCAAGTCACAAAGTTTTTTCGCGAACAGAGCATCTGGATTTGGAGTAGGTGCAACCACACTTGGCTCAGTGGACATGTCACTCACATGCATCACATGCTCGACGGTCGCAGGCAATGGAATGGCAGAGACTGCAACGTCCAAATCACCACACCCCTTGGCATCAGGTATCTGGCTAGACTCCAGGGGTGATGATGGCGGTAAAGCCACAATCAAGATCTCGGGGGGGGGGGGGGGTACCTTCAGTTGTTCGACGGACAAAGGCAGAACCGAGCCCTCACACAACTCCCGCAACTCAGGCATGATCTGCAGCACTGGAGTCACAACCACATCATTGCCCAGTCCCTCGGAGGCTGACGACGGCGGACGGGCTCTAGGGGAGAAACGACCATGAAGCTCGACACCCAACTCGACCTCGAAGTTGTCAACAGGCACAACCAAAGGACGCAATACATGAGCAGACTGCAACACAGGCGGCGCCATGGAGCGCTCACCAAGTGCAGCCTCAACACGGACCATGAAGCTCTCCATCCGCAACATCCAACCTTGCATGGAGTCAATGACATCACGCAGAGGCTGAACCGTCTCCTGAAGCTGGAGGGAAGTCATACCAAGGAGCTCAGAGTTCAGCAGCTTGGCCTGCTGCTCCAAGGCAGGTCGCACTGGGAAATCCGCCGAGGCCATAGAGCCAGCAGGACCAACAACGATCGATGCCCAAGAATCATGGCAAAATGTCTTCGAGAGGTGCGAGGGTTCTTTCTGAACCTTGCGAGGAGCTGGAGCTTGTTGGTGCCCGAGGAGGCGTGGCAACGGTGACACGATAGGGCTTCCCAAAAAGCTAAGGAGACGCCAGGCATTGCGGCACTCACGCGCTCGATGACCATTCTCAAGACACGAGAACACCTAAAAGGATCTCGACAAACCGCTGCACGGTGGCCAGGAAGGAGGCATCTGCAACATCTACCCCGAAGCCAAGCAGGGACAGGACGGGGAGCCAATGCAGGGACCGGAGAGTCCAGACATTGCATGTTGCGCCGCGGCAGCACCTCCTGCCAATCTCCGCACGCATCCGCATCACACATCACACCTGACCGAGAAGCCGGAGCTGAGGATTTGGCAGCCGGCGGCGGCGTCCGCGGGGCTATTTCATCATCATCCTCGTTGTCTTCGTCGTCTGTGAGGGAGCTCCACGAAACAGATCGCTCCGGGTCCAGACTCGGTGCGGTGCCGGCAGGTGTTGATGACGACGTCACTTCCACAATAGTAGTGGGCGATGTAGCACAGCCAGTAGCAGCCGGTGGTGATGGCGGGGCTTCCACAGCAGTCCTGTCTACTGCCGGCGCTGCTGCGTCACTGACATGGCCCTCGTGCCATCCGTTGGTGGAGATGCAGCAGATGATCCAGGAGCCTCGCTGGTGGCAGCAGGAAGCCGCCGGCACTGATGTGGTGGTAGACAGCCTTCTAGCCCTTTAGCGTTTCTTTTTATGGATCGGTGGTTAAGGGTCCGGCCCGTGTATCCCACCTATGCAAATGTGTACGTTCTCTTCTTATATACGTGAATAGTGCTAAGGAGCCAGTGACCGAAACCGAACGTGCCCCCCATCAAAGCACAAAAATGGGAAAAGACTTCCCCTATTCTCTCGGTCAGTGACAAGATGAGATCAATTCTAACACAACTGATACTTGCATTAAAATAAATATTTTTACATAGGAACTTGTAGTACATCTCTAGGCAGCAAACCGGAAGCACAAGAAAACTGTCACACTCACTTCCTGATAGTAGTTCATAACTACGTAATTAAACATCTACCCTGCTAATAACAGTAAAGGACAGCAGTACACGTACCAGGACCGGACCTATTTTAGTAGCAGGTACATTTCCAAAGCGGGACACTACATTACCACTACACTACACGCACTGATAGTAGTAGGAGTAGTAAAGAAGAAGAGGAGGCCAACGTCTACCCTGCCCGCATGGCCCAGCCACGTCATCACACAGCACGCCTCGGCCTCAGCCTTGCCTCCAGCGGAGCTGCCATCTCACACGACAGCCTCAGCACCTCAGACAGGTCCACGCCACCTGACCCGTCGGACGACGGCGGCGTCCACTCGAACTCGTGCAGCAGCGTGGCAACCCAGAATCCAACGGTGGCGATCGCGAGCGACTTGCCGGGGCAGCTCCGCCTGCCCGACCCGAACGGCGCGAGCCTGAGATCGGAACCCGTTACAGAGAACTCAGCGCCGGCGGCAGCGTGGTCCGACGATGACCCGCCGAGGAACCGTTCTGGCTTGAACTCCGCCGGCTTGACCCACACGGTTGGGTCGTGGGTTATGGCCCACATGTTGACCATGGCAGTGGTCCCCGCGGGAACATGTAACCCATCTACGTGGACGTCAGACGTGGCAAGCCGCGCCCACGACAGCAGTGGGCCCGGTGGGTGAAGGCGCAGGACCTCCTTGACTACGGCCTGGAGAAAGACGAGCGAGGCGGCGTCCGACTCGGTCACGGCCCGGTTCGGCCCGACCACCCGGTCCAGCTCCTCGTGGACCCTCGCCTGCACGTCTTGGTGCAGCATCAGCCGGGCCAGCACCCATTCGATCACCACTGCCACGGTGTCGGTGCCACGAAAGATCATCTCCTGCAACCCACACAGAAAACATTTTTCGTTATGAGCAACCTAATTATCGGACGCATGCATATTTAAGTGTCCATTCGTCACCCCGCAAAACAAAAAAAGTGTCCATTCGTGTTTCCATTTAAGCGTATGAACAAACATACCCAGAGGACGGCGATCATGTCGGCGTCGGAGAGCTTGTCGCTTCCTTGGAGGGAGAGCAGGACGTCGGTGAAGTCTACCACGGCGTCGTCGTCGTCGTTCAGGGCGGCACGGTGCTCGTCGATGATCCTGCCGACGAAGCGGTTCACGCGGGGGACGAGGGCGGAGCACCTGGACCGGATCTTCTGCAGGTCGAAGCGCGCGAGCCACGGGAGGTGGTCGGACCAATTGAGCTGGCCGAGCAGGTCGTAGCCTTCGTCGACCAGGCTCTTCAGCTCCGCGGCCTCCCCGCTCCCCGCCTCGTCCAGCTCGTACCTCCGGCCGAAAACGGACCACATCACGTTGTGCAGCGACGCGCGTTTCAGGAACCGCCGCGCCTCGACGTGCTTGACGCCAGCGCCGCCCACGGGCCTCATGGCATCCACCATCTGGTGCGCGATCACTGCGCGCTGCGCGGCGGAGGCGGCCACCTGCCGCGGCGAGAAGAGGTGCGAGGACGACACCCGGCGGAGCGTGCGCCAGTAGGCGCCGTAGGGGGCGAACCCGATGGCGCGATGGAACATAAGCCCGTAGGCGGACTCCTTGACCGGCCGGTCGGCGAACGCCGGGCTAGCCAGCAGCTCTCTCGCCACGTCAGGGTCGGCGGTCACCACCACCCTGGTCTCTCCCATGGAGAACGACATGAGCCGCCGGCGCCTGACGTTTCCCGCCGCCGCCGCCGCGAGCTTCCGGTGCGCGAGGCCGGTCATGAGGCCCATGCTGCCGATCACGGGGAAGCCCCGTGGCCCCGGGATACGGGCCTCGCCAATGCCCAGACCCTTCCTCCTCCACCAATACCTCCCCCACGCCGCACCACCCTGAGACGCCCAGTGCAGGAGCGACGTGACGACGAAGGCGGCGAGGAGAACGACAACAAAGCCTACCACGCGGTAAGGCTTGCCGTCGCCGTTGCCGCAGCATTTGGCGGCGAGGGAAACGTACAGCAGCCAGCCGCACTCCTCGGATGGAGCCATGTCAACGTACGTGCACGTACCTTTTCCCTCGTTCTCGCGCTGAGGCCGAATGGGAAGAACACTAGGAGGCGAAATGAAAGGACGGATTTGTTGTTCGCAGCTGGAAAGTCAAGTGCAGTTTGAGTTTGGGAGGACGAGACCGCGGGGCAACGCCTTTTATAGCGGCGGAATCCATGTAAAGTGATGCTATCTCTGGAATATGTATCATCTACTCCCTCCATCCGAAAATACTTGTCATCGAAATGGACAAAAAAAGATGTATCTCAAACTAAAATACGTCTAGATACATCCCTTTTATCCATTTTGATGATAAGTATTTTCGGACGAAGAGAGTATTAAAGAAGGAAAGGGGTTAAGGAAACCCTCCACAACACAAGTAGTGTTACATGTGATTACAAGCAAGCACTACTCTACCGGCCACAACCGACTCAACATGTCCCGCTCCACTCTCACGTTAATCCACCTAGCTAGCTCCACTAAGAGATGGTCGAGGTCGTTTTTGATTAATCCCGCATGCTTTCAGTTCGTGCACTCAAGGTGCACTGTCTCGAAGACCCGATGGAGGGAGGGCGTTGCACCGTCGAATACGATGGCGTTTCGATGTTTTCATAGGGTCCACATACCTAACATGTAGATCGTTTTGTTATCCTTTTCTTGGAGTCGGTTTTCTGTCCTTCTGGTGCACCACTCGGCCAGGACGTCTTGCTGTGTGGGCACGTTCAAGGGTGACTCCATGGCCATGCCAAGTATCGTCCACATTTGTGTGGAGAAGACGCATTGGAAAAGTAGGTGGTTTATCGTCTCATCTTGTTGCTCGCAGAACGGGCACTTGTCCTGGTGGGGGAGACCTCTTCGTGCTAGTCGATCAGACGTCCAGTACCTATTTTTGATTGCCACCCATGAGAAGAAATTACACTGGAGCAGGGCTCGCGACCTCCATGTGAAGGAGTCGGGGAGACTTCTTTACCCTAGAACTTGGCGGCATATGCTGATCTTGTTGAGAAACATCCGTTCTTCTCCCAGTCCCAAGAAATTGTATCTGGGACCTCATTGTGTAGATGGACCATGGCCGTGCGATCCCATACATCAAAGAACTCGAGTAGCTGTTCCACCGGCAGCTCAAGGCCAAAGTCTCGCGTCCAGGACCCATGCACTAGGGCTTCTTGTACTGTTCTCGTTGTTCTAATTCTGTTTGATACGCCGTTGTATATATTTGGTGCAAGTTCTTTCACCCGGTAGCCCTGGAGCCAGCGATCTTCCCAGAACAGGGTCGTGCTTCCGTTCCCAATAGTGACGTTGGTAGCTGCTCTGAACAGGTCCATGGATTCCTTGGGCACATTGATTTGGAATTCGCTCCACGGCCGCAAAGGGTCGGTACGTTGCAACCACGGCCATCATTCCCTACATAGCACAGTTCAATGACCCGGGATTCGGAAGTCCTAGTCCTCCTGCCCACTTGGGCGTGCATACCGTGTCCCAAGCTACTGCACAGTTTTCACCATTTGCCTGATCTTTTCCACACCATAGAAATCCCTGGCATATCTTCGTCATTGCAAGAAGTTTTTTGTGGGATGTCCAGTGCCATCATCGCATGGATCGGGATTGCGCATAAGACTGATTGCACCAGCAGCAAGCGACCACTCTTGGGCAGGATGTTGTGCGCCAAGTGGGTAGGCGCACGGCCATTTGGTCCACCAGATCATGCTATCTCACAAGTGTCTAAGTAAGATAAATGATTTTTTAAAACTCCACCCATATATTGATCAAATAAAAGAGTCTTACAATGGGCACAATGGAGACAGAGATCACGGCTTACCAAGATTTGAGTGGGGGATGCGACCTGTAAATTCTTTCTATTGAGAGCCAACGGTCGGAGAGGGAAGAACTACATCACTAAGTTAGGCCCACCTTCTGGGGAGGTTTCTGATCATGGGGACAAGGCCAAGCTCATTTTTGATCACTTCAACTCTCTGCTTGGGACTCCTCCTACACATGGGATCAAAATGAACTGGGCGGCCCTGGGTATTCCATCCTCGAACTTGCAACATCTGGACTCCCAATTCAGTACTGAGGAGGTTAAAAAGGTAGTTTTTGATATCCATGATGAGAAGGCTCCGGGGCCGGATGATTTCATCGGGGGCTTCTTCAAGAGGTTCTGGTCCTTGATTGTTGACGACATTTGCAATGCACCGAACCAACTTGACCAGTTACTTAACTCTACCTTGATCGTTTTGCTGCCTAAGAAGGTGGACGCCACTAAAGTTGGAGATTACCGCCCGGTGAGTCTCATGCACAACATTGCCAAGATTGCCTGTAAGGTGCTTGCAAACCGCCTGGGTCCAGAGTTGCACATATTGATCTCGCATAGTCAGAGTGCATTTATCCGGGGTAGGTGCATTCAGGACAACTTCCTCTATGTCCAGAATGTGATAAAAGAAGCCCATAAGAAGAAGAAGCCTCTCCTGTTCCTTAAATTGGATATTGCCAAGGCGTTTGACTCTGTTAGCTGGCCTTACTTGCTGGAGGTGATGGAAGCGTTTGGCTTTGGTCAAAGATGGAGAGACATGATTAGCATCCTACTTTCGACGGCTTCTTCTCGAGTTATGCTCAATGGATCCCCTGGAATTCCTTTTCTGCACAGGAAGGGATTGAGGCAGGGAGATACCCTATCCGCCATGTTATTCATTCTTGCCTTGGACCCCTTGCAGCGGCTGTTTCAGAGGGCAACCGAGGCAAACATTCTATCTCCCATTCCATTACGAGTTGCCCGGCTCCGGACGAGTTTCTGTGCTGATGATGCGGCCCTGTTTGCGAACCCTTGTTGTGCTGAGTTAGCCGCCTTGAAGCGGATCCTCTCGAGCGTTGGAGAGATTTCTAGACTAGAGATAAATGAGGAAAAATGTGTTCTGTATCCAATCCAATGCAATGATCTGAACATCGCTGAATTGCTCCAACGCTTCGGTGGGCCTTGTGGTTCTTTCCCTTGCACTTATTTGGGGCTCCCACTCTCCACTCGCAAGCTTCGGCGGATTGAGCTGCAACCACTGTTGGATAAGGGGGCGGCCAAGTTGAAGGCGTGGAAAGGAAAGCTTCTGCAGCGCACTGGACAGCTCCCGCTGATCAACTCGATGTTTACTAACACAGTGACCTATTTCCTGAGAATATTTGCTCATTACAAATGGTTCGTCAAGAAGCTTGACAAAATGAGAAGAAATTTCCTCTGGAATGCGGATTAAGAAGCTCATGGGGGCAAATGTTTAGTTAATTGGAGACGTATCTGTGCGCCTAAAGCAGTTGGAGGACTTGGCATCAAAGACCTCCTCGGCCTTTAGCACAGCCCTGCGGCTGCGGGGGCCTTAGTTTGAATGGGACGAATTGGATAGACCGTGGAAAGGGACACAAATGCCTTGTGAGGCTGCGGACCGCCAGCTCTTTCAGTCCTGCACCAAAATTTCCGTGGGAAGTGGAGTAAGGACTGCTTTCTGGTCTGATCAATGGATAGATGGGATGGCACACCTATGGAGCTGGCTCCTGGTCTCTTTAACCTTGCAAGACACAAGCAAATCTCAGTTGCGGATGCTATCTGGGAGGGCGGTTGGATGAAAGGTCTACAGCGCATGACCACTGTTGATCTGCTGCATTCCTTTGTCACTCTTTGGCATAAAGTTCAACAATTCCAAGCGAACGAGGAGGATGACAAGATTACTTGGAATCTCACGGCCAATGGAGACTACTCTGCCAAGTCGGCCTATGAACAACTATTCATTGCTCGGATCCCAATGCCACGTTTGCTCAAAATGTGGAAGATTAAATGTGAATCAAAAGTTAAAATTTTCATTTGGACTTTAATCCAGAATAGGCTTTGGACGGCTGATCGCTTGCAACGCAGAGGTTGGGAACATCAGGCCACTTGCTATGCCTGTGATCAGGTCCTGGAGTCAGCTACCCACCTCATTTTGGGATGTACTTTTGCTAAGGAGGTCTAGCATTTGATGGGGGATCAGTTCAAGGATGCAGCTGATGCTGCTTCACAAGCTACTTCAATCAACAGTTGATGGGACAGACCTTCAAGCTGAAAAGAAAATGGACTTGGGTTGATGAGTGTATGGTGGCGATCTATGTGGCCTGGAACCTTTGGAATAAGCGCAACAACCATATTTTTAAGCAGGAAAGACGCACTGCTGCGAGCGTTTGCTCTCTGATTAGAGAAGAGTTAAGCCTCCTGAAGGAGGCTTGGGAGTAGTTCCTTTGCTGTTTGTCCAGGATTCATTTCGCATCTCTGGCCTAGCGTGTGTCTCTTTTTGTGTCTTCCCGAACGATTTTCAGTCTGTTGTACAGTTTGTTCCTTCTCTTAAATGAAAAGGCAGAGCACCTACAATTCCGGTCAAAAAAAAAAACAAGAGTCGTACAATCAAAGAAAAGGCATGTCCTATCTTAATTAAGAGATGATCCTTTATTAGTAATTGTCTCACCACATATTTAGAGATATTTTTTGTTATAAAAAATAAGACGAAGAAATAACTCATTGTATAGTATTTTTTATTGTCTTCTAACGAATAAATGACAGACCTAAGATAAGATAGTCTTATTAACTGCTAATCCATGCCTAATGTGTGCTTGCCTTGTGTCTGTGTGGCTAAGGCTGCAAGAAAAGCTTGAGGGCTCGTGAGTGGTTCAAAATTGACTCGGAAAGAAATGAATAGTGGATGACTACTATATGTAGCTCAATCGAGAGACAAACCGATCTTGACGCAATATTGGCTTGCTGGATACCTTGATAAAATATAATTATATTAAGTATTCCTAGTATATATTAAAAAAAACAGGTGAATTTATAGTTATATGCATTGTGTATGATTTTTCTCGTTTTTATCTACTAGCAGAAACATGAAAGCTTGATTGACAACAAGTTAGGCTTTAATAGCCGTGTGTTAAATATCCTATTATTTTTTCTAAAGTTTAAGAATAGACACACCTTCATTTTACTTTCTTGCTAGTTCATCCATGATCTCTGATCTATTGTTGTTAAATCCTTATTTGAGAGGGAATAAGTCAATCTATCTTAGAAAAAATATTATTGTTTTGATTGAAATAATGTATGGTGGGGTTCTTATGTTGTGTTGTGGCCTTTTTTGTTCCAAATGTTCCTCTAAATTATTATTAGAAGAAAAAACTTATTTTTTTTAATTTTCTAAAAAACTTATTTGGCTCTAAACCCGCTCAAGATAGTTACAAGCAGAGCACGAGCTACTTTCTACAACTTGATCTTATGTTTCGTTGAAATTTTAGTATAATTTGAGCCGAGCACTAGTACAACTCATTTGAACTCGACTCTTCTACAACCCTATATATGGCTCGTGAGGGTATCTCCAACACTATCCCCTAACTGGACATAGTATCTATCTGCGTCCGCGTCCGCATCCGCGAATAGTGATATGGAAGCCGGCCATCCAACCCTATCATCAAACGCCCAAACACATTGCAAACATAATTTGATCAAACTAGACAAATTTCATGCAAACCAGAAGATTTATTTAAACCGAACCAAACTCATGGCATTTTAAATATATTTCATTAAACAAAAATGAACATAACATTTTGTAAACCTAGCCTAAATCTTTGCCGGCCATGGAGAGGCGTCCCTATTCCACGTCCTGTCTTCCCCATGTCTGGCGAGCTCAACATCTTTGGTGGACATGGAGGCGTCCCTGTTCGACGTCCTGTCTTCCCCATGTCTGGCGAGCTCAACATCTTTGCCGCCATGGAGGCGTCCCTGTTCCACGTCCTGTCCTCCCCATGTCTGGCGGGCTTAGTAGCCATGAGCTCCAAGAAGTGAACCTACGAATCGCCAGCAAGGGGAAGAATAGGACATGGGGCATGAAGCTGCCCCGCATGGGAAACGAGATATGCCAACATCCATGTCTGACCTCCTACTCTTCCTTGTCGGAGTCAACCTTGTGGACGTCGCCGGTAGAGTGAGGTCCATGATCGACATGGACGGGCACACCTCATCGTCGTCGTAGCCCGACATGAACTGCGCGAACGACACGGAGTTGCCCACGTCCCCATTCATGATCCCCTACGCCTGCATCGCCTCCGCGTCCAAGATCGCGTTGCAGCCGGTGCGAGCGCTCCTGCACGTAGCCTCGTAAAACACCCATTTTTGCTCGACGAAGTTGAGGTCCTCCGCTAGTGAACTCGCCGTATATTTGCCCTTTCCACCAGCCGGATATGCAAAGAGGGCAGGGTTGTAGTGCCGGTCCTCTTGTGCGAGCTGGAACACCGACACCGACTGCTTCTCCACCATGGCATTGTTAATTTGTGTACCCGCCTGTTCTACGGTGAAGTCGGTATGGATCGGTGTGGACGCGGTGTCGACTCATTGTCAGACACATTGGTCCACATGTTTGTAGACGATTTGATGGTCGGCGAAGATGCCCTAGTCCCACTAAACTACTTCCTCTAGTTCTTTTTACTTCGCCTATTAAATTTGTGTCAAGTCAAACTTTGCAAATTTTGATTAAATATATTTTAGAAAACATCAACATCTACAATACCAAATATGTATTTCTTGAAGCTAGATTTCATAATGAATTTAACAATATTGATTTGACATTGTGAACGTTAATAGTTTTTTTATAAGTTTAATCAAAGTAGAGATACTTTGACTCCATGCAAAACTTATATATGCAGAATAAAAAATCAAAGAAGTACTAGTTCGGTCCGCTGGAGAGAAGTACTAGTAGTACGGGTCCGGAGTAGTTTAATAATGCAATAATGGTGGGAGTACTACAGCCCGCTGATCACCTCTGCCTGGTTCCATGGCCACCGCCGCCGGCGGGCGCGTGGGTAGGCCCGACAACCCAGACACGCATAACGGAACGGAGCACACGCGGGTCCTGCGTGGCGCGGCACTCTGCGGTGGGGCCCGAGGGTGTCGAGGGCACGTGAGCGCGCTATGTGGCTGCCCAATGCGCAGCCAGCCTGAGCCAGCGACGCGTCAGATGGGACGGGACGCGACGGGCATATGGGTTGGACAATACAGTACCTGACTCTGACTGCGCTTGCTGCTGCGCGCCGCGCGCCGCTGAGAGCCTGAGAGCTCATCAGCCGGTGGTCACGTCCCGTCTCCGCCTCGATGGCGACCACACCGCGCCCGTCGACCGGCCGCGCAGAGCAGGCGACGTGCATGAGTGCATCGCCTGGTCGACGCGATGTGTTCGTGTCAGATGGCTGCCGCACCCTGTACCTACGTGTACGTTCGGGCGATTAGTTACGAGTCGGGACCTGGTGCCGGCGAGCAACGCGGGACGCGACGCCTCCAGACCGGACCATGACGCGCCGTGCGGGGCGGCCGAGTAATGCGCGTTAAATGTGGGCGGATGGGGCTGGGGCCAGGCGCATCAATGGCGCCATCGATCCCATTGATCAATCTAGTTAATGTGTCGTTAGAGTGGATTCAATTCGCTGGTGTTCGTGGCAGCGTGACGTGTTCAGAGTTTAACAGGATATCGTGGTAGTACCAACGTACGACCACGCATCAAGGCCGTACAAGATTTTTCTAAAGAAAAGAAGATTCATTCCGAAAAAGACGTATTACCTTCGTCATGGTTTATTAGTCCTTATTGTAATTTGTGCTAAATTTTAATCAAAGATTTAACTGATAAAATGTTAATGCATGTCAATAAAAGTTATATTATCGGACTCGTATTTCAATATAGTTTTCAATGATATAGTTTTTTATGACATGCATAAACATTTCATTAGTTAAATTTATAATAAAATTTTGACACAGATCACAACGAAGACCAATAAATCAGGACAAAGGTAGTACAATATTGAACCTAGAAGTTAAAGCAAACCCCACTAGCAGAGAAATTGCGCTTGACAACGGGTCTTCGACGCACGCTTGTGGATGAAAGTGACGGGGCAGTGGAGAGGCCTAGTGCTATATATACTAAAATTGCTAGAGTTAAACGAGATTGAAAAAAAAGTGAATGGACGGTTTTTTTTGATTCTAAGAGCATCCACAGTGTTGTGTTTTCCTGCCTCTATAGCTGCCTCTAAAGGCTTGGAGACCGCCTCCAAACACTGCAGACCTCGCCACGCTTGCCTTGGAGGCTGCCTCCAAGGATTAAACAACACATATGGCCCTTCCTGTCCGTGTATGGAGCATCTACCCCCACCAAAACTAATCAATCCAGACTTCCAACAAATTCCTTGTTTATTTTGCTGTGGGTCCAACCCTTAGAGTCAACAACCGATGCTACACATTGCGTGATTGTTAGCTCTCCTTAGAGGCTGAAGGTGGGACCCAACATAGAGGCAGCCCAGCCTCTATACACTGCTGATGCCCTAAGAATGTATACATATGGAAGAGATGAGAAGAAAAGATGCTCGTTTGGAGGATGATATAAGGGATATGATTGCTCCGGGTTGGTGAATGGGTCGATATGGACCTAAAGAGGATGAATATGTACAATTATAAATTTTAATTCTTACATAGCAATTTTAGACAATAATGCGAAATATGAAAGTGAGCCTAGTAATTACAAAGGTGAATCTAGTACAAGCAATATATTCAACAACAACAAGTAGCAAGGTAAGCAAGCACAATATAATGTAAGTAAAGATTAAGAGACAAATAACCACAAGTAAAGAGTTAGAGTTAGAGATAATCGCACTCCACAAACAAAGATGTATGCCGATGTTCACTTCCTTGAAGGGAAGCTACTCGCCGTTCGAGGGACGAATATTACCACAAAAGTACACCAACACCACGAATGCTCACCATATTCTACCCATGGGATAACTGAAGGAAATATGCCCTAGAGGCAATAATAAAGTTATTATTTATTTCCTTATATCATGATAAATGTTTATTATTCATGCTAGAATTGTATTAACCGGAAACATGATACATGTGTGAATACATAGACAAACATATAGTCATTAGTATGCCTCTACTTGACTAGCTCATTAATCAAAGATGGTTATGTTTCCTAACCATAGAAATGTGTTGTCATTTGATTAATGAGATCACATCATTAGGAGAATGATGTGATTGACATGACCCATTCCGTTAGCCTAGCACTTGATCGTTTAGTATATTGCCATTGCTTTCTTCATGACTTATACATGTTCCTGTAACTATGAGATTATGCAACTCCCGTTTACCGGAGGAACACTTTGGGTGCTACCAAACGTCACAACGTAACTGGGTGATTATAAAGGAGTACTAAAGGTGTCTCCAAAGGTACATGTTGGGTTGGCGTATTTCGAGATTAGGTTTTGTCACTCCGATTGTCGGAGAGGTATCTCTGGGCCCTCTCGGTAATGCACATCACTATAAGCCTTGCAAGCAATGTAGCTAATGAGTTAGTTACGAAATGATGCATTACATAACGAGTAAAGAGACTTGCCGGTAACGAGATTGAACTAGGTATTAGATACCGACGATCGAATCTCGGGCAAGTAACATGCCGATGACAAAGGGAACAACGTATGTTGTTATGCGGTTTGACCGGTAAAGATCTTCGTAGAATATGTAGGAGCCAATATGAGCATCCAGGTTCCGCTATTGGTTATTGACCGAGAATAGTTCTAGGTCATGTCTACATAGTTCTCGAACCCGTAGGGTCCGCACGCTTAACGTTACGATGACAGTTTTATTACGAGTTTATATATTTTGATGTACCGAAGGTTGTTCGGAGTCCCGGATGTGATCCCGGACATGACGAGGAGTCTCGAAATGGTTGAGACATAAAGATTGATATATTGGAAGCCTATATTTGGATATCGGAATCGTTCCGGGAGAAACTGGGATTTTTCCGGAGTACCGGGGGGTTACCGGAACCCCCCCGGGGGTTATTGGGCCTACATGGGCCATGAGGGAGAAGAGGAGGGCCGGCCAGGGCAGGCCGCGCGCCCCCTCCCCCCTAGTTCGAATAGGACAAGGAAGGGGGGGCGGCGCCCTCCTTTCCTCTTTCCCCTCCCCCTTTCCTTCTCCACCAAGGCAAGAGGGGGGAGTCCTACTCCCGGTGGGAGTAGGACTCCTCCAGGCGCACCCCTTGGGGGCCGGCCGCACCTCCCCCTCCCTCCTTTATATACGGGGGCAGGGGGGCACCCTAGAACACACAAGTTGATCTACGTGATCGTTCCTTAGCCGTGTGCGGTGCCCCCCTCCACCATATTCCACCTCGGTCATATCGTCGCGGAGTTTAGGCGAAGCCCTGCGCCGGTAGAACATCATCATCGTCACCACGCCGTCGTGCTGACGGAACTCATCCCCGACACTTTGCTGGATCAGAGTCCGGGGATCGTTATCGAGCTGAACGTGTGCTGAACTCGGAGGTGCCGTACGTTCGGTACTTGGATCGGTCGAATCGTGAAGACGTACGACTACATCAACCGCGTTGTCATAACGCTTCCGCTTATGGTCTACGAGGGTACATGGACATTACTCTCCCCTCTCGTTGCTATGCATCACCATGATCTTGCGTGTGCGTAGGAATTTTTTTGAAATTACTACGTTCCCCAACAGTGGCATCCGAGCCTGGTTTTATGCATAGATGTCATATGCACGAGTAGAACACAAGTAAGTTGTGGGCGATACAAGTCATACTGCTTACCAGCATGTCATACTTTGGCTCAGCGGTATTGTGAGATGAAGCGGCCCGGACCGACATTACGCGTACGCTTACGCGAGACTGGTTTCACCGTTACGAGCACTCGTGCTTAAAGGTGACTGGCGGGTGTCTGTCTCTCTCACTTTAGCTGAACCAAGTGTGGCTACGCCCGGTCCTTGCGAAGGTTAAAACAGCATTAACTTGACGAACTATCGTTGTGGTTTTGATGCGTAGGTAAGAACGGTTCTTGCTAAGCCCGTAGCAGCCACGTAAAATTTGCAACAACAAAGTAGAGGACGTCTAACTTGTTTTTGCAGGGCATGTTGTGATGTGATATGGTCAAGATGTGATGCTATATTTTATTGTATGAGATGATCATGTTTTGTAACCGAAGTTATCGGCAACTGGCAGGAGCCATATGGTTGTCGCTTTATTGTATGAAATGCAAACGCCCTGTAATTGCTTTACTTTATCACTAAACGGTAGCGATAGTTGTAGAAGCAATAGATGGCGTAACGACAACGATGCTATGATGGAGATCAAGGTGTCGCGCCGGTGACGATGGTGATCACGATGGTGCTTCAAAGATGGAGATCACAAGCACAAGATGATGATGGCCATATCATATCACTTATATTGATTGCATGTGATGTTTATCCTTTATGCATCTTATCTTGCTTTGATTGACGGTAGCATTTTAAGATGATCTCTCACTAAATTATCAAGAAGTGTTCTCCCTGAGTATGCACCGTTGCGAAAGTTCTTCGTGCTGAGACACCACGTGATGATCGGGTGTGATAGGCTCTACGTTCAAATACAACGGGTGCAAAACAGTTGCACACGCGGAATACTCAGGTTAAACTTGACGAGCCTAGCATATAACAGATATGGCCTCGGAACACGGAGACCGAAAGGTCGAGCGTGAATCATATAGTAGATATGATCAACATATTGATGTTCACTGTTGAAACTACTCCATCTCACGTGACGATCGGACATGGTGTAGTTGATATGGATCACGTAATCACTTAGAGGATTAGAGGGATGTCTATCTAAGTGAGAGTTCTTAAGTAATATGATTAATTGAACTTAAATTTATCATGAACTTAGTCCTGGTAGTATTTTGCAAATTATGTTGTAGATCAATAGCTTGCGTTGTTGCTTTCATATGTTTATTTTGATATGTTCCTAGAGAAAATTGTGTTGAAAGATGTTAGTAGCAATGATGCGGATTGGTTCCGTGATCTGAGGTTTACCCTCATTGCTGCACAGAAGAATTATGTCCTTAATGCACCGCTAGGTGACAGACCTATTGCAGGAGCAGATGTAGACGTTATGAACGTTTGGCTAGCTTAATATGATGACTACTTGATAGTTTAGTGCACCATGCTTAACAGCTTAGAATCGGGACTTCAAAGACGTTTTGAACGTCATGGACCATATTAGATGTTCCAGGAGTTGAAGATAATATTTCAAGCAAATACCCGAGTTGAGAGATATGAAGTCTCCAACAAGTTCTATGGCAAAAAGATGGAGGAGAATCACTCAACTAGTGAGCATGTGCTCAGATTGTACGGGTACTACAATCGCTTGAATCAAGTGGGAGTTAATCTTCCAGATAAGATAGTGATTGACAGAGTTCTCTAGTCACCATCACCAAGTTAGTAGAACTTTGTGATGAACTATAGTATGCAAGGGATGACGAAAATGATTCCCGAGCTCTTCGTGATGTTGAAATCAACGAAAGTAGAAATCAAGAAGGAGCATCTATTGTTGATGGTTGACATGATCACTAGTTTCAAGAAAAGGGCAAAGGGGAAGAAAGGGAAACTTCAAGTAGAATGACAAGCAAGTTGTCACTCCGACTAAGAAGCCCAAAGCTGAACCAAAGCCTGAAACTGAGTGCTTACACTGCAAAGGAAATGGTCACTAGAAATGGAAATACCCTAAATATTTGGTGGATAAGAAGGATGGTAGAGTGAACAAGGGTATATTTGATATACAGGTTATTGATGTGTACCTTACTAGTGTTTATAGTAGCCCCTGAGTATTTGATACTTGTTCGGTTGCTAAAAATTAGTGACTCGAATCAGGAGTTACAGAATAAACAGAGACTGGTTGAGGGTGAAGTGACGATGTGTATTGGAAGTGGTTCCAAGATTGATATGATCATCATCGCACACTCCCTATACTTTCGGGATTAGTGTTAAACCTAAAGAAATGTTATTTGGCGTTTGTGTTGAGCATGAATATGATTTGATCATGTTTATTGCGATACGGTTATTCACTTAAAATCAAAGAATAATTGTTGTTCTGTTTACATGAATAAAACCTTTGATGGTCATACACCCAATGAAAATATTTTATTGGATCTCAATCGTAGTGATACACATATTCATAATATTGATGCCAAAAGATGCAAAGTTGATAATGATAGTGCAACTTATTTGTGGCACTGCCGTTTGGCTCATATCGGTGTAAAGCGCATGAAGAAACTCCATAAAGATGGATTTTTGGAATCTCTTGGTTATGAATCATTTGATGCTTGCGAACCGTGCTTTTTGGGCAAAATGACTAAAACTCCGTTCTCTGGAACAATGGAACGAGCTAGTGACTTATTGGAAATAATACATACCGATGTATGCGGTCCAATGAGTGTTGATGCTCGTGGCAGGTATCGTTATTTTCTGACCTTCACAAGATGAATTGAGCAGATATGAGTATATCTACTTAATGAAGCACAAGTCTGAAACATTTGAAAAGTTCAAAGAATTTCAGAGTGAAGTGGAGAATCATCGTAACAAGAAAATAAAGTTTCTGCAATTTGATCGCGGAGATAAATATTTGAGTTACGAGTTTGGTCTTCAATTAAAACAATGTGGAATAGTTTCACAAACTCATGCCACCTGGAAACCACAGCTTAATGGTGTGTCCGAACGTCATAACAGTACTTTATTAGATATGGTGCGATCTATGATGTCTCTTACGGTTTTACCACTATCATTTTGGGGTTATGCATTAGAGACAGCTGCATTCACGTTTAATAGGGCACCATCTAAATCCGTTGAGATGACACCGTATGAATTATGGTTTAGCAGTAAACCTAAGTTGTAGTTTCTTAAAGTTTGGAGTTGTGATGCTTATATGAAAAAGTTTTTTCAACCTGATAAGCTCGAACCCAAATCGGAGAAGTGCGTCATCATAGAATACCCAAAGAAAACTATTGGGTACACCTTCTATCACAAATCCGAAGGCAAGTTATTCGTTGCTAAGATGGATCCTTTTTAGAGAAGGAGTTTCTCTCGAAAGAAGTGAGTGGGAGGAAAGTAGAACTTGATGAGGTAATTGTACCTTCTCCCAAATTGGAAAGTTGTTCATCACAGAAGTCAGTTCCAGTGATTCCTACACCAATTAGTGAGGAAGTTAATGATGATGATCATGCAACTTCAGATCAAGTTCTACCAACCCTCGTAGGTCTTCCAGAGTAAGATCCGCACCAGAGTGGTACGGTAATCGTGTTCTAGAAGTCATGTTACTAGAACATGATGAACCTACGAACTATGAGGAAGCTATGATGAGCTCAGATTCCGCAAAATGGCTTGAGGCCATAAAATCTGAGATCTGATCCATGTATGAGAACAAAGTATGGACTTTGATTGACTTGCTCGATGATCAGCAAGCCATGTTAAATAAATGGATCTTCAAGAGGAAGACGGACACTGATAGTAGTGTTACTATCTACTAAGCTCGACTTGTTGCGAAAGGTTTTCGACAAGTTTAAGGTGTTGAATACGATGAGATTTTCTCACTCGTATCGATGGTTAAGTCTGTCTGAATCATGTTAGCAATTACCACATTTTATGAAATCTGGCAAATGGATGTCAAAACTGCATTACTTAATGGATTTTTTATTAAAGAAGAGTTGTATATGATGCAACCAGAAAGTTTTTGTCAATCCTAAAGATGCTAACAAAGTGTGCAAGCCCCAGCAATCCATCAATGGACTGGTGCAAGCATCTCGGAGTTGGAATATACGCTTTGATGAGTTGATCAAAGCATATGGTTTTATACGGACTTTTGGAAAGACCTGTATTTACAAGAAAGTGAGTGGGAGCACTACAACATTTCTGATAAGTATATGTGAATCACATATTATTAATTGGAAATGATGTAGAATTTTCTGGAAAGCATAAAGGAGTGTTTGAAAGAAGTTTTTCAAAGAAATACCTCGGTGAAGCTGCTTACATATTGAGCATCAAGATCTATTGAGATAGATCAAAACGCTTGATAAGATTTTGAATAAGTACATACCTTGACAAGATTTTGAAGTAGTTCAAAATGGAACAGTCAAAGAAAGAGTTATTGCCTGTGTTGCAAAGGTATGAAATTGAGTAAGACTCAAATCCCGACCACTGCAGAAAATAGAAAGAGAATGAAAAGTCATTCCCTATGCATTCAGTCATAGGTTCTATAAAAGTATGCCGTGCTATGGACCAGACCTATTGTATACTCTGCCCTAGTTTGGCAAGGGAGTACAATAGTGATCTAATAGTAGATCACTAGACAGCGGTCAAGAATATCCTTAGTGAGGACTAAGGAGATGTTTCTCGATTATGGAGGTGATAAAAGGAGCCCGTCGTAAAAAGGTTACATCGGTACAAACTTTTACACCGATCCAGATGACTCTAAGTCTATATCTGGATACATATTGAAAGTGGGAGCAATTAGCTAGAGTAGCTCCGTGTAGAGCATTGTAGACATAGAATATTTGCAAAATACATACGACTCTGAATGTGGCAGACCCGTTGACTAAACTTCTCTCACGAGCAAAACATGATCATACCTTAGTACTCTTTGGGTGTTAATCACATAGCGATGTGAACTAGATTATTGACTCTAGTAAACCCTTTGGATGTTGATCACATGACGATGTGAACTATGGGTATTAATCATATACAGATATGAATATTGGTGTTAAATCACATGATGATGTGAACTAGATTATTGACTCTAGTGCAAGTGGGAGACTGAAGGAAATATGCCCTAGAGGCAACAATAAAGTTATTATTTATTTCCTTATATCATGATAAATGTTTATTATTCATGCTAGAATTGTATTAACCGGAAACATGATACATGTGTGAATACATAGACAAACATATAGTCACTAGTATGCCTCTACTTGACTAGCTCATTAATCAAAGATGGTTATGTTTCCTAACCATAGACATGTGTTGTCATTTGATTAATGGGATCACATCATTAGGAGAATGACGTGATTGACATGACCCATTCCGTTAGCCTAGCACTTGATCGTTTAGTATATTGCCATTGCTTTCTTCATGACTTATACATGTTCCTGTAACTATGAGATTATGCAACTCCCGTTTACCGGAGGAACACTTTGGGTGCTACCAAACGTCACAATGTAACTGGGTGATTATAAAGGAGTACTATAGGTGTCTCCAAAGGTACATGTTGGGTTGGCGTATTTCGAGATTAGGTTTTGTCACTCCGATTGTCGGAGAGGTATCTCTGGGCCCTCTCGGTAATGCACATCACTATAAGCCTTGCAAGCAATGTAGCTAATGAGTTAGTTACGGAATGATGCATTACGTAACGAGTAAAGAGACTTTCCAGTAACGAGATTGAACTAGGTATTAGATACCGATGATCGAATCTCGGGCAAGTAACATGCCGATGACAAAGGGAACAATGTATGTTGTTATGCGGTTTGACCGATAAAGATCTTCGTAGAATATGTAGGAGCCAATATGAGCATCCAGGTTCCACTATTGGTTATTGACCAAGAATAGTTCTAGGTCATGTCTACATAGTTCTTGAACCCGTAGGGTCCGCACGCTTAACGTTACGATGACAGTTTTATTATGAGTTTATATATTTTGATGTACCGAAGGTTGTTCAGAGTCCCGGATGTGATCCCGGACATGACGAGGAGTCTCGAAATGGTCGAGACATAAAGATTGATATATTGGAAGCCTATATTTGGATATCGGAATCGTTCCAGGAGAAACCGGGATTTTTCCGGAGTACCGGGGGGTTACCGGAACCCCCCCGGGGGTTATTGGGCCTACATGGGCCATGAGGGAGAAGAGGAGGGCCGGCCAGGGCAGGCTGCGCGCCCCCTCCCCCCTAGTCCGAATAGGACAAGGAAGGGGGGGGGGCGCCCCCCTTTCCTCTTTCCCCTCCCCCCTTTCCTTCTCCACCAAGGCAAGAGGGGGGAGTCCTACTCCCGGTGGGAGTAGGACTCCTCCAGGAGCACCCCTTGGGGGCCGGTCGCACCTCCCCCTCCCTCCTTTATATACGGGGGCAGGGGGCACCCTAGAACACACAAGTTGATCTACATGATCGTTCCTTAGCCTTGTGCGGTGCCCCCTCCACCATATTCCACCTCGGTCATATCGTCGCAGAGTTTAGGCGAAGCCCTGCGGCGGTAGAACATCATCATCGTCACCACGCCGTCGTGCTGACGGAACTCACCCCGACACTTTGCTGGATCGGAGTCCGGGGATCGTCATCGAGCTGAACGTGTGCTGAACTCGGAGGTGTCGTACGTTCGGTACTTGGATCGGTCGGATCGTGAAGACGTACGACTACATCAACCGCGTTGTCATAACGCTTCCGCTTACAGTCTACGAGGGTACGTGGACATTACTCTCCCCTCTCGTTGCTATGCATCACCATGATCTTGCATGTGCGTAGGAATTTTTTTGAAATTACTATGTTCCCCAACAATAACATCATGAAGGCATTTCTCAACCACTAGTGGTGGACCTTTAAGTGGTCTCCAAACTCACAAACTTTCTGAGGGTAATCACAATGAAAGATTCCTCTCCAAAGAAATCCTACCACCTAGAAGTCTCCAACATCCAAGAGTAATAAGATCAAGGGGCAAGGTTCAAGACATGCTCAATTCACGATTTGCTTTGGCCACCAGAGGAGAGGGAGTGTATCTATCTTATGATCGGAACAACTCTCAAGAACTCTCACAAATCATTTGGGGATCTAAGATTTAGTGTGGAGAGTGTGAGAGGGAGCACTTGTGTTCTTGGGGAAAATATGAGTGTAGTGGTCAACCCTCTCCCGGAGTGGGAGAGGGGTATTTATAGCTCTAAGCAAATAGAGTCGTTTGGCTGTAGTAAGTGACATGCCCGGATGATCCGGATACCTGCCCGAATGATCTAGGCAATGCCTCGACTATCCGCCTTGGGACCTGGATGATCCAACAAGGTCAACCTAGCACAACCACGAAAGGGGGTCCGGACGTCCAGGAGGGACTTGAGATGATTTAGCATTGCCGACTGAGCAAAGGGGCAAGTTGGACGTCCAGGGTGCAGTTAGGATGATCTGAGCGAGCTCGGATGAAAATGCTCTCTGTATAGTGATCCGAGCGACATACGGATCATCCGGATAGGGACCCGGATGATTCGGGCAATGCCCGGATGGTCCGATTTTGTTGCCAAGCTTCGGGTGCCACCAGGTCCTCTAGTCGAATGAACTGGCCGATCCCCGAATGATCCGACAGAGAGAACATGGAGAAGAGTTTTTGGACATGGGTTTTGGCTTAGTGATTTTTGGTGGTGTTAGGTAGTAGGATATTGGTGAAGCCATATTTGTAGTTGTGTATGTGTAGGATGATAGTGACATGAAGATGATTTGAGCAAATCTTGAACGAACCCCTTCGATCCCCTCTTAATAGAGCGTGAACCCTATAACTTAAGATTTAAATATAAAAACACTACGCTTCTTTTCTTGTTATTTTCATGCTTGAGTCATATCTCGTTTGATCTGTCCATGATCCCTACACAATGATGCCAAAGGGACTAATATCCTGTGTATACACTTAGCAAACGTAATTAGTCCCCTATATGTATTTTGTCATCAACATCACATATGATTAATGGCATGATTGCACTTTCAATCTCCCTTTTTTGGTAGTTGATGACAAAACACATATAACTCTCAATAGATAGACATATGCTTAGCTTAGGAGAGCAGTTTTGTTGTAGGTAATTCGAGGACTACCCATAGACATGTCATAAATGATCTTGACTTAAAACAAGATGCACATGTAAGGAGAACTTGCCCTCAATCTTACATCCATTATAAGCATTTGAATAAGTCCATTCAAAGTTGTTATTCATCAAATGCATACAAGTGTGACACTGAACCAACAACGATGAACATGGAGATAGCTAGATTGATGATATGCAATGAATATGAATAAACATTAACTCCATGGCATAAATAGATATGATTCCACACGCGAGTTCATACAATACGATAATACAACCAATATAGTTCAACATAAATAATAGCAAATGGCTAGTTCCCATGCCACCAAACACCAAATCAAATGAAAAGCCAAGGCCTAAAGACTAGGGACACAACTTTCCTAAGATAGACTTCTACCCTTGCCATCAAGTACCTAAAAGGGGGATGTAGGATTGAAAATATGTCTGGGGGTGGGGGGGGGGGTAGACTACTTGACCAAATAAAGACTTATCATTTTCCCAATTTTAATTGTAGGCAAGTTTTAGCAATTCTACTAAGTCAAGCAACATCCTACACATGCAAGTCTAAGAGTTGACCAGCGAAAAGTAAAGACTTTGCATATGAACATAAAGGAGGGATTGAATAAATCAAACGCAATGAAGACACAATGGTTTTTGGCGTGGTTCTGATAGGTGGTGCTATTGTACGTCCACGTTGATGAAGAATTAAACTACGGAGGGTAACGACTGTGCCAGTCCATGGAGAGCTATGATATCCCACAAGTATAGGGGATCGCGACAGTCTTTGAGGGTAGTATTTCACCCAAATTTATTGATTCCACACAAGGGGAGGAAAAGAATATTTATGAGCCTTAGCAGTTGAATTGTCAATTCAACCACACACTAATGTAGGATGCTGCTAACGCGACACTACGATCAGAGACCCTTTGACAAAACTGTGTGCGCTGCATTAATCGCAAATGAGGATGTAAAAAACCGTCAAAAAAGATGCAAAACGTTAGCGATGACAAAGACATCAAACACGGTTCAGATTTTAGTTACGTGTGCGATGCTGGGCATACGGTTGATCCACCAAAATTGTTTGCGATGAGGCAGAACAATAGAAACAAGCAGCCATATCAATGTGTGTGTACGATATACGACATACAGTTCGCTCCGATGAACTGTGTGCTATTAGGGAATGCAACAAAAACGGTCAGCCAGATCCATGTGTGTGTGATATACGGCATACGGTTCACTCGGACAAACTGTTTTCGATTAGGGAAGAGAATAGAAATGGTTCGACTTAACAAGATGTGTGTGATATGCAACATTTGCGATGAGCCAAAAGAACACAAACGACTCATGTAAACCAGATGTGTGTGATACGCAGCAAACAACCCACTCGGATGAACTATTTGTGATGAGGAATTATAACACAGACAGTTACTATAGTAAGTTCATGTGCGATTCTGTTCATACAAAAAACTTTAAAAAATGCAAACTAGTTGCTTGCGGTGGCTAGGAGTATCGCACACGATGCGTCTGCGAGTACTCATGTGCGATGATTAGTAAGTTACACATAATGAACGGCAGCCGTCTTAGCCTTTTAGCATATGTTTTATTATAATTGTATGCATAAGTAGGTCGTGAGTGTTTTGTGCCTTGCCGCATATGGCATTTTAAATTATCCTGAATATGTAAGATAATTATTAACCGTTTCCATTGTAAATTTGTCTCAACGGCGAGCAGAGCGCGCGCAGGGACGCCAGAGTGGAGTGCGCCGCGGCCGCCTCAATGGCGAGTAAAATGCATGGACGGACGCGAGCAGAGCGTGCCGCGGCCGTCTCAACGGCGAGCAACCACGTGGTAAACCTTCTGGCACCCCGTGGGAGATGCGACGACGCATCCATAGGACACGATGATGATATCATGACTGTGTGTGATAGTGGGCAGACATGTACACATACATCCGAGAACAAGGGCCCACGTTTTAGGCTTCCGATGCGTGGCATACGGTTGATCCAAAAGAACTGTTTGTGATGAGATAGAACAACAGAAATGGGGCTTTGTAGGCCCAGAACCATCAATAAATTTTGACTTTGTTTCTTGTCACATCGCATATTACAATGCAATATGTAACTGCAAATTTGTTCACACAGATCAAACTAATATGTGTTCACACCAATCAAACTAATATGTGTTCACACTTAGCACCGTGGTATAAAAACTACTCACTCAAAAATTACTTCATAGTTCCTCTCCTCATCACCCACAAAACTGGTCTTTCCTGTCAAGTCGTTGCCCCATGACCGGTAGGAGGAGTTTCGGGTGGAGATATAACCAGGCAGCAAAGACCAAGGTCGCGAAAGCACTAGAGAGGTACCTCCGCGAAGCGGCAACCACAGCAGAGATGTCCTGGCACACCGCGGAGCCCTTGAACGAGCTCTCACGGGCACACGAGGGCTCTCACAAGCGCACTCGCCGCATCGGCAATCACGACGAGCGGACGTTGCTGAAGTCCTTGGCCGGCGATGACTGAAGGAAATATGCCCTAGCGGCAATAATAAAGTTATTATTTATTTCCTTATTTCATGATAAATGTTTATTATTCATGCTAGAATTGTATTAACCGGAAACATAATACATGTGTGAATACATAGACAATATAGTGTCACTAGTATGCCTCTACCTGACTAGCTCGTTAATCAAAGATGGTTAAAGTTTCCTAACCATAGACATGAGTTGTCATTTGATAAACGGGATCACATCATTAGGAGAATGATGTGATTGACTTGACCCATTCCGTTAGCTTAGCACTTGATCGTTTTAGTTTACTGCTATTGCTTTCTTCATAACTTATACATGTTCCTATGACTATGAGATTATGCAACTCCCGATTACCGGAGGAACACTTTGTGTGCTACCAAACGTCACAACGTAACTGGGTGATTATAAAGGTGCTCTACAGGTGTTTCCGATAGTACTTGTTGAGTTGGCATAGATCGAGATTAGGATTTGTCACTCCGATTGTCGGAGAGGTATCTCTGGGCCCTCTTGGTAATGCACATCACTATAAGTCTTGCAAGAAATGTGACTAATGAGTTAGTTGCGGGATAATGCATTACAGAACGAGTAAAGAGACTTGCCCGATAATGATATTGAGCTAGGTATTGAGATACCGACGATCGAATCTCGGCAAAGTAACATACCGATGACAAAGGGAACAACGTATGTTGTTATGCGGTTTGACCGATAAAGATCTTCGTAGAATACGTAGGAGCCAATATGAGCATCCATGTTTCGCTATTGGTTATTGATCGGAGAGTGTCTCGGTCATGTCTACATAGTTCTCGAACCCGTAGGGTCCGCACGCTTAACGTTCAATGACGATCGGTATTATGAGTTTATGTGTTTTGATGTACAGAAGGTAGTTCAGAGTCCCGGATATGATCATGGACATGATGAGTAGTCTCAAAATGGTCGAGACATAAAGATTGATATATTGGATGACTATGTTTGGACTTCAGAAGTGTTCCGGGCAAGTTCGGGCATATACCGGAGTACTGGGGGGTTACCGGAACCCCCCGGGGAGTATAATGGGCCTTATGGGCCTTGGTGGAGAAGAGGAGGGGCGGCCAAGGCAGGGTGGTGCCCCCTTCCCCTCTAGTCCAAATTGGACAAGGAGGGGGGCGGCGCCCCCCTTTCCTTCCCCCCTCTCTCCTCCTTCCCCCTTCTCCTACTCCTTCTAGGAAAGGAGGAGTCCTACTCCCGGTGGGAGTAGGACTCCCCCCTTGGTGCGCCCTCCTCCTGGCCGGCCGCCTCCCCCCTAGCTCCTTTATATACAGGGGAGGGGGGCACCCCAAGACACACAAGTTGATCATTGATCTTTAGCCGTGTGCGGTGCCCCCCTCCACCATAATCCACCTCGATCATATCGTAGCGGTGCTTAGGCGAAGCCCTGCGTCGGTAGCTTCATCAACACCGTCATCACGCCGTCGTGCGGATGGAAGTCTCCCTCGAAGCTCTACTGGATCGTGAGTTCGTGGAACGTCACCGAACTGAACGTGTGCAGATCGCGAAGGTGCCGTACGTTCGGTACTAGGATCGGTCGATCGTGAAGACGTACGACTACATCAACCACGTTGTCATAATGCTTCCTCTTACGGTCTACGAGGGTACGTGGACGACACTCTCCCCTCTCCTTGCTATGCATCACCATGATCTTGCGTGTGTGTAGGATTTTTTTTGAAATTACTACGTTCCCCAAGAGTGGTATCCGAGCCAGGTTTATGCGTAGATGTTATATGCACGAGTAGAACACAAGTGAGTTGTGGGCGATACAAGTCATACTGCTTACTAGCATGTCATACTTTGATTCGGCGGTATTGTTGGATGAAGCGGCCCGGACCGACATTACGCGTACGCTTACGCGAGACTGGTTCCACCGACGTGCTTTGCACATAGGTGGCTGGCGGGTGTCAGTTTCTCCAACTTTAGTTGAATCGAGTGTGGCTACGCCTGGTCCTTGTTGAAGGTTAAAACAACACTAACTTGATGAAATATCGTTGTGGTTTTGATGCGTAGGTAAGAACGGTTCTTGCTCAGCCCGCAGCAGCCACGTAAAACTTGCAACAACAAAGTAGAGGACGTCTAACTTGTTTTTGCAGGGCATGTTGTGATGTGATATGGTCAAGACATGATGCTAAATTTTATTGTATGAGATGATCATGTTTTGTAATAGAGTTATCGACAACTGGCAGGAGCCATATGGTTGTCGCTTTATTGTATGCAATGCAATCGCCCTGTAATTGCTTTATTTTATCCCTAAGCAGTAGTGATAGTCGTAGAAGCAATAGTTGGCGAGACGACAACGATGCTATGATGGAGATCAAGGTATCGCCAGTGACGATGGTGATCATGACGGTGCTTTGGAGATGGAGATCAAAGACACAAGATGATGATGGCCATATCATATCACTTATATTGATTGCATGTGATGTTTATCTTTTATGCATCTTATTTTTCTTTGATTGACGGTAGCATTATAAGATGATCTCTCACTAAATTTCAAGGTATAAGTGTTCTCCCTGAGTATGCACCGTTGCCAAAGTTCGTCGTGCCGAGACACCACGTGATGATCGGGTGTGATAAGCTCTACGTTCACATACAACGGGTGCAAGACAGTTTTGCACACGCAGAAATACTCGAGTTAAACTTGACGAGCCTAGCATATGCAGATATGGCCTCGGAACACTGAGACCGAAAGGTCGAGCGTGAATCATGTAGTAGATATGATCAACATAGTGATGTTCACCATTGAAAACTACTCCATTTCACGTGATGATCGGAACTGGTTTAGTTGATTTGGATCACGTGATCACTTAGATGATTAGAGGGATGTCTGTCTAAGTGGGAGTTCTTAAGTAATTTGATTAATTGAACTTTAATTTTTCATGAACTTAGTACCTGATAGTTTTTTGCTTGTCTATGTTGTTGTAGATAGATGGCCTGTGCTGTTGTTCCGTTGAATTTTAATGCGTTCCTTGAGAAAGCTAAG
This sequence comes from Triticum aestivum, assembly GCF_018294505.1. Classification (NCBI taxonomy): domain Eukaryota; kingdom Viridiplantae; phylum Streptophyta; class Magnoliopsida; order Poales; family Poaceae; genus Triticum; species Triticum aestivum. Next base: position 251,520,248 of record NC_057813.1, read on the forward strand.
TTGAAATATGATGGTAGCAATTACACAGACTGGGTCCATAACTTGAGGATTATCCTCATTGCTGCACAGAAGAATTACGTCCCGGAAGCACCGCTAGGTGCAAGACCCGTTGGAGGAGCAACGCCGGACGTTGTGAACGTCTGGCAGAGCAAAGCTGATGACTACTCAATAGTTCAGTGTGCCATGCTTTACGGCTTAGAACCGGGACTTCAACGATGTTTTAAATGTCATGGAGGATATGAGATGTTCCAGGAGTTGAAGTTAATATTTCAAGCAAATGACCGGATTGTGAGATATGAAGTCTCCAATAAGTTCTATAGCTGCAAGATGGAGGAGAATAGTTCTGTCAGTGAACATATACTCAAAATGTCTAGGTATAATAATCACTTGATTCAACTGGGAGTTAATCTTCCTAATGATAGTGTCATTGACAGAATTCTCCAATCACTGCCACCAAGCTACAAGAGCTTCGTGATGAACTATAATATGCAAGGGATGGAAAAGACAATTCCCGAGCTCTTCGCGATGCTAAAGGCTGCAGAGGTAGAAATCAAGAAGGAGCATCAAGTGTTGATGGTCAACAAGACCACCAGTTTCAAGAAAAAGGGTAAAGGGAAGAAGAAGGGGAACTTCAAGAAGAAGAACAAACAAGTTGCTTCTTAGGAGAAGAAACCTAAGTCTGGACCTAAGCCTGAGACTGAGTGCTTCTACTTCAAAGGGACTGCTCACTGGAAGCGGAACTGCCCCAAGTATTTGGCGGATAAGAAGGATGGCAAGGTGAACGAAGGTATATGTGATATACATGTTATTGATGTGTACCTTACTAAAGCTCACAGTAGCACCTGGGTATTTGATACTGGTTCTGTTGCTAACATTTGCAACTAGAAACAGGGACTACAGATTAAGCGAAGATTGGCTAAGGACGAGGTGACGATGCGCGTGGGAAATGGTTCCAAAGTCGATGTGATCGCGGTCGGCACGCTACCTCTACATCTACCTTCGGGATTAGTTTTAGACCTGAATAATTGTTATTTGGTGCCAGCGTTAAGCATGAACATTATATCTAGATCTTGTTTGATGCGAGACGGTTATTCATTTAAATATGAGAATAATGGTTGCTCTATTTATATGAGTAATATCTTTTATGGTCATGCACCCTTGAAGAGTGGTATATTTTTGTTGAATCTCGATTATAGTGATACACATATTCATAATGTTGAAGCCAAAAGATGTAGAGTTGATAATGATAGTGCAACTTATTTGTGGCACTACCGTTTAGGTTATATTTGTGTAAAGCGCATGAAGAAACTCCATACTGATGGACTTTTGGAATCACTTGATTATGAATCACTTGGTACTTGCGAACCATGCCTCATGGGCAAGATGACTAAAACGCCGTTCTCTGGAACAATGGAGCGAGCAACAGTTTTGTTGGAAATCATACATACTGATGTATGTGGTCCGATGAATATTGAGGCTCGCGGCGGGTATCGTTATTTTCTCACCTTCACAAATGATTTGAGCAGATATGGGTATATCTACTTAAAGAAACATAAGTCTAAAACATTTGAAAAGTTCAAAGAATTTCAGAGTGAAGTTGAAAATCATCGTAACAAGAAAATAAAGTTTCTACGATCTGATCATGGAGGAGAATATTTGAGTTACGAGTTTGGTCTTCATTTGAAACAATGCGGAATAGTTTCACAACTCATGCCACCCAGAACACCACAACATAATGGTGTGTTCGAACGTCACAATCGTACTTTACTAGATATGGTGCAATCTATGATATCTCTTACTGATTTACCGCTATCGTTTTGGGGTTATGCTTTAGAGACGACTGCATTCACGTTAAATAGGGCACCATCTAAATCCGTTGAGACGACGCCTTATGAACTGTTGTTTGGCCAGAAACCAAAGTTGTCGTTTCTTAAAGTTTGGGGCTGCGATGCTTATGTGAAAAAGCTTCAACCTGATAAGCTCGAACCCAAATCGGAGAAATGTGCCTTCATAGGATACCCAAAGGAGACTGTTGGGTACACCTTCTATCACAGATCTGAAGGCAAAACATTCGTTGCTAAGAATAGATCCTTTCTAGAGAAGGAGTTTCTCTCGAAAGAAGTGCGTGGGAGGAAAGTAGAACTTGATGAGGTAACTGTACCCGCTCCCTTATTGGAAAATAGTTCATCACAGAAACCGGTTCCTGTGACACCTGCACCAATTAGTGAGGAAGCTAATGATATTGATCAAGAAACTTCAGATCAAGTTGCTACCGAACCTCGTAGGTCAAACAGAATAAGATCCACACCAGAGTGGTACAGTAATCCTATTTTGGAGGTCATGTTACTTGACCATGGCGAACCTACGAACTATGAGGAAGCGATGATGAGCCCAGATTCCGCAAAATGGCTTGAGGCCATGAAATCTGAGATGGGATCCATGTATGAGAACAAAGTGTGGACTTTGGTTGACTTGCCCGATGATCAGCAAGCCATCAAGAATAAATGGATCTTCAAGAAGAAGACTGACGCTGACGGTAATGTTACTGTCTACAAAGCTCGACTTGTTGCGAAAGGTTTTCGACAAGTTCAAGGGGTTGACTATGATGAGACTTTCTCACCCGTAGCGATGCTTAAGTCTGTCCGAATCATGTTAGCAATTGCTGGATTTTATGATTATGAAATTCGGCAAATGGATGTCAAAACTGCATTCCTGAATGGATTTTTGGAAGAAGAGTTGTATATGATGCAACTAGAAGGTTTTGTCAATCCGAAAGGTGCTAACAAAGTGTGCAAGCTCCAATGATCCATTTATGGACTAGTGCAAGCCTCTCGGAGTTGGAATAAATGTTTTGATAGTGTGATCAAAGCATATGGCTTTATACATACTTTTGGAGAAGCCTGTATTTACAAGAAAGTGAGTGGGAGCTCCGTAGCATTTCTAATACTATATGTAGATGACATATTGTTGATTGGGAATGATATAGAATTTCTGGATAGCATAAAAGGATACTTGAATAAGAGTTTTTCAATGAAAGACCTCGGTGAAGCTTCTTACATATTGGGCATCAAGATCTATAGAGATAGATCAAGACTCTTAATTGGACTTTCACAAAGCACATACCTTGATAAAGTTTTGAAAAAGTTCAAAATGGATCAAGCAAAGAAAGGGTTCTTGCCTGTGTTACAAGGTGTGAAGTTGAGTCAGACTCAATGCCCGACCACTGCAGAAGATAGAGAGAAAATGAAAAATGTTCCCTATGCTTCAGCCATAGGCTCTATCATGTATGCAATGCTGTGTACTAGACCTGATGTGTGCCTTGCTATTAGTTTAGCAGGGAGGTACCAAAGTAATCCAGGAGTGGATCACTTGACAATAGTCAAGAACATCCTAAAATACCTGAAAAGGACTAAGGATATGTTTCTCGTTTATGGAGGTGACAAAGCGCTCATCGTAAATGGTTATGTTGATGCAAGCTTTGACACTGATCCGGACGATTCTAAATTGCAAACCAGATACGTGTTTATATTGAACGGTGGAGCTGTTAGTTGGTGCAGCTCTAAACAAAGCGTCATGGCGGGATCTACGCGTGAAGCGGAGTACATAGCTGCTTCGGAAGCAGCAAATGAAGGAGTCTGGATGAAGGAGTTCATATCCGATCTAGGTGTCATACCTAGTGCATCGGGTCCAATGAAAATCTTTTGTGACAATACTGGCGCAATTGCCTTGGCAAAGGAATCCAGATTTCACAAGAGAACCAAGCACATCAAGAGACGCTTCAATTCCATCCGTGACCAAGTCCAGGTGGGAGACATAGATATTTGCGAGATACATACGGATCTGAATGTTGCAGACCCGTTGACTAAGCCTCTCTCACGAGCGAAACATGATCAACACCAAGACTCCATGGGTGTTAGAATCATTACTGTGTAATCTAGATTATTGACCCTAGTGCAAGTGGGAGACTGAAGGAAATATGCCCTAGAGGCAATAATAAAGTTATTATTCATTTTCTTACTTCATGATAAATGTTTATTATTCATGCTAGAATTGTATTAACCGGAAACATAATACATGTGTGAATACATAGACAATATAGTGTCACTAGTATGCCTCTACCTGACTAGCTCGTTAATCAAAGATGGTTAAAGTTTCCTAACCATATACATGAGTTGTCATTTGATAAACGGGATCACATCAATAGGAGAATAATGTGATTGAATTGACCCATTCCATTAGCTTAGCACTTGATCATTTTAGTTTACTGCTATCGCTTTCTTCATAACTTATACATGTTTCTGACTATGAGATTATGCAACTCCCAATTACCGGAGGAACACTTTGTGTGCTACCAAATGTCACAACGTAACTGTGTGATTATAAAGGTGCTCTACAGGTGTTTCTAATGGTACTTGTTGAGTTGGCATAGATCGAGATTAGGATTTGTCACTCTGATTGTCGGAGAGGTATCTCTGGGCCCTCTTGATAATGCACATCACTATAAGCCTTGCAAGCAATGTGACTAATGAGTTAGTTGCGGGATAATGCATTACGAAACAAGTAAAGAGACTTGCCCGTTAACGAGATTGAGTTAGGTCTTGTGATACCGACGATCGAATCTCGGGCAAGCAACATACCAATGACAAAGGGAACAACATATGTGTTGGGGAACGTAGTAATTTCAAAAAAATTCCTACGCACACGCAAGGATCATGGTGATGCATAGCAACAAGAGGGGAGAGTGTTGTCCACGTACCCTCGTAGTCCGAAAGCGGAAGCGTTAGAACAACGCGGTTGATGTAGTCGTACGTCTTCACGATCCGACCGATCCAAGTACCGAACATATGGCACCTCCGAGTTCAGCACACGTTCAGCTCGACGACGATCCCCGGACTCCAATCCAGCAAGGTGTCGGGGATGAGTTCCGTCAGCACGACGGCGTGGTGACGATGATGATGTTCTACCGACGCAGGGCTTCGCCTAAGCACCGCAACGATATGACAGAGGTCGAATATGGTAGAGGGGGGCACCGCACACGGCTAAGGAACGATCACGAAGATCAACTTGTGTGTCTTTGGGGTGCCCCCTGCCCCCGTATATAAAGGAGAAAGGGGAGGAGGCGGCCGGCCAGGGAGAGGCGCGCCAAGGGGGAGTCCTACTCCCACCGGGAGTAGGATTCCCCCCTTCCACGTTGTAGGAGTAGGAGTCAAGGAAAGGGGAGAGAGAAGAGAAGGAAGGAGGGGGCGCAGCCCCTCCCCCTAGTCCAATTCAGACTAGGCCTTGGGGGGGCACCCAACCTCTCCTCTCTCTTTCCCCTAAAGCCCAATAATGCCCATATACTCCCCGGCGAATTCTCGTAACTCTCCGGTACTCTGAAATATACCCGAATCACTCGGAACCTTTCCGAAGTCCAAATATAGTCGTCCAATATATCAATCCTTACGTCTCGACCATTTCGAGACTCCTCGTCATGTCCCCAATCTCATCCGGGACTCCGAACTCCTTCGGTACATCAAAACTCATAAACTCATAATATAACTGTCATCGAAACCTTAAGCATGCGGACCCTACGGGTTCGAGAACTATGTAGACATGACCGAGACACGTTTCCGGTCAATAACCAATAGCGGAACCTGGATGCTCATATTGGCTCCTAAATATTCTACGAAGATCTTTATCGGTCAAACCACATAACAACATACGTTGTTCCCTTTGTCATCGGTATGTTACTTGCCCAAGATTCGATCGTCGGTATCTCAATACCTAGTTCAATCTCGTTACCGGCAAGTCTCTTTACTCATTACGTAATGCATCATTCTGTAACTAACTCATTAGCTACATTGCTTGCAAGGCTTATAGTGATGTGCATTACCGAGAGGGCCCAGAGATACCTCTCCGACAATCGGAGTGACAAATTCTAATCTCGAAATACGCCAACCCAACATGTACCTTCGAAGACACCTATAGAGCTCCTTTATAATCACCCAGTTACGTTGTGACGTTTGGTAGCACACAAAGTGTTCCTCCGGTAAACGAGAGTTGCATAATCTCATAGTCATAGGAACATGTATAAGTCATGAAGAAAGCAATAGCAACATACTAAATGATCAAGTGCTAAGCTAACGGAATGGGTCAAGTCAATCACATCATTCTCCTAATGATGTGATCCCGTTAATCAAATGACAACTCATGTCTATGGTTAGGAAACTTAACCATCTTTGATTAACGAGCTAGTCAATTAGAGGCATACTAGTGACACTATGTTTGTCTATGTATTCACACATGTATTATGTTTCCGGTTAATACAATTCTAGCATGAATAATAAACATTTATCATGAAATAAGGAAATAAATAATAACTTTATTATTGCCTCTAGGGCATATTTCCTTCAGTCTCCCACTTGCACTAGAGTCAATAATCTAGTTCACATCGCCAGGTGACTTAACACCAATATTCATATTTGTATATGATTAACACCCATAGTTCACATCATCATGTTACCAACACACAAAGGGTTTACTAGAGTCAATAATCTAGTTCACATAGCTATATGATTAACACCCAAGGAGTACTAAGGTGTGATCATGTTTTGCTCGTGAGAGAAGTTTAGTCAACGGGTCTGTCACATTCAGAGCCGTATGTATTTTGCAAATATTCTATGTCTACAATGCTCTGCACGGAGCTACTCTAGCTAATTGCTCCCACTTTCAATATGTATCTAGATTGAGACTTAGAGTCATCTGGATTGGTGTAAAAGCTTGCACCGATGTAACTCTTTACGATGGGCTCTTTTATCACCTCCATAATCGAGAAATATTTCCTTAGTCCTTACTAAGGATATTCTTGACCACTGTCCAGTGATCTACTCTTAGATCAAAATTGTACTCCCTTGCCAAACTCAGAGCAAGGTATACAATTGGTCTGGTACACAACATAACATACTTTATAGAACCTATGACTGAGGCACAGGGAATGACTTTCATTCTTCTTTTCTATTTTCTGTCGTGGTCGGGATTTGAGTCTTACTCAATTTCACACCTTTGCAACACAGGCAAGAACTCTTTCTTTGACTGTTCCATTTTGAACTATTTCAAAATCTTGTCAAGGTATGTACTTATTGAAAAACTTATCAAGCGTCTTGATCTATCTCAATAGATCTTGATGCTCAATATGTAAGTAGGTTTACTGAGGTATTTCTTTGAAAAAAAATCCTTTCAAACACTCCTTTATGCTTTCCAGAAAATTCTACATTATTTCCGATCAACAATATGTCATTCACATATACTTATCAGAAAGGCTGTAGTGCTCCCACTCACTTTCTTGTAAATACAGGCCTTTCCAAAGGTCTTCATAAAACCATATGCTTTGATCAACTCATCAAAGCGTATATTCCAACTCCGAGATGCTTGCACCAGTCCATAGATGGATTGCTGGAGCTTGCACAATTTGTTTAGCACCTTTAGGATTGATAAAACCTTCTGGTTGCATCATATACAACTCTTCTTTAAGAAAACAATTAAGGAATGCAGTTTTGACATCCATTTGCTAGATTTCATAGAATGTGGCAATTGCTAACATGATTCGGACAGACTTAAGCATCGCTATAGTTGAGAAAATCTCATTGTAGTCAACACCTTGAACTTGTCGAGAACCTTTTGCGACAAGTCGAGCTTTGTAGATAGTAACACTACTATCAGCATCTGTCTTCCTCTTGAAGATCCATTTATACAATATGGCTTGCCGATCAACGGGCAACTCCACCAAAGTCCACACTTTGTTCTCATACATGGATCCCATCTTAGATTTCATGGCCTCAAGCCATTTCGCGGAATCTGGGCTCATCATCACTTCCTCGCAGTTCGTAGGTTTATCATGGTCTAGTAACATGACTTCCAGAATAGGATTACCGTACCACTCTGGTGCGGATCTTACTCTGGTTGACCTACGAGGTTTGGTAGTAACTTGATCTGAAGTTTCATGATCATCATCATTAGCTTCCTCACTAATTGGTGTAGGCATCACTGGAATTGATTTCAGTGATGAACTAGTTTCCAATTCGGGAGAAGGTACAAATTACCTTATCAAGCTCTAGTTTCCTCCCACTCACTTCTTTCGAGAGAAACTCCTTCTGTAGAAGGGATCCATTCTTAGCAACGAATGTTTTGCCTTCGGATCTGTGATAGAAGGTGTACCCAACAGTTTCCTTTGGGTATTCTATGAAGACGCACTTCTCCGATTTGGGTTCGAGCTTATCAGGTTGAAAACTTTTTTCATATAAGCATCGCAACTCCAAACTTTAAGAAACGACAGCTTAGGTTTACTGCTAAACCATAGTTCATACGGTGTCGTCTCAATGGATTTAGATGGTGCCCTATTTAAACATGAATGCAGCTGTCTCTAATGCATAACCCCAAAATGATAGTGGTAAACCGATAAGAGACATCATAGATCGCACCATATCTAGTAAAGTACAATTACGACGTTCGGACACACCATTACATTGTGGTGTTCCAGGTGGCGTGAGTTGCGAAACTATTTCACATTCTTTCAAATGAAGACCAAAGTCGTAACTCAAATATTCGTCTCCACGATCAGATCGTAGAAACTTTATTTTTCTTGTTACGATGATTTTCCACTTCACTCTGAAATTCTTTGAACTTTTCAAATGTTTCAGACTTATGTTTCATCAAGTAGATATACCCACATCTGCTCAAATCATCTGTGAAGGTCAGAAAATAATGATACACGCCGCGGGCCTTAACACTCACCGTATCGCATACATCGGTATGTATTATTTCCAATAAGTCAGTAGTTCATTCCATTGTTCCGGATAACGGAGTTTTAGTCATCTTGCCCAAAAGACATGGTTCGCAAGCATCAAATGATTCATAACCAAGTGATTCCGAAAATCCATCTTTATGGAGTTTCTTCATGCGCTTTACACCGATATAACCCAAATGACAGTGCCACAAATAAGTTGCACTATCATTATTAACTTTGCATCTTTTGGCATCAATATTATGAATATGTGTATCACTACGATCGAGATCCAACAAACTATTTTCATTGGGTGTATGACCATCGAAGGTTTTATTCATGTAAACAGAACAACAATTATTCTCTGATTTTAAATGAATAACCGTATTGCAATAAACATGATCAAATCATATTCATGCTCAACGCAAACGCCAAATAACATTTATTTATGTTTAACACTAATCCCAAAAGTATAGGGAGTGTGCGATGATGATCATATCAATCTTGGAACTACTTCCAACACTCATCGTCACTTCCCCTTCAACTAGTCTCTGTTTATTCTGTAACTCCTATTTCGAGTTACTAATCTTAGCAACCGAACAAGTATCAAATACTCAGGGGCTACTATAAACACTAGTAAGGCACACATCAATAACCTGTATATCAAATATACCCTTGTTTACTTTGCCATCCTTCTTATCCACCAAATATTCAGGGTATTTCCGTTTCCAGTGACAATTTCCTTTGCAGTGTAAGCACTCAGTTTCAGGCTTTGGTTCAGCTTTGGGCTTCTTCGTGGGAGTGAAAACTTGTTTGCCATTCTACTTGAAGTTTCCCTTTCTTTCCCTTTGCCCTTTTCTTGAAACTAGTGGTCTTTTCAATCATCAACACTTGATGCTCTTTCTTGATTTCTACCTTCGTCAATTTCAACATCACGAAGAGCTCGGGAATCGTTTTCATCATCCCTTGTATACTATAGTTCATCACGAAGTTCTAGTAACTTAGTGATGGTGACTAGAGAATTCTGTCAATCACTATCTTATCTGGAAGATTAACTCCCACTTGATTCAAGCGATTGAAGTACCCAGACAATCTAAGCACATGCTCACTAGTTGAGCGATTCTCCTCCATCTTTTAGCTATAGAACTTGTTGGAGACTTCATATCTCTCAACTCGGGTATTTGCTTGAAATATTAACTTCAATTCCTGGAACATCTCATATGGTCCATGACGTTCAAAATGTCTTTGAAGTCCCGATTCTAAGCCGTTAAGCATGGTGCACTAAACTATCAAGTAGTCATCATATTTAGCTAGCCAAACGTTCATAACGTCTGCATCTGCTCCTGCAATAGGTCTGTCACCTAGCGGTGCATTAAGGACATAATCCTTCCGTGCAGCAATGAGGATAAACCTCTGATCACGGATCCAATCCGCATCATTGCTACTAACATTTTTCAACACAATTTTCTCTAGGAACATATCAAAATAAACATATGAAAGCAACAACGCGAGCTATTGATCTACAACATAATTTGCAAAATACTACCAAGACTAAGTTCATGATAAATTTAAGTTCAATTAATCATATTACTTAAGAACTCCCACTTAGACAGACATCTCTCTAGTCATCTAAGTGATTACGTGATCCAAATCAACTAAACCATGTCCGATCATCACGTGAGATGGAGTAGTTTTCAATGGTGAACATCACTATGTTGATCATATCTACTATATGATTCACGTTCGACCTTTCGGTCTCCGTGTTCCGAGGCCATATCTGTATATGCTAGGCTCGTCAAGTTTAACCTGAGTATTCCGCGTGTGCAACTATTTTGCACCCGTTGTATTTGAACGTAGAGCCTATCACACCCGATCATCATGTGGTGTCTCAGCACGAAGAACTTTCACAACGGTGCATACTCAGGGAGAACACTTCTTGATAATTTAGTGAGAGATCATCTTAAAATGGTACCGTCAATCAAAGCAAGATAAGATGTATAAAGGATAAACATCACATGCAATCAATATAAGTGATATGATATGGCCATCATCATTTTGTGCTTGTGATCTCCATCTCCGAAGCACGGCCGTGATCACCATCATCACCGGCGCGATACCTTGATCTCCATCGTAGCATCGTTGTCGTTACGCCATCTATTTCTTATACGACTATCGCTAACGCTTAGTGATAAAGTAAAGCAATTACAGGGCGTTTGCATTTCATACAATAAAGCGACAACCATATGGCTCTTGCCAGTTGCCGATAACTTCGGTTACAAAACATGATCATCTCATACAATAAAATATAGCATCACGTCTTGGCCATATCACATCACAACATGCCCTGCAAAAATAAGTTAGACGTCCTCTACTTTGTTGTTGCAAATTTTACGTGGCTGCTACGGGCTGAGCAAGAACCATTCTTACCTACGCATCAAAACCACAATGATAGTTCGTCAAGTTAGTGCTGTTTTAACCTTCGCAAGGACCGGGCGTAGCCACACTCGGTTCAACTAAAGTTGGAGAAACAGACACCCACCAGCCACCTGTGTGCAAAGCACGTCGGTAGAACCAGTCTCGCGTAAGCGTACGCGTAATGTCGGTCCGGGCCTTTTCATCTAACAATACCGCCGAACCAAAGTAAGACATGTTGGTAAGCAGTATGACTTGTATTGCCCACAACTCACTTGTGTTCTACTCATGTATATAACATCTACGCATAAAACCTAGCTCTGATACCACTGTTGGGGAACGTAGTAATTTCAAAAAAATTCCTACGCACACGCAAGGATCATGGTGATGCATAGCAACGAGAGGGGAGAGTGTTGTCCACGTACCCTCGTAGACCGAAAGCGGAAGCATTAGAACAACGCGGTTGATGTAGTCATACGTCTTCATGATCCGACCGATCCAAGTACCGAACGTACGTCACCTCCGAGTTCAGCACACGTTCAGCGCGATGACGATCCCCGGACTCCTATCCAGCAGGGTGTAGGGGATGAGTTCCGTTAGCACGACGGCGTGGTGACGATGATGATTTTCTACCGACGCAGGGCTTCGCCTAAGCACCGCAACGATATGACCGAGGTGGAATATGGTGGAGGGGGCACCGCACACGGCTAAGGAACGATCATGAAGATCAACTTGTGTGTGTTTGGGGTGCCCCCCTGCCCCCGTATATAAAGGAGCAAGGGGAGGAGGCGGCCGGCCAGGGAGAGGCGCGCCAATGGGGAGTCCAACTCCCACCGGGAGTAGGATTCCCCCCCTTCCAAATAGTAGGAGTAGGAGTCAAGGAAAGGGGAGAGAGAAGAGAAGGAAGGAGGGGGCGCAGCCCCTCCCCCTAGTCCAGTTCGGACTAGGCCTTGGGGGGGGGGGCGCCCAACCTCTCCTCTCTCTTTCCCCTAAAGCCCAATAAGGCCCATATACTCCCCGGCGAATTCCCGTAAGTCTCCGGTACTCCAAAATATACCCGAATCACTCGGAACCTTTCCGAAGTCCAAATATAGTCGTCCAATATATCGATCTTTACGTATCAACCATTTCGAGACTCCTCGTCATGTCCCAAATCTCATCCAGGACTCCGAGCTCCTTCGGTACATCAAAACTCATAAACTCATAATCTAACTGTCATCGAAACCTTAAGCGTGCGGACCCTACGGGTTCGAGAACTATGTAGACATGACCAAGACACGTTTCCGATCAATAACCAATAGCAGAACCTGGATGCTCATATTGGCTCCTACATATTCTACGAAGATCTTTATCGGTCAAACCGCATAACAACATACGTTGTTCCCTTTGTCATCGGTATGTTACTTGCCCGAGATTCGATCGTCGGTATCTCAATACCTAGTTCAATCTCGTTACCGGCAAGTCTCTTTACTCGTTACGTAATGCATCATTCTGTAACTAACTCATTAGCTACATTGCTTGCAAGGCTTATAGTGATTTGCATTACCGAGAGGGCCCAAAGATACCTCTCCAATAATCGGAGTGACAAATTCTAATCTCGAAATACGCCAACCCAACATGTACCTTCGGAGACACCTATAGAGCTCCTTTATAATCACCCAATTACCTTGTGATGTTTGGTAGCACACAAAGTGTTCCTCCGGTAAACGGGAGTTGCATAATCTCATAGTCATGGGAACATGTATAAGTCATGAAGAAAGCAATAGCAACATACTAAATGATCAAGTGTTAAGCTAACAGAATGGGTCAAGTCAATCACATCATTCTCCTAATGATGTGATCCCGTTAATCAAATGACAACTCATGTCTATGGTTAGGAAACTTAACCATCTTTGATTAACGAGCTAGTCAAGTAGAGGCATACTAGTGACACTATGTTTGTCTATGTATTCACACATGTATTATGTTTCCGGTTAATACAATTCTAGCATGAATAATAAACATTTATCATGAAATAAGGAAATAAATAATAACTTTATTATTGCCTCTAGGGCATATTTCCTTGAGTATGTTGTTATGCAGTTTGACCGATAAAGATCTTCGTAGAATATGTAGGAGCCAATATGAGCATCCAGGTTCCGCTATTGGTTATTGACCGGAGACGTTTCTCGGTGTAACATCCCAAATTTTCAATTTGGAATGGTATACATTAGATCATCATTGCATATCATATTTTATTGCATTTTGGGTTGATCCTAGAAATTCTACGCAACTCAAGGACCCACGGAGAGAGTTGTGGATTTCATTATTTTTCATATTTCAGTTTTCTCAAATTTTGAAAAGAGGATCGTTTGATTTTAATTATTCTCCTCTTTGAATATTTCTTATATGAAAATAAAAGAGAGGGGATAAAATGACTTCCCCAAAAATAAAGAAATATTGGAGGTTAAATATTAAAATCAAGTAAGAATTTTATTCGAAGTTTTATCGCTATTTTACTTGAATTGGAAAAAAATGCATTTTTCAAAATTGCATTAGAGGCCCAAATAAATGTTCACTTTGTCCGCTATATTTTAGAGGACGGGGAAAATTTATTTCAGGATTTTGTGTCCATTTAGTATTTCTTTTATTTGTTTTTCTGCGCGTTGGAATTTTTTTTTTTTAAAAATAACCGACCTACCGGGCCATGTCTGCCCCAGACTCCTGGCCCGACCGGCCTTTAATGCCGGGAGGCCTGACCCCGTCCCCACCGAACCCTAGCCCCGCCCCAGCCTCGCCAGCCGCCGCCGGTGCCAGCCACGCCGCCGCCGCCGCTCGCCGCCGCCGTTGCCACGCGCCGCCACCACTCGCCCCAGCCCCGCCAGCCGCCATCGTCGCCGACCCCGCCGCCAGAGCTGCTCGCTGCCACCGCCACCAACCCCGCCGCCGATGAGGTAGCTGCCGCCGCCGCCGCCGATTTTTGCGAGAAAACCGATCGGTTTTATTTCATAAACCCTAGATCCGGTTTCCTGTTAGATTGGTTTTTTTCCGGTTCAGTTAAATAGCGAATGTTCGTTCATACGTTCTTTTTAACGAACGATTATAACCCGTTAGCCGCAGACAGCGAACGCTCATTCATTAGCCTGTTTGTTAGTTTTTATTTTTTCAGGGTTTTTCCGCGATTATTTTCGATCACGATTTCTGCCCTGATTTTCATTTTAGTTTATCTTTTCGCTCGTTTATCGGAATCAGGTGATTCAAGCGCCTAGATCTTCGTCTCAAAGCCCTCTTTTTTTCTAACCAACTTGAACAAGATCTTGGTACTGTAAAATTTGACTTTAGTCCAGATTAGTAAACGGATCTTGTTTCTTTCGCAGTTTGAGTTTCGTTGCTTCATTTGATTTGATTCTTTTTGCAAACCGGAGTTCTTCAGTTGAACTTTCTGGTTAGATCTCTTATTTGAGTTTTACCCATGCTTCTAGTTTGAGTGCTTATTTTATGTTATTGTTTGTTTGCGATAGAGTACACAGAATGCGAAGCGTGCTACTACGAGTCTCTAGGTTTCACGGATCATGAGCAAGGCAAGTAACACTTTGATCATACCTCTTTACTACCCAGTTTTATTGCATTAGATCAACCCTCAAACCTTTCATGGTTAGGATCTGATTTTAACATGTGGGTTTTGGGAAGTAGATGATGAGGTAGAATCTATTGTCCTGTTTATTATCAAACCTTTGGGAGTTACTTCTATGTTATTGCTTATATTGCTATGCTATGATTGTAGACGTGGTTTGGGTGAGTGTATCCATGACAGATGTGAGTATTAATACTTATTGGTTAACTTAAGGTGGCTACTTAAATACACATTTGTGTGGATTGCTTGAGGCACCCTGGAGTACCCTGTGGTTGTCAGGGCACCTGGAGAATCCAGTGTTGTCCTAGGATATCCCGGAGTACCCGTGTGATCATCCTACGATCCGCCACCCAGGCTCAAACGGATCATAAGATTATTCTGGCATAGTTGAGTAAGTTGCATGAAGCTCTAGAAGAGGTAGACTAGCAGATGTAGTGGGTGTAGGTGGTACTGTCTATCCAGAGTAGAGAGTTAATGCTTCAGAAAGACTATGTCTCGAATCTCGGACCATGGATGTGTTCGAGTCTTGTGGGTGATAACCTGCAAGTATACGGGATCAATTGTAGCCTCTTTCGATAAGTAAGAGTGTCGAACCCAACGAGGATCTAAAGGTAAAACAAATATTCCCTCAAGTTCTATCGACCGCCGATACAACTCTACGCACGCTTACCCTTCGCTTTACCTAGAACAAGTATGAAACTAGAAGTACTTTGTAGGTGTTGTTGGAAAGGTTTGCAAGATAATAAAGAGCACGTAAATATAAACTAGGGGCTGTTTAGATAAAGAAGCAATAAAGTAAATATAGCGAGTGTGGAAAAGTGGTGGTAGGAGTTGTGAAATTGTCCCTAAGCAATTGACTACGTTACTAGACCGATAGCAAGTTTTATGTGGGAGAGGCATAAGCTAACATACTTTCTCTTCTTGGATCATATGCACTTATGATTGGAACTCTAGCAAGCATCCACAACTACTAAAGATCATTAAGGTAAAACCGAACCATAGCATTAAAGTATCAAGTCCCCTTTATCCCATACACCACAACCCCCTTACTCAGGTTTATGCTTCTGTCACTCAAGCAACCCACTATAAGCGAATCATGAACATATTACAACACCCTACAGCGGGAATCGCTCACGCTTGCGCGACACAGAGGGCACAATAGGATAGCAACATAACCACAAGAAAATTAAACCAATCATAGTAATTCATCAATCACTGGTAGGACAAGGAAAATCTACTCAGACATCATAGGATGGCAACACATCATTGGATAATAATATGAAGCATAAAGCACCATGTTCAAGTAGAGGGTACAATGGGTTGCGGGAGAGTGGACCGCTGAATATAGAAGGGGTAAGGTGATGGAGATGTTGCTGAAGATGGCGGAGGTGTTGGTGAAGATCACGGTGATGATGATGGCCCCCGGCGGCGCTCCGACGCCACTGGAAGCAAGGGGGAGAGAGCCCGCCTTCTTCTTCTTCTTCCTTGACCTCCTCCCTAGATGGGAGAAGGGTTTCCCCTCTGGTCCTTGGCTCACATGGCATGGGAGGGGCAAGAGCCCCTCTGAGATTGGATCTATCTCTCTGTCTCTCTCTGTTTTTGCGTTCCCAGATTCTGCCCCTTCACCGTTTCTTTTATATCCGGAGATTCGTAACTCCGACTGGGATGAATCTTTCGCCCAGATTTTTCTCATAAAATTAGCTTTCTTGCGGGAAAAGAAGAGCGTCAACTGCCTTACGGGTGGCCCAGGAGAGTGCCAGGCGCGCCCGGGGGGAGGGTGCACCCCCTATCTCCTGGCCACCTCGTGCACCGTTTCGCGTTGATTCTTCCTCTGGAAAATCCCAAATATTCCAAAATAATTCTCCGTCTGTTTTTACCCCGTTTGGATTCCGTTTGATATTGGGTTTCTGCGAAACATAAAACATGCAACAAACAGGAACTGGCACTGGGCAGTGGATCAATATGTTAGTCCCAAAAATAGTATAAAAAGTTGCCAAAAGTATATGAAAGTTTAATAATATTGGCATGGAACAATCAAAAATTATAGATACGACGGAGACGTATCAGCATCCCCAAGCTTAATTCCTGCTCGTCCTCGAGTAGGTAAATGATAAAAAATATAATTTTTGATGTGGAATGCTACCTAGCATAATCTTGATCATATATCTAATCATGGCATGAATATCAAGACATGAGTGATTCAAGGCAATAGTCTATCATTTGACATAAAAACAATAATACTGAGGGCATCCCAACAAACAATCATGTCTTTCAAAATATTAATGCTTCTAGAATGTTATCCCTACAAAATCATATAGTCTTGTATGCTCCCTTTTCTTAACACGAGGTACCCCTCATGCCTATCCCGATGTCAGCCAAGCAATTGTTTCATACTTTAGTATTCTCAAACTTTTTCAAGTCTCACGCAATACATGAGCGTGAGCCATGGATATAGCACTATGGTTGGAATAGAATATGATGGTGGAGGTTATGTGGAGAAGACAAAAAAGGGAGAAAGTCTCACATCGACGCGGCTAATCAACGGGCTATGGAGATGCCCGTCAATTGATGTCAATGCAAGGAGTAGGGATTGCCATGCAACAGATGCACTAGAGCTATAAGTGTATGAAAGCTCAAACTGAAATTAAGTGGGTGTGCATCCAACTTGCTTGCTCACGAAGACCTAGGGCATTTGAGGAAGCCCATCGTTGGAATATACAAGCCAAGTTCTATAATGAAAAATTCCCACTAGTATATGAAAGTGACAACATAAGAGACTCCTTGTATGAAGAACATGGTGCTACTTTGAAGCACAAGTGTGGAAAAAGGATAGTAACGTTGACCCTTTTCTTTTTATTTTTTTCTTTTTCTTTTTTTTGGGTGGGCTTCTTTGGCCCCCTTTTTTATTTAGGCTTCTTTGGCCTTTCCTTTTTTCTTCTTTTTTTTCTCTTTTTTTTCTTGGGGCAATGCTCTATAATGATGATCATCACGCTTTTATTTACTTACAACTCAATATTACAACTCAATATTGGAACAAAGATATGACTCTATATGAATGCTTCCGGCGGTGTACCGGGATGTGCAATGATCTAGCGTAGCAATGACATCAAAAAAACGGACAAGCCATGAAAACATCATGCTAGCTATCTTACGATCATGCAAAGCAATACGACAATGAATGCTCAAGTCATGAATATGATGATGATAGAAGTTGCATGGTTATATATCTCGGAATGGCTATGGAAATGCCATGATAGGTAGGTATGGTGGCTATTTTGAGGAAGATATAAGGAGGCCTATGTGTGATAGAGTGTATCGTATCACAGGGTTTGGATGCACCGGTGAAGTTTGCACCAACTCTCGAGGTGAGAAAGGGCAATGCACGGTACCAAAGAGGCTAGCAATGATGGAAGGGTGAGAGTGCGTATAATCCATGGACTCAACATTAGTCATAAAGAACTCACATACTTATTGAAAAAAATTATTATCCCTTGAAACAAAGTACTACACGCATGCTCCTAGGGGGGAGGTTGGTAGGAGTTAACCATCGCGCGCCCCCGACCTTCACGCAAAGATAAACAATCAAAATACAATGCGCCACAATTTGGTTACATAGTTAGTAGACCATACGTGCATGCTTCGGGAATCACAAACCTTAACACCAACATCCTTACTAAACACAACCATCTACTATTACTTCCCACATATTATCATCTCTATATCGCAAAACTATTGCAAGGAATCAAACATATCATATTCAGTGATCCACAAGTTTTATGTAGGATTTTATGACTAACCATGTGAATGACCAATTCCTGTCATCTCTCTAAATAGATATAAGTGAAGCAAGAGAGTTTAATTATTTCTACGAAAGATATGCCCATGCTCTAACAAGTATAAGTGAAGCAAAAGAGCATTCTACAAATGGCGGTTTTCTATACGAAGAGAAACAGGCAATCCAAACTTCAAAAGATATAAGTGAAGCACATGGAGCATTCTATGAAGCCATACTCAAAAGATTTAAGTGAAGTGCAATGAGCATTATATAAATCAACCAAGTACTATCTCATACCATCATGGTGCATAAAAGAAAAATGAAAACTAAATGCAAAAGACGCTCCAAGACTTGCACATATCGCATGAACAAAACGAATACAAAAACATACCGATACTTGTTGAAGAAAGAGGGGATGCCTTCCGGGGCATCCCCAAGCTTAGACGCTTGAGTCTCCTCGAATATTTACTTGGGGTGCCTTGGGCATCCCCAAGCTTGAGCTCTTGCCTCAATTCCTTTTCCTCATATCGAGACCTCCTCGTTTAGACACTTCATCCACACAAAACTTCAACAGAAAACTCGGTAAGATCCGTTAGTATAATAAAGCAAATCACCACTCTAAGTACTGTTGCAAACCAATTCATATTTTGTTTTTGCATTGTTTCTACTGTAATATAACTTTTCCATGACTTAATGCACTAATATAAATTGATAGATTCATCAAAACAAGCAAACTATGCATCAAAAACGGAATCTGTCAAAAAGAACAGTCTGTAGCAATCTGAACATTCACCATACTTATGGTACTCCAAAAATTGTACCAAAATTAGGAAAAATAAAAAAGCTGTACATAAAGACATTGCAAAAAGAATAAGAACCGTTTGACGTTCCAGTTAAAAATGTAAAATCGCGCACTACAGCCAAAGTTTCTGTCCTGCACCGTACAAACCAACAAGCATTGTAAACATCCTAAAGGCAAACCTTGACACATTATTTTTATAATACAATGGAATTGTACAAGGGGATAATTATTTTTGATGAAAAGTTTCTGTAATCAAGATTCACAAAGTTTCCGTGAGTATGAACAAAGTTCAAGGCTAGCTCCCACTTCAACAATGCTTGTCTTTCTCACTTTCACTTTCCTTTTTGAAAAGTTTTTAGGTTCCCCTATTTATTTTTTTGTTTTTAAACTATATGAAAGCACTCAACAGAAATAAATGACTCTCTAAAACTTCCGGGTTGTCTTCCTGGCAGCGCTTTCTTTAAAGCCATTAAGCTAGGCATATAGTGCTCAAGTAATGAATCCACCCGGATCCCAAAGTATATCAAAGCCAATTTTAATTAACAATGATTTGTAATTTAGTAGTGAGCACAAAGTAAAAAATATCATGCAACAACGAAGTTTAACTCTCTTCCTATGCATCGGCATGTCATAAAGGAACAATTCATGCACACATAGTAAAGGCCAATGCATAGTATAAACAGTTTCTTGCAATTCTATCGTGTTGGAAACATAGAGAGGTGGAGATATAGTTCCTCTCTCATAATAATTGCAAGTAGGAGCAGAAAGCACATGCATATTATATCTATCAAAATCATCATGTGTAGTAGTAAAACGCAGCCCATCAATATAATCCTTAATAAGCACAAACTTCTCCGATATAGTGTAGTTTGGAGAATTCAAAAAGATAATAGGACTATCATGCGTGGGTGCAATAGCAACAATTTCATGTTTAACATAAGGAACTATATCAAGTTCATCTCCGTAAGCATAATTCATATTGGCATCTTGGCCACAAGCATAGTAAGCATCATCAAAAAGGGATATTTCAAGATAATCAACGGGATCATAGCAATCATCATAGCAATCTTCCTTCGGTAAGCACGAAGGGGAATTAAACAATGTATGAGTTGAAGAGTTACTCTCATTAGAAGGTGGGCACGGGTGATCAATCCGCTCTTCCTCCTTTTGTTCTTTGCTCTCCTCATCATGTTTTTCATCCAATGAGCTCACAGTTTCATCAATTTCTTCTTCCATCACTTCCTGCAAAATATTAGTCTCTTCTTGGACAGCGGAGACTTTCTCAACAAATGCATTAATATTGTAATTGTATTCATAATTTTCATAGCAATATCTAAGTATAGCTAAATTTTCTTGTCTATAAACTGAATCATCAAAATCGTCAAACGCTTTAAACATAGATTCAATCTCATAAGCACCCATAAAAGCAACAAATTCTTCTATTTGTTCCACATCATACTAATCATATCTACCATTAGCATAAGAAGCTAAGGTTTCATTATCATTGAATTTGCAGGAAAAAGGAAGGTGTGGAGCCTTCATCCTAGAGC
The DNA here is from genome assembly GCF_018294505.1 of Triticum aestivum. Taxonomy (NCBI): domain Eukaryota; kingdom Viridiplantae; phylum Streptophyta; class Magnoliopsida; order Poales; family Poaceae; genus Triticum; species Triticum aestivum. Next base: position 251,541,158 of record NC_057813.1, read on the forward strand.
AACAAGTATAATCATGTATCAAACATAGTTGACGAGCATACCAACGCAACATAGAAATTTGATCCCATAATAGTTTCCCTTTTTGTGTCAGGCGATAATCCCTAAAGTATTCACGTTGATCCAACGTGTCGCCCATAACATAATTGAATGGGGGTTTTCTCAGGATTATCAAAGTAGTACATAATATCTTGAACATAACGAGCATCAAGGGTTTTAGGGGGTTCCCCATCTCCATGAGTAGCATCTACACCTAATTTTTTTTGTATTTCGTGTTCCATATCCATAACTAAAGATAGAAAACAACTTAGAACAGCAAATAAAAATTACTTAGTGATAAAGCAAACAAGCACACACGAGAATATTCAACCCATGCTATGACTCCCCGGCAGCGGCGCCAGAAAGAGGTCTTGATAACCCGCAAGTATTTCGTGATCAATTGTAGCCTCTTTTGATAAGTAAGAGTGTCAAACCCAACGAGGAGCTAAAGGTAGAACAAATATTCCCTCAAGTTCTATCAACCGCCAATACAACTCTACGCACGCTTACTGTTCGCTTTACCTAGAACAAGTATGAAACTAGAAGTACTTTGTAGGTGTTGTTGGAAAGGTTTGCAAGATAATAAAGAGCACGTAAATATAAACTAGGGGCTGTTTAGATAAAGAAGCAATAAATTAAATATAGCGAGTGTGGAAAAGTGGTGGTACGAGTTGTGAAATTGTCCCTAACCAATTGACTATGTTACTAGACCGATATCAAGTTTTATGTGGGAGAGGCATAAGCTAACATACTTTCTCTTCTTGGATCATATGCACTTATGATTGGAACTCTAGCAAGCATACACAACTACTAAAGATCATTAAGGTAAAACCGAACCATAGCATTAAAGTATCAAGTCCCCTTTATCCCATATGCCACAACCCCCTTACTCGGGTTTATGCTTCTGTCACTCAAGCAACCCACTATAAGCGAATCATGAACGTATTGCAACACCCTAAAGCGGGAATCCCTCACGCTTGCGCGACACGGAGGGCACAATAGGACAGCAACATAACCACAAGCAAATTAAACCAATCATAGTAATTCATCAATCATCGGTACGACAAGGAAAATCTACCCAGACATCATAGGATGGCAACACATCATTGGATAATAATATGAAGCATAAAGCATCATGTTCAAGTAAAGTGTACAACGGGTTGCGGGAGAGTGGACCGCTGAATGAAGGGGGAAGGTGATGGAGATGTTGGTGAAGATGGCGGAGGTGTTGGTGAAGATCGCGGTGATGATGATGGCCCCCGGCAGCGCTCCGGCGCCACCGGAAGCAAGGGGAAGAGAGCCCCCTTCTTATTCTTCTTCCTTGACCTCCTCCCTAGATGGGAGAAGGGTTTCCCCTCTGATCCTTGGCTCCCATGGCGTGGGAGGGGCGAGAGCCCCTCCTAGATTGGATCTATCTCTTTGTCTCTCTCTATTTCTGCGTTCCTAGATTCTGCCCCTTCACCGTTTCTTTTATATCCGGAGATCCGTAACTCCGATTGGGGTGAATCTTTCGCCCAGATTTTTCTCATAAAATTAGCTTTCTTGCGGCAAAAGAAGAGTCAACCGCCTTACGGGTGGCCCAGGAGAGTGCCAGGTGCGCCCGGGGGGGGGGGGGGGGGGAGGGCGCGCCCCCTATCTCCTGGCCACCTTGGGCACCGTTTCGCGTTGATTATTCCTCCGGAAAATCCCAAATATTCCAAAATAATTCTCCGTCCATTTTTCTCCCGTTTGGATTCCATTTGATATTGGGTTTCTGCGAAACATAAAACATGCAACAAATCGGAACTGGCACTCGATCAATATGTTAGTCCCAAAAATAGTATAAATTGTTGCCTAAATTATATGAAAGTTGAATAATATTGGCATGGAACAATTAAAAATTATAGATACGACGGAGACGTATCAGTGGGGAAAAGTGCGCAAACCTCTGCAGAGTGTACAAACTAATGATGGTTAGCCGTGTCCCCGGTTATGGACATCTTGAGTATTTGGTTCTTGGATTATCATGTTGATCTCATCACTCTAAATATAATTTGATTGGGTTTAATGATGATGCTTAATTGGGGTTGAGTTGGAGGAACCTTCTCAATGTTTAACAACCACCATGATAGTTAAATGAAATTTATTCCTTTGTTGTAGGGAAAAATTGGCTTTATGCAAAACTGTAACCATAGAGCTTTCCACCAGCCATATATGCATGTAGTGATAACAATTATTCTGTTCATTACTCTACGTGTTACATTGCCAGCAATTCCATGTGCTGACCCGTTTCGGGCTGCAACGTTTCATGTTACAGACTTTTCAGACGACGAGTAAGGTGCCATAGGTCATTGTCTTTCACTCAGCTATGCCGTTGGAGTTGATGGACTCGCTTTATCTTCCAAGCCTTCCGCTGTTATCGTTTTTAGATGGCCTTAAGCCATATAATTGTAATAAGTTCTCTTTTGAGACATTCAATGTAATAAGTGTGTGATTGCTACTCTATTATAAATCCTCAAGTACTGTGCATGTCAGCATTACCGATCTAGGGATTGCACAGATGCACAGAGATCAGACTGTTTGAGGTCTGGTCGCTACAAGATGGTATCAGAGCACACGCTGACTGTAGGGCACGACCACTAAGCTAAAACCATAGGTCACTCCTCTCTTCTCATTTCTGACCCCTCTCCTTTTCTACTCAATAGGATGGCAGATGCAAGGAACAAGTTCACACAACCGGATGAAGATACACCTTTTGGACGACACTTGAAGGAAGTTACTAGGTATCTGAACATCGGAATACCAAGCTTCATCGGGACCTACATCGCCACTTTACCAAAAGAGGAGCGTTGGATGATAAGATTTCAAGTTCCAGGGAGGACGTTCATGCCAGTCACTGAGCCCATAGAGTTTTCCTTTGATGCACCAACCTGGAGTCTAGGAAAGAGCATGGCAGCTCACATCACCATGGGACGCATTGGAGAAGTTTACCACAAGGATCTCAAGGATACTATCTACCAAATTTGTGGGCGCCGAGATGAGCAATGGGAGATGATCAACACCAGGAGGGATAGATCCATTGCAGCTTTTATCCAGGAGTTAAACAAGCACATTCATTGCCAGGAGAACCAGATGTGCGCAAGCATGATAGATCTGAAGAAGGCAATGACCAGGATCATGGAACTGCAGGAAGAACTCAAGTCTACACGCGATGGATATGAGGAGGAAATGACGATACTCGTGGAGAAGAATGACGATTTGACGAGGAAGCTAGGAGTATTCATGGGAGACCCCGCACCAGGAGGAGAAGACGACGATTCCACTTGTCCGGAGAACTACATCATCATTGACGACACCGACTCGGACCCTGATGATAGCAATGATCACTATGTTGATGGAGCTGGAGCAGATATCATGGAGTCTTCCATCGATTAAAACTTCTAGTCGACCACCATATCAGTAGTAGTATTCCCGCATGTATATAGTATAGTCCGAGCACTTTTGTAATGATAGTTAGACCGATTATATGCTCTTGTTTGAATTGAATGGAGTGATACGTTTGTGTTTGTCTCATGTGCATATGGGTAGTGTTTTCCCTTTAGCTCTCATTCTATTCTGCTTTCTCATCTTTTCTAAACCCATCAGATGCCTCCGAGACGCGACAATGGATTTGCTTTCCCATTGGAGCTCACTCAGCTGATCCAGCAGCAGAATACCCTAATGTAGCTACTAGTCCAGAATCAGAACCAGGGGAACAACAACAACAACCCACCACCACCACCACCTATTGATCACTTAGCCCGTTTCTTGAGGCTTAATCCGTCGGTGTTCTCCAGTAGCACAAAGCCGATAGTTGCAGATGATTGGCTCCACAAGATTGGAAGGGAGTTGACCACTGCAGGATGCACAGATGCGGAGAGAGTGCGCTTTGCCGCACACCAGCTTGATGGACCCGCAACATCATGGTGGGAAAATTACAAAGCCACTTACCCCATCGACACTGTCACATGGGATCAGTTTCAGCAAGCTTTTCGTACTGCTCATGTTTCAGCAGGAGCTATGGCCATGAAGAAGTGTGAGTTTCGCAATTTGCGCCAAGGAGGACGTACAGTTGGCCAGTATGTGGATGATTTTAGTAAGTTAGCATGTTATGCCCCAGATGATGTTACTACGGATGCAGCTAAGCAGGATAAGTTTCTGGAAGGACTGAATGGTGAGCTGAGCATGCAGTTGATGGTGGCAACCTTCAACAACTACCAAGAGTTGGTAGATAGAGCTCTCATGATTGCAGGGAAGCAGCAGCAGATTGACAACCGCAAGAGGAAGTATGGACAAGGGAAGTACAATTCAGGAGCTCAGTAGAGGCCCCGTTTTACCCTGAACTCGGGAGGACACATTCACCATAACCATGGAGGCCATAATTCCAATGGAGGGAGTTCGCATAACTATAGTGGCCCCAAGAATGGAAATGGGAATGGAGGAAGCAACGGCCAGAACCGTTTCACCCAGCAACACCCGCCAAGAAGGATCTAAGTCACATTACTTGTTTCAAGTGCGAGAAGAATGGACATTACGCCATGGAGTGTTCTGAAGCTAAGAATGGAAATGGCAATGGAAGCTCTAGGAAGAAGCCCAACCCTTTCAACAGGGGACAAGTGAACCACGTTAGTGTGGAGGAGGTTGAAGCGCAACCAGATGCAGTAATTGGTAAGTTTTTGGTTAAGTCATTTACTGCAATCGTTCTTTTTGATACTGGCTCATCACATTCATACATATCAAGGGGATTTGTGGATAAGTACAACCTGCCAACCCAAGCCCTTAGGTCACCCATGTTAGTAACCTTGCTAGGAGCAGAGTATATGGCTAGCCTATGGTGTGATTGGTTACCATTAAGGATTGGTAACTACGTGTTTCCCTCAGACCTAATAGTATTGGAGTCACAAGGACTGGATGCAATATTAGGCATGGATTGGTTATCAAAGTATGTAGGGAACATTGACTGCGCCAGTAAGTCGATTCTACTCACCACCCCAGAAGGAAGAAGGATTAAGTATGTATCCCGACATGTGCCGAAGAGGACTCAAGTGAATTCCTTATCAGGAGTTGTACAAGAGGAAGTACTAGTGGTGAAGGATTTCCCTGATGTATTTCCAGAGGAGTTGCCAGGCATGCCATCAGATAGAGTCATTGAGTTTTTGATTGAGCTTTTGCCAGGCACAGGGCCAATATCTAAGAGACCGTATCAGATGCCCGCAAAGGATTCGGAGGAAATTAAGAAGAAGATTAAGGAGTTACTGGATAAAGGCTACATTCGCCCAAGTTCGTCACCTTGGGGATCACCAGTGCTTCTAGTGGAGAAGAAGGATGGATCGTTGAGGATGGTTGTTGATTATCGTGGATTGCATGAAGTAACCATCAAGAACAAGTACCCACTGCCGATGATCAATGATTTGTACTAGTTGCAAGGAGCTAAAGTATTTTCCAAGATCGACCTGTGATCAGGATACCACCAGCTGAAGATTCGAGAGCAGGATATACCTAAGACGGCTTTTACCAAGGTACAGGCTATATGAGTATACCGTTATGTCATTTGGTCTGACTAACGCGCCTGCCTATTTCATGAACATGATGAACAAGGTGTTTATGGAGTTTTTGGATACGTTCGTTGTGGTGTTCATTGATGACATATTGGTTTACTCTAAGAATGAAGAGGAGCATAAGGAGCATTTGCGTTTGGTACTTGGGAAGCTCAGAGAACATCAGTTATATGCCAAGTTCAGCAAGTGTGAGTTTTGGTTGAAGGAAGTTGGATTTCTCAGACATGTTATATCCGGAGAAGAAATAGCAGTAGACCCCACCAAGGTTGCCACGGTGACAAATTGGGAAGCACCCATGTCAGTTGGAGAGATCTGGAGCTTTTTTGGACTCGCAGGATATTACAGGAGGTTCATTGAGAATTTATCTAAGATTGCAAAGACCATGACGGAGCTGTTGAAGAAGGACACCAAGTTCAAATGGACTGAAGAATGTGAGGCCAGTTTTCAGGAATTGAAGAAATGTTTGGTTATAGGCCCAGTGTTGATTCTTCCGGATCAACGCAATGATTATCAAGTGTATTGCGACGCTTCTCGTCTAGGACTTAGAGCAGTGTTGATGCAGGAGGGAAGAGTTGTTTCATATGCCTTACGACAGCTTAAACCCCATGAGTTGAATTATGCTACGCATGATTTGGAGTTAAGGGAAAGTTAGCACCACGTTTTCTGGGACCATACAAAGTTTTGGAACGTATGGGAGAAGTTGCTTACAAGTTGGAGTTGCCCGAAGGATTATCAGGAGTTCACGATGTGTTCCACGTTTCCCAGTTGAAGAAGTGCCACGCAGAGATGGACGATATCCCTCTGAGAGACACAGTGCCACTGGAAGCAATTCAGTTGGATAGCGATTTGACCTACGAGGAGAAACCAGTGAAGATTCTTGAGTTTGTCAACCGAGTCACACGCAGCAAGGTTATCAAGTTCTGCATAGTACAGTGGAGCCACCATACCGAGGATGAAGCCACCTGGGAACGAGAGGAAGACCTACGAAAGGACCACCCTCACCTATTTTCTAGCCAGCCCGAATCTCGAGGGCGAGATTCATCTTAAGGGGGGGGGGTAGGTTTGTAACATCCCAAATTTTCAATTTGGAATGTTATACATTAGATCATCATTGCATATCATATTTTATTGCATTTTGGGTTAATCCTAGAAATTCTACGCAACTCAAGGACCCATGGAGAGAGTTGGGGATTTCGTTATTTTCATATTTGAGTTTTCTCAAATTTTGAAAAGAGGATCATTTGGTTTTAATTATTTTTCTCTTCAAATATTTCTAATATGAAAATAAAAGAGAGGGGATAAAATGACTTCCCCAAAATAAAGAAATATTGAAGGGAAAATATTAAAATCAAATAAGATTTTTATTCGGAGTTTTATCGCTATTTTATTTGAATTAGGAAAAAAATACATTTTTCAAAATTGCATTAGAGGCCCAAATAAATGTTCACTTTGTCCGCTATATTTTTAGAGGATGGGGAAAATTTATTTCAGGATTTTTGGAGTCCATTTAGTATTTCTTTTCTTTGTTTTTCTGCGCGTCAGAATATTAAAAAAAAAGTCCCACCGACCTAACCGGGCTGTGTCCGCCTGGGACACTAGCCCCGGCCAGCCCTTTAAAGCCGTGAGGGCCCGAGCCGCCGCCAGCCCCCGAAACCCTAGTTCCCCGCCTCGCCGCCGCCGGATTCACCGCCGCCGCTGCCGCGTTCTGCCGCTTCCGCCGCGTCGTCTCGCCATCGCCGCCCTTCCGCGCCGCCGCCGGAGTTGCTCGTCGCCGAAGCCGCCCCGCCGGAGTTCCGCCGCCGCCGTCGGAGTTCTCGCCGCTGCCGCCGCCCATCCCGAGGTAGCCGCTGTTTTTTTTGAGAAAACCGTTCGGTTTTATTTCGAAAACCTAGATTCATTTTTTAGATCGGTTTTAATTTTTTTCCAGTTTAGTTAAATAGCGGACGTTCGTCTGTACATTCGTTTTAACAAACGGTGTTCATCTATTAGCCGCAGACAGCGAACGTTCGTTCGTTAGCCTATTCGCCAGTTTTTATTTTTCCACGGTTTTTTCGCGATTATTTTCGATTGCGATTTCTGCCCTGATTTTTGTTTTAGTTTATATTTTTGCTCGTTTGTCGGAAGCAGGCGATTCAAGCGCCTAGATCTTTGTCTTGAAACCCTCTTTCTGTTTAATCCACTTGAACAAGACTTTGGTACTGTAAAATTTGACTTTAGTCCAGATTAGTAAATGGATCTTGTTTCTTTCGCAGTTTGAGTTTCGTTGCTTCGTTTGATTTGATTCTTTTTGCAAACCGGATTTCTTAAGTTGAACTTTCTGGTTAGATCTCTTATTTGAGTTTTACCCGTGCTTCTAGTTGAGTGCTTATTGTATGCTTTGTTTGTTTGCGATAGAGTACCCGGAGTGCGAAGCGTGCTACTACGAGTATCTAGGTTTCACAGATCATCAGCAAGGCAAGTAACACTTTGATCATACCTCTTTACTACCCAGTTTTTATGCATTAGATCAATCCTCAAACAATTGCATGGTTAGGATCTGTTTAACATGTGGGTTTGGGAAGTAGATGATGAGGTAGAACCTATTGCCCTGTTTATTATCAAACTTTTGGGAGTTACTTCTATGTTATGCTATTATTGCTATGCTATGCTCATAGACGTGGTTTGGGTGAGTGTATCCATGACATATGTGAGTATTGTTAATTTATGGTTGACTTAAGGTGGCTACTTAAATACACATCTGGGTGGATTGCTTGAGGCACCCTGGAGTACCAAGTGGTTGTCAGGGCACCTGGAGAATCCAGTGTTGTCCTAGGATATCCCGGAGTACCCGTGTGATCATCCTACGGTCCGCCACCCGGGCTCAAAGGGGTCATAAGATTATTCATGCTAGAAAATTTCGTGTGCAGCCACAAGCCAATATGGGCTCTGGCATAGTTGAGTAAGTTATGTGAAGCTCTTGAAGAGGTAGACTAGCAGATGTAGTGAGAGTTAATGCTTCAAAAAGACTGTGTCTCGAATCTCCGACCATGGATGTATTCGAGTCTTGTGGGGAAAAGTGCGCAAACCTCTGCAGAGTGTATAAACTAATCATGGTTAGCTGTGTCCCCGGTTATGGACGTTTTGTGTATCTAGTTCTTGGATTATCATGTTGATCTCATCACTCTAAATATAATTTGATTGGGTTAATGATGATGCTTAATTGGGATTGAGTTGGAGGAACCTTCTCAATGTTTAACAACCATGATAGTTAAATAAAATTTATTACTTTGTTGTAGGAAAAAATTGGCTTTATGCAAAACTGTAACCATAGAGCTTTCCACCAGCCATATATGCATGTAGTGATAGCAATTATTCTGTTCATTACTCTATGTGTTACATTGCCAGCATATTCCATTTGCTGACCCATTTTGGGCTGCAACATTCATGTTGCAGACTTTTCAGACGGCGCGTAAGGTGCCATAGGTCGTTGTCTTTCACTCACTCATGCCGTTGGAGTTGATTGACTCACTTTATCTTCCAAGCCTTCTGTTGTTATCGTTTTTAAATGGCCTTAAGCCATATTATTATAATAAGTTCTCTTTTGAGACATTCGATGTAATAAGTGTGTGATTGCTACTCTGTTATAAATCCTCGAGTATCATGCGTGTCAGCATTACAGATCCAGGGATGACACTAATGCACAGAGATCAGACTGTTTGAGGTCTGGTCGCTACAGGACGGCCCAAAGAATGTCATGCAGCTGCGTCTCCGGCCTGTCCAGGACGAAAAGCCCATTTTCTGTCATGATTTTTTTGTCATAGAAGTAGGAGCCCACCACATCTATGATGATATCGGGTTTTGTCACAATTATCGTCATAGAAGTGTCATAAGTATGACAGATTTTTTTTTCGTTCGGCCCAAAATGTCACGGATGTGTCTTTTTTTGTAGTGCAGCCCTGTAGAAAAAGATGGGCTGATGAGTTCGGTGAAGATTGAATATATATAAACTAGGTATGTCTTCAGAAATATCAAATACTTACTGGAGTGGCTGGATTCTTGGCATTGAGGCTGATGTCCTCGGTCTCCATGGGCCAGCTCTTCTGCACCTTGAAGAGCAGCTTCCACATTCCGTCATGCGTAATGCCGAGGAAGTGCTGCAGTGTCTACGGTGCCTCTGGATCGAACTCCAACATGGGGGAGGTTCAGCGCTAGCAGGGGAGAATGCGGCAGAAGAGCATAATCTGAATCACGTTGGTTAAACCAACACTTTTGCTCAGCATGTTGGTGATATGCATTTGCAGCGTCTGCACCTCAGTTTGAGACCCCCAGTCGTTATCCTTCACTGTCCAGGAGAAGAACCTCATGGGGGGTCCGGATCTAAACTCCGGAATTAGCGCCCACTTAGTGCGGCACGGCTCGATGATATAGAACCACTCCTGTTGCCAGATCTTCACGGTCTCCACGAAGGCCCCTTTGGGCCACGTGGTGTTGGGCAGCATGCTGATCATCGCTCCTCCGCAGTCGGCATGCTGCCCGTTGACCACCTTCGGCTTCACGTTGAAGACCTTGAGCCATAGTGTAAGTGCATCTAGTGCCCCTTAGTGATTTTGGTGTATTGAAGACTTATAGGTTAAGGGACTAATTTGTTTGTTAGTGTACACAGGCTCTATAAGTCGATGAGGAGTTTGATACTTACAATGAATGTTGACCCCTAAAAATGAATGTCTTCAGCTGAAGACTTTGGTTCTCCTGAATACTTTGAAAGTGAAGAAATTGGTGTGACCTTGAAGACTTGGATATTCATGCGAGGATTATGAAGCGTGAAGACTTTTGTTTTCGGAGTTTCATTTTCTCCTTCTTGAGTCATAGGAAACACCGTAAAGGGGGTCGAGGTAATACTAAGGAAACTGATTTCCTAGTGATGCTCATCTCAAAAGCCTACACCTACCCAATCCTTTCGAGTGAAGCCATTGGAAATCTCATATCATTTCAGTCAATTTCTTCAGTGACAGAGACGAAGATCTTCTGGTCTCTGAGGAATTTGTTCTGACTGAGGAGTTAGGAATTCAACAGCGCGGATTGCCTACACAGTGAGGAACATGATAGCCCTGAGGAATTCGAACCTCAAATCTGACTGTTGCTGTGCTACGCGCCAGCTGTCCAAAATATACTACCACCTAACAGTCATATCATTGAAGGGCATTTATGTCTTATCATGTTGGGTTGCTCCCAAGGCTATAAATAGTCGCCCCCCTAAAACCACTAGCCGGTTGGCTACTCCAAGAGAAACTGACACTTGTCAATTGAGAGCATCCCATCCTCCGAGGACTTTGAGCGAAAATCATCAAGTGAGGAAAACCCAAGTCCCAAACCCAAACCTACAAACCCAAAGTGATTGAGCATCACTGAAGAGATTGTTCCTGTGTGGAACCGACACTTGTTACCTTTGAGGACTGTGTATCCTCCAGACGGTTAGGCATCATGGTTTGAGCATCCAAGAGGAATTATGGATCGCCGAGTGACCAAGTCTGTGAAGGTTTGGAAGTCACCTGTGAAGACTTACCACGAGGGTTGGGCCAGGTCTGTGTGATCTTAGCTCAAGGAGAATACGGTGAGGACTGTGTGTCCAGGACTATGTGTCCTCGAGTTTAAATACTCAGCCGCTCCAACCAGACGTACAACTCTCACAGCAGTTGGAACTGGTCTATCAAATCATTGTCTTCACCAAGCCTACTGGTTCTATTTTCTCAACCCTTTCATTTCCTCATTCATGTGTTGATGAACCAGATCATTACTGTTTGAAGACTTTGACTGAAGACTTTCTCTATTTCCTCAATCCTATTTCTTCAGTCTCATTATCTTCAACCTGCTTATCCTGTGTTTACGCTTTCTGTATTCTATGTTTGCTTTTCATTTCATCATGATGACTATGCTATTGCTCTGTTATGCTTATACCTGAGTACTATTCCGCTGCTAGTTGTTCGTGACTTAGAAATTTCCTCACCCTGAAACTCCTCAGTGACAAATTTGTAAAAATCGCCTATTCACCCCCCTCTAGTCGACTTAACGCACTTTCAATTGGTATCAGAGCATGGTACTCCCTTGTTCTGTGTGATCTTTGTTTAACCGCCTGGAGTTTTAGTTATGTCGACTGCAGGAATGAAGAAAGTGACTTGCCCCATCTTTGACGGTCATAAGTATCCCAAGTGGAAGGCCATGATGAAGAAGCGACACATGGCAATGAACAGCGAATTGTGGACTGTCACTGAGATTGGTCTTACTGATCTTTGCAAGATGGTGGAGGCTGATGATATTTGCAAGTACACTCTACTCAACCTCACGGCAAAGGATGTCATCTGCTCCTGTTTGTCCCAAAATCAGTTCAGGAACATCATGCATCTCAACCATGCGAAGCTTATCTGGGACCGACTCTCTGAGGTCTATGAAGGCCATCGAACTTGTCATGATCCTTGGTTTGAGGATTTCAAGGAATCTCTCATGGAGATGACTTTCGCCCTAGAATCATCATCCACTGCACCATGCCTTATGGCAAAGGGTGCCAAGGTAACTGAATGCTACCTTTTCGAACATAGTGATGATGAATCGGGTGATGAATTTGGACCCAGCTACGTTAAACTTGCTTCCCTTGCCACTAAACAACAAAGAGCTCTTGAAAAAGTTCAGAACATGCTTGATGAAAGCAATGATATGTTGGGTGAGGAATTGAATCGAACTTAGATTTGACAGATAGTCTTCAAAAACTTCAGTATAAGTTTGACAACCTTCAATATCATCATAACACTCTCTTAACTGATCATGAGAAGCTTTCTTATGAATTTCTTCAGAGAAAGCAAGATCTTGAGAAGTTAAAAGTGAGTTATGAAGATCTTCAGAAGGAAAACGATTCATTGCATGCTTAACAGATCAGTTCTGCTCAGGAAGAATTTATTCCAGCATGTCTGAAATGCATTGAGCGTGAATCTACAAATTCTTTACCTGAATGTTCAAATGTTCAAATGCTTCTATTGCTGCAAATTCTTCAACTATCTCCGTGGTCACAAATTCCTCATATGAGCATACCACAAGTATCATTGACGATAATGCAGGGCTGAAGGAATTGTATGTGACAGGCATTTACAAAAGCCTCAAAGGGCATCAGACTCTTTGTGATGTGCTCAAAAAGCAGATCTTGAACAGGAACCCTAGGAAAGAGGGTATTGCCTTTGAGAGGAAACTCAATGTTGATGGGACCTACTGGAAACCTGAGCAGTATCCCAAAACCTCATGGGTTGCTGCGAAAAGACCTCCTGTAGATCCATGCACTTTATCTGGCTTTACTTGTGATTCTTCATATTCCTCTGATGAGTCATTTGACTCTAACTATAAATTGTTCAAGAATCAAAATGGTGAAGTATTTGCTCGATATGTTGGAACTAACTGCAGGAACGGTACCCGATGAAGAAAATCTGGGTTCCCAAAAGGTGCCTTGAAAATCTTAAGGTGAACGTCATCATGATGCCACCAATGAAGAAAAGGAACCCCACATCAAATTCTTCATATGGACCAAATTTTTCATCAGGATCAAAATCCTCATATGAACATCATCGTGCTAACACTTCTGTTTCCCAAGGAAAGCCTAAAGGCTATGAATATGTGCATTATTCTTCAAACCATTATGTTCATAAGCCTCGAAGAATTTCTCTGCTTATTCATATGCTGATCCTAACCACTCTTCTATGAAACGAAGTGCACTGGCTTCAATGCCATCTTTTTCATATGGAGCTCGCAGAATGATGAACTCTTTGCCACCCCTCCAGATGTGGGTGGTGAAGAAATATAACTAATCTCTTATGCAGGGTCAGGTCTCTAGACGAACTTAATCGTATGAATAATTTGTTGGGGACTGATAACCCACAAGTATAGAGGATCACAACATTTTTCGAGGGTAGAGTATTCAACCCAAATTTATTGATTCAACACAAGGGGAGCCAAAGAATATTCTCAAGTATTAGGAGCTGAGTTGTCAATTCAACCACACCCGGATAACTTAGTATCTGCAACAAAGTATTTAGTAGCAAAGTAGTATGGAAGTAACGGTAACAGTAGCAGTTTTTTAGTAATTGTAACAGTGTGAACGGTAAAGTAACTAAACAAAGAGCAATATGTGGAAAGCTCGTACGCATTGGATCAGTCATGGATAATTATGTCGGATGCGATTCCTCATGTAATGGTTATAACATAGGGTGACACAGAACTAGCTCCAGTTCATCAATGTAATGTAGGCATGTATTCCAAATATAGTCGTATGTGCTTATGGAAAAGAATTTGCATGACATCTTTTGTTCTACCCTCCCGTGGCAGCGGGGTCCTATTGGAAACTAGGGGATATTAAGGCCTCCTTTTAATAGAGTACCGGACCAAAGCATTAACACTTAGTGAACTCCTCAAACTACGGTCATCACCGGTAAGTTTCCCGATTATTGTCACTCCGGGGTTAATGGATCATAACACATAATAGGTGACTATAGACTTGCAAGATAGGATCAAGAACTCACATATATTAAATGAAAACATAATACGTTCGGATCTAAAATCATGGCACTCGGACCCTAGTGACAAGCATTAAGCATAGCAAAGTCATAACAACATCAATCTTAGAACATAGTGGATACTAGTCCTGGCCATCTCAGGCCCGGCCCTAAAATCCAGGGCCTAGGCCCGATGGGCTTGCTCGTGGGCTGGGCTTGGGCCTAAGTTTTGAGCCCACCAGCAGGGCCTGGACGGGCTTGGGTTTGGCATATTGGCATTTTAAGGAAGAGGCCCGACCCACGGCCCTAAGCCCTAAGGGCTTTTGAGGGCTTTTTACCAGATGGGCCGGACTTGGGTTTGAAAAGTAGGCCCGATGGTAGGGCCTGGGAGGGCCCGGGCCTCAGTTTTCTGCAATGGGCTTTTTTAGGCCCGACCCATGGCCAGATATAGTGGATACTAGGGATTAAACCCTAACAAAACTAACTCGATTACATGGTAAATCTCATCCAACCCATCACCGTCCAGCAAGCCTACGATGGAATTACTCACGCACGACGATGAGCATCATGAAATTTGTGATGGAGGATGGTTGATGATGACGATGGTGACGAATCCCCCTCTCCGGAGCCCCAAACGGACTCCAGATCAGCCCTCCCGAGAGAGTTTAGGGCTTGGCGGCGGCTCCATATCGTAAAACGTGATGAATCCTTCTCTCTAATTTTTTTCTCCCCGAACGTGAATATATGGAGTTGGAGTTGAGGTCGGTGGAGGTCCAGGAGGCCCACAAGGCAGGGGGGCGCGCCCTGGGTGTGCGCCCCCACCCTTGTGGACAGGGTGTGGGCCCCCTGCCGTTGATTCCTTCGCCAATATTTTTTATTAATTCCAAAAAGTTGCTCCGTGGATTTTCAGGTCATTCCGAGAACTTATATTTCTGCACAAAAGTAACACCATGGCAGTTCTGCTGAAAACAGCGTTAGTCCGGGTTAGTTCCATTTAAATCATGCAAGTTAGAGTCCAAAACAAGGGCAAAGTTTTTGGAAAAGTAGATATGACAGAGACGTATCAACTCCCCCAAGCTTAAACCTTTGCTCGTCCTCAAGCAATCCAGTTGACAAACTGAAAGTGATAAAGAAATTTTTTACAAACTCTGTTTGCTCTTGTTGTTGCAAATATGTAAAGTCAGCATTCAAGTTTTAAGCAAAGATTATGAACAAACCATATTTACAATAACACTTAGGTCTCTTGTTTACTCATATCAATGGCAGAATCAACTAGCGAGCAATAATAATAAATCTCGGATGACAACACTTTCTCAAAACAATGATAATATGATATAACAAGATGGTATCTCGCTAGCCCTTTCTGAGACCGCAAAACATAAATGCAGAGCACCTCTGAAGATCAAGGACTGACTAAACATTGTAATTCATGGTAAAAGAGATCCAGTCAAGTCGTACCCAATATAAACTAATAGTAATGCATGCAAATGGCAGTGGTGCTCTCCAGCAGGTGCTTTTTAATAAGAGGGTGATGACTCAACATAAAAGTAGATAGATAGGCCCTTCGCAGAGGGAAGCAGAGATTTGTAGAGGTGCCAGAGATCGATTTTAAAATAGAGATGAATACAATTTTGAGCGGTATACTTTCACTGTCAATGCAGCAACTATGAGATCTCGATATCTTCAATGCTACACACATTATAGGCGGTTCCCAAACAGAATGGTAAAGTTTATACTCCCCTGCCACCAACAAGCATCAATCCATGGCTTGCCCGAAACAACGGGTGCCTCCAACTAGCAACAATCCTGGGGGAGTTTTGTTTAATTATTTTGATTTTCTTTGATCTTTTTGATCATGGGACTGGGCATCCCGGTTATCAGCCATTTTCTCGTGAATGAGGAGCAGAGTCCACTCCTCTTGAGAATAACCCACCTAGCATGGAAGATACAGACTGCCCTAATTGATACATGAGCTGCTCGAGCATACAAAACAGAATTTCATTTAAAGGTTTGGAGTTTGGCACATACAAATTTACTTGGAACGATAGGTAAATACCGCATATAGGAAGGTATGGTGGACTCGTATGGAATAACTTTGGGGTTTATAGAGTTTGGATGCACAAGCAGTATTCCCGCTTAGTACAGATGAAGGCTAGCAAAAGACTGGGAAGCGACCAACTGAGAGAGCGACAACAGTCATGAACATGCATTAAAATTAATCAACATTGAGTGCAAGCATGAGTAGGATATAGTCCACCATGAACATAAATATCGTGGAGGCTATGTTGATTTTGTTTCAACTACATGCATGAACATGTGCCAAGTCGAGCCACTTGAATCATTCAAAGGAGGATACCATCCTATCATACCACATCACAACCATTTTAATAGCATGTTGGCATGCAAGGTAAACCATTATAAGCTCCTAGCTAATTTAGCATGGCATAAGCAACTATAATCTCTAATTGTCATCACAAACATTTTAATTCATAATAGGCTGAATCAGGAACGATGAATTAATCATATTTACAAAAACAAGAGAGGTCGAGTTCATACCAACTTCTCTAATCTCAATCATTTCATCATATATCGTCATTATTGCCTTTCACTTGCACGACCGAACGGTGTGGATAATAATAACAGTGCACGTGCATTGGACTAAGCGGGAATCTGCAAGCATTCAATGCAAGGGAGAAGACAAGGTAATATGGGCTCTTGGTTAAATCAACAATAATGCATATAAGAGCCACTCGACATTTTTATCATGGTCTTCTCCTCTCGACCCCCAAAGAAAAGAAAAGAAATAAAACTATTTACACGGGAAAGCTCCCAACAAGAAAGAGAAGAACGAGAAATCTTTTTGGGTTTTCTTTTAATTACTACTACTACATGCATGGAAAGAAAAATAGCTAAAGTTATAACTATTTTTTTTGGTTTTTCTTAAGGTTATTCAAACACACAAGAAGAAAACTAGAAAAAGAAATTAAACTAGCAAGGATAGTACAATGAAAAAGTATGAGCACCGACAACTAGAATGAGTGTGTGAACATGAATGTAATGTTGGTGAGAAGTACGTACTCCCCCAAGCTTAGGCTTTTGGCCTAAGTTGGTCTATGCCCATGGATAGCCCGACGGATATCCAAAGTTGTAACTGGGGTCATACTGAGACGCAACAGCTACTGCCTCACGGGCTGCAACTTGGAGGCGGGCCGCCTCCGTCCTCCTCTCGTACTCGTTCGCCTCCTCCCTGGTTATAATATATCTCCTTTTTGCCTGAAAGTCAAATAAACCAGGGGCAGGGAGAGCAACATGGACAGTGCGACGTCTGTCAAAGATTAGTCGGTATTGGAGGAATTGTTCATTCCTCTCAAGAAACTGATGGTTAACCATGGCATTATAATCTAGATAAGCAGGAGGCAACTCCCTGTCACCTCCATGTACGGGTATACTAAGAAAATTAGCCACACGAGTTGCATAAATCCCTCCAAACAAGTCTCCATCTAAACCATTATTATGCAACCTACGTGCAACAATTGCCCCCAAGTTATATTGTTTATCACCTAATACAACACTCTTGAGAACACTAATATGTGGGACACACATGTGACAAGCTTCATCTTTACCATTAATGCATCTACCTGTGAAGAGAGCAAAATAATGTATAGTAGGAAAACGAATGCTCCCTATGGTGGCTTCTGCTATTTCTCTGGATTCTCCCACAGTGATACTAGCAAGAAAGTCTTTATATTCAGATTTACGAGGTTCATTAACATTGCCCCACTGCAGGAGTTTACAAGCAGTAGTAAAATCTTCTAGGTCCATGGTATATGATTTATCATAAAGATCAAATAAAACATTGTGAGAGTTGCACGAAGATGTGAATTTAAACCTTCTCACAAAGGAATCAGTAAGGTAGTAGTGTTGGGAGCACTTATCTGTCATGAAGTCCTCAAGATCGGCATTATGCACGTACGCGTAAAATTCATCCTTAATGCCTGCTTGGATCATAAAATCTTCTGACAGCCATTCACAAGGCCGCACTTGAGCTTCCCTTGGTGGTTCATCGTCCGACTCTCGTATTGCGAGCCTGGGTCCTTGCTTCCTTGAAGAACTGCCTTGGTACATTTTCCTAGACATATTTCTTCCTCTGAAAAATTTCTGAAATTTTTAGTAACTCAAAATAAAAGTGAGCCAAACTCAACAAAATTGATAGCAACTACTCCCACAAGTGCCTAGAGACTATATCATGCATTAAAATTACTTGGGACCATATAAATTTGACATGCAAGCTCAAGAATAGGGTCACCCAGGCAGTAAAAATTTGCAATGAATAAAGCACTAGAACAAAAACTAATTGGACCATTGGAGGAGTCACATACCAAAGAACAACCCCCCAAAGCAGTTTTGTGAATGGAGCTTTGAGCAAGGAGATAAAAAATGGCAGCAAAATGAGCTAGAACTCGTGCTTGAGCTGGATAGTGATTTTTTGGGGAGGAAGAAGAAGATCATGGGTGCAGGAATAAGTGGAGGGGGCCACCATGGGCCCCCGAGGCAGGGGGCGCGCCCTGGACCCTCGTGGCCAGGTGCTTGATCCCCCTGCTGTGTTCTCAGTGCCAGATATTCTCAAATATTCCAGAAAAAATCATACTAAATTTTTAGGGCATTTGGAGAACTTTTATTTTCGGGGTATTTTTTATTGCAAGGATAAATCAGAAAACAGACAGAAAAATACTAATTTTGCTTTATTTAATCTAAATAACAGAAAGTAAAAAGAGGGTACAGAAAGTTATGCTTTCTAACTTCGTCCGTCTCATGCTCATCAAAAGGAATCCACTAACAAGGTTGATCAAGTCTTGTTAACAAACTCATTCCGAATCGCATGAAACCGGAGAAATTTTGAATAACACTAGGTTACCTCAACGGGGATATGCACATCCCCAATAATGAGAATATCATATTTCTTCTTGACAGTAGGAAGAGGAAATTCAAAACCTCAAATAATAATCGATGGAATTTTTCCAATAGAATTGATACTGTGGACTTGAGGTTGTTTCCTCGGAAAGTGTACCGTATGCTCATTACCATTAACATGAAAAGTGACATTGCCTTTGTTGCAATCAATAACAGCTCCTGCAGTATTCAAAAAGGGTCTACCAAGGATAATTGACATACTATCATCCTCGGGAATATCAAGAATAACAAAGTCCGTCAAGATAGTAACGTTTGCAACCACAACAGACACATCCTCACAAATGCCGACATGTATAGCAGTTGATTTATCTGCCATTTGCAACGATATTTTAGTAGGTGTCAACTTATTCAATTCAAGTCTACGATATAAAGAGAGAGGCATAACACTAACACCAGCTCAAAGATCACATGAAGCAGTTTTAACATAGTTTCTTTTAATGGAGCATGGTATAGTTGGTACTCCTGGATCTCCTAGTTTCTTAGGTATTCCACCCTTAAAAATATAATTAGCAAGCATGGTGGAAATTTCAGCTTCCAATATATTTCTTTTATTTGTAATAATATATTTCATGTACTTAGCATAAGGATTCACTTTAAGCATATTAGTCAAACGCATACGCAAAAAGATAGGTCTAATCATTTCAGCAAAGCACTCAAAATCCTCATCATCCTCTTTCTTGGATGGTTTAGGAGGAAAAGGCATGGGTTTCTGAACCCATGGTTCTCTTTCTTTACTGTGCTTCCCAGCAACAAAGTCTCTCTTATCATAATGTTGATTCTTTGATTGTGGGTTATCATGATCAATATCTGGTTCAATCTCTACATCATTATTATTGCTAGGTTGAGCATCAACATGAACATCATCATTAACATTATCACTAGGTTCATGCTCATCGCCAGATTGTGTTTCAGAATAATAAATAGAAATATCATTGGGATTCTCAGGTGTGTCAACAACAGGTTCACTAGAAGCATGCAAAGTCCTATCATTTTTCTTTTTCTTCCTCTTAGAAGGACTAGGTGCATCAACATTATTTCTCTAAGAATCTTGCTCAATTCTCTTAGGGTGGCCCTCAGGATACAAAGGTTCCTATGTCATTTTACCCGTTCTAGTTGCTACTCTAACAGCAAAGTCATGTTTATTATTTAATTCATCGAGCAAATCATTTTGAGCCTTAAGCACTTGTTCTACTTGAGTGGTAACCATGGAAGCATGTTTACTAATGAGTTTAAGTTCACCCTTAACTCTAGACATATAATCACTCAAGTGTCCAATCATATAAGCATTTCTTTTCAGTTGTCTACCAACGTAAGCATTGAAGTTTTCTTGTTTAGCCATAAAGTCATCAAATTCATCCAAGCATTGGCTAGCAAACTTAGTAGACGGGATTTCAACTTTATCATATCTATAGAGAGAATTTACCTTTACTACCTGTGTCGGGTTATCAAGACCATGTATTTCTTCAATTGGTTGTATATTAAGGCCATGCATTTCTTCAACGGGAGGTAAATTCTGAACATCTTCAGCTTTAATACCTTTTTCTTTCATAGATTTCTTTGCCTCTTGCATATCTTCTGGACTGAGATAGAACACCTATTTTCTTCGGAGTTGGCCCAGGAGTTGGCTCAGGAAGTATCCAATTGTTTTCATTAGTCAACATATTATTCAATAGCAATTCAGCTTGATCGACTGTTCTTTCCCTGAAAACACAACCAACACAACTATCCAGGTGGTCTCTGGAAGCATCGACTAGTCCATTATAAAAGATATCAAGTATTTCATTTTTCTTAAGAGGATGATCAGGCAAAGCATTAAGTAATCGGAGAAGCCTCCCCCAAGATTGTGGGAGACTCTCTTCTTCAATTTGCACAAAATTATATATTTCCCTCAGGGCAACTTGTTTCTTATGAGCAGGGAAATATTTAGCAGAGAAGTAATAAATCATATCCTGGGAACTACGCACACAACCAGGATCAAGAGAATTAAACCAAGTTTTAGCATCACCCTTTAATGAGAATGGAAATATCTGAAGGATATAATAATAGCGAGTTTTCTCATCATTAGTGAATAGGGTGGCTATATCATTCAATTTAGTAAGATGTGCCACAATAGTTTCAGATTCATAGCCATAAAAAGGATCAGATTCAACCAAAGTAATTATCTCAGGATCGACAGATAAATCATAATCCTTATCAGTAACAAAGATGGGTGAAGTAGCAAAAGCAGGGTCATATTTCATTCTAGCATTCAGAGATTTCTATTTCAGTTTAGCTAATAACTTCTTAAGATCAGATCTATCATTGCAAGCAAGAAAATCTCTAGCAGTTTCTTCATCCATAACATAACCCTCAGGAACAACAGGCAATTCATATTTGGGGGGGGGAGAACCTTCATCATCACTATCATCAATAATATTAGTTTCAAGAATTTCATTCTCTCTAGCCCTAGCAAGTTGTTCATCAAGAAATTCACCTAATGGCACAGTAGTATCAAGCATAGAAGTAGTTTCATCATAAGTATCATGCATCGTAGAAGTGGCATCATAGATAACATGCAACATATCAGAATTCATAGCAGAAGCAGGTTTAGGTGTCGCAAGCTTACTAATAACAGAAGGAGAATCAAGTGCAGAGCTACATGGTAGTTCCTTACCTCCTCTCGTAGTTGAGGGATAAATCTTAGTTCTTTCGTATTTCAAGTTCCTCATAGTGACCAGCAGATATAAATCCCAAGTGACTCAAAGAATAGAGCTATGCTCCCCGGCAACGGCGCTAGAAAATAGTCTTGATAACCCACAAGTATAGGGGATCGCCACAATTTTCATGGGTAGAGTATTCAACCCAAATTTATTGATTCGACACAAGGGGAGCCAAAGAATATTATCAAGTATTAGCAGTCGAGTTGTCAATTCAACCACACCTGGATAACTTAGTATCTGCAGCAAAGTATTTAGTAGCAAAGTAGTATGGAAGTAACAGTAACAGTAGCAAAAGTAACAGTAGCAATTTTGTAGTAATTGTAATAGTGCCAATGATAAAGTAACTAAACAAAGAGGAATATGTGGAAAGCTCGTAGGCATTGGATCAGTGATGGATAATTATGTCGAATGCGATTCCTCATGTAATGGTTATAACATAAGGTGACACAGAACTAGCTCCAGTTCATTAATGTAATGTAGGCATGTATTCCGAATATAGTCATACATGCTTATGGAAAAAAACTTGCATGACATCTTTTGTCCTACCCTCCTGTGGCAGCGGGGTCCTATTGGAAACTAAGGGATATTAAGGCTTCCTTTTAGTAGAGTATCGGACCAAAGCATTAACACTTAGTGAATACATGAACTCCTCAAACTACGGTCATCACCGGTAAGTATCCTGATTATTGTCACTTCAGGGTTAACGGATCATAACACATAATAGGTGACTATAGACTTGCAAGATAGGATCAAGAACTCACATATATTCATGAAAACATAATAGGTTCGGATCTGAAATCATGGCACTCATGCCCTAGTGACAAGCATTAGGCATAGAAAAGTCATAGTAACATTAACCTCAGAACATAGTGGATACTAGGGATCAAACCCTAACAAAACTAACTTGATTACATGGTAAATCTCATCCAACCCATCACCGTCCAGCAAGCCTACGATGGATTTACTCACGCATGGCGGTGAGCATCATGAAATTGGTGATGGAGGATGGTTGATGATGACGATGGCGATGAATCCCCCTCTCCGGAGCCCAGAAGGGACTCCAGATCAGCCCTCCCGAGAGAGTTTAGGGCTTGGCGGCGGCTCCGTATCGTAAAACGTGAAGAATCCTTCTCTCCGATTTTTGTCTCCCCGAACGTGAATATATGGAGTTGGAGTTGAGGTCGGTCGAGGTCCAGTGTGCCCACGAGGCAGGGGGCGCGCCCTAGGGGGGGCACCCCCCACCCTCGTGGACAGGGTGTGGGCCCCTTGACGTTGATTCATTCGCCAATATTTTTTATTAATTCCAAAAATTTGCTCCGTTGATTTTTGGTCATTCCGAGAACTTTTATTTCAGCACAAAAAATAACACCATGGCAGTTCTGCTGAAAACAACGTCAGTCTGGGTTAGTTCCATTCAAATCATGCAAGTTAGAGTCCAAAACAAGGGCAAAAGTGTTTGGAAAAGTAGATACGACGGAGACATATCAGAGACCTGAATGTGCTTGAATGGACGCAAGCTAATCATGAAGAAATGAATCACTCGTTTCTCTGTTCTCACATTACTATATCTATTACTGCTGATGAAATTGATATCATATTCTTCACTGATGAAGTATATGTGTTCGTAAGTTGCACTAATTCATCTACAGGATGAACAAGCTAAAGCTACCGAGTGGGTCCTCGACAGTGGATGTACAAACCACATGACCGGTGACAAGAACTTGTTGATGGACACTAATTTGTCACCATCTCATCTTAAGCATATCACCTATGCTGACAAAGGCAAAAGCAAGGTATTGGGTCTAGGTAAGGTCGCGATCTCAAAGGATAGACACATGGACAAAGTCATGCTTGTCGAGTCCTTAGGATTCAACCTCATGTCTGTCTCAATGCTTTGTGATCTTGATATGGTTGTCATCTTTGGCAAATATCATTGCATTGTGCTAATGGAATCTGACAATTCCAAAGTCTTCGAATGCTTTAGGAAAGGAGACTTGTATATTGTCTCTGCAGGACCACGGCCTACCACGTGTCTACTTGCAAAAGCTTCAGAATGCTGGCTATGGCATCGACGACTTGGTCATGCTGGGATGAGGAACTTGCATACACTCGCGAAGAAGAAGCATGTCATTGGCATCGAGGGTGTAAAATTCCTCAAAGATCATATTTGTGGGGCTTGTGAGGCTGGAAAGATCAGCAGAGCCAAGCATCCCTCAAAGACTGTCATGACCACTTCTCGTCCCTTTCAGTTACTTCATATGGATCTCTTTAGCCCTACTCATTATGCCACATTCTCTAGTTCTGCATCATTATATGGCTTTGTCATTGTTGATGATTATTCTCGTTACACATGGGTGCATACAACACTTACAAAAATGAAGTGCAGGAAGTCGACAGACGATTTTCCTCAAGATCTTCTACTAACTTTGGTGTGAAGATCAAGCATATCAGGAGTGATAATGTAACTGAGTTCAATAACACTGGTCTCAATGAATATCTTGATATACTTGGTAGTACTCACGAGTTATCTGCTCCCTATACTCCTCAACAGAATGGCGTCGTGGAGTGCAAGAACAGAACACTTGTTGAGATGGCTCGCACCATGCTTGATGAATACAAGACACCACAACATTTTTGGCCTGAAGCTATTGATACTACATGCCACATCATCAACAGGGTATATCTTCACAAATTCTTCAAAAAGACCTCATATGAACTCCTCACTGACAAGAAACCCAATGTAAGTTATTTTAATGTCTTCGGTGCTAAATGCTGGATTCGAGATCCTCACCATCACTCTAAATTTGCACCAAAAGCACATGAGGGTTTTATGCTTGGTTATGGAAAGGACTCGCACACCTACCGAGTCTTCAACATCAATCATCACAAGATTGTTGAAACTGTAGATGTGCGGTTCGATGAAACTAATGGCTCGCAAAGAGATCACCTACCTCCTATGCTAGATGAAGTGTCACCTGACGAATCCATCAAGTTCAAAGCTACTGAGGATATCATCCCTACCGAAGAATCTGCTAAAGAAGTCATTTTGGAACGTGAAGAAAATCGCACTGGTGCTGCTGAAGATAATGGTCCTGAAGAATTTGCTGGGCCTAAGCAAAGTCGTCAACCTGCACATCCTCGCGTTGTAAACGAAGTGCAGATCGAGAAAATCATCAACGACATCAACGCACCAGGTCCTCTCACATGCTCAAAAGCTTCACATTTGTCTAACTTTTGTGGGCATTTTGCGTTTATCTCTATCACAGAGCCCACTAAAGTTGATGAAGCATTCATGGAATCTGAGTGGATTCAAGCCATGCAAGATGAATTGCATCAATTCAAGCTCAACAATGTGTGGGAGCTTGTCAAGTGACCAGACCCACGCAAGCACAACATCATCGGTACCAAATGGATCTACCGCAACAAACAAGAAAAATGGCCTTGTGGTGAGGAATAAGGCTCGTCTTGTAGCTCAAGGCTACACGCAGGTTGAAGGGATTGATTTCGATGAAACTTTTGCACCTGTTGCTAGACTTGAGGCTATTCGCATATTGCTTACTTACGCTAACCCTCATAATATCATCTTACATAAAATGGATGTGAAAAGTGCATTCCTCAATGGTAAGCTTGAGGAAGAAGTATATGTTGCTCAACCACCAGGTTTTGAGGATCCAAAATTTCCAGATCACGTCTACAGACTCAACAGGGCCCTCTATGGCCTCAAGCAAGCACCTAGGGCGTGGTATGACACACTAAAGGAATTCCTCATGAAGAAAGGCTTCAAACCCGGTTCACTTGACCCAACTCTTTTCACCAAAGCATATGATGATGAATTATTTGTGTGCCAAATATATGTTGATGATATTATCTTTGGTTGTACTAACCAATGTTACAGTGATGAATTTGCCTATATGATGAGTGAGGAATGGGAGAGTTGAAATTCTTCCTAGGTCTTCAAATTCGTCAACAATACAATGGAATATTCATATCTCAAGAGAAATACCTCAAGGATGTGTTGAGGAAATTCGGCATGCAAGATTGCAAAGGCATCAAAATCCCTATGCTCACAAATGGCCATCTATGCACCGATGAAAATGGTAAAGACTTCGATCAAAAGGTATACCGCTCCATGATTGGCTCTTTATTGTACATATGTGCATCTAGGCCGGATATTATGCTTAGTGTTTTCATGTGTGCCCGATTTCAAGCTACACCGAAGGAATCACACCATAAGGCCGTGAAGCATATTCTTCGATATCTAGTTCACACTCCAACACTTGGATTATGGTTTCCCATGGGATCTTCCCTTGATCTCATTGGATAATCTGACTCTGACTATGCCGGTGATCGGGCGGACCGCAAGTCAACATCAGGCACATGTAATTTCCTCAGACGATCCTTGGTATGTTGGTCCTCGAAGAAGCAGAACTGCGTATCACTCTCTACTGCTGAAGCTGAGTACATTGCTGCTGGATCCTGCTGTGCTCAATTGCTATGGATGAAGCAAACCCTCAAGGACTATGGCATCAATATGAAGAATGTGCCGCTCTACTGTGACAATGAGAGTGCTATCAAGATTGCTCACAACCCAGTTCAGCACTCGAAGACAAAGCACATCCAGATTCATCATCATTTTCTTCGTGACCATGTGTTGAAGGGTGACATATCCATCGACCACGCAAATACTGAAGACCAGCTAGCCAATATCTTCACAAAGCCCTTGGACGAGAAGAGATTTAGCAAGTTGTGGTGTGAGCTAAATATCTTGGAATCTTCTAATGTTCTTTGAAAAGGACACACATCCTAACACTTATACAAAACTGATGACTTAGATGTGCAACACACAAAGTAACATTTTTCTTCAATCAATGAAGACTAATCCTCTAAGTGTGAATAAATTAATGAAGAATTTGATTCTCAGAACCCTACGACAATTGTACGTGGTGTCTGAAATCATCATTCTTATACGGTGAGTTATGCCACCAACCAAAGTTGAAAATCTTCAATTTGAGTTTTTCTTCATTTTTGAAATTCCTCAATTGTTCAATTTCATCAACTTTGCATTGTCTTCACTCTTTCCGTCGTTGTTCTTCATTGACTATATATATACTTGAGTTTTTATGTCCTCTACAACATTCACCTATTGCTAATTCTTCAAGTTGCCTTTTCTGCTAAGTGAATGTGATCGGGCCCTTTCCCCCTCTATGCTAAACTCAACCCAGTCTGTTCACAAATTCTTCATGTGCGTTCTATTTGAAACCCGTTCAAAATCTTCACCGTGTCCTTGTCAGCTGAACAATTTGCGAACGAAACATTAAAATATTCTTATATGAATTTTCTGCTTTTGCCGCTCAAACCGTTACACATCCCACGATAAGATTTATCTATTCACCCATGATCTCACACGATCTCCACCACACTGTACGTGTGTGACACATGTTGATAGGATAAGAAGGGTCGGGAGCACGTTCGCCTATTTTCCTCGGGCGAGCGATTTTTCACCTCGGCTATAAATACCCCTCACCCTCCTCAAACTAGATTTAGCCCGCTCGATCTCACTCCCCTCGCTCGAGCTCTCAAGCCCTAGCACCGCCGCTACCTTCATCGTTGCTAGTGAAGAAGAGCTTCACTGCCACAACATCATCGCCGTCGTACTCTTGCCGACCGCGGAAATCTTCACTCCACCGCCGACGTAGCTGTCTTCCTCTGCCAAGTTAGGGCATGGAAGATCTGGACTGGCGAACTTCCAATCTACACTCTCAGTTCGTCGTGTTCTTCGTCAAGGGTAACTAAAAGTTACTTTTACTGCCTTTGTTGATTTTGATGATTCCCATAAAATCTTCAAAAGGTGTTTATTCTTCAACCTCCACACTCTGAACACCTCACACAGTCAACTGTTCTTGATCTGTTTCTCTAAGTGACGTTTTTCCTCAAGATTCCTCAATTGTGCGAATTTCACAATCCACATAACTCTAGAACCTAAGTCAAAGAATGCTTAGTGAGAACGCATATGACCTCTATGAAGGAAATATGCCCTAGAGGCAATAATAAAGTTATAATTTATTTCCTTATTTCATGATAAATGTTTATTATTCATGCTAGAATCGTATTAACCGGAAACATAACACATGTGTGAATATATAGACAAACAGAGTGTCACTAGTATGCCTCTACTTGACTAGCTCGTTAATTAAAGATGGTTATGTTTCCTAACCATAGACATGAGTTGTCATTTGATTAACGGGATCACATCTTTAGGAGAATGATGTGATTGACTTGATCCATTCTGTTAGCTTAGCACTTGATCGTTTAGTATGTTGCTATTTCTTTCTTCATGACTTATACATGTTCCTATGATTATGAGATTATGTAACTCCCGCTTACCGGAGGAACACTTTGTGTGCTACCAAACATCACAATGTAACTGGGTGATTAGAAAGGTGCTCTACAGGTGTCTCCGAAGGTACTTGTTGAGTTGACGTATTTCGAGATTAGGATTTGTCACTCCGATTGTCGGAGAGGTATCTCTGGGCCCTCTCGGTAATGCACATCACTATAAGCCTTGCAAGCAATGTAGCTAATGAGTTAGTTACGGGATGATGCATTACGTAACGAGTAAAGAGACTTGCCGGTAACGAGATTGAACTGGGTATTGAGATACCGACGATCGAATCTCGGGCAAGTAACATACCGATGACAAAGGGAACAACGTATGTTGTTATGCGGTTTGACCGGTAAAGATCTTTGTAAAATATGTGGGAGCCAATATGAGCATCCAGGTTCCGCTATTGGTTATTGACCGGAGACGTGTCTCGGTCATGTCTACATAGTTCTCGAACCCGTAGGGTCCACACGCTTAAAGTTTGATGACTGTTATATTATGAGTTTATATGTTTTGATGTACCGAAGGTAGTTCGGAGTCCCGGATGTGATCACGGACAGGACGAGGAGTCTCGAAATGGTCGAGACATAAAGATCGATATATTGGATGACTATATTTGGACACCGGAATGGTTCCGGGTGAGATTGGGACAATACTAGAGCACTGGGAGGTTATCGGAACCCCGCATGAGGTATATGGGCCTTAATGGGCTTTAGTGGAAAGGAGGGGAAAGGAGCAAGGGAGTCCCCCCCAAGCCCAATCCGAATTAGGAAGGGGGCCGGCCCCTCCTTTCCTTCCTTCCTCCTTCCTCTTCCTTCCCTCTCCCTCTCCAAATAGGAAAAGGAGTCCTACTCCCGGTGGGAGTAGGACTCCTCCCTTGGGCGCGCCTCCTCCTCCCAGCCGGCCCTCTCCTCCCGTCCTTTATATACGGAGGAGGGGGGCACCCCATAGACACCAAAATTGATCCTTTGGATCTCTTAGCCATGTGCGGTGCCCCCCTCCACCATAATCCACCTCGATAATATCGTAGCGATGCTTAGGCGAAGCCCTGCGTTAGTAGAACATCATCATCGTCACCACGCCGTCGTGCTGATGGAACTCTCCCTCAAAGCTCGGCTGGATCGGAGTTCGAGGGACGTCATCGAGTTGAACGTGTGTAGAACGAGGAGGTGTCGTGCGTTCGGTACTTGATCAGTTGGATCATGAAGACGTACGACTACATCAACCGCGTTGTGATAATGCTTCTGCTTTCGGTCTATGAGGGTACGTGGACACACTCACCCCTCTTGTTGCTATGCATCACCATGATCTTGTGTGTGCATAGGAACTTTTTTGAAATTACCACGTTCCCCAACAGTGGTATCAGAGCCAGGTTTTATGCGTAGATGTTATATGCACGAGTAGAACACAAGTGAGTTGTGGGCAATACAAGTCATACTGCTTACCAACATGTCTTACTTTTGTTCAGCGGTATTGTTGGATGAAGCAGCCCGGACCGACATTACGCGTACGCTTACACGAGACTGGTTCTACTGACGTGCTTTGCACACAGGTGGCTGGCGGGTGTCAGTTTCTCCAACTTTAGTTGAACCGAGTGTGGCTATGCCCGGTCCTTGAGAACGTTAAAACAACACTAACTTGACAAACTATCTTTGTGGTTTTGATGCGTAGGTAAGAACGATTCTTGCTCAGCCCGTAGCAGCCACGTAAAACTTGAAACAACAAAGTAGAGGATGTTTAACTTGTTTTTGCAGGGCATTTTGCGATGTGATATGGTCAGCATGATGCTATATTTTATTGTATGAGATGATCATGTTTTGTAACCGAGCTATCGGCAACTGGCAGGAGCCATATGGTTGTCGCTTTATTGTATGCAATGCAATCGCCCTGTAATTGCTTTACTTTATCACTAAGAAGTAGCGATAGTCGTAGAAGCAATAGTTGGCGAGACGACAATGATGCTACGATGGAGATCAAGGTGTCGCGCCGGTGACGATGGTGATCATGACGGTGCTTCGGAGATGGAGATCATAAGCACGAGATGATGATGGCCATATCATATCACTTATATTGATTGCATGTGATGTTTATCTTTTATGCATCTTATCTTGCTTTGATTGACGGTAGCATTATAAGATGATCTCTCACTAAATTTCAAGATAAAAGTGTTCTCCCTAATTATGCATCATTGCCAAAGTTCATCGTGCCCAGACACCACGTGATGATCGGGTGTGATAAGCTCTACGTCCACCTACAACGGGTGCAAGCCAGTTTTGCACACGCAGAATACTCAAGTTAAACTTGACGAGCCTAGCATATGCAGATATGGCCTTGGAACACTGAGACCGAAAGGTCGAGCGTGAATCATATAGTAGATATGATCAACATAGTGATGTTCACCATTGAAAATTACTCTTTTCACGTGATGATCGGTTATGGTTTAGTTGATTTGGATCACGTGATCACTTAGATGATTAGAGGTATGTCTATCTAAGTGGGATTTCTTAAGTAATATGATTAATTGAACTTTAATTTATCATGAACTTAGTCCTGGTAGTATTAGCATATCTATGTTGTAGATCAATAGCTCGTGTTTAGCTCCCCTATTTTATTTTGATATGTTCCTAGAGAAAACTAAGTTGAAAGATGTTAGTAGCAATGGTACGGACTGGGTACGTGAGGTTTATCCTCATTGTTGCACAGAAGAATTATGTCCTTGATGCACCGCTAGGTGACAGACCTATTGCAGGAGCAGATGCAAACGTTATGAACGTTTGGCTAGCTCAATATGATGACTACTTGATAGTTTAGTGCACCATGCTTAATGTCTTAGAATCAGGACTTCAAAGACGTTTTGAACATCGTGGACCATATGAGATGTTCCAGGAGTTGAAGTTAATATTTCAAGCAAATAACCAAGTTGAGAGATAGGAAGTCTCTAACAAGTTCTATAGCCAAAAGATGGAGGAGAATAGCTCAAGCTGTGAGCATGTGCTTAGATTGTCTGGGTACTACAATCACTTGAATCAAGTGGGAGTTAATCTTCCAGATAAGATAGTGATTGACAGAGTTCTCTAGTCACCATCACCAAGTTACTGGAACTTTGTGATGAACTATAGTATGCAAGGGATGACGAAAATGATTCCCGAGCTCTTCGTGATGCTGAAATCAATGAAGGTAGAAATCAAGAAAGAGAATCAAGTGTTGATGATTGATAAGACCTCTAGTTTCAAGAAAAGGGCAAAGGGAAAGAAAGGGAACTTCAAGTAGAATGGCAATCAAGTTGTCACTCCCGTGAAGAAGCCCAAAGCTGGACCAAAGCCTGAAACTGAGTGCTTCTACTGCAAAGGAAATGGTCACTCGAAGTGGAAATGCCCCGAATATTTGGTGGATAAGAAGGATGGCAGAGTGAACAACGGTATATTTGATATACATGTTATTGATGTGTACCTTACTAGTGTTTATAGTTGCCCCTGGGTATTTGATACTTGTTCGGTTGCTAAAATTAGTAACTTGAAATAGGAGTTACAGAATAAACAGAGACTAGTTGAGGGTGAAGTGATGATGTATGTTGGAAGTGGTTCCAAGATTGATATGATCATCATCGCACACTCCATATACTTTCGGGATTAGTGTTAAACCTAAATAAATGTTATTTGGCGTTTGCGTTGAGCATGAATATGATTTGATCATGTTTATTGCAATACGGTTATTCATTTAAAGTCAGAGAATAATTGTTGTTCTGTTTACATGAATAAAGCCTTCGATGGTCATACACCCAATGAACATAGTTTGCTGGATCTCGATAATCATGATACACATATTCATAATATTGATGCCAAAAGATGCAAAGTTGATAATGATAGTGCAACTTATTTGTGGCACTGCCGTTTGGGTCATATCGGTGTAAAGCGCATGAAGAAACTCCATAAAGATGGATCTTTTGGAATCATTTGGTTATGAATCATTTGATGCTTGCAAACCGTGCCTTTTGGGCAAGATGACTAAAACTCCATTATCCGGAACAATGGAACAAGCTACTGACTTGTTGGAAATAATACATACCGATGTACGCAGTCCAATGAGTGTTGATGCTCGTGGCGGGTATCGTTATTTTCTGACCTTCACAGATGATTTGAGCAGATATGAGTATATCTACTTAATGAAGCACAAGTCTGAAACATATGAAAAGGTTCAAAGAATTTCAGAGTGAAGTGGAGAATCATTGTAACAAGAAAATAAAGTTTCTACAATCTGATCGTGGAGGAGAATATTTGAGTTACGAATTTGGCCTTCATATAAAACAATGTGGAATAGTTTCACAGCTCACACCACCTGGAACACCACAGCATTATGGTGTGTCCGAACATCGTAACCGCACTTTATTGGATATGGTGCAATCTATGATCTCTCTTATCGGTTTACCACTATTGTTTTGGGGTTATGCTTTAAAGACGACTGCATTCACGTTAAATAGGGCACCATCAAAATCCGTTGAGACGACGCCTTATGAACTGTGGTTTGGCAAGAAACCAAAGTTGTCATTTCTTAAAGTTTGGGGCTGCGATGCTTATGTGAAAAAGCTTCAACCTGATAAGGTCGAACCCAAATCGAAGAAATGTGTCTTCATAGGATACCCAAAGGAAACTGTTGGGTACACCTTCTATCACATATCCGAAGGCAAGACATTCATTGCCAAGAATGGATCCTTTCTAGAGAAGGAGTTTCTCTCGAAAGAAGTGAGTGGGAGGAAAGTAGAACTTGATGAGGTAACTGTACCTGCTCCCTTATTGGAAAATAGTTCATCACAGAAACCGGTCCCTGTGACGATTACACCAATTAGTGAGGAAGCTAATGATATTGATCATGAAACTTCAGATGAAGTTACTACCGAACCTCGTAGGTCAACCAGAGTAAGATCTGCACCAGAGTGGTACAGTAATCCTATTCTGGAGGTCATGTTACTTGACCATGGCGAACCTACGAACTATGAGGAAGCGATTATGAGCCCAGATTCCGCAAAATGGCTTGAGGCCATGAAATCTGAGATGAGATCCATGTATGAGAAGAAAGTGTGGACTTTGGTGGACTTGCCCGGTGATCGGTAAACCATAGAAAATAAATGGATCTTCAATAGGAAGACAAATGCTGATAGTAGTGTTACTATCTACAAATCTCGACTTGTCGCAAAAGGTTTTTCGACAATTTCAAAGGTGTTGAATATGATGAGATTTTCTCACTCATATCGATGCTTAAGTCTGTCCGAATCATGTTAGCAATTGCCACGTTTTATGAAATCTGGCAAATGGATGTAAAAACTGCATTCCTTAATGGATTTATTAAAGAAGAGTTGTATATAATGCAACTAGAAGGTTTTGTCAATCCTAAAGGTGCTTACAAAGTGTGCAAGCTCCAGTGATCCATCTATGGACTGCTACATGCATCTCGGAGTTGGAATATACGCTTTGATGAGTTGATCAAAGCATATAGTTTTATACAGACTTGCGGTGAAGCCTGTATTTACAGGAAAGTGAGTGGGAGCACTACATCATTTCTGATAAATATATGTGAATAACATATTGTTGATCGAAAATAATGTAGAATTTTCTGGGAAGCATAAAGGAGTATTTCAAAAGAGTTTTTCAAAGAAAGACCTCAGTGAAGCTGCTTACACATTGAGCATCAAGATCTATAGAGATAGATCAAGATGCTTGATAAGATTTTTTCAATGAGTACCTTTATAAGATTTTGAAGTAATTCAAAATGGAATAGTCAAAGAAGGAGTTCTTGCCTGTGTTGCAAGGTGTGAAGTTGAGTAAGCCTAAAAACCCGACCATGGCAAAAAATAGAAAAAGAATGAAAAGTCATTCCCTATGCCTCAGTCATAGGTTTTGTAGAGTATGCTATGCTGTGTACCAGACCTATTGTATACCTTGCTCTGAGTTTGGCAAGGGAGTACAATTTTGATCTAGGAGTAGATCACTGGACAGCGGTCAAGAATATCCTTAGTGAGGACTAAGGAAATATTTCTCGATAATCAAATTGATAAAAGAGCTTGTCGTAAAGAGTTACAATGATGCAAGCTTTTACACTGATCCAGATGACTGTAAGTCTCAATCTGGATACATATTGAAAGTGGGTGCAATTAGCTAAGAGTAGCTCCTTGCAGAGCATTGTAGACATGGAATATTTGCAAAAAACATACGGCTCTAAATGTGACAGGTCCGTTGACTAAACTTCTCTCACGAGCAAAACATGATCACACCTTAGTACTCTTGGGTGTTAATCACATATCAATGTGAACTAGATTATTGACTCTAGTAAACCCTTTGGGTGTTGGTCACATGACAATGTGAACTATGGGTGTTAATCACATGCAGATGTGAATATTAGTGTTAAATCACATGGTGATGTGAACTAGATTATTGACTCTAGTGCAAGTGGGAGACTGAAGGAAATATGCCCCAGAGGAAATAATAAAGTTATTATTTATTTCCTTATTTCATGATAAATGTTTATTATTCATGCTAGAATTGTATTAACCGGAAACATAATACATGTGTGAATACATAGACAAACAGAGTGTCACTAGTATGCCTCTACTTGACTAGCTCGTTAATTAAAGATGGTTATGTTTCCTAACCATAGACATGAGTTGTCATTTGATTAACGGGATCACATCATTAGGAGAATGATGTGATTGACTTGACCCATTCCATTAGCTTAGTACTTGATCGTTTAGTATGTTGCTATTGCTTTCTTCATGACTTATACATGTTCCTATGACTATGAGATTATGTAACTCCCGCTTACCGGAGGAACACTTTGTGTGCTACCAAACGTCAGAATGTAGCTGGGTGATTATAAAGGTGCTCTACAGGTGTCTCCGAAGGTACTTGTTGAGTTGACGTATTTCGAGATTAGGATTTGTCACTCCGATTGTCGGAGAGGTATCTCTGGGCCCTCTCGGTAATGCACATCACTATAAGCCTTGCAGGCAATGTAGATAATGAGTTAGTTACGGGATGATGCATTACGTAACGAGTAAAGAGACTTGCCGGTAACGAGATTGAACTAGGTATTGAGATACCGATGATCGAATCTCGGGCAAGTAACGTACCGATGACAAAGGGAACAGCATATGTTGTTATGCAGTTTGACCGATAAAGATCTTCGCAGAATATGTGGGAGCCAATATGAGCATCCAGGTTCCTCTATTGATTATTGACCGGAGACGTGTCTCGGTCATGTCTACATAGTTCTCGAACCCATAGGGTCCGCATGCTTAAAGTTCGATGACAGTTATATTATGAGTTTATATGTTTTGATGTACCGAAGGTAGTTCGGAGTCCCGGATGTGATCACGAACATGACGAGGAGTCTCGAAATGGTCAAGAGATAAATATCGATATATTGGACGACTATAGTTGGACACCGGAATGGTTTCGGGTGAGATTGGGACAATACCGGAGCACCGGGAGGTTATCGGAACCCCCGGGAGGTTTATGGGCCTTAATGGGCTTTAGTGGAAAGGAGGGAAAGGAGCAACGGAGGGGGCGCGCCCCCCAAGCCCAATCCGAATTGGGAAGGGGCCCAACCCCCCCTTTCCTTCCTCCCTCCTTCCTCTTCCTTCCCTCTCCCTCTCCAAATAGGAAAAGGAGGAGTCCTACTCCCGGTGGGAGTAGGACTCCCCCCTTGGGCGCGCCTCCTCCTCCTGGCTGGCCCTCTCCTCCCCTCCTTTATATACGGAGGAGGGGGGCACCCCATAGACACAACAATTGATCCTTTGGATCTCTTAGCCATGTGCGGTGCCCCCCTCCACCATAATCCACCTCGATAATATCGTAGCGGTGCTTAGGCGAAGCCCTGCGTTGGTAGAACATCATCATTGTCACCACGCTGTCGTGCTGACGGAACTCTCCCTCAAAGCTTGGCTGGATCGGAGTTCGAGGGACGTCATCGAGTTGAACGTGTGCAGAACTCGGAGGTGTCATGCGTTCATTACTTGATCGGTCAGATTGTGAAGACGTACGACTACATCAACCGCGTTGTGCTAACGCTTCCACTTTCGGTCTACGAGGGTACATGGACACACTCTCCCCTCTCGTTGCTATGCATCACCATGATCTTGCGCGTGCGTAGGATTTTTTTTGAAATTACTATGTTCCCCAACAC
Source organism: Triticum aestivum (assembly GCF_018294505.1). NCBI lineage: Eukaryota > Viridiplantae > Streptophyta > Magnoliopsida > Poales > Poaceae > Triticum > Triticum aestivum. The sequence continues at coordinate 251,577,504 of NC_057813.1, forward strand.
TCTCCAAATTCTTCGCACCCATACTCTGTTCGTAGGTACACATGTCTACTGCTGAATCACTAGGTTCTCATCAACTTAACTCATTTGCAGCATTCCTCGAAGAAAAGCTGCATACTTCTTCAGAGAACTCAATAGTTCAAAACCCTCAACTGAAGAAAATGGCTAATGGCAAGAAACCTCAGAAGGGAGGGAAGAGACTGGAAGTCAACACTGCTTTTGAGATACATGCTAACATCTATTCAGGGTATTGCACACCAGATGAGGCAACTCATGAAAAGGAAACAAAGAATGAGCGCAAGGTGCGCATTCAGAAAATTGAATGAGATGGGCATGGGAATGGAGGGAATACATATATGTTACTCCAAAGTATGTGAAGAAATTTGCTCTAAACCCTCCTTGCCCAAGACCTCCGTTGGCACCTGGAAAAATTGCTGATCCCGCTAGCATCAAGCGCGGTGAGGACTATGCTGATGAATGGGCCAAGCGGCAAGCCAAGTTGGCCAAACAGGCCAGGCCTCCACAATAAAGATGGCTATGCCTAAAAAGCCTGCTCTAAAACCACCTTCCTCAGCAATGCCCTCACGGCCAAGCTCATCTATGCCCTCACGACATATTCCTCAAGCTGCTCCAGCTCTTCAGGTTGCAAAACCCTCAGATCCTCCGGCAAAGTCCTTAACACATGTGCATCTTGCCACTTGCCAAAGGACCACAGGCATCTCAATTGCCTCAGGAGCATCGACAAGTTCTTCATCTCCTCCTCAGTCTTCCAAAGGCCCCACTTTGCTGGACGAGGCACTAGACCAAGTCCTCACAAGAAGCAAGTTGCCTTCCAAGTGCCTTCAGATGATGACGAAGCTGATGATGAGGAATTATCCGAAATCATCAAGGACAGACAACAAAGGGCCGCTAGAGCCAAGGGCAGTGCTGTGCCCCTCCTGCTGGATCCGAAGAAGATCCTGGACTTCATTGACCTTTGGCACAATGACTCAAACACTCCCTTGCCAGAGTTAAACCTCACACCTGGTCAAAGTCACATGTTGACGGCTTTCATCTTTGAAGAGAAATGGAAATATGAGCAAGCCAGGTCTATGAAGAAAGCACAGTACAAGAAACAATGTTATCTGAAGGACAAAGTTCTTACACTATCGCCTGAACAACTTATCGCTCTGCAATCTGAGATCAGAAAGCTCAATGATGAATTTGACGCCTACAAGGCAGAATGGCCGGGAGCCAAAGTCAGATTCGTCAAAATGGCGAAGGGACTTACTTCCAATGTTGCTGATCCAACGCACATTGAAATTCCTCAAGCTGAAGCATCTGCACAGCCGACTGAAGAACATGCCAGCACCACTGATGAAAATCAGGTTGTTAATGAAACTGCAAGCACCAGGGCCGATGAAGCAATTCCAGCCGCTGAAGAAATTACCAGGGCAACCTCTAGTGTTGCGCCTGAAGAACAAGCCAGGCCAGCTGAAGCATCTGACGCTGCGCCTGAAGAAGTTGAACAAGTCAGGACAACTGCATCAGTTGTGCCTGAAGAAATTGCACCAATTTCCTCTGCTCCTCCTGCACCAACGCCAACACCAAGTCCAATTCTTCCTTCTGCATTAGAAGTAAAGAAAACCAAGCCTGCGGAGCAAGCTGCTCTGAAGAAAAGGAAAGCATCTGCTTGCTCGGAGTCTTCTACTCCCAAAAGGCAAAGACTTTGACCAGCTCACTTGAAAATCCAATTGACGTTGTTCCTCTCTCAAGTATGCCGTCAAAGGAAATCATTCCTTTTGGTGACGATTATGTGATTTCCAGTGAATCCGATGAAGAAGATCCTTCTGCTGCTTCGATAGAGCAGATGGATGAATAAATTGAAGTTGACAATGTCACTTCAACCCCTCTGGTATCATAGCCAATGCCTCAGTTCATGACTGAAGAGGCAGGCATTGAAGAAATGGATGAAGAAGAAGATGATGTGGACATTGGGAGCACCACGCCTGTGATGAATGATGACTTTTGGGAAAGTCAGCACCCCAACTCTCCCTTGTTCACGCCACTGGAACAAATTCCTCAGTCCCCCAGTGCATACTGAAGTTCAAATGGGCTCTGATGAAACTCGCACCACTCCATCCATTCCTGAAGAAATTCCAGCCACTAGTGCTGATGATAAAGCTGCTGAAGAAATGGAGACCCAGGCTGCTACTGAAGCAGAAACTAAAATTCCTTAGCCTGTGGTTCCTGAGAATGTGATTCCTAAAGATGTGCTGCAATTGACTAATACTCCTCAACCGAAGCCAAAGAATCCATTCTCGAAGACTCCGAAGTTCAAAGCTGATGACTTCTTCCATGAGCATGTGTTCTTCACAGAATACAACCCATATGACTCTGCTCGTCTTAGAAGGAAGCGCTTCTGTACTGCCAGCCAAGCAAACTTCTATTCTTCACTGCTTTTTGATAAGGACAAAGTCTTTGACCATGAGCACATTCCTCATGTGGACATGGAATCGCTGTCGTGCTTCACACCAGTCCTCAGTGTTCTTCATGATGCTGGACTGCTAAACTTCTGCACCGACATATGTGATTGGAATGAAGAACTAATTCTTCAGTTCTACGCGATGCTGCACATCACCAGAAATGTTGGAGATGTCAATTCTTGGGTGTTGGACTGGATGACAGAGAACACTCACTTCAAAGCACCAGACTCTAAATTGCTTCATGCCCTGCCTGTCAGTCCTCCCCTTGAAGGCGCTCATCGTATATATCATGAACCTGAGCTTTCTGATCAATACATGCAAGTGTTGAGGAAGCCGCTGAAGCCCGGTCAAGCCCCAAGGACCAAATTCCTCGTGAAGGAATTGCTATATGTGCCACGGACTGTCTATCGCATTCTGACCAAGACATTGTGTCCAATCAAAGGCCACGACTCGAATGAAGAAGAAGTCGTTGGCATCATGAAGAATTTGCTATTCAATATCAAGCATGGTATCCCAATAAACTACCATGACTTCTTCATGGAGACTATGGCAAATGTTGCACTGTCGCCTTTGAATTGAAGCCTTATGCTCCATGGATTATGAGATTCCTCAGGTCAAGGTCTTCAATCAATTACAAGGCTGTCACACTCAGCCATGGCAGCTACTTGCCCCCCATTGAAGTCCTCAAGCGGACGTTTTTCTCAGCTGATGAAAAGGGCAAGGCCACAGCAATTGTTGATGAAGGCATTCGTCCATTGGATGGACAGTTTCGCAAAGTTGCCTTGTACTCCACCAATGATGACTCTTCCAATGATTCCAAGCAAAATCCTCAAGGCACAGCTCCAAGGGTGATGACTGATCGTGAGCTTCTCCTCAGTCTTCATCAGAAGGTCGATCGCAACCATAAATGGGTCAAGCGGCAGTTTGGTTCAATTCTTCACAACATGACTGCTACACATAATTCAGTGAAGAAGAACCACTACTACCTCCATGAAATATTTGATCGCACCTGGGCTGTTCTAACTCATCTCTACAGTGACGAAGATCTCGTGCAGATGGGATTCAAGCAGGACTTTGAATGGTCTAAGCCGCCAGCGAAGAAATTCAAGGTTCCTCCCTTGGTGCCCAGCTCATATTCTTCATCGTGTGAGACTGATGAAAATGAAGACTAGGATGACACTGTGGCAGGCCCTACTCCAACAACCAACCCCAACAACGCTGGCGCTCCTCCATCAACTTCGTGATGATATTCTTCAGGGGCATTAGTCCTCACTTTTCATCCCTTTTGGTCATTTGATGACAAAGGGGGAGAAATTTGAGTTAGTCTTCAAGCGGGTCTATCTATATGGGCATTTTTTTGTTAAGTTGCAACCCTCACTCTTCTGAAGTGTTTGTTGATCGAGTTGTAAACTTAAGTCCGATGGTGACCTGATACTTTTGCTATGTTTTTCTGCATGCTATTTCCTCATATATGTTATGCACGCATGCTGAATTACAGCAGTCACCATATTTCATCATGCATTTCAAATTCTTCATTCGATATGTTAAATGCGTATATGAATTACAAGATATAGGGGGAGATCTTCATGATACTAATCTTCAAATGTGCATTGCTTCAAAAGCAAACTCCTCACTATGCACATCTTCAGGGGGAGTTCTTCTATATCTTGCAATCGAATTCCTCAATATGAGTATTTACACTTCATATGATTATCCCCGTTGAAAACTGTAACATCCCAAATTTTCAATTTGGAATGTTATACATTAGATCATCATTGCATATCATATTCTATTGCATTTTGGTTAGATACTAGAAAATTCTACGCAACTCAAGGACCCAGAGAGAGAGTTGGGGATTTCGTTATTTTCATATTTGAGTTTTCTCAAATTTGAAAAGAGGATTGTTTGATTTTAATTATTTTATCTTTGTATATTTATTTTTATAAAAATAAAAGAGAGGGAATAAAATGACTTTCCCAAAATAAAGAAATATTGGAGATTTAATAATAAAATCAAATAAGATTTTATTTCGGAGTTTTATCGCTATTTTATTTGAATTAGGAAAATGTGCATTTTTCAAAATTGCATTTTAGGCCCAAATAAATGTTCACCTTGTCCTGCATATTTTTAGAGGACGGGAAAAATTTATTTCGGAATTTTTGGTGTCCGTTTAGTATTTCTTTTCTTTCTTTTTCTGCACATTGGAATTATTTTGAAAAAAGGAAACCGACTTCGGGCCATACCCGAAGAGGACACCTCGGGCCAGCCTTTATAAGCCGCGACCCCGGCGCCCTGACAGCCCAGCCGCCTCGCACCTCAAACCCTAACCCTAGCCGCTGCCTTCGCCCCGTCGCCCCGCCCCGCATCACCGTCGCCTTGCCCCGCCCCCCGACGCCACCGCCACCACCCCGCCGGACCCGCCGGAGGTAGCCCCACCGCCGCCGCGGTTTTTGAGTCATTTTTTTAGGAAACCCCGGTTTATTTTTTATATAGATCGGTTTTATTTTTTTCGGTTTAGTTATTTAGCGAACGCTCGTTCGTTCGTTCGTTTTAACGAACGGTTTTCACCGTTTAGCCACAGACATCGAACGTTCGTTCGTTAGCCTGTTCATCAGTTTTTCTTTTTCTCGGGTTTTTCGCGATTATTTTCGATCGCGATTTCTGATCCGAATTTCGTTTTAGTATAACTTTTCGCTCGTTTATCGGAATCAGGCGATTCAAGCGCCCGGAGTTTCATCTCAAAACCGTCTTTTTGTTTAACCAACTTAAACAAGTTTTTGCTACTGTAAAATTTGACTTAGATCCAGATTAGTAAATGAAGCTTGTTTCTTTCGCCGTTTGAGTTTCGTTGCTTCGTTTGATTTGATTCTTTTTGCAAACCGGAATTCTTAAGTTGAACTTTCTGGTTAGATCTCTTATTTGAGTTTTACATGTGCTTTAGATGAGTGCTTATTGTATGCTTGTTGGTTTGCGACAGAGTACCTGGAGTGCGCAGCGTGCTACTACGAGTCTCTAGGTTTCACGGATCATCAGCCAGACAAGTAACACTTTGATCATACCTCTTTACTACCAAGTTTTATTGCATTAGATCAATCCTCAAACAATTGCATGGTTAGGATCTGATTAATACGTGGGTTTTGGGAAGTAGATGAGGTAGTACCTATTGTCATGTTTATTATCAAACCTTTGGGAGTTACTTCTACGTTTGCTTATATTGCTATGCTATGCTTGTAGACGTGGATTGGGTGAGTGTATCCATGACAGATGTGAGATTGTATTAATGGTTCAATTTAATGTGGCTACTTTAACACACATCTGGGTGGATTGAGGCACCTGGGGAACCTAGTGTTGCCTGTATTTTTGGAAATCCTGAGGTACCGTGTGATTCTCCTATGGACTGCCACCCAGGCTCAAAGGGATCATAAGATTATTCATGCTAGAAACTTCCGTGTGCAGCCGCAAGCTACTATGGGCTCTAGCATAGTTGAGTATGTTGCGTGACCTCTTTCAGTGGTAGACTAGCAGATGTAGGGGATGTAGGTTGGTACTGTCTACCCAGAGTAAAGAGTTAATGTTTCTAAAAGACTGTGTCTCGGTCATCACAAACACCTTGTAGTGCGAGAAATCCAACGGAGGAGATCGAGTCTTGATGGGAAAAGTGCACAAACCTCTGCAGAGTGTATAAACTAATCATGGTTAGTCGTGTCCCCAGTTATGAACATTTTGAGTATCTAGTACTTGGATTATCATGTGAATCTCATCATGTTACTTAATTGAAATTGTTGGCTTTAATGTTGAAGCTTAATTGGGATTGAGTTGGAGGAACCTTCTCCATGTTTAACAACCACCATGATAGTTAAATAAAATTTATTCGTTTGCTGTAGGGAAAATTGGCTTTATGAAAAACTATAACCATAGAGCTTTCCACCAGCCACATATGCATGTAGTGATAGCATTATTCTGTTCATTACTCTCTATGTGTTAAATTGCCCGCATATTCCATGTGCTGGCCCGTTTTCGGGCTGCAACGTTCATGTTGCAGACTTTTCAGACGATGAGTAAGGTGCCTTAGGTCGTGATCTTTCACTCAGTGATGCCGTTGGAGTTGATGGACTCGCTTTATCTTCCAAGCCTTCCGCTGTTATCGTATTTAGATGGCCTTAAGCTATATTTATTATAATAAGTTCTCTTTTGAAACATTCGATGTAATAAGTGTGTGATTGCTAGTGTGTTATAAATCCCTCAAGTACTGTGCGTGCCTGCATTACCGATCCAGGGATGACACCGATGCACAGAGATCAGACTATTTGAGGTCTGGTCGCTACAAGATGGTATCAGAGCGCACGCTGACTGTAGGACACGACCACTAAGCTAAAGGCCTATCTCACTTCTCTCTTCTCATATCTAAGTCCTCTCCCTTTTCTACTCTTTAGGATGGAGGATGCAAGGAAGAAGTTCGCGCAACCTGATGAAGATACACCTTTTGGATGCCACTTGAAGGAAGTCACTAGATACCTGAACATCGGAGTACCAAGCTTCACCGGGACCTACATCGCCACCTTGCCAGAAGAGGAGCGTTGGATGATTCAAGTTCAAGTTTCAGGAAGGACGTTCATGCCAGTCACTGAGCCCATAGAGTTTTCCTCTGATGCACCAACCTGGAGTCTAGGAAAGAGCATGGCAGCCCACATCACCATGGGACGCACTGGAGAAGTTTACCATAAGGATATCAAGGATACTATCTACCAGATTTGTGGGCGCCGAGATGAGAAATGGGAGATGATCAGCACCAGGAAGGATAGATCTATTGCAGCTTTCATCCAGGAGTTAAACCAGCACATTCATCGCCAGGAGAACCAGATGTGCCCAGGCATGATAGATCTGAAGAAGGCAATGACCAGGATCACGGAGCTGGAAGAAGAACTTAGGTCTACACGCGATGGATATGAGGAGGAAATCATAACATTATTGGAGAAGAATGACGACCTGATAAAGAAGATCGAAGTATTCATGGGAGACCCGGCGCCAAGAGGAGATGACGACGATTCCACTTGCCCGGAGAACTACATCATCATCAACGACACCGACTCGGACCCTAACGATAGCGATGATGACTTTGTTGATGAAGCTGGAGCAGATATCATGGAGTCTTCAACCGATCAATTTTTTAGTCGACCACCATAACAGTAGTAGTATTCCCCCATGTATATAGTATAGTCTGAGCACTTTTGTAACGATAGTTAGACCGTTGTATGCCCTTGTTTGAATTGATTGAAGTGATATGTTTGTGTTTGTCTCATGTCCATATGGGTAGTGTCTTCTCTTTAGACCTCATTCTATTCTATTCTCTCGTCTTTTCTAAATCCTCATATGCCTCCGAGACGCGACAATGGATTTGCTTTCCCACCGGAGCTCACTTAGTTGATTCAGCAGCAGAATGCATTGATGCAGATCCTAGTCCAGAATCAGAATCAGGGGAACAACAACAACAACAACAACAACAACAACAACAACAACAACAACAACCCACCACCACCACCTGTTGATCACTTAGCCCGTTTCTTGAGGCTTAATCCGTCGGTGTTCTCCAGTAGCACCGAGCCGATAGTTGCAGATGATTGGCTCCGCAAGATTGGAAGGGAGTTGACCACTACAGGATGCACAGATGCGGAGAGAGTGTGCTTTGCCGCACACTAGCTAGATGGACCCGCAACATCATTGTAACATCCCAAATTTTCAATTTGGAATGTTATACATTAGATCATCATGCATATCATATTTTCTTGCATTTTGTTGATCCTAGAAATTTCACGCAACTCAAGGACCCTCGGAGAGAGTTGGAGATTTCGAAATTTTCGTATTTGAGTTCTCTCAACCACCAATTGGGAAGCACCAACGACAGTTGGAGAGATCCGGAGTTTTCTTGGACTCGCAGGATACTACCGGAGATTCATTGAGAATTTCTCAAGGATTGCAAAGCCTATGACAGAGTTGTTGAAAAAGGATACTAAGTTCATATGGACTGAGGACTGTGAGGCAAGTTTTCAGGAGTTGAAGAAAAGATTGGTTACCTCACCAGTGCTAATTTTGCTAGATCAGACCAAGGATTATGAGGTGTATTGCGACGCTTCACGTCGAGGACTTGGAGCAGTGCTTATGCAGGAAGGAAGAGTTGTTTCGTATGCTTCACGACAACTGAAACCTCATGAATTAAATTATGCCACACATGATTTGGAGTTAGCAGCCGTAGTGCATGCATTGAAGACATGGAGACATTTCCTCATTGGAAATCATTGTGAGGTGTACACGGATCACAAGAGTTTGAAGTACATTTTCATGCAGAAAGAGTTAAACCTTAGACAAAGGAGATGGTTGGAACTCATCAAGGATTATGATATGAGATTGCATTATCATCCCGGAAAGGCTAATGTAGTAGCTAACGCATTGAGCCGCAAGAGCCATGTCAATACGCTATTGACTGGAGAAATACCAAAGGAGCTAGCAGAAGATCTTTGTGAGCTATGTTTGGAAATAGTTCCGAGAGGCTACGTAGCAGCATTGGAGATTCAGTCTACTTTGATGGATAAAATTAGGGAAGCTCAGAAAAAGGACAAAGAGATTGCGGATATAAAGAAAAAAATGAGCGAAGGAAAAGCAAATGGATTTCGTGAGGATGTGCATGATACCCTATGGTTTGAGGACCGTATTTACGTGCCAAATGACCCGGAGATCAGGAAGTTGATTCTGCAAGAGGCACATGGTTCACCCTATTCAATTCACCCAGGAAATACCAAGATGTATTTGGATTTGAAGGAAATGTTCTGGTGGACCGGAATGAAGAAGGATATCGCGGAGTATGTAGCAGTTTGCGATGTATGTCAGAGAGTGAAGGCAGAACATCAGAAGCCAGCAGGATTGTTGCAACCATTGCCAATACCTGAATGGAAGTGGGATAAACTAGGCATGGATTTCATCACGGGTTTGCCAAAGACTCATTCAGGCTATGATTCGATTTGGGTTATAGTCGACCGCTTGACGAAGGTAGCGCATTTCATTCCAGTCAAGACTACCTATAGCAGCGCTAAGTTGGCAAAGATATACATGATCAGAATTGTGTGTTTGCACGGAGTTCCGAGGAGTATCGTATCAGATAGAGGAACTCAATTTACCTCAAAGTTTTGGAATCAGTTGCATGAAACGTTAGGAACCAGGCTAGAATTCAGTACAGCTTTTCACCCACAGACAGATGGACAGACTGAGAGAGTCAATCAGATTTTGGAGGATATGCTGAGAGCTTGTGCACTAGATTATGGATCTAGTTGGGACGATAACTTGCCGTATGCGGAATTTTCTTATAACAACAGTTACCAAACCAGCTTGAAGATGGCACCTTTCGAAGCCTTATACGGAAGGAGGTGCAGGACACCGTTGTCATGGGACGAAGTTGGAGACCGTCAGTTGTTTGGACCAGATTTGATTAAGGAGTCTGAACAGAAAGTTAAGTTGATTCGCGATAGGCTCAAGGTAGCCCAGTCCAGACAGAAAAGCTATGCGAATTCAAAATGCAAAGCGATAGAATATGAAGTTGGAGACAGAATTTATCTTAGAGTATCCCCACTTCGAGGAGTTAAGCGTTTTGGAGTTAAAGGAAAATTGGCGCCACGTTTCGTTGGACCATATAGGATCTTGCAGCGCATGGGAGAAGTCGCTTATAAGTTGGAATTACCAGAAGGACTGTCAGGAGTTCATGACGTGTTCCATGTTTCTCAGCTGAAGAAATGCCACGCCGAGATGGCGGAAGTACCGCTAAGAGATACAGTGCCACTTGAAGCAATTCAGTTGAAGGATGATTTAACATATGAGGAGAAACCAGTCAGGATTCTCGAACATGCTAGCAGAGTTACTCGCAGCAAGGTTATCAAGTTTTGCAAGGTTCAGTGGAGCCACCACACTGAGGATGAAGCCACCTGGGAAAGAGAAGAAGATTTTCTCAAGGACCACCCTCACCTATTTTCTAGCCAACCCGAATCTCGAGGGCGAGATTCATCTTAAGGGGGGTAGGTTTGTAACATCCCAAATTTTCAATTTGGAATGCTATACATTAGATCATCATGCATATCATATTTTCTTGCATTTTGTTGATCCTAGAAATTTCACGCAACTCAAGGACCCTCGGAGAGAGTTGGAGATTTCGAAATTTTCGTATTTGAGTTCTCTCAAAACTATGAAAAAGAGGATCATTGGATTTATTTATTTAATCTTCAAATATTTTTCCAATATCAAAAATAAGAGAGGGAATAATATGACTTTCCCAAAATTTAGGAAAAATGAAGATTTAATAAATAAATCAAATTTTGGATTTTTCTCGGAGTTTATTGCCTTAGGGAAAAATGCGTGTTTTCAAAAAATTGCATTTTAGGCCCCGAGTAAAAGTTCATTTTGTTCGACTCATTTTTAGGAGTCGGGGAAAGTTTACTTTATTAATTTTGGAGTTCGTTTAGATTTTTTTTCTTTTCTGTTTTTTTTCTGCGCGCGAAACCGATTTAAAAAAAAGAGAGAGAGAGAGCCGCAGCGCCTTGGGCCAAAGGCCCAAGCCGCCAAGCCAGCCGGCCGGCCAGGAGGCCAAGGCCATCACTAGCGCGCGCGCGCCAGGCGCCAGGGAGCCGCCGCCGCTTCCTTTTGGAAATCCTAGTAGGACTTTTGTCCTACTTCCGTTTATTCCGTTTTTGTTTCTAGATCTTTTCCCTCTTTGTTTCCTAATCCTAGTCTATTTCTTGCCCCCTACCCCAAGCAAAACCCTCCCCTCCCCTATATAAATACCCAAGCACCCCCCTCTAACACATCAAACCAACACCTCTCCTCTCCTCTCCTCCGCAGCAGTAGCAGCGCCGCCGCCCTACACCACCGCCGCCGCCACCCAGCGCCACCGCCCTACACCGCCGCCGCCGCTTGCCACCGCCGCCACCCAGTGCCGCCGCCGCCGCCAGAGCCCCTCGCCTCTTTGAGGTACTAGCCCCGCGCCGCGTCACCTTTTCTTTTCCTCGGTTCAGTTTTTTGTAAATCGTTCCGGTTTCCGTTCCGGTTTCCGTTCCGGTTTTCTAGATCGGTTTTTCATTTCGGTTTTCTTTCCGAAACCATAGATCGGTTTTTCTCGCCGGTTTTTCTTTCCGGTTTTGTTTAGCAAGCGTTCGCCGGACCGTTCGTCCTAACGAACGTGATCACCGGTTTGCCTCGGTTAATGAACGTCCATTCGTTCAACCGTTCGTCGTTTTCTTTCTCATCGGATTTATTCCGCTATTTTTCTGATAGCGATTTCAGATCCGATTTTCTTTCTAGTCTATCTTCTCACTCGTTTATCGGAATCAGGTGATTCAAACGCTTGGAGTTTCATCTCGAAACCGCCATTCCGACTAATCAACTTAAACAAAGGTTTGCTACTGTAAAATTTGACTTAGTTTCAACTTGCTAGAACCGAGTTGTTTTTCTTTCGTCGTTTGACTTTCATTGCTTTATTTGATTCGATTCTTTTTGCAACCAGGGTTCTTAAGTTGAACTTTCTGGTTAGATCTTTTATTCGAGATTTACCTGTGCATTAGATGAGTACTTATTGTATGCTTGTTGTTTGTCTGCGATAGATCACTCGGAGTGCGCCGCTTGTTACTTCGAGTCTCTAGGTTTCGCGGATCGTCAGCAAGGCAAGTAACACTTTGATCATACCTTTTCTACTACCCAGTTTTTATGCATTAGATCAATCCTCAAACATTGCATGATTAGGATCTAATTAAATTGTGGGATGGGAAGTAGATGAGGTAGTACCTATTACCTGTATTACTTATGAAACCTTTGGGAGTTACTTCTGCGTTTGCTTAATATGCTATGCTATGCTAGTAGAAGTGGATTGGGTGAGTGATATCCATGACAGATGTGAGTTGATAATTTTAATGGTTTATCTAAGGTGGCAACTTAAATACACATCTGGGTGGATTGAGGCACCTGTTTTCTAGCAGGACTTGCCTGTATTTCTTCGGACCGCCACCCAGGCTCAAAGGGATCATAAGATAATTCATACTAGTAACTTACGTGTGCAGCCACAAGCCATTATGGGCTCTGGCATAGTTGACTAAGTCATGCGAACTCTTATAGTGGTGGACTAGCAGATGTAGGGGATGTAGGTGTACCGGTCCACCCATCGTAAGGTGCTAGCACTTCTGAAAGACTATGTCTCGGTCATCCGTTTCTTAAACACCATGTAGTGCGAGAAACCAAGCGGAGGCGATCGAGTCTTGTGGGGAAAAGTGCGCAAACCTCTGCAGAGTGTACAAACTAATCATGATTAGCCGTGTCCCCGGTTATGGACGTCTTGAGTATCCAGTACTTGGATTATCCTGTTGAATCTCAACATGTTACTTCTAATTAATATTGTTGGGTTTTAAATGAGTACTTTTAATTGGGATTGAGGATGCTGTCAACCATTCTCAATGTTTAACAACCACCATGATAGTTAAATAAATTTATTCCTTTGTAGTAGGGAAAAACTGGCTTTATGCAAAAACTTTAACCATAGAGCTTTTCCACCAGCCAAATATGCATGTAGTATAGCCAATACTCATTATTTCTCTCTATGTGTTACATTGCCAGCATATTCCATGTGCTGACCCATTTTTGGGCTGCAACTTTTCATGTTGCAGACTTTTAAGACGACGAGTAAGGTGCTTTTAGGTTGTGGTTCTATACTCAGTGATGCCGTTGGAGTTGATGGACTCACTTATCTTCCAAGTCTTCCGCTGTTATCGTTATTAGATGGCCTTAAGCCATGATTATTGTAATAAGTCCTCTTCTGGACAAACGATGTAATAAGTGTGTGATTGCTACTCTGCTATAAATCCTTCGAAGTACTGTGTGGTGTCAGCATTACTGATCCAGGGATGACATCGGAGCACAGAGACTTGATCCATTCGGGTCGGGTCGCTACAGAGATGGTATCAGAGCACACGCTGACTGTAGGACACGACCACTAAGTTAAAGCCATAGATCACCATTCTCTTCTCATTTTCTAACTCCTCATCTTTTCTACTCTTTAGGATGACGGACGCCAAGATCAAGTACGCTCAACCTAATGAAGGCACACCTTTTGGATCCCACTTGAAGGAAGTCACCAAGTACCTGAACATTGGACTACCAAGCTTCACAGGGACTTTCAACGCCACTCTGCCTGAAGAGGAGCGCTGGAAGATTCAAGCTCATGTTCCGGGAAGGACATTCGCGCCAATCACCAAGCCCATAGATAGTGTTTTCAGTGCACCAACCTGGAGTCTAGGAAAGAGCATGGCAGCTCATATCACCATGGGACGCATTGGAGTAGTTTATCAAGAAGACCTCAAGGACACTATCTACCAGATTTGCGGACGCCGGAATGAACAATGGGAGATAGTCAGCACCAAGAAGGACAGATCCATTGCAGCTTTCATCCAAGAGTTAAACCAGCACATTCGATGCCAGGAGAACCAGATGTGCAATGATATGATAGAGTTGAAGAATGCAAAGGGAAGGATCATCGAACTTGAAGGAGAGATGAAGACTCTACGCAAGGACTACATGGACGAGATCGTAGCTGTCGTAAGGCACAATAACGATCTTAAGTATGAGATTGAAGAACTCAAGAAGAAATTAGCACTCAAGAATGAAGACAAGTACGTCCACTGTCCGAGCAACTACATCATCATCGACGACACCGGTTCAGATCCAAGCGAGCCCGACTTTGAAGACGAAGCTGGAGCAGACATCATGGAGTCTTCCACTGGTTCAAATTAATAGATGACCCCCACATATTAGTAGTATTCCCTCCATGTAAACATTATAGTACACGCACTTTTTCGATAGTTAGACCGTTGTAAGCCCTTTGATTGAATGAATGAAGTGATTTTGTGTGCATTTGTCTCATGAGCATTCGGGTAGTGTTTTGTCCCTAGACCTCACTCTATTCTTAATTTCTCTTCTTTTCTAAACCCTTTAGATGCCTCCGAGACGCGACCCCGAGTTTGTTTTTCCGCCAGAGATCACCCAGTTGATTCAGCAGTAGAATACTTTGATTCAGACATTGGTACAGAACCAAGGCAACAACAACAACAACCCACCACCACCACCACCTGGGGATCACTTGACTCGTTTCCTTAGGCTGCATCCACCGGTGTATTCTAGTAGCACTGAGCCGATTGTAGCAGATGATTGGCTCCGCAAGATAGGAAGGGAGTTGACCACTGCAGGATGCACAGATGGTGAGAAGGTGAAGTTTGCTGCACATCAGCTTGATGGACCTGCAGCAGCATGGTGGGAGAATTTCACAGCCACTTACCCCGTAGACACTGTTACATGGGATCAGTTCCAGCAAGCTTTCTGCACTGCCCATGTTTCAGCAGGAGCTATGGCCATGAAGAAGCGTGAGTTCCGCAACTTACGCCAAGGAGGAAGGACTGTTGGCCAGTATGTGGATGATTTTAGTAAGTTAGCACGTTATGCCCCAGATGACGTTGCTACAGACGCAGCTAAGCAGGAGAAGTTTCTGGAAGGACTGAATGATGAGTTAAGCCTGCAGTTGATGGTAGCAAGATTCAATAACTACCAGGAGTTGGTAGACCGCGCCCTCATGATTGAAGGAAAGCAGCAGCAAATTGAGAATCGCAAGAGGAAGTATGGGTAAGGGAAGTTCAACTCTGGAGCCCATCAGAAGCCCCGTTATACCCCTAAACAGGGAGTGCAGTTTCAGCATACCCATGGAGGAAGTAGTTCGCACAACCATAATGTCCACAAGAATGGTAATGGGAATGGAGGAAGCAACGGCCAGAACCAGACCCCACCAACAACCCTAGCCAAGAAAGACTTGAGCCATGTCACCTGTTACAAGTGTTCCAAGACCGGACATTATGCAAGTGAGTGTCTCGAAGGCCAAGGTGGAAATGGAAGCTCTGGAAAGAAGCCAAACCCTTTCAATAGGGGACAGGTGAACCACATTGATGTGGAGGAGGTTGAAGATCAGCCCGATGCAGTAATCGGTAAGTTTTTGGTTAAGTCATTTACTGCACTTGTTCTTTTCGATACTGGTGCATCGCATTCATACATATCAAGGGGATTTGTAGAGAAGTATAGTCTGTCTACTCAGATTCTTAAAGCCCCTATGCTAGTAAGCTCACCAGGAGCGGAGTATATGGCCAGACAAGGATGTTTTCAAGTGCCATTAAGTATAGGAAGGCATGTGTTTCCGACGGATTTGATCGTTTTGGAATCCCAAGGATTGGATGTGATTCTAGGTATGGATTGGCTGTCGATGTATGGAGGAAACATTGATTGCGCAAGTAAGACGATTTTGCTCACAACGCCAGAAGGAAGAAGGATTAAGTATGTATCACGACATGAGCCGAGGAGAGCTCATGTAAATTGCCTATCAGGAGTTGTGCAGGAAGAGGTGCCAGTAGTGAAGGATTATCCTGATGTATTTCCTGAGGAATTGCCAGGAATGCCATCGGA
Source organism: Triticum aestivum (assembly GCF_018294505.1). Lineage (NCBI taxonomy): Eukaryota > Viridiplantae > Streptophyta > Magnoliopsida > Poales > Poaceae > Triticum > Triticum aestivum. The sequence goes on from NC_057813.1 coordinate 251,593,487, forward strand.
TAGAGACATTGAGTTTTTGATTGAGCTGTTGCCAGGAACAGGCCCGATATCGAAGCGACCATACAGGATGCCCGCACAGGATTTGGCGGAAATCAAGAAGCAGATTAAGGAGCTGTTGGATAAAGGTTATATACGCCCAAGTTCTTCGCCTTGGGGATCACCCGTACTATTAGTGGAGAAGAAGGATGGATCATTAAGGATGGTTGTTGATTATCGTGGATTGAATGCAGTAACAATCAAGAACAAGTACCCACTACCAATGATAAATGATCTGTTTGATTGTTTGCAAGGAGCTAAAGTGTTTTCCAAGATCGATTTGCGATCAGGGTACCATCAGCTGAAGTTTCGAGAGCAGGACATACCTAAGACAGCGTTCACCACAAGATATGGACTGTATGAGTACACCGTTATGTCATTTGGACTGACTAACGCACCGGCCTATTTCATGAACCTGATGAACAAAGTGTTTATGGAGTTTTTGGATAAGTTCGTCGTGGTGTTCATTGATGATATTTTGGTTTTCTCGAAGAATGAAGAGGAACATAAGGAACATTTGCGATTGGTTTTGGAGAAGCTAAGGGAACATCAGTTATATGCCAAGTTCAGCAAATGTGAGTTTTGGCTAAAGGAAGTTGGATTTCTTGGACACGTTATATCCGGAGAAGGTATAGCAGTTGACCCCACAAAGGTTGAGACCATAACAAATTGGGAAGCACCAACGACAGTTGGAGAGATCCGGAGTTTTCTTGGACTCGCAGGATACTACCGGAGATTCATTGAGAATTTCTCAAGGATTGCAAAGCCTATGACGGAGTTGTTGAAAAAGGATACTAAGTTCATATGGACTGAGGACTATGAGGAAAGTTTTCAGGAGTTGAAGAAAAGATTGGTTACCTCACCAGTGCTAATTTTGCCAGATCAGACCAAGGATTATGAGGTGTATTGCGACGCTTCACATCGAGGACTTGGAGCAGTGCTTATGCAGGAAGGAAGAGTTGTTTCGTATGCTTCACGACAACTGAAACCTCATGAATTAAATTATGCCACACATGATTTGGAGTTAGCAGCCGTAGTGCATGCATTGAAGACATGGAGACATTTCCACATTGGAAATCATTGTGAGGTGTACACGGATCACAAGAGTTTGAAGTACATTTTCACGCAGAAAGAGTTAAACCTTAGACAAAGGAGATGGTTGGAACTCATCAAGGATTATGATATGAGATTGCATTATCATCCCGGAAAGGCTAATGTAGTAGCTGACGCATTGAGCCGCAAGAGCCATGTCAATACGCTATTGACTGGAGAAATACCAAAGGAGCTAGCAGAAGATCTTCGTGAGCTATGTTTGGAAATAGTTCCGAGAGGCTACGTAGCAGCATTGGAGATTCAGTCTACTTTGATGGATAAAATTAGGGAAGCTCAGAAAAAGGACAAAGAGATTGCGGATATAAAGAAAAAAATGAGCGAAGGAAAAGCAAAGGGATTTCGTGAGGATGAGCACGATACCCTATGGTTTGAGGACCGTATTTACGTGCCAAATGACCCGGAGATCAGGAAGTTGATTCTGCAAGAGGCACATGATTCACCCTATTCGATTCACCCAGGAAATACCAAGATGTATTTGGATTTGAAGGAAACGTTCTGGTGGACCGGAATGAAGAAGGATATCGCGGAGTATGTAGCAGTTTGCGATGTATGTCAGAGAGTGAAGGCAGAACATCAGAAGCCAGCAGGATTGTTGCAGCCATTGACAATACCTGAATGGAAGTGGGATAAACTAGGCATGGATTTCATCACGGGTTTGCCAAAGACTCGTTCAGGCTATGATTCGATTTGGGTTATAGTCGACCGCTTGACGAAGGTAGCGCATTTCATTCCAGTCAAGACTACCTATAGCAGCGCTAAGTTGGCAAAGATATACATGACCAGAATTGTGTGTTTACACGGAGTTCCGAGGAGTATGGTATCAGATAGAGGAACTCAATTTACCTCAAAGTTTTGGAATCAGTTGCATGAAACGTTAGGAACCAGGCTAGAAATCAGTACAGCTTTTCACCCACAGACAGATGGACAGACTGAGAGAGTCAATCAGATTTTGGAGGATATGCTGAGAGCTTGTGCACTAGATTATGGATCTAGTTGGGACGATAACTTGCCGTATGCGAAATTTTCTTATAACAACAGTTACCAAACCAGCTTGAAGATGGCACCTGTCGAAGCCTTATACGGAAGGAGGTGCAGGACACCGTTGTCATGGGACGAAGTTGGAGACCGTTAGTTGTTTGGACCAGATTTGATTAAGGAGTCTGAACAGAAAGTTAAGTTGATTCGCGATAGGCTCAAGGTAGCCCAGTCTAGACAGAAAAGCTATGCGGATTCAAAACGCAAAGCGATAGAATATGAAGTTGGAGACAGAATTTATCTTAGAGTATCCCCACTTCGAGGAGTTAAGCGTTTTGGAGTTAAAGGAAAATTGGCGCCACGTTTCGTTGGACCATATAGGATCTTGCAGCGCATGGGAGAAGTCGCTTATAAGTTGGAATTACCAGAAGGTCTGTCAGGAGTTCATGACGTGTTCCATGTTTCTCAGCTGAAGAAATGCCACGCCGAGATGGCGGAAGTACCGCTAAGAGATACAGTGCCACTTGAAGCAATTCAGTTGAAGGATGATTTAACATATGAGGAGAAACCAGTCAGGATTCTCGAATATGCCAGCAGAGTTACTCGCAGCAAGGTTATCAAGTTTTGCAAGGTTCAGTGGAGCCACCACACTGAGGATGAAGCCACCTGGGAAAGAGAAGAAGATTTTCTCAAGGACCACCCTCACCTATTTTCTAGCCAACCCGAATCTCGAGGGCGAGATTCATCTTAAGGGGGGTAGGTTTGTAACATCCCAAATTTTCAAGTTGGAATGTTATACATTAGATCATCATGCATATCATATTTTCTTGCATTTTGTTGATCCTAGAAATTTCACGCAACTCAAGGACCCTCGGAGAGAGTTGGAGATTTCGAAATTTTCGTATTTGAGTTCTCTCAAAACTATGAAAAAGAGGATCATTGGATTTATTTATTTAATCTTCAAATATTTTTCCAATATCAAAAATAAGAGAGGGAATAATATGACTTTCCCAAAATTTAGGAAAAATGAAGATTTAATAAATAAATCAAATTTTGGATTTTTCTCGGAGTTTATTGCCTTAGGGAAAAATGCGTGTTTTCAAAAAATTGCATTTTAGGCCCCGAGTAAAAGTTCATTTTGTTCGACTCATTATTAGGAGTCGGGGAAAGTTTACTTTATTAATTTTGGAGTTTGTTTAGATTTTTTTTCTTTTCTGTTTTTTTTTGCGCGCGAAACCGATTTAAAAAAAAAAGAGAGAGAGAGCCGCAGCGCCTTGGGCCAAAGGCCCAAGCCGCCAAGCCAGCCGGCCGGCCAGGAGGCCAAGGCCATCGCTAGCGCGCGCGCGCTAGGCGCCAGGGAGCCGCCGCCGCTTCCTTTTGGAAATCCCAGTAGGACTTTTGTCCTACTTCCGTTTATTTCGTTTTTGTTTCTAGATCTTTTCCCTCTTTGTTTCCTAATCCTAGTCTATTTCTTGCCCCCTACCCCAAGCAAAACCCTCCCCTCCCCTATATAAATACCCAAGCACCCCCCTCTAACACATCAAACCAACACCTCTCCTCTCCTCTCCTCCGCAGCAGCAGCAGCGCCGCCGCCCTACACCGCCGCCGCCACCACCCAGCGCCGCCGCCCTACACCGCCGCCGCCGCTTGCCACCGCCGCCACCCAGTGCCGCTGCCGCTGCCCAACGCCGCCGCCGCCGGAGCCCCTCGCCTCTTCGAGATACTAGCCCCGCGCCGCGTCACCTTTTCTTTTCCTCGGTTCGGTTTTTCGTAAATCGTTCCGGTTTCCGTTCCGGTTTTCTAGATCGGTTTTTCATTTTGGTTTTCTTTCCGAAACCCTAGATCGGTTTTTCTCGCCGGTTTTTCTTTCCGGTTTTGTTTAGCAAGCGTTCGCCGGACCGTTCGTCCTAACGAATGTGATCACCGGTTTGCCTCGGTTAATGAACGTCCGTTCGTTCAACCGTTCGTCGTTTTCTTTCTCATCGGATTTATTCCGCTATTTTTCTGATAGCGATTTCAGATCCGATTTTCTTTCTAGTCTATCTTCTCGCTCGTTTATCGGAATCAGATGATTCAAACGCCTGGAGTTTCATCTCGAAACCGCCGTTCCGACTAATCAACTTAAACAAAGTTTTGCTACTGTAAAATTTGACTTAGTTTCAACTTGCTAGAACCGAGTTGTTTTTCTTTCGTCGTTTGACTTTCGTTGCTTTATTTGATTCGATTCTTTTTGCAACCAGGGTTCTTAAGTTGAACTTTCTGGTTAGGTCTTTTATTCGAGATTTACCTGTGCATTAGATGAGTACTTATTGTATGCTTGTTGTTTGTCTGCGATAGATCACCCGGAGTGCGCCGCTTGTTACTTCGAGTCTCTAGGTTTCGCGGATCGTCAGCAAGGCAAGTAACACTTTGATCATACCTTTTCTACTACCCAGTTTTTATGCATTAGATCAATCCTCAAACATTGCATGATTAGGATCTAATTAAATTGTGGGATGGGAAGTAGATGAGGTAGTACCTATTACCTGTATTACTTATGAAACCTTTGGGAGTTACTTCTGCGTTTGCTTAATATGCTATGCTATGCTAGTAGACGTGGATTGGGTGAGTGATATCCATGACAGATGTGAGTTGATAATTTTAATGGTTTATCTAAGGTGGCAACTTAAATACACATCTGGGTGGATTGAGGCACCTATTTTCTAGCAGGACTTGCCTGTATTTCTTCGGACCGCCACCCAGGCTCAAAGGGATCATAAGATAATTCATACTAGTAACTTACGTGTGCAGCCACAAGCCATTATGGGCTCTGGCATAGTTGACTAAGTCGTGCGAACTCTTATAGTGGTGGACTAGCAGATGTAGGGGATGTAGGTGTACCGGTCCACCCATCGTCAGGTGCTAGCGCTTCTGAAAGACTATGTGTCGGTCATCCGTTTCTTAAACACCATGTAGTACGAGAAACCAAGCGGAGGCGATCGAGTCTTGTGGGGAAAAGTGCGCAAACCTCTGTAGAGTGTACAAACTAATCATGATTAGCCGTGTCCCCGGTTATGGACGTCTTGAGTATCTAGTACTTGGATTATCCTGTTGAATCTCAACATGTTACTTCTAATTAATATTGTTGGGTTTTAAATGAGTACTTTTAATTGGGATTGAGGATGCTGTCAACCATTCTCAATGTTTAACAACCACCATGATAGTTAAATAAATTTATTCCTTTGTAGTAGGGAAAAACTGGCTTTATGCAAAAACTGTAACCATAGAGCTTTTCCACCAGCCAAATATGCATGTAGTATAGCCAATACTCATTATTTCTCTCCATGTGTTACATTGCCAGCATATTCCATGTGCTGACCCATTTTCGGGCTGCAACTTTTCATGTTGCAGACTTTTCAGATGACGAGTAAGGTGCTTTTAGGTCGTGGTTCTATACTCAGTGATGCCGTTGGAGTTGATGGACTCACTTATCTTCCAAGTCTTCCGCTGTTATCGTTATTAGATGGCCTTAAGCCATGATTATTGTAATAAGTCCTCTTCTGGACAAACGATGTAATAAGTATGTGATTGCTACTCTGCTATAAATCCTTCGAAGTACTGTGTGGTGTCAGCATTACTGATCCAGGGATGACATCGGAGCACAGATACTTGATCCATTCGGGTCGGGTCGCTACAATCATGGTGGGAAAATTACACAGCCACTTACCCCATCGACACTATCACATGGGATCAGTTTCAGCAAGCTTTTCGTACTGCTCATGTTTCAGCAGGAGCTATGGCCATGAAGAAGCGTGAGTTTCGCAATTTGTGCCAAGGAGGACGTACAGTTGGCCAGTATGTGGATGATTTTAGTAAGTTAGCATGTTATGCCCCAGATGATGTTACTACGGATGCAGCTAAGCAGGATAAGTTTCTGGAGGGACTGAATGATGAGCTGAGCATGTAGTTGATGGTGGCAACCTTCTACAACTACCAGGAGTTGGTAGACCGAGATCTCATGATTGAAGGGAAGCAACAGCAGATTGACAGCTGCAAGAGGAAGTATGGACAAGGGAAGTACAATTCTGGACCTCAGCACAAGCCTCGTTTTACCCCGAGGTTGGGAGGACCTTTTCAGCATACCCATGGTGGTCACAATCACAATGGAGGGAGTTCGCACAATCATAGTGGCCCCAAGAATGGCAATGGGAATGGAGGAAGCAATGGGCAGAACCGTACCAACCCATCAACCCTAGCCAAGAGGGATCTAAGCCACATTACCTGTTTCAAGTGCCAAAAGACTGGACATTATGCCACTGAATGTCTTGAAGCAAAGAATGGAAATGGCAATGGAAGCTCTAGGAAGAAGCCTAACCCTTTCAATAGGGGACAGGTGAACCACATTAATGTGGAGGAGGTTGAAGCCCAGCCAGATGCAGTAATAGGTAAGTTTTTGGTTAAGTCATTTACTGCAATCGTTCTTTTTGATACATGTGCATCGCATTCATACATATCAAGGGGATTTTTGGATAAGTATAAACTGCCAACCCAAGCCCTTAGGTCACCCATGTTAGTAACCTCGCCAGGAGCTGAGTATATGCCTAGTCTATGGTGTGATCGGTTAGCATTAAGGATTGGTAACTACGTGTTTCCCTCAGACCTAATAGTATTGGAGTCACAAGGAATGGATGTGATATTAGGCATGGATTGGTTATCGAAGTTTGGAGGGAACATAGAATGCGCCTGGAAGTCGATTTTGCTTACCACTCCAGAAGGAAGAAGGATCAAGTATGTATCCCGGCATGTGCCAAAGAGGACTGAAGTGAATTCCTTATCAGGAGTTGTACAGGAGGAAGTACCAGTGGTGAAGGATTTCCCTGATGTATTTGCAGAAGAGTTGCCAGGCATGCCACCGGATAGAGACATTGAGTTTTTGATTGAGCTTTTGCCAGACACCGGGAAAATATCTAAGAGACTGTACAGGATGCCCGCTAAGGATTGGGAGGAAATTAAGAAGCAGATTAAGGAGTTACTAGATAAGGGCTATATTCTCCCAAGTTCGTCACCTTGGGGATCACCAGTGCTTCTAGTGGAGATGAAGGACGGATTGTTGAGGATGGTTGTTGATTATCGAGGACTAAATGAAGTTACAATCAAGAACAAGTACCCATTGCCGATGATCAATGATATGTTTGACCAGTTGCCAGGAGCTAAGGTATTTTCCAAGATCGATCTACGATCAGGATACAACCAGCTGAAGATTCGAGAGCAGGATATACCTAAGACAGCTTTTACCACAAGGTACGGGCTATATGAGTATACCGTTATGTCATTTGGTCTGACTAACGCACCTGCCTATTTTATGAACATGATAAACAAGGTGTTTATGGAGTTTCTGGTTAAGTTCGTCGTGGTGTTCATTGATGATATTTTGGTCTACTCGCAGAACGAAGAGGAGCATAGGGAGCATTTGCGTTTGGTACTTGGAAATCTCAGAGAACATCAGTTATATGCCAAGTTCAGCAAGTGTGAGTTTTGGTTGAAGGAAGTTGGATTCCTCGGACATGTTATATCCGGAGAAGGAATAGCAGTAGACCCCACCAAAGTTGTCACTATGACAAATTGGGAAGCACCCACAACCGTTGGAGAGATACGGAGTTTTCTTAGACTCGCAGGATACTACCGAAGGTTCATTGAGAATTTCTCGAAGATTGCAAAACCCATGACGGAGTTGTTGAAGAAGGACACCAAATTGAAATGGAATGAGGAATGTGAGGCCAGTTTCCAGGAGTTGAAGAAATGTTTGGTTACATCACCGGTGTTGATTCTGCCAGATCAGCGCAATGATTATGAAGTATATTGCGATGCTTCTCGTCGAGAACTTGGAGCAGTGATTATGCAGGAGGGAAGAGTCGTTTCGTATGCCTCACGACAACGTAAGCCCCATGAGTTGAATTATGCCACACATGATTTGGAGTTAGCAGCCGTAGTGCATGCGTTGAAGACATGGAGGCATTTTCTCATCGGAAACCATTGTGAGGTGTACACGGATCACAAGAGTTTGAAGTACATCTTCACACAGAAGGAGTTGAATCTCAGGCAAAGGAGATGGTTGGAGCTCATTAAGTATTATGATATGAGATTGCATTATCACCCAGGGAAGGCTAACGTAGTAGCCAATGTGTTGAGCCGCAAGAGTCATGTCAACACACTCTTGACCGGAGAGTTACCCAAGGAGTTAGCCGAGGATCTTCGCGAGCTATGTTTGGAGATAGTTCTGAGAGGCTATGTACTAGCTTTGGAGATTCAGTCTATGTTGATGGATAAGATCAGAGAAGCTCAGAAGACTGACAAGGATATTACCGAGATAAAGGAGAAGATGAGCAAAGGAAAAGCTAAGGGATTTCGTGAGGATGAACACGATACTTTATGGTTTGAGGACCGCGTTTATGTGCCTAATGACCCAGAGATCAGGAAGTTGATTCTGTAGGAGGCCCATGATTCACCATATTCGATTCACCCAGGAAATACCAAGATGTATTTGGATTTGAAGGACAGTTTCTGGTGGACCGGAATGAAGAAGGATATTGCAGAGTATGTAGCAGTTTGTGATGTATGTCAAAGAGTAAACGCAGAGCATCAGAAGCCAGCAGGATTGCTATAGCCATTGCCGATACCCGAATGGAAGTGGGATAAGCTAGGCATGGATTTTATCACGGGATTGCCCAGGACACTTTCAGGCTATGACTCGATATGGGTTGTAGTTGATTGTTTGACGAAGGTAGCTCATTTCATCCCAGTGAAGACCACTTACACTAGTACTAAGTTGGCAAATATATACATGACCAGGATCATATGTTTGCATGGAGTTCCGAGGACCATCTTATCAGATAGAGGAACCCAGTTTACCTCAAAGTTCTGGAACCAGTTGCACGAAACTTTGGGTACCAGGCTAGAGTTCAGTACAACCTTTCATCCACAGATAGATGGACAGTCCGAGAGAGTCAATCAGATTCTAGAGGACATGTTGAGAGCTTGTGCGCTAGATTATGGATCTAGTTGGGACGACAATTTGCCATATGCAGAGTTCTCTTACAATAACAGTTATCAATCCAGTTTGAAGATGGCCCCTCTCGAAGCTTTGTACGGAAGGAGGTGCAGGACACCGTTGTTGTGGGATAAAGTTGGAGACCGTCAGTTGTTTGCACCAGATTTTATTAAAGAGTCTGAAGAGAAGGTTAAGCTGATTCGCGATAGGCTGATTCTAAACGCAAGGAGACAGTTTACGAAGTCGGATATAGAGTTTATCTTCGTGTGTCCCCGCTTCGAGGAGCTAAGCGTTTTGGAGTTAAGGGAAAGTTAGCACCATGATTTGTAGGACCATACAAAGTTTTGGAGTGTATGGGAGAAGTTTCTTACAAGTTGGAATTTCCCGAAGGATTGTCTGGAGTTCATGATGTGTTCCACGTTTCCCAGTTGAAGAAGTGCCACGCGGAGATGGCCGATATTCCTCTGAGAGATGCGGTGCCACTGGAAGCGATTCAGTTGGATAACCATTTGACCTATGAGGAGAAACCAATCAAGATTCTCGAGTTTGCCAGCCGAGTCACACGCAGCAACGTTATCAAGTTCTACAAAGTTCAGTGAAGCCAACATACCGAGGATGAAGCCACCTGGGAGCGAGAGGAAGACCTATGGAAGGACCACCCTCACCTATTTTCTAGCCAACCCGAATCTCGAGGGCGAGATTCATCTTAAGGGAGGTAGGTTTGTAACATCCCAAATTTTCTTTTCAAATGTTATACATTAGATCATCATTGCATATCATATTTTATTGCATTTTGGTTAGATCCTAGAAAATTCTACGCAACTCAAGGACCCACGGAGAGAGTTGGAGATTTTGTTATTTTCATATTTGAGTTTTCTCAAATATTGAAAAGAGGATCGTTTGATTTTAATTATTTTATCTTCGTATATTTCTTTTTATAAAGTAGAAGAGAGGGAATAAAATGACTTTCCCAAATAAAGAAATGGAGATTTAATAATAAAATCAAATAAGATTTTATTTTGGAGTTTTATCGCTATTTTATTTGAATTAGGAAAGATGTGCATTTTTCAAAATTGCATTTTAGGCCCAAATAAATGCTCACCTTCTCCGGCATATTTTTAGAGGACGGGGAAAATTTATTTCAGAATTTTTGGAGTCCGTTTAGTATTTCTTTTCTTTCTTTTTCTGCACGTCAAAATTATTAAAAAAAAGGAAACTGACTTCGGGCCGTACCAGGCCAGGACACCTCGGGTCGGCCTTTATAAGCCGCGACCCCGGCGCCCCGACAGCCGAGCCACCCCGAACCCTAACCCTAGTCGCCGCCGTCGCTGCTGCCCCGCCCCGCCGTCGCCTCGCCCCGCCGCCCCGCCGTCGCCTCGCCCCACCGCCCAACGCTGCCGCCACCACCACCACCCCGCCGGACCCGCCAGAGGTAGCCCCGCCGCCGCCGCGGTTTTCGAGAGAAACCCGTCTGTTTTTTAGGAAACCCCGGTTAATTTTTTTATATAGATCAGTTTCATTTTTTTCGGTTTAGTTATTTAGTGAACGCCCATTCGTTCGTTCGTTTTAACGAACGGTTTAGCCGCAGACAGTGAACATTTGTTCGTTAGCCTGTTCGTCGGTTTTTCTTTTTCTCAGGTTTTTCGCGATTATTTTCGTTCGCGATTTCTGATCCGAATTTTGTTTTAGTATAACTTTTCGCTCGTTTATTGGAATCAGGCGATTCAAGCGCCTAGAGTTTCGTCTCGAAGCCCTCTTTCTATTTAACCAACTTAAACAAGTTTTTGCTACTGTAAAATTTGACTTAGATCCAGATTAGTAAATGAAGCTTGTTTCTTTCACCGTTTGAGTTTCGTTGCTTCGTTCGATTTTATTCTTTTTGCAAACCGGAGTTCTTAAGTTGAACTTTCTGGTTAGATCTCTTATTTGAGTTTTACCTGTGCTTTAGATGAGTGCTTATTGTATGCTAGTTTGTTTGCGACAGAGTACCCGGAGTGCGCAGCGTGCTACTACGAGTCTCTAGGTTTCACGGATCATCAGCAAGGCAAGTAACACTTTGATCATACCTCTTTACTACCCAGTTTTATTGCATTAGATCAATCCCCAAACAATTGCATGGTTAGGATCTGATTAATATGTGGGTTTTGGGAAGTAGATGAGGTAGTACCTATTGTCCTGTTTATTATCAAACCTTTGGGAGTTACTTCTACGTTTGCTTATATTGCTATGCTATGCTTGTAGACGTGGATTGGGTGAGTGTAACCATAACAGATGTGCGATTGTTAATTAATGGTTCAATTTAAGGTGGCTACTTTAATACACATCTGGGTGGATTGAGGCACCTGGGGAACCCAGTGTTGCCTGTATTTTTGGAAATCCCGGGGTACCGTGTGATTCTCCTATGGATTGCAACCCAGGCTCAAAGGGATCATAAGATTATTCATGCTAGAAACTTCCGTGTGCAGCCGCAAGCTACTATGGGTGCTAGCATAGTTGAGTATGTTGCCTGACCTCTTTCAGTGGTAGACTAGCAGATGTAGGGGATGTAGGTTGGTACTGTCTACCCAGAGTAAAGAGTTAATGTTTCTGAAAGATCGTGTCTCGGTCATCCATTTCTCAAACCTCTACAGAGTGTATAAACTAATCATGGTTAGCCGTGTCCCCGGTTATGGACGTTTTGAGTATCTAGTACTTGGATTATCATCTGAATCTCATCATGTTACTTAATTTAAATTGTTGGGTTTAATGTTGAAGCTTAATTGGGATTGAGTTGGAGGAACCTTCTCAATGTTTAACAACCACCATGATAGTTAAATAAAATTTATTCCTTTGCTGTAGGGAAAAATTGGCTTTATGCAAAACTGTAACCATAGAGCTTTTCACCAGCCACATATGCATGTAGTGATAGCATTAATCTGTTCATTACTCTCTATGTGTTACATTGCTAGCATATTCCATGTGCTGGCCCGTTTTCGGGTTGCAACATTCATGTTGTAGACTTTTCAGACGATGAGTAAGGTGCCTTAGGTCGTGATATTTCACTCAGTGATGTCGTTGGAGTTGATGGACTCGCTTTATCTTCCAAGCCTTCCACTGTTATCGTATTTAGATGGCCTTAGGCCATATTTATTGTAATAAGTTCTCTTTTGAGACATTCGATGTAATAAGTGTGTGATTGCTACTCTGTTATAAATCCCTCATGTACTGTGCGTGTCAGCATTACTGATCCTGGGATGAAACTAATGCATAGAGATCAGACTGTTTGAGGTCTGATCGCTACAAAAACTTAACCTATATTGTCATCAATCACCAAAAAGGGGGAGATTGTAAGTGCATCTAGTGCCCCTTAGTGATTTTGGTGTATTGAAGACTTATAGGTTAAAGGACTAATATGTTTGTGAGTGTACATAGGCTCTATAAGTCGATGAGGAGTTTGATATTTACAATGAATGTCAACCCCTAAAAATGAATGTCTTCAACTGAAGACTTTGAAAGTGAAGAAATTGGTGTGACCTTGAAGACTTGGATATTCATGCGAAGATTACGAAGCATGAAGACTTTTGTTTTCTGAGTTTAATTTTCTCGTTCTTAAGTCATAGGAAACACCGTACTGTTAAATGGGGTCGAGGTAATACTAAGGAAATTGATTTCCAAGTGATGCTCATCTCAAAATCCTACACCTACCCAATCCTTTCGAGTGAAGCCATTGGAAATCTCATATTAGTTCAGACAATTTCTTCAGTGCCAGAGACGAAGATCTTCTGGTCTCTGAGGGATTTGTTCTGACTGAGGAGTTAGGAATTCGCTAGTGCGGATTGCCTACACAGTGAGGAACATGATAGCCCTGAGGAATTCGAACCTCAAATCCGACCGTTTCTGTGCTACGCGCCAACTGTCCAAACTATCCTACCACCTAATGGTCATATCATTGAAGGGCATTTATGTCTTATCATGTGGGGCTACTCCCAATGCTATAAATAGCCGCCCCCTACAACCACTAGCTGCTTGGCTACTCCGAGAGAAATTGACACTGGTCAATTGAGAGCATCCCATCCTCCGAGGACTTTGAGCGAAAATCATCAAGTGAGGAAAACCCAAACCTACAAACCCAAAGTGATTGAGCATCACTGAAGAGATTGTTCCTGTGTGGAACCGACGCTTGTTACCTTTGAGGACTGTGTATCCTCCAGACAGTTAGGCGTCATGCTCTGAGCATCCAAGAGGAATTGTGGATCGCCGAGTGACCAAGTCTATGAAGGTTTCAAATTCACCTGTGGAGACTTACCATGAGTGTCGGATGAGGTCTATGTGATCTTAGCTCAAGGAGAATACAGTGAGGACTGTGTGTCCTCGAGTTTAAATACTCAGCCGCTCCAACCAGACATACAAATGTCACAGCAGTTGGAACTGGTCTACCAAATCATTGTCTTCACCAAGCCTAATGGTTCTATTTCCTCAACCCTTTCAATTCCTCATTCATGTGTTGATGAACCTGATCATTACTGTTTGAAGACTTTGACTGAAGACTTTCTCTATTTACTCAATCCTATTTCTTTAGTCTCATTGTCTTCAGCCTGCTTATCCTGTGTTTACGCTTTTTGTACTCTGTGTTTGCTTTTCATTTCATCATGATGACTATGATATTGCTCTATTATGCTTATACCTGAGTACTTATTCCACTGCTAGTTGTTCATGACTTTGAAATTTCCTCACCCTGAAATTCCTCAATGACTAATTTGTAAAAATCACATACTCACCCCCCTCTAGTTGACTTAACGCACTTTCACATAGGCCGAAGTGTGGGTGGATGCGGAGGAGAGCCTCACACACGACGATGAACACCGAGATGTGGAGGAAAGAGTTCGGGGCTAGATCATGGAAATCTTGCCCGTAATAATACATGAGTCCACGGACAAATGGGTGGAGTGGAAACCCTAACCCTCTAAGAAAATGAGGAAGGAAGACGACCCGTTCGCCGGGCTCTGTAGTGGGACTGACTTGACCCACGGGGGGGGGAGCCTGTGTGCGATATTGGTGGCAAGGTATCCCGCACACCAGAGATTTTTGATCTCCTTCTCCGTGACGGAGGAGGCCTCCCACTTGCCTTTGGAGCCGGATCCGGCCATGGTCAGAGCAGGTCTGGTGGTGGTGAGAAATAAAGATACTTTTTGGGCGCTGAGATCTTGGGAGATTGGAAGGCAGAGGAGACTGGAAGGCGTGGGGAGGAAAGGAGAAATCTATTCCCTTTTATAGGCGGTAAAAATGCCAACCGTCCCCCCATTTGTGCCTTGAATCTCGCCTATTCCCGATAAGAGCGTGTGCCGTAAACGGTTTGATTACCCAAATATTATTGATGAGCAATCCCGTATTAAGTGGGCACGATCTCCATTTTGATAGGATGGGCCAATGGGACATGGCCTCGAAACACGCAACGCAGGATGTAAAAACGGTTCAAAACATCGAAGGGTCAAGTCTGACGCTTGGCAGAAAAAATTTGTTAGTAAAAGACACTATTCTTATTTTTTATATATCCTGCCTTCACGGCTAAGGGTTGTGTTCACTATGCAAAACCGGACACAATTCTTTTATAGAAGGAAGTCGATGAGAAGAACCCGCCTTGCAATGCCGAAGACAATCTGAACGGCGGACACATCATCATTGAAGACTGGTTCAGGGGCTACTGTGGGAGTCCTGGACTAGGGGGTCCTCGGGTGTCCGGTCTATTGGATGTGAGCCAGACTAATGGGCCATCAAGATACAAGACCGAAGATCATGTTTCGTGTCCGGAGGGGACTCTATGCATGGATGGCAAGTATAGGTATCCGGATATGTTATTTTCTTTCTATAAAACCGACTTTGTACAACCCGAAGCCCCTCTGGTGTCTATATAAACCGGAGGGTTAGATCGAAGGCAGGATCACAACATTACTAGGCTAGCTAATCTAGGGTTAGCCAATACGATCTCGTGGTAGATCAACTCTTGTAACCCCTATACCCCTCGAATATAACCAAGCAGGAGTAGGGTTTTACCTCCATTAAGAGGGCCCGAACCTGGGTAAACGTTGTGTCATTTGTCCATAGTTACCTTCGATCCTCAGACGTACAGCTTGGGCCCCCCTACCTGAGATCTACTGGTTTTGACACCGACAATGTTCCTTTCCTGTTAAATGTAACCATAAGGGAGTTCAATTTTTTGCACCTTTTCCCAAGTTTACAATGACAATGTACTACGATTTCTGAAGGAATTTTAGAGGATTTCAGGACATACACCACCCCACAACATATTGGTTGCTTGATTCATATGGTTACAATCCATAAGCATTTCTCCTTTGGATTCATCTGTACTAGTTTTCTTAGGGATTTTTTCATCCAATCCAACCTATTTTGAAGAAGGCTACATGTTTCTAGATTGTAATCAAATGCCCATGTTAATCATGTCAGATCGAAGATGGCATGTTGGTGTATTTTACAAATCTTGCACACCAAAGAGGCGTGTGGTAGTGTTCAAAACTGCATGTAGGCACTAACACATTCTCTTCTTTTGCAGATAATAATAGGCCCGGAGGTGGATAATTTTTATAACAACAATCACATCGAATGCCTGGACTTGCATCTCTCAAATATTACTTTGAACTCCTACCGAGGGACCTTACAGGAGATTATACTCGCCAGGTTCTTTCTTGCCAGAGCAAAGGTGTTGAGGGTACTAAGGTTGAACACACATTTAATTAGGAAAGATGAATGATATGTTGATCAGAGCCGGCAGGTACTGCAGAATTGAAGAGGCTCCAAAAAAGCTAAACTTCGTTTTGGAATAGCATATGGCAGAGCAATTGGAAGTCATTGTGTCAAGCCCGTACATGACTTTGTCAGTGGTTGATCCCTTTGCAGAAATGTCGATGTTTGCAATGATTGAATTTGGGCATTGTAATCTTTGAATTCAAATCTTGCAATATTTATGGTATTTGTTATATAACGTAATTGGATGTTTATTTTGGCATTGCAATCATGTCATGTTAAAAGTATATAAATGTTGTTCTTCTGTACACAGAGCATAGATGTTCTACAGACAGAGCATATCGCAACACACACAGACCGCACTAGGTAACCCGTCAGCGATGAATTCATCAAACAAAAATAGTTCATCCGAGTGAATCGTATGCTCTACATCGCACACACCTTCGTCTTTTACACCAACGTCTACGATTAAGGCATTGCACATAGTTTCGTGAAAGCATCTCTGATCGTAGTGTCACGTTAGCAGCATTCTATAGTAGTGACCCCCTCCAATGCAACGTGTTCAAATTTGGCATTTTTCCAGGATGATTTACCATATTAGGGGATTATGTGCATTTTCTAGGCATTAATCCACATAATTCACATTCGAACAATCGGTGCTTGAAAAGGTGCACAAGAACGGTATGGAAAACCATGCTCGTGCTATTTAGTAAATTCTAATGCCTTTTACAAGGAATGGGCAGAGATTTTAGGGAAATATGTGGCAATAGTCAACCACAAACTCATCGTTTAGTGGGTTAACAACTATACAAAAATGAAATTCATGCTCAGAAAACATGACGCGTGGCGTGGTGCCATGGTATGGCCTCACCGTGCCCTAGTAAAAATTCGAGAATGTTTGCCTTATGTCGTCATGCACGCCTTTCATAAAAGAACCATCACCGAGGAAGTTTCATGGTTATGAGGGGGAAATCACCAAGATTGAAGCGGGTCCAAATTTCATTTGTCCTTTGTCCATGAGTTTTTTTCTTCAATGAACATACACCCTGCAAATCACCGTGTTCAAATTTGGCACTTTTTCGGGTTCATTTACCATATTTAGGGGATTATGTGCATTTTCTAGACATTAATGCACATGATTCAAGTTCAAACAATTGGCGCATGAAATGGTGCACAAAATAAGGTCCTGGAAAACCATGCTCATGTTGTTAGTAAATTCTCAAGCCTTTTACAAGGAATGGGAAGATATTTCGATGAAATGTGTGGCAATAGTCAACCACAAACGTTTGTCTATTGGGTTTTCAACTATAGAAAAATGAAATAAATGCTTGAAAAACATGACGCCTGGCATGGTGCCATGGTATTTGCCTCACCATGCCCTGGTGAAAATTTGAGAAGGTTTGGCTTATGTCGTCATGCACGCCCTTCATAAATTGAACCATTACGGAGGAAGTTCCATGCTTTCGAGGAATCACAAAGATTGAAGGGGAATCCAAATTTTCTTCGTTCTTTGCCCTAGATTTTTTTCAACGAAGAACATACACCCTGCAAATCTCCGTGTTCAAATTTTGCACTTTTCCGGGTTCATTTACCATATTTAGGGGATTATGTGCATTTTCTAGAGATTAATGCACATGATTCAAGTTCAAACAATTGGTGCATGAAAGGGTGCACAATAAGGTCCTGGAAAACCATGCTCGTGCCATTAGTAAATTCTCAAGCCTTTTACAAGGAATGGGCAGATATTTCGATGAAATGTGTGGCAATAGTCAACCACAAACGTTTGCTTATTGGGGTTTCAACTATAGAAAAATGAAATAAATGCTTGAAAAACATGACGCCTGGCATGGTACCATGGTATTAGACTCACCATTCCTTGGTAAAAATTTGAGAAGGGTTGGCTTATGTCGTCATGCACACCCTTCATAAATCGAACCATTACCGAGGAAGTTCCATGCTTTCGAGGAATCACCAAGATTGAAGGGGAATCCAAAATTTCTTCATTCTTTGCCCTAGAGTTTTTTTCAACAAAGAACATACACCCTGCAAATCACCGTGTTAAAATGTGGCATTTTTTCAGGCTCATTTACCATATTTAGGGGATTGTGTGCATTTTCTAGGCATTTAGCACATATAAATACAATCCAGCTACAGCTGAGCGGGTGTGATGTGAGGGATGTGGATTGCCATTTGATTGCGGTGCATCCTACAGTGCACACACGCGATCCGCGTGGCTGGGGTTACAGTCAATCATAACGCAACACACAGTAGGCTCAACAAACATTGTTTCCGGAGGCAAAGGAGACGAACCGTGTGCGATAATGAACGAGCAAAGGGAAGCCAAATTTCCTTCATCGTTTGTGGTTGAGCTCTTAAAAACCACCGCACTGTACGACTGCTCGGCCACTCGGTCCCAGAGCTCTCTCCAAGCGTCGTTCATGGCACCACGGCATACAATAACTGGTAAGGAAGCAATGGCATCCCGCCGCGCCACGTTCCTCGTCGCCCGCAATCGCACACATGGTAAGGAAGCGATGGCATGTTGTCGCGCCTAGTTCATCGCCACCGGCGGCCACATAGTTACGTGGCCGGATTCTGAGGCTGCCATGGCCGAATGGGTGGTGGATCTAGAGGCGGCCAAAGCCGCACAGAAGGAGCGGAAATGGCAGAAAGCAGTCAAGAAAAGAGAGTTCTTGCCGCAGGAAAGAGGAGGCCACACGCCGTGCTGAGGAGAGCTCGGCAAATATCGAAGCATGGTGGGCTGCTGCCTACAAGGCCGGGAAGGAGAACGCCTACGTGTGCAACATTCCCTGTTGGTAGCATGTGAGAAGTAGTTACTGCGTGTGTCGCCCGTTAGTTTGTATAATTAATTACGAGCATCTACCAGTACTACATACGTACTAGTTTTAGAGCAAATAACTAGTAGTACTTTAAGTTGGTACTATATATTATTAACGAACAATGTCGGTAAGCGCATCCTTTGAGGGCTTTAAGCGTTGATTAGCACGTGTTCACTGAAGTTTTGTAGCCGCACGCTGGCCCTAAATACTCCCGAAACATCGCCCGCAGCCACCGGAGGACACTAGATTTGTCCGCAGCTAGTTTTTAGTCCCACCTCTCCACGCGAGTTGGCCGCACACCGGCTTACATTGCCGCACCGGCGGATGGCAGCAAGCTTCTCTCTTGTTGCATAGGATCAAATCTGGTTATGCGAGCGAGGCAGGTTCACACTTGATTGCAGTTCATAAATTGATGATTGCTCATCGGGTGTCACCTTGCCTCGTTCGTGTACATTGAATAATCCTGATACAATGAAAGAGATTTTTGAAATTAGGTGTGGTTGGAGATGCTGATAGATATAAGAATTATTAGAAGATCACAAAACACACGGTTTCTATGGCGTACCCGTGTGCATTTTTGGGGTTAATGATCCATATGTCAGTTACATGTGCAATGTTTCCTAATAAACCGGGCGTACCATTGACCGAAAAAAATCAACTACACATGTACTTTTTTTGGAGATGGGTGATACGTCTCCAACGTATCTATAATTTTTGATTGCTCCATGCTACTTTATCTACTGTTTTGGACTATATTGGGCTTTATTTTCCACTTTTATATTATTTTTGGGACTAACCTATTAACCGGAGGCCCAACCCAGAATTGCTGTGTTTTGCCTATTTCAGTGTTTCGAAGAAACGGAATATCAAACCGAGTCCAAACGGAATGAAACCTTTGGGAACGTGATTTTCTCACCGAACGTGATCCAGGAGACTTGGACCCTACTCCAAGAAGTGACAGAGGCGGTCACGAGGGTGGAGGGCACGCCCCCCTGGGCGCGGCCCCCTACCTCGTGGCCCCCCTGCTGCTCCACCGACGTACTCCTTCCTCCTATATATACCTACGTATCCCCGAACGATCACCATAGGAGCCAAAAAACCTAATTCCACCGCCGCAACCTTCTGTATCCACGAGATCCCATCTTGGGGCCTGTTCCGGAGCTCCGCCGGAGGGGGCATCCACCACGGAGGGCTTCTACATCAACACCATAGCCCCTCCGATGAAGTGTGAGTAGTTTACTTCAGACCTTCGGGTCCATAGCTAGTATCTAGATGGCTTCTTCTCTCTTTTTGGATCTCAATACAATGTTCTCCCCCTCTCTTGTGGAGATCTATTCGATGTAATCTTCTTTTTGCGGTGTGTTTGTTGAGATCGATGAATTGTGGGTTTATGATCCAGTATTATCTATGGAAATATTTGAATCTTCCCTGAATTCTTTTATGTGTGATTGAGTTATCTTTGCAAGTCTCTTCGAATTGTCCTTTTGGTTTGGCCAACTAGATTGGTAGTTCTTGCAATGGGAGAAGTGCTTACCGTTTTGCTCAATCTTGTGGTGTCCTTACCCAGTGATAGAAAGGGTTGCAAGGCACATATTGTATTGTTGCCATCGAGGATAACAAGATGGGTTTTTTATCACAATGTATGAATTTATCCCTCTACATGATGTCATCTTGCTTAAAGCGTTACTCTGTTTTTAACTTAATACTCTAAATGCATGCTGGATAGCGGTCGATGAGTGGAGTAATAGTAGTAGATGCAGAATCGTTTCGATCTACTTGTCTCGGACGTGATGCCTATATACATGATCATTACCTAGATATGCTCATAACTATGCTCAATTCTATCAATTGCTCAACAATAATTTGTTCACCCACCATAGAATACTTATGCTCTTGAGAGAATCCACTAGTGAGACCTATGGCCCCCGGGTCTATTCTCATCATATCAATCTCTATCGCTTTATTACTTGCTTTGTTTTTACTTTGCCTTTTACTTTTCACTTTGCATCTATCTATCAAAAATACCAAAAATATTATTTATCATCTCTATCAGATCTCACTCTCGTAAGTGACCGTGAAGGGATTGAAAACCCCTAATCACGTTGGTTGCGAGTGTATCATTTTGTGTAGGTATGAGGGACTTGTGCGTGGTCTCCTACTAGATTGATACCTTGGTTCTCAAAACAGAGGGAAATACTTACGCTACTTTGCTGCATCATCCTCTCCTCTTTGGGGAAATCCAACGCAGTGCTCAAGAGGTAGCAAGAAGAATTTCTGGCGCCATTGCCGGGGAGGCTCACGCAAGAAAGTCAACAATACCAAGTACCCATCGCAATCCCTATCTCTCGCATTACATTATTTGCCATTTGCCTCTCGTTTTCCTCTCCCCCAATTCACCCTTGCCGTTTTATTTGCCCTCTCTTTCCCAATCTCCTCCTCTCTTTCCCGTTTGCCGTTTTCCCGTTGCCTTTCTATTTTCTCATGTGCTAGTTTACTTATTTGTAGCGATGGCTCTACCTAGATTTGGTGACCTTCACCTTAAAAGGCTAGAGGAGATCGAAAGAAATGTCAGAAAGTTTATGGTTTTGCAATTTGAGCACAATACTTTCTTTAGAAACGAGCTTAAGGAACAAAAAAGTTTTATGAGTTATATGAATAAATAACTCGATGATATGTCTAAAGAATTTGATGGTATAAGGGCTCAAATTGCTCGTCTTGAAAAGATGACCGCTGAAATTTCGGATATGCAAGCTACCTTAGTCAATAAGATGGCTGCTAAACCGAATACCTATGAAAATCAAGATGAAGATCTAAAAGTTATTGATGTGTCCCCCATTAAATCTTTGTTTTGCAATATGAATCTTGATGAAACTGAATATGATCTTCCTTTACCTAGAAGGCGTTCTAAGAATTCGGAGTTTCTAGATCTTGATGATGAAATTGATGAAAGTGGGATTGAAAGAAATAAAAACCTAGATGTTGCTAAACCCACTATTTTGGATCTCAAGGAATTTAATTATGAAAATTGCTCTTTGATTGGTTGTATTTCCTTGTTGCAATCCATGCTAGATTCTCCTCATGCTTATAGTCAAAATAAGGCCTTTACCGAACACATTGTTGATGCCTTGATGCAATCTTATGAAGAAAAACTTGAGTTGAAAGTTTCTATCCCTAGAAAACTCTATGATGAGTGGGAACCTACTATTAAAATTAAAATTTAAGATTATGAGTTTCTTGCTTTGTGTGATTTGGGTGCTAGTGTCTCTACTATTCCAAAAGCTTTGTGTGATTTGCTAGATTTCCGTGATTTTGATGATTGCTCTCTAAACTTGCATCTTGCGGATTCCACTATTAAAAAACCTATGGGAAGAATTAATGATGTTCTTATTGTTGCAAATAGGAATTATGTGCCTGTAGATTTTATCGTTCTTGATATAGATTGCAATCCTTCATGTCCTATTATTCTTGGTAGACCTTTCCTTAGAACGATTGGTGCAATTATGGATATGAAGGAAGGGAATATTAGATTACAATTTCCCTTAACGAAGGGCATGGAACACTTCCCTAGAAATAAAATAAAATTACCATATGAATCTATCATGAGAGCCACTATGGATTGCCTACCAAAGATGGCAATACCTAGATCTATCCTTGCTTTTATGCCTAGCTAGGGGCGTTAAACGATAGCGCTTGTTGGGAGGCAACCCAATTTTATTTTGTGTTTTTTCTTTTTGCTTCTGTTTAGGAATAAATAATACATCTAGCTTCTGTTTGGATGTGGTTTTATCTTTTAATTAGTGTTTGTGCCAAGTAGAACCTGTAGGATAACCTACGATGATAGTTGATTTGATTCTGCTGAAAAACAGAAACTTTGCACGCACGAATATAGTTTTGTTAAATCACAGAAATGTCCTTTTGCGTTGATTATCTATGCTGCTGTTCAGTAAACAAATTTTCCAGGACTTCCTATTTTGGTAAAAAATTTAGAGTTCCATAATTTTGCGTTAGTTACAGATTGCTACAGACTGTTCTGTTTTTGACAGATTCTGTTTTACGTGTGTTGTTTGCTTATTTTGATGAATCTATGGCTAGTAAAATAGTTTATAATCCATAAAGAAGTTGGAATACAGTAGGTTTAACACCAATACAAATAAAGAATGAGTTCATTACAGTACCTTGAAGTAGTCTTTTGTTTTGTTTCTCTAACAGAGCTCACGAGATTTCTGTTGAGTTTTGTGTTGTGAAGTTTTCATGTTTTGGGTGAATTCTTTTGATGGATTATGGAACAAGGAGTGGCAAGAGCCTAAGCTTGGGGATTCCCATGGCACCCCCAAGATAATCCCAGGACACCAAAAAGTCAAAGCTTGGGGATGCCCCGGAAGGCATCCCCTCTTTCGTCCACTTCCATCGGTAATTTACTTGGAGCTATATTTTTATTCACCACATGATATGTGTTTTGCTTGGAGCGTCTTGTATTATTTGTGTCTTTGCTTGTTAGTCTACCACAATAATCCTTGCTGTACACATCTTTTGAGAGAGCCATACATGAATTGGAATTTGTTAGAATACTCTATGTGCTTCACTTATATCTTTTGAGCTTGATAGTTTTTTCTCATAGTACTTCACTTATATGTTTTGAGCGTGATAATTTTGCTCTAGTGCTTCACTTATATCCTTTAGAGCATGGTGGAGGATTTGTTTCAAAGAAACTATTGCTCTCTCACGCTTCACTTAAATTATTTTGAGAGTCGTTAATAGCATGGTAATTTGCTTAATGTTAATGTACTTGGTATTCAAGATATGTGAAACTTTCTTTTGAGTGAATCGAATACTAAGATAAGTTTGATGCTTGATAATTGTTTTGAGATATGGAGATGATAATACCAAAGTCGTGATAGTTGGGTAATTATGAATTTGAGAAATGCTTGTGTTGAAGTTTGCAAGTCCCGTAGCATGCACGTATGGTTAAAGTTCTGTAACAAATTTGAAACATGAAGTGTACCTGGCTTGTGCATCCTTATGAGTGGCGGTCGAGGACGAGCGATGGTATTTTCCTACCAATCTATCCCCCTAGGAGCATGCGCGTAGTACTTGATTTTTGATGGCTTCTAAATTTTTGATATAAGTATATGAGTTCTTTTGACTAATGTTGAGTCCTTGGATTATACGCACTCTCACCTTTCCTCCTTTGCTAGCCTCTTCGGTACCGTGCATTGCCCTTTCTCACCTTGAGAGTTGGTGCAAACTTCGCCGGTGCATCCAAACCCCGTGATACGATACGCTCTATCACACAAAAACCTCCTTATATCTTCCTCAAAACAGCCACCATACCTACCTATCATGGCATTTCCATAGCCATTTCGAGATATATTGCCATGCAACTTCCATCATCATCATCATCATGACATACATTACTTTTGTCATATTGCCATTGCATGATCATGTAGTTGACATCGTATTTGTGGCAAAGCCACCATGCATTATTTTTCATACATGTCATTCTTGATTCATTACACCATCCCGGTACACCGCCGGAGGCATTCATATAGAGTCATATCTTGTTCTAAGTTTTGAGTTGTAATCCTTATGTTGTAATCAATGGAAGTGTGATGATCATCATTATTAGAGCATTGCCCAAAAAAAAAGAAAAAAAAAGAAGAAAGGACAAAAAAAAGAAAGGCCAAAAAAAGAAAAAAAAGGGCAATGCTACTATCTCTTTTTCCACACTTGTGCTTCAAAGTAGCACCTTGTTCTTCATGTAGCGAGTCTCATATATTGTGCGTCAAAGTAGCACCTTGTTCTTCATGTAGTGAGTCTCATAAGTTGTCTTTTTATACTAGTGGGAATTTTTCATTATAGAACTTGGCTTGTATATTCCTACGATGGGCTTCCTCAAATGCCCTAGGTCTTCATGAGCAAGCGAGTTGGATGCACACCCACTAGTTTTATTTTGTTGAGCATTCATAGCTCTAGTGCATCCGTTGCATGGCAATCCCTACTCCTCATGTTGACATCAATTGATGGGCATCTCCATAGCCCGTTGATTAGCCTCGTCAATGTGAGACTTTCTCCTTTTTGGTCTTCTCCACACAATCCCCATCATCATATTCTATTCCACCCATAGAGCTATATCCATGGCTCACGCTCATGTATTGCGTGAAGGTTGAAAAAGTTTGAGATTATTTAAGTATGAAAAAATTGCTTGGCTTGTCATCGGGGGTATAGAAGTTGGGAACATCTTTGTGTGACGAAAATGAAGCATAGCCTAACTATATGATTTTGTAGGGTTGAACTTTCTTTTGCCATGTTATTTTGAGAAGACATAGTTGCTTTGATTAATATGCTAGAAGTATTATTATTTCTTATGTCAATATGAACTTTTGTCTTTAATCTTTCGGATCTGAATATTCATATCACAATTAAGAAGATTTAATTATGCCAAAGTATCACTCCGCATCAAAAATTCTCTTTTTATCATTTACCTACTCGAGGACGAGCATGTATTAAGCTTGGGGATGCCTGATACGTCTCCAACGTATCTATAATTTTTGATTGCTCCATGCTACTTTATCTACTGTTTTGGACTATATTGGGCTTTATTTTCCACTTTTATATTATTTTTGGGACTAACCTATTAACCGGAGGCCCAGCCTAGAATTGCTGTTTTTTTGCCTATTTCAGTGTTTTGAAGAAACGGAATATCAAACAGAGTCCAAACAGAATGTAACCTTCGAGAATGTGATTTTCTCACCGAACGTGATCCAGGGGACTTGGTCCCTACTCCAAGAAGTGCCAGAGGCGGTCACGAGGGTGGAGGGCGCGCCCCCTACCTCGTTGGCCCCTTACTGCTCCACCGACGTACTCCTTCCTCCTATATATACCTACGTATCCCCGAACGATCAACAGAGGAGCCAAAAAACCTAATTCCACCGCCGCAACCTTCTGTATCCACGAGATCCCATCTTGGGGCCTGTTCCGGAGCTCCGCCGGAGGGGGCATCCACAACGGAGGGCTTCTACATCAACACCATAGCCCCTCCGATGAAGTGTGAGTAGTTTACTTCTGACCTTCGTGTCCATAGCTAGTAGCTAGATGACTTCTTCTCTCTTTTTGGATCTCAATACAATGTTCTCCCCCTCTCTTGTGGAGATCTATTCGATGTAATCTTCTTTTTGCGGTGTGTTTGTTGAGACCAATGAATTGTGGGTTTATGATCCAGTATTATCTATGGAAATATTTGAATCTTCTCTGAATTCTTTTATGTGTGATTGAGTTATCTTTGCAAGTCTCTTCGAATTGTCCTTTTGGTTTGGCCAACTAGATTGGTAGTTCTTGCAATGGGAGAAGTGCTTAGCGTTGAGTTCAATCTTGCGGTGTCCTTACCCAGTGACAGAAAGGGTTGCAAGGCACATATTGTATTGTTGCCACCGAGGATAACAAGATGGGGTTTTTATCATATTGCATGAATTTATACCTCTACATCATGTCATCTTGCTTAAAACGTTACTCTATTTTTAACTTAATACTCTAGATGCATGCTGGATAGCGGTCGATGAGTGGAGTAATAGTAGTAGATGCAGAATCGTTTCGATCTACTTCTCTTGGACGTGATGCCTATATACATGATCATTACCTAGATATGCTCATAACTTTGCTCAATTCTGTCAATTGCTCAACAGTAATTTGTTCACCCACCGTAGAATACTTATGCTCTTGAGAGAAGCCAGTAGTGAAACCTATGGCCCCCGGGTCTATTCACATTGTCGGAGTAATGGGCCACGGGTAGGCTAACCCAAGCCCCAGAACCTTTCAAGACATCGGGGCAGGCCGCGCCCCTCAAAGCCGAGTCTCAGATGGCGACTCCCAGATGAGCCGAGTCTCAGATGACGACTCCCAGATGAGCCGAGTCTCAGACGGCGACTTCCAGAAGAGCCGGCTATGGAGAGTCGGCCCACGACGCTACACTCGTCGCGATAGGCGAGGCGGGTACGACCACGGCGTGGCCGTCACCTCCTGCTTGCGAAGGGCCAGCATGGCTACAGCGTGCCATACCGCTGGAGATCTCCGGTGCGGCCCGGCACTGTAGCCATGCCAAGCCTTGACCTCAGCCATAGTGTGCGGCGCACTGTGGCCACGATGGCCTACCTGTACGGCGCAGAGACGGCGGACCCACCAGTCAGTGAGAGTATAGAAGACGGCGGATACGCCCCGAAGGCGGCCTCGTGGGAGTCGGCTCCCCTGAGTCGACCGGCCTCTCCCACGGGGCCCACGCGCCATCAACCAGACAAGACGGGAAGTAACGACAGTGATCGCCCGATATACGGTGGCACTGTTGCCACGACCCAGTGACCAAGCATGCGTCATCACGATCACGGCTACAGTGCCGGACTTGTCGGCGGGGCCCGCAAATCAGCGGGCTCCAGCAGTCAGCGGAGAAGACGGCGACCTATGAGACAGACGGCTGGGACCCACGCCCAGCCGGATTACCATTGTACCCCCGGGGGGTAGGCCTATATAAACCCCCCGGGGCACCCATGCAAAGGGTTGGCATCCATTAGCCTTAGACCAGATCATATAGGAGGAAGAGAGCTAGCCTTGCCTCCTTCTACCTCCTGAATACAGCTCTAGGAGCAACCTTGTAGTCACTACGCCTTAGTGATCATGCGGAGACCCCGCAGAGCAACAGTAGGGGTGTTATCTCCCCGGAGAGCCCTGAAGCTGGGTAAGATTCGCCGGCGTGCATGCCTTCGCCTAATCCTGTTTCCTGGCACCGGCGACGTTCTACTCGCTCCCACCATGATAAGCCATCCTTTGGCATATGTCGCACCCAACCCCCGACATTTGGCGCCCACCGTGGGGCGAGGTGCACCATTGTCCGGAGACCTGCTTTGGACGGGAACCCTTTTCCTCCCCCGCGAGTGTAGCCAGCCCGACACGCCCGATGGCGCTTGCCCTAACGCGCTGCAAAGCGTCGATGACGCTTGCGCGGTGAGCTGCCTCGCTGACCTTCTCGACGAGGTTAGCATCTCCGACGAGCCTGCATCCGATGCGGGCACGGGCGGCCCCGAAAGCCTCCTCACAGGCCTCCTCGACCATCTCCACGTCGCCGGCGAGCCTGCCGTGGACTTGGAGTCCGTAGGCTCCACCGACCCGATGCTGGTCGACTCTGACAGCGCCGTCACGGAGGTGCTCGTTATTAGTCATGGCGAGCACTCCGGTGAGGGAGCCCCCATGACCCGCTCGATGCGGCTCTGCGAGACCTGACGGCACCTATTCTGGAGGACGCTGACACCGAGACGCTGGAGGCATGCCGCCTTCAGCTCGTCGAAGGTGCGAAGAAGCTAGCAAGCATGAGACGCTTGTCGGAGGCCTACCAACGTGAGATGGATCGCGCCGTGGGCGGCTCGCCAGCGCCGACTGTGCCTAGCCGCCTAGGCGCGGTCCGACAACGTGGCGTGGCCATCGCCAACCTATTCGGGGCCGATCGCCCCGTGTATGCCACGCCCACGGAGAACATCCGCGCCGCTCAGGCGGCAGCAGACGAACTAGACAACTTCAAAGGCGAAGAGCGCCGCTTAATGACCGAGCGAGTCCAGCGACTCCTCAAGGCGGCTGCCGCACAGAACGAAGCCGGCTGCCGCACGGAGGCGCCGCAACGACAAAATGACGACCCACCTCCCCGCCGAGATCAAGGTGCGACGTCCTGGACGTCGACTGGCGGAGCCCGCGAAAGAAGAGAAAAGGATCCGGCTGTCAGCCATAGTCGGACTTGCATTACCATCGAGCGCGACCAAGACGGCCGCCCAAGAGCAGTGGAATGGCTGGGCGACTACCTGCCTCCCCCACCACGAAGAGAAAGACGAGTCTCCCCGCCGCCCGTTGAGCATCCGACTCTCGGCGACCGCCTCGGCCGTCGAGAGGGAGTCGGAGAGAACGACGCCCGCCTCCGGATCGACCGACTCCACCGATCCCTAGCACTGGAGGAAGAAGATGAGCTGGGCCCGCCCTGCTTCGGGCCCCGCATTCGAGACGAGCCCTTTCCCAAAGGGTTCACGCTCCCCTGAGACACGCCCAAGTACATCGGCTCCGTGAAGCTGGAAGATTGGCTAGTTGACTATTCCACGACCGTCAACATAGCGAACGGCAACAAGCGCATTGCCGTGAAGTACGTTCCGCTCATGCTCCAAGGCACGGTCCGGACATGGTTGAACAGTTTGAAGCCCCGCAACATCAACAGTTGGGTCGACTTCACTGAGGCTTTCATCCGCAACTTCACAAGCACGTACAAGTGACCCCCCAAGCCGCGCCAGCTCTCCTTGTGCGTACAAGGCCAAGACGAGTCGACTCGCGACTACCTCACGCGATGGGGCGAGCTTCGGAAATCCTGCGAGGGCGTGCACGAGGTGCAGGCTATCGAGTACTTCACCGCCGGGTGCAGAGAAGGCACCCTCCTCAAGCACAGGCTCCTCTGCGATGAGCCAGAGACCCTCAACGAGTTGCTGGTCATAGCAGACAAGTATGCAACGGCCGACTCCTCCATGAAGATAGAGATTCAAGTTAGTGCGACTGGCAAAGTGGCCCCTCAATCCCCCAGAACTCCGGCTGGAGACACAAGTCGGCGATAGCAGCAGAATGATCACAAGCGCAAGGCCCCACAGCCGACTTCCGGCAGTCGGCAGGTTGCGACAGTCGAAGACC
This sequence comes from Triticum aestivum, assembly GCF_018294505.1. Taxonomy (NCBI): domain Eukaryota; kingdom Viridiplantae; phylum Streptophyta; class Magnoliopsida; order Poales; family Poaceae; genus Triticum; species Triticum aestivum. Next base: position 251,622,914 of record NC_057813.1, read on the forward strand.
AGCAGCCTGAGGGGCAGCCTCCGGCGAAGCGACAGAAAGGCGGCAAGTCCAACTGGCTGCCGGCCTTCTCTTATGAGCAGACTTTGGATGGTCCCTGCAAGTTCCACAGCGGCGCGAAGCCGTCAAACCATACCACCCGGAAATGCCATTGGCTCACCAGAATCACCAAGGGAGACGGCCTCCTCCCTCCTCCGCCTGCTGGGCCGCCGCCTCCACAGCCGCCCCAGCAGCCGGCGGCCAGGCCAGTCGGCGCCGTACAAGATGAATACCCCGAAGAACACGGAGCTTATGTGGTGTTCACCAGTATGGCTGATGATCGACGCAGCAGACGGTTGCAGCAGCAGGAAGTGAATGCAGTAGCATCAGATACTCCGGAGTTTATGCATTGGTCCGAGAAGCCTATCAGCTGGAGCAGAGCTGATCACCCAGAGGTGATGCCAAATCCGGGCTCCTATGCCTTGGTTCTGAGCGCTACCTTGGCCACTGATAGGCGGGCCGCTCGCTTCTCGCGAGTGCTGATAGATGGAGGCAGCAGCATCAGCATCCTGTACAAGGATACCATGGAGAAATTAGGAATCAAGCAGAAACAACTTCAAAGCAGCCGAACTGTTTTCCACGGCATTGCACCTGGCCTCTCTTGCTCCCCGATCGGCAAGATCCAGGTAGATGTCCTCTTCGGAGACAAAGATCATTTTCGCCGAGAGCCAGTTTGGTTTGAAGTGGTGGACCTTGAAAGTCCATACCAAGCATTGCTTGGCTGACCTGCTCTGGCCAAGTTCATGGCGGTCCCCCACTACGCTTACCTCAAGATGAAGATGCCAACTTCAAAGGGTATTTTGACCGTGGCCGGCGACTACAGGAAGTCGTCCACCTGCGCGGCCGAGAGTAGTCGGCTGGACGAGTCCCTGGTGATCGCAGCTGAGAGGCGCTCCTTGATCGGGTTGTGGCAATGGCCGGCAAGCAGCCAGAGATGTCGCCCGACCCCAAGGAGTCGGAAGCTGAGGGTTCATTCAAGCCGGCTAAAGAAACAAAGAGGATACCTTTGGACCCGGAGCACCCGGAGAGGCACGCTGTCATAGGTGCAAACCTAGACTGCAAATAGGAAGGTGAGCTCGTTGATTTCCTCCGTGAGAATCGAGACATCTTCGCATGGTCCCCTAAGGACATGCCAGGTGTACCGACGGAATTCGCCGAGCACAAGTTACATGTCCGATCTGATGTGAAACCCGTCAGGAAGCCCTTGTGCCGCCTGTCAGAAGAGAAAAGAAGAGTTGTTGGAGAAGTGATAGCCCGACTCCTAGCGGCCGGCTTCATTATGGAGGGGTTCTTTCCAGAATGGCTGGCGAACCCGGTCCTAGTGTTGAAGAAGAACAAGCAGTGGCGGATGTGTATCGACTACACCAGCCTCAACAAAGCTTGCCCCAAAGATCCATTTGCTCTGCCAAGAATTGACCAGGTGATAGACTCCACAGCCGGATGCGAGCTGTTGAGCTTCTTAGATGCATATTCAGGATATCACCAGATCAAGCTGAACCGGACAGACAGACTGAAGACCGCCTTCATCACGGCATTTGGAGCCTTCTGCTACCTGACTATGACGTTCGGTTTGAGGAATGCCGGCGCCACCTTTCAGCGTTGCATGCAGCAGTGTCTCCTCAAGCAACTTGGCAGGAATGCCCACGTCTACGTGGATGATGTGGTGGTGAAGACGGAAAAGCATGGGACACCATTGGAAGATCTCCAAGAAACCTTTGAAAATCTGCGCCAATTCCAGATCAAGCTCAATCCAGAGAAGTGCGTCTTCGGAGTACCAACCGGTCAGCTCCTCGGCTTCCTAGTCTCCGAACGCGGCATAGAGTGCAACCCTGTGAAGATCAAAGCCATCGAGAGGATGGAAGTCCCCCGCCGACTGTTGGATGTGCAGAAGTTCACCGGCTGCTTGGCGTCCATCAGCCGATTCATCAGTTGGCTGGGCGAGAAGGCTCTCCCTTTGTACCAACTGATGAAGAAGACCACCTTTTTTGAGTGGAACCACAAGGCGGATGAAGCATTTCTCCAGTTAAAGAAGATGTTGACTACTCCCCCTGTGCTGGAGGCTCCGACTCCCAAAGAGCCTATGCTCCTATACATTGCCGCCACCAGCCGGGTAGTCAGCACAGTTATCGTAGTCGAACGCAAGGAGGAAGGCAAGGCGCTCCCTGTCCAGAGACCGGTGTATTACCTGAGCGAGGTACTGTCGACCTCCAAGCAGAACTACCCCCACTACCAGAAGATGTGCTACGGCATGCATTTCGCCGCCAAGAAGTTGAAGCCTTACTTTCAAGAGCATCCGATCACTGTGGTTTGCACCGCTCCACTGACCGAGATCATCGGAAGCCGTGATGCTTCAGGCCGAGTAGCCAAGTGGGCCATAGAACTGGCTCCCTACACCATCTACTACCAGCCCCGCACCGCCATCAAGTCACAAGCACTGGCCGACTTCCTTGTCGACTGGGCCGAGACCCAGTACCTGCCGCCAGCACCCGACTCCACCTATTGGCGAATGCATTTCGATGGCTCCAAGATGCGCACCGGCCTGGGAGCCGGCGTCATCCTTACCTCCCCCAAAGGCGACAAGCTCAAGTACGCACTGCAGATCCACTTTGCCGCCTCCAACAACGTTGCCGAATACGAGGCGCTCGTTCACGGGCTCCGGCTTGCCAAAGAACTCGGCATCCGCCGGATCCTGTGCTACGGCGACTCCGATTTGGTGGTCCAGCAGTCATCTGGTGACTGGGACGCCAAAGATGCAAACATGGCGAGCTACCGCTTCCTGGTGCAACAACTCAGCGGATATTTCGAAGGGTGTGAATTCCTTCACATTCCAAGAAATGACAACGACCAAGCGGACGCCCTGGCACGAGTCGGCTCCACCCGTCAAGCAATACCATCCGGTGTCGCCCTTCAGCGCCTCCTCATGCCGTCTATCAAGCCTTCACCAGAATCAGACTCCATTTTTGTGCCAGCTCCCCCCGAAGAAGTCGGATCCGACTCAAGAGCACCAACAGACGGCACAAAAATCCTTACAGACGGCTCCAAAAGTACCGCAGTCGCAGTCGGCCCGGGGACCGTGATAGTCAGCCCGAAGACCTCAGAACTCGGCCCGGGGACTGCTCCAGTCGGCCCAGGGACTTCATCGACCCAGCAAGCGGCCGCGGATCCCAGCCCGCCGCCTCCCAGCCCAGCCATCCTTGTCCAAGTCGCAATAGTGGCAATCGAAGAAATAGCAGCGCCTTCATGGGCCCAGCCCATCCTCAAATTCCTAGTAAACAGAGAGCTGCCAGCTGATGAAATCCTGGCTCGGCAAGTGCAACACCGAGCGGTAGCCTATACCATAGTCAACAGAGAGCTGGTCAGGCGTAGTGTCACTAGTGTCTACCAACGCTGTGTCGAGGCAGAACAAGGCCAAGCAATCCTGAGAGACATTCATGAAGGCGAATGTGGCCATCATGCGGCTTCAAGGGCACTCGTCACCCAAGCCTTCCGACACGGTTTCTTCTGGCCGACTGCCCTGGAAGAGGCCAAGGAATTAGTCCAAAACTGCAAAGGGTGCCAGATGTTCCGTTCCAAGCCGCTCCAGCCGGCTTCGGTGCTCAAGACCATTCCCATCGCCTGGCCCTTTGCGGTTTGGGGCCTGGACATGGTGGGACCATTCAAGACGGCACGAGGCGGCCGAACTCACCTACTTGTCGCGGTGGACAAGTTCACCAAGTGGATAGAAGAAAAACCCATCAAGAAGTTGAATGGTTCGACTGCAGTAACCTTCATCACCGACATTGCGACTCGGTACGGCATACCGCATAGCATCATCACCGACAATGGCACAAATTTTGCCAAAGGAGCCTTGGCCCGTTTTTGCGCAACGCAGGGCATCCGACTGGACTTAGTGTCTGTCGCCCATCCGCAGTCAAACGGCCAGGTAGAGCGAGCCAATGGCCTCATCCTATCCGGCATCAAGCCCCGCCTGGTTGAACTACTTGAGCGTTCGGCCGGCTGTTGGCTTGAGGAGCTGCCAGCCATCCTCTAGAGTCCGCGCACGACTCCAAACAAGTCAACCGGCTTCACGCCTTTCTTCCTCGTCTACGGTGCTGAAGCCGTCATCCCGACGGACATAGAATTCAACTCCCCGCGAGTCACCATGTACACCAAGGAGGAAGCAGAAGAAGCACGTCAAGACGGCGTCGATCTGCTGGAAGAGGGCCGGCTGTTGGCACTCAGTCGGTCCGGCATCTACCAGCAGAGCCTGCGCCGGTACTACAACAGGAAGGTCAAGCCAAGATCTTTCCAAGAGGGTGACCTTGTGCTCCGACTGATCCAGCGGACAGCCGGCCAGCACAAGCTGTCGGCACCTTGGGAAGGCCCCTTTATTGTTAGCAAGGTGTTGGGCAATGACTCCTACTACCTGATCAACGCTCAGAAGCCCCGAGCACGCAAGATAGACGACTCTGGCAAAGAGTCGGAATGACCATGGAATGCAAACCTCCTTCGAAGATTTTACAGTTGATTCAGTATGTATCACGCTACCCCTTTGTATTAAAGTACCGAGACTTTGGGCCCCCCGAGACGAGCTCGGGGACTGCCCCCTTTTTGATTATCTGCATGATAAGAATTATGCCTTCAAGTATGCTACTTCTTGCTATGCCACTTGGCGTCGGGCTCGACTAGTCGGCCCGGGGACTCGCCGTCTAGTGCTATGAAATGTTTCCTGAAGTCGGACAAGTAGTGTGCGGCGCCTAAGCCGTCTCCTGCCAGAAGCCGCAGCTCGCAGAGTGACTGTTTGGTAGGCAGGAGTAAGGATGAATGGGCGTCCACACTAAAAATGGCTAAGGACCCAAAACATCAACATAGCCTAAGCCGGCTTCCAGCCCCCCTTTAACAAACCAACTCGCGAATATTCGGCTTACTGCTTTCTATCCAACTTGTTAAATAAAATCCAAAGAAAGGCAAGTACTTGCTTTCCCCAAAGTAGCCAGGCATTTGGTCCAGCGGCAGTCCGCAGAGCGGTTTGCCGGCTGGCAAAGCGGCAACTAGGGGAAGGCGTCAAAGGAAAAAGCCAAAGGAGCAATAGGCAAGGAAAGATAGAACTCGGATTAATATTTACATAAGCATAGGCCCATTGGCCGAATCTTCAGACAGAAGTTCAAAATACACCCCGAGGGTGGAATTGTGCAAATTAACAAGTTCATCAAAGACTTTCTAGAATAGATAAATAAAGCCAGAAGGCAGCCTAGGGAGCAGAAGACGGGTTTGGAGGGTCAGAGGAGACGGCGGTGTCAGGCGCCTGGGGAGTCGGCTGGACAGTCTCGGCTTGATCGCCGCCGGCGGTAGTCGGCCCGGTCGGACGCGGCTCGTTGCTAGAGGCGCGGTCGAGCTGAGACTGGTCGCCCGCTCCACCTTCTGGCACCTCCGTCTCGCTTTTGTCCTCCGCCTCGCCTTCTTCCTCGGTGATGGAGTCAATCACCTCTGCCGAGCCCTCGCCATATTCCGGGTTCATCCCGAACCACTCTGGCGGCACCTCCTCGCCGCCTTCAGCCTGCTCGGGGACGAAGACACTGGTTTCAGTGTACTCGGTGATGGCCGCCGCACGCTCGACAAGGGCGCCCTCCACAGCCTCCAGCTCGGCCTGGGCCTCTGACCGGAATGCGGCCAGACGGTCCAGGTCCATTCCCGGATACCACGCCTTGACGAATTCCAAGGCCCGGCGCGCTCCGGCCCGGGCCGAGGAACCCTTCCAGGCCTCAAGACGGCCGGCTGCGACCTCTAGCCAGTCGGCAGTCCAACTGGCGGTGCACAGAGCCGGCATGTCTGCCCACAAGGCGGCAACTGCCTGGGCGCCGCCACGCTGAAGCCGGCGCATCCGCCGGTGGGCCGGACGAAGACGGGCCTCGATGCTCAGAAGCTGCTCATCGACAGTCAGGGGAGCGTTGGCGGCAATCACCTCGCTGCTTGCCCTCCGCGCCTCACGATCAGCCTCGATGGACAGAGGGACTTCCTGCGAGTGGCCAGGGAAGAAGTCTGCCAAGACAAAAAAGAAGCAAGTCAAAAAATCAGAAGTCAGCCTGACACATAGTCGGAAACTCAAAGAAAGAAAGCTCACCATCAACGATTTCCTCGATCTCGTGGAAGCCGGAGGTCAGCATCGCCTCCTTGTCGGTCCAGCAGGAGCGCTCGCTCTCAAACTCGACCAGAAGAGCAGCCTCCTTCTTCTCAGCCTTGTCCTGGGTCTTCTTGAGCAGCTCCTTCTGCTGGGCCAGCTGCGCAGCAAGGCGGTGTTAACTTCACCCAGTTGCTCCTGAAGAGTAGCGTTGGCCCCTGAAGAACGAAAGAAAGAGACAAATAAGTCGTCAGCAAAGAAGATCGCCGGGAAGATCCGGCCCGACCGCTCAGCAGTCGGCCCGATTCTCGGGGACTACAGCCCGCGGGTGCGCCAGCGTGCCCCCGCGAAGAAAGAAGAACAAGAAAGGAGACATCAAAGTCGTTAAGAAGGAAGATTACCGGGAAGATCCGGCCCGACTGCTCAGCAGTCCGCCCTAATCTCGGGGACTACAGCCCGCGGGTGTGCCAGCGCGCCCCCGCGAAGAAGAGGAAAACAACTTACTCCGGCTCTCTGTCAAGTCGGCAGTCCGCTTTCTCAACTCCTCAATATTGCGGTTGAAGGCAGTGGCGCGGAGGTTGTGATACGCCAGAGGGAGTTCCGAGCCACCTGCTCAACAGCCGGCCCGAAACTCGGGGACTACACCCAGTGGGTGCGCTGGCGCGCCCCCAACAGAGAAGAGCAAGAAAAACAAGAATCAAAGAGGAAAACATACCCGGACGGCCGCTCGCGATGCTAGATGCGCCTTGGTGTAGATCTGGAGGGCGTCGCCTTCAGCTCGAAGCTTCGCTTGGACATCCAGAAGCGCCTGGTTCAGCGGGCCCGTGCCGCCTCCGCGCACCCACCCAACGGGCGCGGCACTCGTCGCCTCGGCGTCTGGGATGGCCGAGCTGGCGGCTCCGACCTCCAGGGGCCGCGGTGCCGAAGTCGCCTTCTCGAGGCGGCGTCGCATTAGCGAGGAAACCTAAAGAAGCAGCCTTGCCTCATCCTCAGTCGGCGGCACCGGCGCGCCTGCCGGCTGTTTGCCCTGGGCTCTCCCAGACGGCGGTGGAGGCGGAGGCGGCGGCACTAGCGTGTCCGACATGGATGCCTCGCCGCTCTCCTTCTCCACGACAGGGTTCTCGGCGCCGGCTTCTCCGGTCTGCCCCGTGAAATCCGGAGGCGGCGGTGCAGAGGACAGTGGGGGGACGAGCATCGCCGATTGGCGACGTGCGGCCTCCTCAGCTCGCTGTCTCGCCGCAAGGGCGGCTTCAGCGTCCTCCAGCTTCTTCTGGGCGGAGGCAGCCGCCTTCTCGGTCTCCGCCTTCTCCAGGCGGTCGGCCTCCTGCTCGTCGCGCTTCTCCCGCGCGTTTTGCTCCGTCGCCTCCCGGAGGTCGGCGGCGGGGTCGACCCGCCGCGTATTGGCGGATGTCTCTGCTGACCCCATGACGGAGGGGACGGCGACTCTCTCAAGGGAAAGGGGGGCCCTAAAGAAGAACGGGAGGAGTATAAAAGAAGACTCGGACAAGACTCACCGGAGAAAAATAAAGACAAAAGCGTAAAAACTTACGCAGAGACTAGCGGCGGCCTTCTCACTTCCCTACGGAAGCGGTTGGCCTTCGCGGCCGCCTCCTCCCGCTTGGTCGCGGCGGCCGCCCCCTTGAACTTCTTCAACTTGCCGCCGGGCGCACTCGGCCCGGCGAGACTCCTCTTCGCGCCGCCTTGGCCGGCCAGGCCGGCAGAGGAGCCTGCGCCCGAGGGGCCGACCCTTAGCTGATGGCGCGGGGCGACTTCCCCTTCGGCGTCATCCTCAGGCCAGTCGGTGAAGGTGGCCGAGAGCCTGAGGCCGCTTCCTGCTCCTCCTCCTCCGCCTTCGGCGTCGGCTTCCATCGCCGCCGCCCCCAAGTCGGGGTCGTCGACGTCGCTCTCCGCATGGTCGGGGACGAACTCGCAGGGCTGTCTCGCGACACTGGCTGAAGGCTGCATGAGGGGGTCTAGCTCAGAAGAAACCAATGAAAATCAGAAACCGAATTCGGCTATAAAGAAGACAAAGCAATAAGGAGATACGACTTACCACTGGAGGGGGGTTGGCGCGCGAGTACGGCTCCTTGCCGAACTGCCAGTCCTCCCCGAACTCGCAGTTCGCAATATGGTTCACCATGTTTGCCACCTCCGCGCGGGGCATCTCCTTGGTGCTCATCTGACTCGGGTCTCGGAGGCCGCTCATCTGACAGATCAGGTGAGGCCGTCCTTGGAGCGGGAGGACCTGGCGCGCCACAAAGGCGGCCAGCAAATCGGCCCCGACGAGGCCCTCCGACTGCGTCAAGACTCAGAGTCGCGCTACGGCGGCGGCTCCGGCGGGAGTCAGCGTCTTGACTCGATGAGACCAGCTGGGGAGCCTCCCAGCTGGGGGGCTGGCTTCATAAGGCGGCAGATTAACCCAGTCGCCGTCGGAGGCGAGGTTCTTCATGTAGAAGTACGAGCGCTGCCACATCTTCACCGACTTGATCAGCGAGACGGAAGGGAAGGGGTTGTCGGCCGTCGAGCGCCATATCGCGATGTAGGCACCGCACTGAGTCGGCACGCCGGCGACGTGCGTGTTGAGCTTAGATGAGAAGAATTATCCCCACAGCTCGATGGTGGGGAGAACGCCGAGGAAACCTTCGCACAGAGTGGCGAAGGCGGACAGCAGCACCACCGTGTTCGGGGTGTGGTGGTGTGGCTGGAGGCTGTGAAACTCCAAGAAGGAGCGGAAGAAGCCGCTCGCCGGCAGCCCCAGGCCTCGCACGAGGTGCGAGCGGAAGATGACCCGCTCGCCCTCCTCCGGCACCGGCGATATCTCCCTCGCCGGCGCGGTGCAGGCTCGCACGAGGTGAGCGTCGGGGAGGCGGCACGTATTGCGGAGGAATTCAATGAGGTCGTCGTCGACCACCGAGCCGTCCCACGCGCCGGAATGCACGGCCGTAGCCGCGGTGGTGGAGGAAGAGCTCATCGCTGGCTGGTGCGGTGTGGTTCTGCTCGCCGGCAGCGAGAAGAAGGAGAGAGGAGGCAATAGGAAGCGGGGATCGGGGGAGATGGGCGCGCGTGCTATGCCGCTCCACTCTCCCCCTACTTATAGCCTTGGAGGCTGAGAAGCCGAGGGGGCGGGCGTGGGATTAACTGCGCTCAGAGCCCCACGCCGCCCCATGATTTACCCCATGAAGTTACTGCGCGCAGTAACAGCGTGGGAAGACCAACCGTTCGCACGGCCGCAGCGGATCCGTTCGCGTGCCGAGGCGCGGTAGTGGCGGGCCCCGCCTGACAGCCCATCCCGTTGCGCGCGTGGGCGAGCAGACTGTCCCTGCCGCGTGGTGCCACGCGATAGGGCCGCGGCGGGCGGCAGCAGGGAAGCTTATCAGGCACGCCGCCTGGTCTTCCGCCACGACTTTCGAGTTCTCCACAGAGCAAGACGACCCTCTATGAATCTGACTTCAAATAGTCGGCCCAGAGGAAGACGGCAAGCGAAGCCCAGATTCCACCACCGGAGGAATGAACCTGTTGAGGCCCCCTAGCGAGTCACTCTCGGAGCCTCACCAGCTTCGGGGACTACTGTCGGAGTAATGGGCCACGGGTAGGCTAACCCGAGCCCCAGAACCTTTCAAGACATCGGGGCAGGCCGCGCCCCTCAAAGCCGAGTCTCAGATGGTGACTCCAGATGAGCCGAGTCTCAGATGACGACCCCCAGATGAGCCGAGTCTCAGATGACGACTCTCAGATGAGCCGAGTCTTAGACGGCGACTTCCAGAAGAGCCGGCTATGGAGAGTCGGCCCACGATGCTACACTCGTCGCGATAGGCGAGGCGGGTACGACCACGGCATGGCCGTCACCTCCTGCTTGCAAGGGGCCAGCATGGCTACAGCGTGGCGTACCGCTGGAGATCTCTGGTGCGGCCCGACACTGTTGCCATGCCAAGCCCTGACCTCATCCACAGTGTGCGGCGCACTGTGGCCACGATGGCCTACCTGTACGGATCAGAGACGGCAGACCCGCCAGTCAGTGAGAGCATAGAAGACGGCGGATACGCTCCGAAGGCGGCCTCGTGGGAGTCGTCCGGCCTCTCCCACGGGGCCCATGCACCATCAACCAGACAAGACGGGAAGTAACGACAGTGATCGCCCGATAGACGGCGGCACTGTTGCCACGACCCAGTGACCAAGCCTGCGTCATCAGGATCACGGCTACAGTGCCAGACTCGCCGGCGGGGCCCGCAAATCGGCGGGCCCCAGCAGTCGGCGGAGAAGATGGCGACCTGTGAGACAGACGGCTGGTACCCGCGCCCAGCCGGATTACCATTGTACCCCTGGGGGGTAGGCCTATATAAACCCCACGGGGCACCCATGCAAAGGGTTGGCAGCCATTAGCCTTAGACCAGATCATATAGGAGGAAGAGAGCTAGCCTTGCCTCCTTCTACCTCCTGAATACAGCTCTAGGAGCAACCTTGTAGTCACTACGCCTTAGTGATCATGCGGAGACCCCGCAGAGCAGCAGTAGGGGTGTTATCTCCCCGGAGAGCCCTGAAGCTGGGTAAGATTCGCCGGCGTGCATGCCTTCGCCTAATCCCGTTTCCTGGCACCAGCGACGTTCTACTCGCTCCCACCAGATAAGCCATCCTTTGGCATATGTCGCACCTAACCCCCGACACACATCATATCAATCTCTATCGCTTTATTACTTGCTTTGTTTTTACTTTGCCTTTTACTTTTCACTTTGCATCGATCTATCAAAAATACCAAAAATATTATTTATCATCTCTATAAGATCTCACTCTCCTAAGTGACCGTGAAGGGATTGACAACCCCTAATCGCGTTGGTTGCGAGTAGCTATCGTTTTGTGTAGGTACGAGGGACTTGTGCGTGGTCTCCTACTGGATTGATACCTTGGTTCTCAAAAACTGAGGGAAATACTTACGCTACTTTGCTGCATAATCCTCTCCTCTTCAGGGAAATCCAAAGCAGTGCTCAAGAGGTAGCAATGGGATCTGCTAATTTTCTCTTTTCTCGCACACGAGTATTTTACACGCGTCGTCTGTGTTGTGCGTTTCCCCCACCCAAGTTTCAAGTTTTGCAGTGAAATTTTCATTAGGCGCGCGATTTCTAAATTTATTCCTCCCACCAGATCCCCACCCATCAAATTTCCTCGGTATCTCCCCCTCCCCCCTCCCCCCTACCGATAGCTCAAACCGCCGCTGCCGCAACCACAACTTCAACCACATCTACATTCTGCCCGAGCATCATCGATCCAGTTAGGTAACCCACCAATCTCTATCATGGCCCCAGCCTGATTGCTTCAATGGCTCCTGCGAAACATCCTCATGCCTCCAAATCCCCACCGCCCCTACCTCCAGAGCATCACCGCACAAGCCCAACCACATATCACATGGAGGTCGAGGAGCTGCTGACAGTCGATGGCGCGACGGCTGTTGTGCGTGTTGACCCGGAGGAACACCTCGCCTCTGCCGACTTGGTGCAGGCTCTGGCCCAGATGAAGTGCCCCAACGACTACCTCCTAGGACTTACCTGGTATGATCTGACCAGCTCAATCTTACCAATACCACTTGCCATGGCTATGTTTTGTACGGTTGACGTATTAAGCATATTCGTGCCATGTTTATTTCAGTACTGCACACTGTGTGATGTTCAAGTATTAACTATCCAGCTCAATTACACTAATACGAGCAACAAACTTACAGTACATGACTCAGGATATCACTAGCGATGCTACCCATTTGCTATTTTTCGTGGATGCTAACCTTGTTGTACTTAACATGCATGTCCATGTACTTACGCAGGGTCATTACGGCCGATGCTGTTGTTTGCCGTCGAGGTTAGCTGCATCCCATGTCTTATAGTATTTCACATCATTTGTGTAATTGCAGTTTAACTTCTAACATTTACTGGTGGCCTGTAGGTACACATGTCAGCGGTACTGATCCACGCTTCGACCTGGAGGAACAACTCGTCTCCGCTGCCGCTGACTTTGGGCGGGCTCTGGCCAAGTTGAAGTGCCCTAGAAACTACCTCTCAGGAGTTACCAAGTATGAACTCACCAGTTCAATCTTACCAATACCAGTTGCAATTAATGGCTATGTTTTTTTACAGTCGATGTATTTAGCATGTTGTAGTAAACATGCCTAACACGTTTTAGCTATTTTCCCTACCTATTTATAGACAACTGGGCCATTCTCTGCTCTAGCAGCACCTGCCTTGTGATGTTTAACTCTGCCAATTAATTTTTATCGGTACCGGTATCAATGGCTATTAAGACTATTACAATTAACAGTTGTATCCATTTTTAAATAGTTGTATTTGAATGGCTATAAACTTACAAAACATGACTTAGGATGCTGTTATGTCTGTTGCAATTTCTCGGTGGGAAACGACACCTATGGGATCACAAGAATCCCTACTACGGTTGCGGGGCGCGGGGTTGTGAGAAGAGCAGGATTAGTAATTGACGCGGGGATCGTTTACCCAGGTTCGGGCCGCAAGGATGCGTAAAAATAGTCCTGCTTGGTGGATATATTGAGTGTTCTTGAGCTCTTGAAATAGCTATGGGTGTTGTGTGGTTCGAAAGAGCCGAATCCTCTCCCTGTATGCCACGGGCCTCCTTTTATAGGCGAAGGGGCTGCCACAGTGGCACACAGGAGGTGGAAAGGCCTACAGTGTTGCGATCTTATCGCCCGTATTACCGGACAAGAGGCATTAAATGCATGGCTTAGGTGTCCCTCACTTTATCGGGGACGGGAGCGAGGTCCGTCCCGTCCGTCGCCGCTCCTCCTCGCTTCGACATGCGCCCTGGCCAACGATGCATGTGGTGCCATGTAGGCAGGCAAGCAGCTGAGGCGGCATGATGGTGGAGCCTCCATGAAGATCTGCATGCCGCCACGCAGGTGCATGCTGAGTTCGCCTGGAAGCTGCATGTGCCATGCAGGTGCCTGCCCAACTGGTTGGGCTGGTAGCTGCATGCGAACGGCGGCGGGGAGTTGGTTGGTGCGGGCCTGGCAGTGGCCCTGCCATCGCCTCTGGCAAGGGTCTTGTCGGGTGGCCCGGCAAGGGTCTTGCCAGGTGGCTCGGCAAGGGTCCTGCCATGGCACGCTGGCGTCCCCGGCAAGGGTCTTGCCGGGGGTCTTGTGGATTCCTTCGGTAAGGATCTTGGCAGGGAGTGTTGCCTTCCCATCCTTATCTGATCTTGAGCATCCTATGTCTTCACAAAGATCTGCATGCCACCACGGAGATGCCTCCCGAACCCTGGTCCAATGTGCTTGTTGACATTGGAGGCCGTGGGTTCAAGGGTAGCTCGCTCCGTTGGTGTGGGCGAGCTGCCCCGGCAAGGGCCTTGCCGGGGCTGCTGAGGTCGCCCCCTGCAAGGGTCTTGCCGGGGAAATCTGCTTCGCCGATCTGCACTTTGTGGCCTTGGTCCTTGATGTTGTCTTGTTCGTCTTGAGCCTTTGGATTCCCTCCCTTGCCTTGCTATGTGTGGCGATGGCGCGTGGCTCTGACTACCCATGCACAAGTAAAGGGGTCAAAAGGAGAGCCCCTACTTTTGTACACTGACAGGAGCCCCCGGGCATGGGCCATACATAAGCGCGACACGTTGTTGGGCCAGGCCTAGAACGGTGCGCTGGCAGGCGGGGTGGATTTTACTGTGCTAACTGTTCCGTCCGCTGCGCTTCCCCATGACCCGCGTTAAACGCACGACGTGGGGGTCGTGCACATGCGCATGACAGAAGCGTGCTGGCTTTATCCCATGGTGGACAGTAAAGAGGCGGCTTGCGTGTCTCTTCGAGACCGCAGGGCCGCTACTCATTTACTGCCCTCGCTTGGGAACCGTCTCTCCATGCGTCTCACCGCGCCCATCCCTTGCGCCATGTTCACTGCATGCATGATGCAGAGCGAATGACAGGCGCACGAGATGTGGGGAGTCATGTGCGTGCGTGGGTTGATTCCCACGCGCCTTCAATGGAGTGGGGAGGGCGGTCGACGGCCCCTCTTTCTGTCACTTCAATGGGCCGGATTGGCCGAGAGGGGGTGGCCGAGGCTCGCCCCCGCCTCTTTATAAAGAGGGGAGCGGGAGGAACGGTGCCTCTCAATCCTTCGCCATTTGCCTCTCCCCATTCCCGCTTCCTCCTTTCTTCTGCCATGGCAAGGGGGCATGGCGACACTTCATCGGTGCCGGCAAGGGTCTCGGCTCGACAACGCATCGCCCCTCTCCAAGAGCTCGTAGTGGCAGAGCTGGCCGTGAGTGGGAGGAGGAGGGGGCGAGGTCGAGGCGGTCATGGCGCTCGGGGGAGAGGAGGACGGGGCGGCAGACCGGCCTCGCCTCCACCAGCGGCCGCTCCTCCGATGGAGGGCCACGTTAGGCACAACCCTTGCGAGTTCTTCGTCAGGCTACGCTAGCCAGCACGTCGTCGTCTTCGCCTCCCGACTCCATTTGCGTGGGAGATGGAGCTGGACCCGCCGCATGCACTTTGACTTCATATGAGGGGTTGGGGGATCAGCGACACATGGGCTGACGTCGAGTTCCCCGCCCCTCATGTCATGTATCTTCACCGAGGGTGGAAGACCTTTGCCCGCGTCCACAACTTGACGGTGGGGCTCATTCTCTTCTTCAAATTGATGGAGAACGGCCTGCTCTCCGTCAAGGTCTTTGGAGATCTTGGAACTCGCTTGAAGTGCTGCGTGGAGAGCTCCTCCGACGATGGAAACACTTCCTCAAGCGGGAGTGATGAGGAGGATAGCAGGGCAGATGACAGGAACGAGTCCGACTAGGCGTCGGACGCCCCGCGCCTGGGCGGGTGTGGCAGCAGCAGCATCTGCACCTGGCCGCTCCTCAAGCGGGACCCCCTGGGGGAGGGGCCAGCTTCTTGGACTTCTTGGGGCCGCCTCCTTGGGCGGCTGGCATAGGGAAGCCGAGGAAGGCGAGGAAGGCGGGTGGCGGGCCGTCAAGTCGGAGTACGTGGGCGCCGACGCCTTCATCGACGGGCCGCTGCCTCATCTTCCAGCTCTTTCCCTGGTGCCACCACCGCCGACCCTCTCCTAGGCGACCGCCGGCATGTTCTCTTGGTGTCTTCTGCTGCTCGTACCTCGCCTAGGCGCCTCTTTTTCCCTTCTGCTTTCTTGTTCCATTTCCTAAGGAGAGGGACAAGAAAGGGATTACGGGCATCTTATCACTTTTTAGTCTTGTAAGCCTTCGGTCCTTTGTTAACTTTAGAACCTGTAATCTCCTCGCTCATGTTTTTCATCTCGTATGAACTGTACCTATACGGGATATTTTTTAATGAAAAAGGGATGTTTGCTGGGGTTTTCATTCGTGGGTGGAACCCACGACAAGGAGTGAATCCTCGTTATTTAATTCAAACGTTTTTCGCCCGGCAATAGGCCTTGTCGTCTCCCCATTTCGCTCGACCTTTCTCACGCCCTTGGCGGAGACAGGGATGAGGTGGGCTTAGGCTCCTCGTTCCTCTTCTTTGCTGCCGCGGCTACGACCAAATCTGGCCCCAGGAGATAGTCCTGGGGTACGGAAAGAGGGGAGCATGGTAGCCAAGGGATAAAACGAGGTTTCACATACCCCAGTCCATAACGAAATGCATGATAGAGGATAGAGAACTTATCTGGATCTGCAGCCCCCGACGACCTTGTCTTGCCGCCAATGGATCCTTGTCGTTGCAGCCCCCAACAACTTTGGCTTGCTGGGGCATGGACGCCAGTCCGTCCCCCTTCTCCCAAAATAGCTCGGCAAGAATACTTATATGCCCTGCGAACCAAAGAAGATAGAGAAGAACAGAGAGACGCACACTCAACCTCTAAGCTAGGGGTTAGCCGCCGCTAAGCACTATCAACCCTAACCAAGGAAGAGACTTAACCTAGCCTGCATGCTATAGCTTAGGGCGTCAGCGCTTCATTTATTTATGCTCAGGGTCTGCGCCTGGCTTTGTACAAAGGGTTACATGCCTTGCCGGCAAGGCTTGTACAAAAGGGTGGCTTGCCGGGAAGCCCGGTAGCCGCGCCTTATGGGTAAAACTTGCGGAGATGCTCGATGTTCCAGGAGTTACTCACTGGAACAACATCTTCGATCTCCAGCCGGACTGTGCCGGGCCTGGTGACTCGTGTTACCTGATAAGGGCCTTCCCACTTCGGCCTCAACTTGTTGGAATTCTTGGCCGACTAAACTTGCCGAAGAACAAGGTCGCCTTCCTCAAAGCTCCGGGCATGAACCTTGCGGCTATGGTAGCGGCGCAAGGCTTGCTGGTAACGTGCTGCTCTCATAGTCGCCCGGAAACGATCTTCCTCAAGGAGTGTCGCGTCATCTTGCCGCAATCGCTCTTGCTCAAGCTCATCATAAGCGAGCACTCAGGTGACCCGTATATGAGTTCTGTGGGGAGAGCTGCTTCTGCCCCGTAGACCAGGGCAAAGGGTGTCTGGCTGGTGGCTCGATTTGTCATCGTTCTGATCGACCAAAGAACCGTCAGCAACTCATCAATCCAGCGCCTTCCACTCTTGCGCAGCCTGTCAAATGTCTTCATTCTTAAGCCTCACAGAACTTCAGCATTTGCTCTCTCCGCTTGGCCATTGCTCCGTGGATGTGCCACAGAAGCAAAACAGACCTTGCTGCTGAGATCCTCAATGTATTGCATGAAGGCATGGCTTGTGAATTGTGTGCCGTTGTTGGTGATGATCCTATTGGGCACCCCAAAACGGCACACTAGTCCCTTGAAGAACTTGATGGCTGACTGTGCTGTCACCTTCCTAACTGCTTCCACCTCTGGCTACTTTGTGAACTTGTCGATTGCGACGTACAAGTACTCAAAGCCCCCGACAGCACGAGAGAAGGGGCCCAATATGACGAGCCCCCAGACCGAGAAGGTCCAGGAGAGAGGGATAGTTTGAAGGGCTTTAGCTGTGTTGGAAATATGCCCTAGAGGCAATAATAAAAGTATTATTATATTTCCTTGTTCATGATAATTGTCTTTTATTCATGCTATAACTATATTATCCGGAAATCGTAATACACGTGTGAATACATAGACCACAATATGTCCCTAGTGAGCCTCTAGTTGACTAGCTCATTGTGATCAACATATAGTCATGGTTTCCTGGCTATGGACATTGGATGTCGTTGATAACGGGATCACATCATTAGGAGAATGATGTGATGGACAAGACCCAATCCTAAGCCTAGCACAAAGATCGTGTAGTTCGTTTGCTAGAGCTTTGCCAATGTCAAGTATCTCTTCCTTTGACCATGAGAGCGTGTAACTCCTGGATACCGTAGGAGTGCTTTGGGTGTATCAAACGTCACAACGTAACTGGGTGACTATAAAGGTGCACTACAGGTATCTCCGAAAGTATCTATTGTTTTATGCGGATCGAGACTGGGATTTGTCACTCCGTGTAAACGGAGAGGTATCTCTGGGCCCACTCGGTAGGACATCATCATATGCGCAATGTGACCAAGGAGTTGATCACGGGATGATGTGTTACGGAACGAGTAAAGTGACTTGCCGGTAACGAGATTGAACAAGGTATTGGATACCGACGATCGAATCTCGGGCAAGTAACATACCGCTAGACAAAGGGAATTGTATACGGGATCGACTGAGTCCTTGACATCGTGGTTCATCCGATGAGATCATCGTGGAACATGTGGGAGCCAACATGGGTATCCAGATCCCGCTGTTGGTTATTGACCGGAGAACGTCTCGGTCATGTCTACATGTCTCCCGAACCCGTAGGGTCTACACACTTAAGGTTCGATGACGCTAGGGTTATAAAGGAAGTTTGTATGTGGTTACCGAATGTTGTTCGGAGTCCCGGATGAGATCCCGGACGTCACGAGGAGTTCCGGAATGGTCCGGAGGTAAAGATTTATATATGGGAAGTCCTATTTTGGCCACCGGAAAATGTTCAGGATTTTTCGGTATTGTACCGGGAAGGTTCTAGAAGGTTCCGGAGTGGGGCCCACCTGCATGGGGGGACCCACATGAACGTGGGTAGTGGGGGCAAGGCCCCACACCCCTGGTCAAGGCGCACCAAGATCCCCCCTTAGAAGGAATAAGATCATATCCCGAAGGGATAAGATCAAGATCCCTAAAAAGGGGGGATAACAATCGGTGGGGAAGGAAATAATGAGATTTCTTTCCTCCCACCTTGGCCAACGCCCCAATGGACTTGGAGGGCAAGAAACCAGCCCCTCCACCCCTATATATAGTGGGGAGGCGCATGGGAGCTTACACGAAGTTCTGGCACAGCCCTACCTCTCTTCCATACTCCTCCTCTCCCATGGTGCTTGGCGAAGCCCTGCTGGATTGCCACGCTCCTCCACCACCACCACGCCGTTGTGCTGCTGTTGGATGGAGTCTTCCTCAACCTCTCCCTCTCTCCTTGCTGGATCAAGGCGTGGGAGACGTCACCGGGCTGTACGTGTGTTGAACGCGGAGGTGCCGTCCGTTCGGCACTAGGATCATCGGTGATTTGAATCACGACGAGTACGACTCCATCAACCCCGTTCACTTGAACGCTTCCGCTTAGCGATCTACAAGGGTATGTAGATGCACTCTCTTTCTACTCGTTGCTGGTCTCTCCATAGATAGATCTTGGTGACACGTAGGAAAATTTTGAATTTCTGCTACGTTCCCCAACAGTGGCATCATGAGCTAGGTCTATTGCGTAGATTCTTTGCACGAGTAGAACACAAAGTAGTTGTGGGCGTTGATGTTGTTCAATATGCTTACCGTTACTAGTCCAATCTTGTTTCGACGATATTGTGGGATGAAGCGGCCCGGACCGACCTTACACGTACTCTTACGTGAGACAGGTTCCACCGACTGACATGCACCTGGTGCATAAGGTGGCTAGCGGGTGCCAGTCTCTCCCACTTTAGTCGAAACGGATTCGATGAAAAGGGTCCTTATGAAGGGTAAATAGCAATTGACATATCATGTTGTGGTTTTGCGTAGGTAAGAAACGTTCTTGCTAGAAACCCATAGCAGCCACGTAAAACATGCAAACAACAATTAGAGGACGTCTAACTTGTTTTTGCAGGGTATGCTATGTGATGTGATATGGCCAACAAGAATGTGATGAATGATATGTGATGTACGAGATTGATCATGTTCTTGTAATAGGATTCACGACTAGCATGTCGATGAGTATGACAACCGGCAGGAGCCATAGGAGTTGTCTTTATTTATTGTATGACCTGCGTGTCATTGAACAACGCCATGTAATTACTTTACTTTATTGCTAACCGGTAGCCATAGTAGTAGAAGTAATAAGTTGGCGAGACGACTTCATGGAGACACGATGATGGAGATCATGATGATGGAGATCATGGTGTCATGCCGGTGACGATGATGATCATGGAGCCCCGAAGATGGAGATCAATGGAGCTATATGATATTGGCCATATCATGTCACTACTATATAATTGCATGTGATGTTTATTATGTTTATGCATCTTGTTTACTTAGGACGACGGTAGTAAATAAGATGATCCCTTACAACAATTTCAAGAAGTGTTCTCCCCTAACTGTGCACCGTTGCTACAGTTCGTCGCTTCTAAGCACCACGTGATGATCGGGTGTGATGGATTCTTACGTTCACATACAACGGGTGTAAGACAGATTTACACAGCAATACACTTAGGGTTAACTTGACGAGCCTAGCATGTACAGACATGGCCTCGGAACACGGAGACCGAAAGGTCGAGCATGAGTCGTATAGTAGATACGATCAACATGAAGATGTTCACCGACGTTGGCTAGTCCGTCTCACGTGATGATCGGACACGGCCTAGTTGACTCGGATCATGTGATCACTTAGATGACCAGAGGGATGTCTATCTGAGTGGGAGTTCATAAGATGAACTTAATTATCTTGAACATAGTCAAAAGACCTTTTGCAAATTATGTCGTAGCTCGCGCTTTAGTTCTACTGTTTAGTTATGTTCCTAGAGAAAATATAGTTGAAAGTTGACAGTAGCGATTATGAGGACAGTAGAAAGCTTATGTCCTTAATGCACCGCTCAGTGTGCTGAACCCCAAACCTCGTCTGTGGATGTTGTGAACATCGGACATACACGTTTTGATAACTACGTGATAGTTCAGTTAAACGGTTTAGAGTTGAGGCACCAAAGACGTTTTCGAAATGTCGCGGAACATATGAGATGTTTCGAGGGCTGAAATTGGGATTTCAGGCTCGTGCCCACGTCAAGAGGTATAAGACCTCCGACGATTTTCTTAGCCTGCAAACTAACGGAGAAAAGCTCAATCGTTGAGCTTGTGCTCAGATTGTCTGAGTGCAACAATCACTTGAATCGAGTGGGAGTTGATCTTCCATATGAGATAGTGATGTTTCTCCAAAGTCATTGCCACCAAGCTGCTAGAGCTTTGTGATGAACTATAACATATCAGGGATAGATATGATGATCCTTGAGGTAGTCACGATGTTTGACACCGCGAAAGTAGAAATCAAGAAGGAGCATCAATTGTTGATGGTTGGTGAAACCACTAGTTTCAAGAAGGGCAAGGGCTAGAAGGGATACTTCATGAAACGGCAAATCAGCTGCTGCTCTAGTGAAGAAACCCAAGGTTGAACCCAAACCCGAGACTAAGTGCTTCAGTAATAAGGGGAACAACCACTGGAGCAGAATTACCCTAGATACTTGGTAGATGAGAAGGCTGGCAAGGTCGATAGAAGTATATTGGATATACATTATGTTAATGTGTACTTTACTAGTATTCCTAGTAGCACCAGGGTATTAGATACCGGTTCGGTTGCTAAGTGTTAGTAACTCGAAATAAAGGCTACGGAATAAACGGAGATTAGCTAAAGGTGAGCTGACGATATGTGTTGGAAGTGTTTCCAATGTTGATATGATCAAGCATCGCACGCTCCCTCTACCATCGAGATTGGTGTTTGCGTTGAGCATAGACATGATTGGATTATGTCTATCGCAATACGGTTATTCATTTAAGGAGAATAATGGTTACTCTGTTTATTTGAATAATACCTTGAATGGTCTTGCACCTAAAATGAATGGTTTATTGAATCTCGATCGTAGTGATACACATGTTCATGCCAAAAGATAGTAATGATAGTACCACCTACTTGTGGCACTGCCACGTAAGTCATATCGGTATAAAACGCATGAAGAAGCTCCATGTTGATGGATCTTTGGGCTCACTCGGTTTTGAAAAGTTTGAGACATGCGAACCATGTCTATTGGTGTATATGCATGAAGAAACTCCATGCAAATGGACCGTTTGAACTCACTTGATCTTGAATCACTTGAGACATGCAAATCATACCACATGGGCAAGATGACTGAAATCCTCGGTTTTAGTAAAATGGAACAAGATAGAAACTTGTTGGAAGTAACACATTTTGATGTGTGCAATCCAATAAGTGCTGAGGCATGTAGTGGATATCGTTATGTTCTTACTTCACAGATGATTCGAGTAGTTGTTGAGAATATTTACTTGATGAAACACAAGTCTGAATTATTGAATGGTTCAAGTAATTTCAGAGTGAAGTAGAAGATCATTGTGACAGGAGGATAAAATGTCTATGATATGATCATAGAGATGAATATCTGAGTTACAAGTTTTGGCACACAATTAAGACATTGTGGAAATTGTTTCGCAATTAATACCGCCTGGAACACCATAGTGTGATGGTGTGTCCGAACATCATAACTGCACCCTATTGGATATGATGCATACCATGATGTCTCTTATCGAGTTACCACTATCGTTCATGGGTTAGGCATTAGAGACAACCACATTCACTTTAAATAGGGCACCACGTAATTCCGTTGAGATGACACCGTATGAATTATGGTTTAGAGAAACCTAAGTTGTCGTTTCTTAAAGGTTTGGGGCTGCGATGCTTATGTGAAAAATTTCAGGATTGATAAGCTCGAACCCAAAGCGGATAAAATGCATCTTCATAGGACACCCAAAACAGTTGGGTATACCTCCTAATTCAGATCCGAAAGCAATATGGATTGTTTCTTGAATCAGGTCCTTTCTCGAGAAAAGGTTTGTCTCGAAAAGTTGAGTGGGAGGATGGTGGAGACTTGATATGGTTATTGAACCATCACTTCAACCAGTGTGTATCAGGGCACAGGAAGTTGTTCCCGTGGCACCTACACCAATTGAAGTAGAAGCTTATGATAGTGATCATGAAGTTTCGGATCAAGTCACTGCCGTACCTCGTAGGGTGACAAGGATACGTACTACTTCAGAGTGGTACAGTAATCCTGTCTTGAAGGTCATGTTGCTAGACAACAATGAACCTATGAGCTATGGAGAAGTGATGGTGGGCCCAAATTCCGACAAATGGTTAGAAGCCATGAAATCCGAGATAGGATCCATGTATCAGAACAAAGCATGGACTTTGGTGGACTTGCCCAAAGATCGGCAAGCCATTGAGATAAATGGATCTTTAAGAAGAAGATGGACGTGGATGGTAATGTCACCATCTATGAAGCTCGACTTGTGGCGAAGAGTTTTTCACAAGTTCAAGGAGTTGACTGCGATGAGATTTTCTCATCCGTAGCGATGCTTAAGTCCGTCGGATTCATGTTAGCATTAGCTGCATTTATGAAATCTGGCAGATGGATGACAAAACGAGTTTCCTTACCAGTCTTCGTATGGAAAGGTTGTATGTGATACAAATCAGAAAGTTTTTGTCGATCCTAAGGATGCTAAAAGGTATGCTAGCTCCAGCGATCCTTCCATGGACTGGAGTAAGCATCTCGGAGTTGGAATGTGCGCTTTGATAAGATGATCAAAGATTTTGGGTTTATACAAAGTTTATGAGAAACTTGTATTTCCAAAGAAGTGAGTGGGAGCACTATAGAATTTCTGATGAGTATATGTTGTTGACATATTGATGATCAGAAATGATGTAGAATTTCTAGAAAGCATATAGGGTTATTTGAAAACTGTTTTTCAATGGAAAACCTGGATTAGGCTACTTGAACAATAAGCATCAAGATCTATAAGATAGATCAAAATGCTTAATAGTACTTTCAAATGAGCACGTACCTTGACATGATCTTGAAGGTGTTCAAGATGGATCAGTCAAAGAAGGAATTCTTGCCTGAGATGTAAGGTATGAAGTTAAGACTTAAAATCTCGACCACGGCAGAATAGAGAGAAAGGACGAAGGTCGTCCCCTATGCTTTTATCATAGGCTCTCTACAGTATGCTATGCTGTGTACCGCACCTGTAGTGTGCCTTGCCATGAGTCAGTCAAGGGGTACAAGAGTGATCCAAGAATGGATCACAGGACAGCGGTCAAAGTTATCCTTAGTAACTAGTGGACTAAGGAATTTTCTCGATTATGGAGGTGATAAAGAGTTCGACGTAAAGAGTTATGTCGATGCAAGCTTAACACCTATCCGGATAGCTCTGAGTAGAAATACCGGATACGTATAATGGAGCAACTTTTAGTATAGCTCCAAGTAGAACAGTTATTTGGAATAGCTCCAAATAGAGCGTGGTAGCTACATCTAGGAGATGACATAGAGATTTGTAAAGCACACACGGATCTAAAAGGTTCAGACCCGTTGACTATAACCTCTCTCACAAGCATAACATGATCAAACCCAGAACTCATCGAGTGTTAATCACATGGTAAATGTGAACTAGATTATTGACTCTAGTAAACTCTTTGGGTGTAAGTCACATGGGGATGTGACCTTGAGTGTTAATCACATATCGATGTGAACTAGATTATTGACTCTAGTGCAAGTGGGAGACTGTTGGAAATATGCCCTAGAGGCAATAATAAAAGTATTATTATATTTCCTTGTTCATGATAATTGTCTTTTATTCATGCTATAACTGTATTATCCGGAAATCGTAATACACGTGTGAATACATAGACCACAATATGTCCCTAGTGAGCCTCTAGTTGACTAGCTCGTTGTGATCAACAGATAGTCATGGTTTCCTGGCTATGGACATTGGATGTCGTTGATAACGGGATCACATCATTAGGAGAATGATGTGATGGACAAGACCCAATCCTAAGCCTAGCACAAAGATCGTGTAGTTCGTTTGCTAGAGCTTTGCCAATGTCAAGTATCTCTTCCTTTGACCATGAGAGCGTGTAACTCCTGGATACCGTAGGAGTGCTTTGGGTGTATCAAACGTCACAACGTAACTGGGTGACTATAAAGGTGCACTACAGGTATCTCCGAAAGTATCTATTGTTTTATGCGGATCGAGACTGGGATTTGTCACTCCGTGTAAACGGAGAGGTATCTCTGGGCCCACTCGGTAGGACATCATCATATGCGCAATGTGACCAAGGAGTTGATCACGGGATGATGTGTTACGGAACGAGTAAAGTGACTTGCCGGTAACGAGATTGAACAAGGTATTGGATACCGACGATCGAATCTCGGGCAAGTAACATACCGCTAGACAAAGGGAATTGTATACGGGATCGACTGAGTCCTTGACATCGTGGTTCATCCGATGAGATCATCGTGGAACATGTGGGAGCCAACATGGGTATCCAGATCCCGCTGTTGGTTATTGACCGGAGAACGTCTCGGTCATGTCTACATGTCTCCCGAACCCGTAGGGTCTACACACTTAAGGTTCGATGACGCTAGGGTTATAAAGGAAGTTTGTATGTGGTTACCGAATGTTGTTCGGAGTCCCGGATGAGATCCCGGACGTCACGAGGAGTTCCGGAATGGTCCGGAGGTAAAGATTTATATATGGGAAGTCCTATTTTGGCCACCGGAAAATGTTCAGGATTTTTCGGTATTGTACCGGGAAGGTTCTAGAAGGTTCCGGAGTGGGGCCCACCTGCATGGGGGGACCCACATGGACGTGGGTAGTGGGGGCAAGGCCCCACACCCCTGGTCAAGGCGCACCAAGATCCCCCCTTAGAAGGAATAAGATCATATCCCGAAGGGATAAGATCAAGATCCCTAAAAGGGGGGATAACAATCGGTGGGGAAGGAAATAATGAGATTTCTTTCCTCCCACCTTGGCCAACGCCCCAATGGACTTGGAGGGCAAGAAACCAGCCCCTCCACCCCTATATATAGTGGGGAGGCGCATGGGAGCTAAACACGAAGTTCTGGCACAGCCCTACCTCTCTCCATACTCCTCCTCTCCCATGGTGCTTGGCGAAGCCCTGCTGGATTGCCACGCTCCTCCACCACCACCACGCCGTTGTGCTGCTGCTGGATGGAGTCTTCCTCAACCTCTCCCTCTCTCCTTGCTGGATCAAGGCGTGGGAGACGTCACCGGGCTGTACATGTGTTGAACGCGGAGGTGCCGTCCGTTCGGCACTAGGATCATCGGTGATTTGAATCACGACGAGTATGACTCCATCAACCCCGTTCACTTGAACGCTTCCGCTTAGCGATCTACAAGGGTATGTAGATGCACTCTCTTTCTACTCATTGCTGGTCTCTCCATAGATAGATCTTGGTGACATGTAGGAAAATTTTGAATTTCTGCTACGTTCCCCAACAAGCTGGTTGATGAAGCTTCTTTGAATGGAACTGGCATGCTTCACACTTAGTTACTAGTGCCGTCGCATCCTAGAGGCGGTGGGCCAGAAGAAGCCCTGCCGAAAAGCCTTGCCGGCAAGGGCCCTCGACCCTATGTGGTAGCCACATATTCTTCCGAGTATCACTGCCAACAGCTTTAGTCCTTCCTCCCTGGAGATGCACTTTAATTTCACCCCATTCGGTCTTTTTCTGTACAATACGTTATCAACGAATTGGTACAAAGCAAACCGGCGGGCTACTCTTTCTGCCTCTTGCTGCTCCTCAGGGAGCTCTCCTTTTTGGAGGAAACGAACGGTGTGCTGTGCCCAAGCCGGAGCCTGTGGCTCGACGACAAGGTCCAAAGGCATCTCTTCTGCCACGGGAGTGGCCGTCTCTACGGCCATGACCCGAGGTCCTGCCGGAGTCGGTTGCCCTGCGGCAGGATCGGCATCCACGGCAACATCTTCGCCGGCGGCTCCGGGGAGCTCGGTGGGTAAGTGCTTGCCGGAGCCGAGCTTCCTCCGTTTGCTCTGCCCGGTTGACGGCTCAACGGATGGTTGAGTTAACTGAAGCACAAAAGTACCTGGTTCCACAGGTAGCTTGAGGGCGACGCGCTATGACAGGTAGTCGGCGATGTCGTTCTCCGTCCGAGGGACATGCTCCGCTTGTATACCGTCAAAGCGCTCCTCCAGTTTCCTCACCTCATCTACGTAAGCTTCCATCAACGGGCTTTGATAATCTTTGTTGATCTGCCTGACGACGAGCTGTGAGTCACCCCTGATGATGAGCTTTTTAACTCCAAGGTCTGCCGTGATCCTGAGACCGGCAAGCAAACCCTCGTACTCGGCAGTGTTGTTGGTTGACATCCCCCGAGGGAAGTGCATCAGGATGACATACTTGAGGTGCTCTCCGGTGGGTGCGACAAGCAGCACACCAGCACCGACTCCTTGCAGTGAGAAGGCACCATCAAAGTACATGATCCAGTTGCGGCTCGTTTCCTTGCCGGGGAGAGTGGTCTCCTGCACCTCTTCGTCGGGCATCGAGGTCCATTCTACAACAAACTCCACCAAGACTCTGCTCTGAATCGTCAAGGTACTTTCGAACTCCAAACCAAAACTTGACAGCTCCAGGGCCCATTCCACGATCCTCCCTGTTGCATCTGGGTTATGCAGTATCCGTTGCAATGGGAGGCGGTGACCACCGTGATCTCGTTTGCTTGGAAGTAATGGCGCAGCTTCCTTGAAGCCATAAGGAGGCCGAAGAGAAGCTTTTGCATAGCTGAGTACCTCGACCTAGCCCCCTGTAAGAGGGAGTTGACGAAGTAAACTAGGTGTCATACCATTTTCTTCTTCTGCGCCTCTTCACCCGGTCACGTGGGCCCTGTCGCACTAGCGTCAGCCTCTGCCAGGGACTCAGTCTTGCCGGGATCGAGCCCTGCCGGAGAGGGTTCCCGCTTGCCATCTGCTGACTCTACCGCTGTCGCTGCCTCCTTGTCGACCTCTCTCTGTGCCACTAGTGCGGCGCTAACCACCTGATTTGTTGCCGTTAGATAAAGCAACAATGGTTCTTGTGGTTTGGGCGCAACCAGCATAGGGGTATTGGAGAGGTATTTCTTCAAATCCTGCAGCGCTGCCTCGGCCTCTGGGGTCCACTCCACTGGCCCTGCTTTCTTCAAGATCTTGAAAAAAGGAAGGGCACGCTCCGCGGACTTGGAGATGAATCGGCACATGGCAGCAACACAGCCAGTGAGCCGACGCATGTCCTTGATCCGTATGGGTGCCTCAATCTTCTCG
Organism: Triticum aestivum; assembly: GCF_018294505.1. NCBI lineage: Eukaryota > Viridiplantae > Streptophyta > Magnoliopsida > Poales > Poaceae > Triticum > Triticum aestivum. Next base: position 251,650,385 of record NC_057813.1, read on the forward strand.
ATGGCCCTGATCTTATCTGGGTTTGCTTCAATCCTGCGCTGGGACACAAAGAACCCGAGAAGCTTTCCGGACGGAACACCGAAGACACACTTCTCAGGGTTCAATTTGAGGTTGATTTTGCGTAGGTTTGCAAATGTCTCCTCCAGATCTTGCACAAGGGTTGCTTTGTCCTTGGTTTTGACCTCTATGTCATCCATATAAGCTTCCATATTTCTATGTAGCTGATGCTCAAAACCAATTTGGACCGCCCTTGCAAAGGTTGAGCCAGCACTCTTCAACCCGAAAGGCATCCGTAAAAAGCAATACATACCACATGGGGTGATGAATGCCGTCTTCTCCTCGTCCTCTTTCGTCATGAAGATCTGGTGGTATCCGGAGTAGGCATCGAGGAATGATAACAGGTCACACCCAGCTGTGGAGTCAACAATCTGGTCAATGCTCGGTAACGGGAAGGGATCCTTTGGACAAGCCTTATTAATGTCCGTGTAATCAATACACAGTCTCCACTTCCTGTTTGCCTTGCGCACCACTACCGGATTGGCCAACCACATCAGATGGAGTACTCCTCTTACCAAGCCTGCCGCCTCTAGTTTTTTGATCTCCTCTGTGATGAACTCCTGCCTCTCCAGAGCTTGCTTCCTGACCTTCTGCTTGACGGGCCGCACATGAGGACAGACAGCAAGATGGTGCTGAATCACTTCCCTGGGAACGCCGGGGATGTCGGAAGCCTGCCATGCAAACACATCGACATTTGCCCGCAGTAAAGTGACGAGCTCACTTTCCTATTTGCTGTCGAGGGTGGAGCTTGGGGTGAAAGCTCCCCCCGCGCAGTCCTCCTTGACGGGCACCTTCTTGGTCTCTGGTGGTGCAGCTCTGGACTTCTTGCTCTTGTTGGCAGAGCTCGCTGGCACTTCCTCAACGGGAGCGCAACACCCTGAAGAGGTGCGCTTGCCGGAGTGGGTGCAATGGGTCTCACTGGTCTTCTTCCCTCTCGGGGCTCCATCGGCAGGAGCAGGTGCCTTGGCGGTAGCTGCTGCAACTGCTTCCCGGTAGAGTTGGTTAGCGCAAATCAACGCATCTTTCTTGTCGGAGGGGACGGTGATGCTGTTCATCGGCCCGGGCATCTTCAACATGTTGTAGGCGTAATGTGAAGCCGCCATGAATTTGGCTAGCGCCGGGCGTCCGAGGATCCCGTTGTAGGGCAAGGGGATCTCGACTACATCAATTACAATCCTTTCCGTTCTGTGGTTTAGCTCGCCTCCGAATGTCACGGGCAGCGTGACCTTTCCCTTCGGCTGACTCCTCCCCGGGTTGACCCCTTGGAACGTGCCCATCTCCTCGAGGTCTCCATCAGGGATTTGCAGCCTCTTGATCACAACGGGCGAGATCAAGTTCAGACCGGCCCCACCGTCAACCAGCATCTTCGTCACCTTGAGGTTGCGGATTGTTGGTGAGACCAACAAAGGCAAGTACCCGACCGCGATGGTGTGGTCAGGGTGGTCCTCGGTGTCAAAGATGATGGGCGTGCTGGACCACCTCAGCAGCTTTCGTGCGTCGACCGATGGCTCCACTGCTGTGATCTCATGCGCCCACTACTTGAGCTGGCGGTGGGATGTATGCAGCGAGGCGCCACCGTCGATGCACATGGCTTCTGTGGCTTTCTGGAACTCGTGGTCAGCGGATTCATCACCCTCGTCATGATCATTGTTTTCCTGCTTCTTGTCGCGGCCCCGAGCGGGCCTCTCTTGCTGATTATCTTTGCCGCGGCGGCCTCCTTGGCCGCCACGCTTCTTGCCAGATCCTTTGGCACCCTCTTAACCCTTCTCCTTGTCCCACTGCTCATACTTGGCTTTCTGCTTCTCAGCGAGCAGCTCTACTTGCCGGCAGTTCTAGAGATCATGGCCTTTGGTGCGGTGGATCTCGCAATACTGCTTGTAGGAGCCTCCTGGCTTGTCGGCAGCCGCTAAGGCCCGACAAGCGGCACACCCGGCAACCTCCTTTCCGGAGTCACTTGCCTTGGGATTCTTGGTGGCGCCGGTGTTGTCGGATCCCTCGACGGCAAGCACGGTCTTGTCATTGCGCTTCCTGTTACGGCGCCGGCCCTTCTTCGCCGGGGCGGCGGTATCATCCGTGGAGTCGGTTTCCACGCCGGTGTCTTCGCCGGGGTACTTCCTTCCCTCTTCAGCGCGAGCGCATCGATCAGCCAGAACATGAAGTTCGGCCACATCCCTGACCTTGTTCGTTGCCAGCTCTTCACGCATCTTATGATTGCACACATTCTGATGGAATGCACTGACCACGGCGGCAGGATGAACGTCGGGGATGTTATACTGCACTCGACTGAACCTTTGGATGTACTTGCGCAAGTTTTCTCCTTCCTTTTGGGGGATGATATGCAGATCACTTTCCTGGCCATGAGCTTGGTGGCCTCCGGTAAAGGCGTCAACAAACTCATGACACAGATCCGCCCAAGAAGAAATGGAGTCTACCGGCAAGTGCATCAACCATGACATGACATTGGGCTTAAGGGCCAACAGAAAGTAATTGGCAACCACCTTGTCATCGTGGGCCCCAGCAGCCTGCATCACGATGGTGTAGATGCTGAGGAACTCCGACAGGTGAGTCTTGCCGTTGTACTTTTCTCCAACGTCGGGTTTGAACGTGTGGTGGGAGGGCCACTGGAACTGCCGCAACTCGCGGGTGAAGGCCGGACAACCTACCTCGTAGGGTTGGCCAACGTAGCCCCCCGGTGCTGGGTGGTCCATAGTGGGCCCCGCCCGCCTGTCCGACTGATGGCGCGCGTCGCGCCGGTGCTCGATGGTAGTTTGAGCGTCTTCATGAACTCGCTCCTGAAGAACCTGGTGTTGGTCGCGATGGGTTCGCGGGTCGGATGATGCTATGGAGATATCATCACAAGCATTGTCGTGACGGACCGACACCCGCGGTGGTCGGGATGGAGGAGGGGAGTGCACCATGGTTGCATCGCCTCCAGCCCGGCCTCCGCTGGCTTGCGGTGGCCCGACGGAGCGACGGCCTACGGGTCCTGCCGGCTGCAACTCGTCATTGTTGGCGATGCCGACGAGGCTCCGGACGGTGTCCCTCCATTCGTCGAGCTTCTCCGCAGTGGGTGGAAAATCGAGGAGCAGCTGCATGCGCTAGGGCTTCCGCTGGCGTGGGTGGCGGCGAAAGCTGGGTGGACCGCGATGCGCCTCGACTTCTAACCACGTTAGAGGAGCCGCGTCATGACCCGGAGCTGTTCGCCATCTCCGTCGGCACCTCGGTGCGCATGCTGGCCTGCCTCATCATCTGAAGGGCGCGTGGGACTCTTCCCAGGACGGCGCCCAGGGTCTCCAGGAGGGCGGCGCTGCTCGTCACGCACAACCTGAGAAGAGCGCGCTGTGGGCGCCGGTGTTGGCGTCTTGGAGGCCGCCGTGCCGCCGTTTGGCGGGATGGTGGCGCCCCTGGAGGGCCCCGTGCCGCCTGCAGGGTGGCCGACTCAGTCTTTGGAGCCCGCGAATGGTGGATCGTCGCCCGGCGCGCGAACGACGCCATTCGCCGGGCCTAGAGCGCCAGGGTGATGCGAATGTTCGCGGGCCGCGCCACGTGTCCTCTCCGCGACTGGCCCGCTACTGGTCTGCACCGGTAATGGCAATCTGGTCCCAGACAAACTGATCGCCGTGGTCGTCTTCTTCTTAGAAGCCATGGCGATGAGGAACAGCTAGGTCAACTGCTAGACCGGATTCTCACAATTGCGCCCCCCTACCTGGCGCGCCAAAGATGTCGGTGGGAAACGACACCTATGGGATCACAAGAATCCCTACTACGCAGGATTAGTAATTGACACGGGGATCGTTTACCCAGGGTCGGGCCGCAAGGATGCGTAAAACCCTAATCCTACTTAGTGGATGTATTGAGTTTTCTTGAGCTCTTCAACTAGCTACGGGTGTTGTGTGGTTCGAAAGAGCCGAATCCTCTCCATGTATGCCACGGGCCTTCTTTTATAGGAGAAGGGGCTGCCACAGTGGCATACAGGAGGCGGAAAGGCCTATAGTGTTGCGAGCTTGTCGCCCGTATTACCGGACAAGATGCATTAAATGTATGGCATAGGTGTCACTCACTTTATCGGGGATGGGAGCGAGGCCCGTCCCGTCCGTCGCTGCTCCTCCTCGCTTCGACACGCGCCCTGGCCAGCGATGCATGTGGTGCCATGTAGGCAGGCAAGCAGCTGAGGTGGCGCGATGGTGGATCCTCCACGAAGATCTGCATGCCACCACGCAGGTGCATGCTGAGTTGGCCTGGAAGCTGCATGTGCCACGCAGGTGCCTGCCCAACTGGTTGGGCTGGCAGCTGCATGCGAACGGCAGCGGGGAGTTGGTTGGTGCGGGCCTGGCAGTGGCCTTGCCGTCACGTCTGGCAAGGGTCTTGTCGGGTGGCCCGGCAAGGGTCCTGCCGTGGCGCGCTGGCGTCCCCGGCAAGGGTCTTGCCGGGGGTCTTGTGGATTCCTTCGGTAAGGATCTTGGCAGGGAGTGTTGCCTTCCAATCCTCATCTGATCTTGAGCATCCTATGTCTTCACAAATATCTACATGCCACCACGGAGGTGCCTCCCGAACCCTGGTCCAACGTGCTTGTTGACATTGGAGGCCGTGGGTTTAAGGGTGGCTCGCTCCGTTGGTGTGGGTGAGCTGCCCCGGCAAGGGCCTTGCCGGGGCTGCTGAGGTCGCCCGGTAAGGGTCTTGCCGGGGAAACCTGTTTCGTTGATTTGCACTAAGTGGCCTTGGTCCTTGATGTTGTCTTGTTCGTCTTGAGCCTCCGGCTTCTCTCCGGCTTCCCTCCCTTGCCCTGCTATGTGTGACGATGGCGTGTGGCTCTGACTGCCCGTGCACAAGTAAAGGGGTCAAAAGGAGAGCCCCTACTTTTGTACACTGAGACAATTAACAGTTGCATCCATTTTTAATCTGTCCCTTTGCTACCGTGCTACTCTCCGCAATGAAGATATACTAGAGATGGTGCCCATTTGCTATTTTTTGTAGCGACCACGATCCCAATGGACCGAAGTCTCTGTGCATAAGTGTCATCCTTGGATCGGTATGCTGACACACATAGTACTCGAGGAATTATAACAGAGTTCAATCACACATTTATTACATCGAGGTCCTCATAAAGAGTATTATTACACAAATAATATGGCTGAAGGCCATCTAAGCAAAATAGCCGCGGAAGCTTTGAAGATAAAAGAGTCGATCAACTCCAACATCATAGCTGAGTGCATGAGAACGCCCTATCGCACCGTATTCTTCGTCGGTATAGTCTGCAACATGAGACGTTGCAGCCGTGTAGGTCAGCACATCACTACAAAAAAAATACACTTCTGTGATGATACGTGTTTGTCACAGTAGGTCGCGTTTTTTGTCATGCAGGTACTTCCATGACGATTTTATGACAGAATCAGGATAGTCATACCTGTGTTGTCATAGAAGTGTTCCATGACATTACCAAAATTATCATCACGGAAGTGTGCACTTCCATGACGATAAATCGCGCGTCACAGAAGTGCTTTTGTCAAGGGTGACCGACATGTGGCATCCACCATAACAGAACGCGTTAAGCTATCGGGTCGGGTTTTGGATCCGATAACCCATTAACAGCCCCGACCAATGGGGATTTTCCACGTGTAAAATCATCATTGGCTGGAGGAAACACGTGTCGGCTCATCATTGGGACAGATGTTATCCACTCATTGGACAGAAGGCGCCTATGATACGTCGACATGTGGCACGACTCAACAGAGGCCCATTCCTGTGAAAAGTCCGGCCCATTTGACTTGGTCAAAAGGTGGTGGGCTGGCCCATGGAAAGCCTATTAATGGCCTATTCACACACAGCCCATTTACAGCCAGCTAACCCAAGGCCCGTTAGGCCCTATCCGAATTAGCCTAGTAGCATCATCTGGGCCATCCAATATGATTCCAGCCTGTTTTCACTTCTGGCCCATGTATGGCCCATGACATCTTTCGGCGCATATGAGGCCCTTCGTAACTCTTGGTCCATTAACGGTCCATGGTGAAACTGGCCCGTAATGAACAGTGTATCACTTTACACCCATTAATGGCCCGTGGTGAAACTGGCCCGTAATGAACAGTGTATCACTTTATACCCATTAACGGCTCATTATTCCGTTGGGCTGTTTCCAGCCCATGTTATCTTTCGGCCTTCTCAGAGCCCATTTATTCTTGGGCTCATTTCCAGCATTCGTTTACTTACGGCCCATTACTGTCATTTTCTGCTTGTGGGCCAGATTCAGCCCGTGGTTACAGTCGGCCCGTTTGTGGTCCGTTAATACATTGGCCCGTTTTTATAGCGTCATCAAATACGACCTATTAACAATGGCTTGTTATGGTTGGCCCATGAACGGACGATTCCAACTCTAGCCCGTTTACGACCATAATGCGGTCTGTTATTGGCCCATGTTTGGCCAATCGATCATACAGCCCGTATAAGGCCCATTGATGATACGACCCGTAGAAGGCCCATTGTTTCTACGACCCATAGAAGGCCCATTGTTTGTACGACCCGTAGAAGGCCCATCGTTTCTATGGCCCGTAGAAGGCGCACTATTTCTACGGCCCATGGGAGGTGCAGTGTCACTACAGTAAATATTAGCCCATGGTTATTGTGGCCTAGTCTTAAAAAATAGGTTATTGCAGCCACTAGCAAACCGCGGAAAAAGAACTGCAATGACTACAAGCAAACAAATAAACAAGACAACAAGGAAATAAATAAGCAAGCAACTTATGCTAGCCTATCACGGCTATCACACATATTACATCCACTAGGCATCAAAGTTCACCACCAGTGCAAATAAACACGCCGACAAAAGAATATACAAAACTGAGAGCACTTCAGAAGGCACTAGGCCTAGCCAGGTCGGGCCCCCCAAACAGCCGAAGAAGCTGAGTAGACCTCAGTTGTGTCAACGATAGATGCATCAATAGTAGATGTATGGCATGATGGTGTGCACGACAGTCCTCTGACATCTTCATTGCATCTTTGACTTCAAGTCGGAGCTGAGCTGAAGCAAGCCTTTCCGCTTTAAGTTGTGACTAAAGAAGTCGAACTGATTGAGGCAGCAACTGCATAGAGGTTGTCTCACACCTACTGGTGAGTAGCTTCAACTCACTGTCTGCATCAAGACTGGACCTTGGGGTCATCTCGCTGTCCTCAAGATGGTTTGGCTCACTATCTTCCCTAAAGTTCTGCCTGGCGTAAGAGATACGACTCTGAAAGAGGAACAAGGAGACACGTAACAGGTTTCACAATTATATAAGCAAATAAATGGATCTGTTCTGCATAAGGAACATGTTTTTACAACTACAATTTGAAACTGGTAGTTGTTGCAAACATCCAATCAGATGTAAACAGCAAAGCAAACAACAGTGGAGGAAATGATGCCTATCCAAATCTATACTAGAACAAAGTTTGAAGGCTTGAGAAGGATGAATTTACATTACATGTTAACACGGGTTGGACAAAGCCCTTCTCCATGTTCATGGAAGGATAATTCAATAAATTCCCCAAAGAAAATTCTTTATAAGCGTTGCCATTATTCTACATTTTGCAAAGAGTAAATATAGATCAAATAATATTGGAAGAAATAGAGGATAATGAAGCTCAGGTGCAGACTGATGATACATAATCAAATAGCAATTAATTAAGTGTAGTGTTACAAGGCAAAAGGGAGAGAGGTACTGACAAGAGCAAAGTAGAGCCTAGTATTGTTGTGAGATCGTATGATCCTTTGAGCAAGGAGATTCATCTAAAATTAGTTTTCATACAAGAGAGAAGGTAAGGCACATGCAGAAATTTAGGAGTTCAAATTTTGAATTGATATCATAGACAGTACTTGACGCTGGGCTCTCAACAGTTCTAATAGGGGTTTGGCCACTGGAGTAGGGGTAAAGTGTGGTACAGTTGAGCCTGTGTTTTCTGTGGCTGCTGATCTATCTGATTTAACAAGTATCACTACCTTTTCCAAATACCTAGTTTGTACTCCTTGAGGATCTGCACTCACCCTTCTCCTTTTGGACATCTATTATGAAAGAACAACATTTGACTGGAAAAACATAGTGTGACGACACATGGAAAAGGTACACAAAATGGATAGGTATGGCATATACTCATATATGATGCTTAAACTAAGCAGATGGTGTACCGAAGTATAAGTAATGCAAGAGATCAGATGCAAAATATGTGCCACCAATACAACTTTGCAAAGTTAGAGCAAGCACCTTGATGGGTGAATAAGATAGGCCATCCTCCACCATGCCAAGTTTGTTAGCCAGTGGATTGTTCCGCAATATTCCTCTCGTGCGCCAATTCTCATTTTCATTTTGATAATGTTCAATATCTGACATGCATGAAAACATAAAAATAAGTTAGATTTTCTTTGTAATGCAGAAGTGATTCTAATCCAATACTGCCTCCCTGTAAACCCCTTTGTGCTATCTCTGCAAATCTTTTAAGAGATGCCATGCATGCTATAGTTTGTGTGTGCAATAATATAATGTGGCCTACTACTCAAAATATGAGAGCTCCAGAAGTGATGACACTTCGCAGATGACAGCTTCAACATATAGTAAAGAAGAACAAGTCGACCTGACCTAACAGATTCAAAATATACTAAGGGAGAACAACTCAACCTAACCAATCGCCGCAAGAGAAGAGGATCATCTTAAAGAAGAGCAGAAGAGCAAGCAGATTGAAGATATTACAAGTCTTTCAATACAATGTCAGTTGGCCACCCATGATGAACTAGAGCGCACAGAGAAATACTATTCTTTCCGGTCTCTCCATATGTGGCTCACATGCATCTCGAAACTAAAGTAGGAACATTTAGCTAACCAATTAAACATCTCCCAGTTTTTGCTAATATCGGCAATAATATCAGATATGAATTTGTACAACTAAGCTTGTTTAGCTCGATGGGTGGAGCAGTGCTATTACGACACGAACCATGTAGGCTGATTGTGGTCATCATAAAATGGGGAAACCATAAGCATGATGAGTACAGTGTTGACCATGGCAGTGGGATGACAGATCTGAAGCTGCAAACCGCGCAAAGGGTAGTTAGCAACTGATGTTTGCTTTGAAATAACAACTAAGATTTGGTATGGACAAGAAAGTATGGTCAACAAGTGACAAAGAAATGCAATTATGCTGTCTCTCTATATGTCGCGACATGCATTTGGAAACTCAAGTGGGACCTTTAGCTAACCAATTAAATGTGTCGGTTAACTAATATCAGTATCGTATTACAATCATATTTGAACAACTAAGCTTTTGAATTCGGAGTGTTGTGTTGTTTAGCTTAAAGGGTGGAGTAATGCTAGTACAATAGAAAGAACCTACGCAGATCATAGTAGAGTAGATAAAAGGGGAAAACCCTAAGCATCGAGAGAAAAGTCAGGAAAGTGGAACTAGCTGGACCAGTGGGTGGCGCACATGCTTTTCGAAACGAATATAGGAACATTAGGTGACCAATTAAACATTCTCTATTTTAGTGATATGAGCATCATATCAGATTCGTATTTCAACACATAAGCTTTGGGTTGAGGTCTTGAGGAGCAGTGCTAGCACGACACGAAGCACCTACGATGATGGTAGTGAAATAAAGGGGGGAAACCATAAGCTTTGCGAGTATAGTGCCCATGCCATGGCGGATCTGAAGGTGCAAACCGGACAAAGCTATTTTGCAACCAATGTTTTCTTTCAACTAGCCACTATGATTTGGTACGGACAAGAAAAGTACATTAAACAAATTACAATCTATTTTCCGGGTGAGATCGATAACTTAAGCACATATGGAAGAGTACCACCTCTCTTGTGATGCCATGTAGGCCTATGCTGATACGTCGAGGGTGCTGTGGGAGCGATGGTTGTCGGTGGTGGGGAAGAAGACTTTAGATGGCAGACGGCAGGGTCGGGGGATAAATCCTGTTGCCGTGGACGACGCGGTCGTAGGAGCGGCAACGACAAGGTGGACGACGGCGCCGATAAAGCGAGAGGAGGCGATGAAAGGATCCTGGTCCAGCACCATGGATGAGAGACGTCCATCTCTTGCAGTGGACGACGGGGTAGGGGTAGTGATACGACTCCAACGTATCTATAATTTTTTATTGTTCCATGCTATTATATTACCCCTTTTGGATGTTTATGGGCTTTATTTTACACATTTATATCATTTTTGGGACTAACCTACTAACCGGAGGCCCAACCCGTATTGTTATTTTTTTGCCTATTTCAGTATTTCAAAGAAAAGGAATATCAAACGGAGTCCAAACGGAATGAAAACTTAGGGAGCGTGATTTTTGGAACGAACGTGATCTAGAGGACTTGGAGTGCAAGTCAAGAAGTAGCCAAGGCTCCCACGAGATAGGAGGGCGTGCCCCCCCTATAGGGCGCGCCCCCTGTCTCGTAGGCCCCTCGGGCGTCCACCGACATACTTCTTCCTCCTATATAAGCCTACGTACCCCGAAAATATCCAGGGGCAGACAAAACACAATTTCCACCACCGTAACCTTCTGTATCCGCGAGATCCCATCTTGGAGCCTTCGCCGGCGTTCTGCCAGAGGGGGGATCGACCATGGAGGGCTTCTACATCAACATCCTTGCCCCTCCGATGAGTTGTGAGTAGTTGACCACATACCTATGGGTCCATAGTTATTAGCTAGTTAGCTTCTTCTCTCTTTTTGGATCTAAATACAATGTTCTCCCCTCTCTTGTGGAGATCTATTCGATGTAAACTCTTTTTGCGGTGTGTTTGTTGAGATCCGATGAATTGTGGGTTTATGATCAAGTTTATCTATGAATAATATTTGAATCTTCTCTGAATTCTTTTATGTATGATTGAGTTATCTTTGCAAGTCTCTTCGAATTATCAGTTTGGTTTGGCCTACTAGATTGATCTTTCTTGCAATGGGAGAAGTACTTAGCTTTGGGTTCAATCTTGCGGTGTCCTTACAGAAAGGGTTGCAAGGCACGTATTGTATTGTTGCCATTGAGGATAACAAGATGGGGTTTATATCATATTGCTTGAGTTTATCCCTCCACATCATGTCATCTTGCTTAATGCGTTACTCTGTTCTTATGAACTTAATACTCTAGATGCAGGCAGGAGTCGGTCGATGTGTGGAGTGATAGTAGTAGATGCAGGCAGGAGTCGGTCTACTTGTTGCGGATGTGATGCCTATATACATGATCATGCCTAGATAATCTCATAATTATTCGCTTTTCTATCAATTGCTCGACAATAATTTGTTCACCCATCGTAATACTTATGCTATCTTGAGAGAAGCCACTAGTGAAACCTATGGCCCCCGGGTGTATCTCTTATCATATTTGCTTCCAATCTACTTTTATTTGCATCTTTAGGTTTTGCATCTATATTATAAAATACCAAAAATATATTTATCTTATCATACTATCTCTATTAGATCTCACTTTCGCATGTAGCCGTGAAGGGATTGACAACCCCTTTATTGCGTTGGTGGCGAGTTCTTTGTTTGTTTGTGTAGGTGCGTGGGAATTTTGAGGAGCCTCCTACTGGATTGATACCTTGGTTCTCAAAAACTAAGGGAAATACTTACGCTACTATTGCTGCATCACCCTCTCCTCTTCGAGGAAAACCAATGCAAGCTCAAGATGTAGCAAGAAGGATTTCTGGCGCCGTTGCCGGGGAGGTCTTCGCTCAAGTCAAGACATACCAAGTACCCATCACAAACCCATCTCCCTCGCATTTACTTTATTTGCCATTTGCCTCTCGTTTTCCTCTCCCCCACTTCACCCTTGCCGTTTTATTCGCCCTCCCTTTCCCAATCTCCTCCTCTCTCTTTCACTTGCCTCTTTCCCGTTTGCTTGTGTGTTGGATTACTTGTTGCTATGGCGCAAGATAATACCAAATTGTGTGATTTCTCAAATACCAATAATAATGATTTCCTTAGTACTCCGATTGCTCCTCTTAATGATGTTGAGTCTTGTGAAATCAATACTGCTTTTCTGAATCTTGTTATGAAAGATCAATTCGCCGGCCTTCCTAGTGAAGATGTCGCTACTCATCTAAACAACTCTGTTGATTTGTGTGATATGCAAAAGAAGAAAGATAAGGATAACAATATTGTCAGATTGAAGTTATTTCCATTTTCACTTAGAGATCATGCTGAAGTTTGGTTTTCGTCTTTGCCTAAAAATAGTATTGATTCTTGGAACAAGTGAAAGATGCTTTTATCTCTAAGTATTTTCCTCCCGCTAAGATTATCACTCAGGAATGATATTATGAATTTTAGACAACTTGATCATGAGCATGTTGCCCAATCTTGGGAAAGAATGAAATTCATGCTTTGCAATTGCCCTACTCATGGTTTGAATTTATGGATGATCATACAAAATTTTTATGCCGGTTTGAACTTTGCTTCTAGAAATCTCTTAGATTCGGCCACGGGAGGCACGTTTACGGAAATAACGTTAGGAGATGCTACAAAACTTCTTGATAATATTATGGCTAATTATTCTCAATGGCGCACCAAAAGATCTTCTAGTAAAAAAGTGCAGGCTATAGAAGAAATTAATGTTTTGAGTGAAAAGATGGATGAACTTATGAAATTGTTTGCTACTAAAAATACTCCTCTTGATCCCAATGATATGCCTTTGTCTTCCTTGATTGAGAATAATAATGTATCTATGGATGTGAATTTTGTTGGTAGGAATAGTTTTGGAAACAATGCTTATAGAGGAAACTTTAATGCTAGACCATTCCCTAGTAATTCCTCTAATAATTATGGAAATTCCTACAATAATTCTTGTAGTAAGTTTAATAAGATGCCCTCTGATTTTGAGAATAGTGTGAAAGAATTTATGATTTCGCAAAAGAATTTTAATGCTTTCCTTGAAGAAAAATTGCTCAAAGTTGATGATTTGGCTAGGAACGTTGATAGACTTTCGCTTGATGTTGATTCTCTTAAACTTAGATCTTGTCCTCCTAAGCATGATATCAATGAGTCTCTCAAAGTAATGAAACTTTCCATTGACGAGTGTAAGGAAAGAACCGCTAGATTGCGTGCTAAAAAAGATAGCTTTATAAAAGCGTGTTCTTCTAGTTTCCATGAAAATAATGATGAGGATCTTAAAGTTATTGATGCGTCTCCTATTAGATCTATGTTTTGCAATATGAATTTTGATAATTATGGGACTGATGATGAATCAACTTTGCCTAGAAGGCATCCCAAGAATTCGGAGTTTTTAGATCTTGATGCTAAATTTGGTAAAAGTGGGATTGGAGAGGTCACAACTTTAAATAGCGTTGAACCCACTATCTCGGATTTCAAGGAATTTGATTATGATAATTGTTCTTTAGAAGGTTGTATTTCCTTTTTGCAATCCGTTGTTAATGCTCCTCATGCTTATAGTCAAAATAAAGCTTTTACCAAACATATCGTTGATGCCTTGATGTAATCTTACGATGAAAAACTTAATTTGGAAGTTTCTATACCTAGAAAACTTAATGATGAGTGGGAACCTACTATAAAGATTAGAATTAAAGATCATGAGTGCTTTGCTTTGTGTGATTTGGGTTCTAGTGTTTCCACGATTCCAAAAACTTTATGTGATATTCTAGGTTTCCATGATCTTGATGATTGCTCTTTAAATTTGCACCTTGCGGATTCCACCATTAAAAAGCCTATGGGAAGGATCAATGATGTTCTTATTGTTGCAAATAGAAATTTGGTGCCCGTGGATTTTATCGCTCTTGATATAGATTGCAATCTTTCTTGCCCTATTATTCTTGGTAGACCTTTCCTTAGAACGATTGGCGCGATTATTGATATGAATGAAGGGAATATTAGATTCCAGTTTCCATTAAAGAAAGGCATGGAGCACTTTCCAAGAAAGAAAGTCAAATTACCTTATGAATCTATCATGCGGGCTACTTATGAATTTATGCCAAAGATGGCACCCGTTAGATCTATCTTCGCTTTGATGCCTAGCTAGGGGCGTTAAACGATAGTGCTAGTTGGGAGACAACCCAATTTTCTTTATGTTTTTTGTTTTTGCTCATGTTTAGTAATAAATCTTGCATATGCCTTCTGTTTAGATGTGTTTTTATCATTTAATTAGTGTTTGTGCCAAGTAGAACCTATAGGATAACCTATGATGATAGTTGATTTGATTCTGCTGAAAAACAGAAACTTTGCATGCACGATTTTAGTTTTGTTAAATCACAGAAAGGTGATTTTGCGTTGATTATTTTTGACTCTGATCAATAAACAAATTTTACAGGATTTCCTATTTTGGTAGGATTTTTAAAGTTCCAGAAGTTTGCGTTAGTTACAGATTGCTACAGACTATTCTGTTTTTAACAGATTCTGTTTTTCGTGTGTTGTTTGCTTATTTTGATGCATCTATGGCTAGTAAAATAGTTTATAAACCATAGGGAAGTTGGAATACATTAGGTTTAACACAAAAATAAATAAAGAATTAGTTCATTACAGTACCTTATGTGGTGGTTTTGTTTTCTTTCACTAACGGAGCTTATAAGATTTCCTGTTGAGTTTTGTGTTGTGAAGTTTTCAAGTTTTGGGTAAAGCTTTTATGGACTATGGAATAAGGAGTGGCAAGAGCCTAAGCTTGGGGATGCCCAAGGCACCCCAAGATATTCAAGAATAGCCAAAAGCCTAAGCTTGGGGATGCCCCGGGAAGGCATCCCCTCTTTCGTCTTCGTTCATTGGTAACTTTACTTGGAGCTATATTTTTATTCGCCACATGATATGTGTTTTGCTTGGAGCGTCGTGTATTGTATTAGTCCTTGATTTTTAGTTTACCACAATCATCCTTGCTGTACACACCTTTTGGGAGAAGCCTATTTGATTAGAATTTTCTAGAATACTCTATGTGCTTCACTTATATCTTTTGAGCTTGATAGTTTTTGCTCTAGTGCTTCACTTATATCTTTTAGAGCACGGTGGTGTCTTAATTTTGAAGAAATTGCTAGTATCTCATGCTTCACTTATATATTTTTGAGAGTCTTTTAGAACAACATGGTATTTGCTATGGTTACAAAGTTGATCCTAGAATGATGAGCATCCAAGTTGGGTATAATAAAAACTATCATAGAAATAGAATTGGATGCTATGATCAATATGATGCTTGATAATTGTTTTGAAATATGGATGTAGTGATATTAGAGTCATGCTAGTTGAGGTGATTATGAAAAATACTTGTGTTAAGGGTTGTGATTACCATAGCATGCACGTATGGTGAACCGCTTTGTGATGAAGTTGGAGCACAATTTTATTTATTGAGTGTCTTCCTTATGAGTGGCGGTCGGGGGCGAGCGATGGTCTTTTCCTACCAATATATCCCCCTAGGAGCATGCACGTAGTGCTTTGGTTTTTTATGACTTCTAGATTTTTGCAACAAGTATATGAGTTCTTTTGACTAATGTTGAGTCCATGGATTATACGCACCTCACCCTTCCACTATTAGTAGCCTCTCTTGTGCCGCACAACTTTCGCCGGTACCATACACCCACCATATACCTTCCTCAAAACAGCCACCATACCTACCTATTGTGGCATTTCCATAGCCATTCTAAGATATATTGGAATGCAACTTTCCACCGTTTCGTTCATATAACACGCATTACTTTTGTCATATTGCTCTTTGCATGATCATGTAGTTGACATTGTATTTGTGCCAAGGCCACCTTCATAATTTTCATACATGTCGCTCTTGATTCATTGCATATCCCGGTACACCGCCGGAGGCATTCATATAGAGTCATATCTTGTTCTAGCTTTGAGTTGTAATTCTTGAGTTGTAAATCCATAAAAGTGTGATGATCTTCATTTTTAGAGCATTGTCCTAGTAAGGAAAGGATGATGAAGACTATGTTTCCCCCACAAGTCGGGATGAGACTTCGGACTTTACAAAAAGAAAAAGAAAAAGAAAAAAAGAAAAAAAGAGAAAGTCCAAAAGAAAAAAAGAGGAAGGCCAAAGAAAAAAAAGAAAGAAAAAAAGGAGAAAAATAAAAAGAAAAATAAAATAAAATGAGAGAAAAAGAGAGAAGGGACAATGCTACTATCTCTTTTTCCACACTTGTGCTTAAAAATAGCACCATGATCTTCATGATAGAGAGTCTCATATGTTGTCACTTTCATATACTAGTGGGAATATTTCATTATAGAACTTGGCTTGTATATTCCAATGATGGTCTTCCTAAAAAGTGCCCTAAGTCTTCGTGAGCAAGCAAGTTGGATGCACAACCACTTAGTTTTGTTTTGTTGAGCTTTCATATATTTATAGCTCTAGAGCATCCGTTGCATGGCAATCCCTACTCACTCACATTGATATCTATTAATGGGCATCTCCATAGCCCATTGATACGCCTATTTGATGTGAGACTATCTTCTCCTTTTTGTCTTCTCCACAACCACCATTCTATTCCACATATAGTGCTATGTCCATGGCTCACACTCATGTATTGCGTGAAAGTTGAAAAAGTTTGAGATTATTAAAGTATGAAACAATTGCTTGGCTTGTCATCGGGGTTCTGCATGATTAAATACTTTGTGTGATGAAGAAAGAGCAACAGCCAGACTATATGATTTTGTAGGGATAACTTTCTTTGGCCATGTTATTTTGAGAAGACATGATTACTTTGATTAGTATGCTTGAAGTATCACCATTTTCATGTTAATATGAACTTTTATTTTGTATCATTTGGATCTGAACATTCATGCCACAATAAAGAAAATTACGTTGAGAATTATGCTAGGTACCATTCCACATCAAAAATTTCTTTTTTATCATTTACCTACTCGAGGACGAGCAAGAATTAAGCTGGGGGATGCTTGATACGTCTCCAATGTATCTATAATTTTTGGTTGTTCCATGCTATTATATTACCCCTTTTGGATGTTTATGGGCTTTATTTTACACATTTATATCATTTTTGGGACTAACCTACTAACTGGAGGCCCAGCCCGTATTGCTGTTTTTTTTGCCTATTTCAGTATTTCGAAGAAAAGGAATATCAAACAGAGTCCAAACGGAATGAAACCTTCGGGAGCATGATTTTTGGAACGAACATGATCCAGAGGACTTGGAGTACAAGTCAAGAAGCAGCTGAGGCTCCCACGAGATAGGAGCCCCCCCCCCTATAGGGCGCGCCCCCCTGTCTCATGGGCCCCTTGGGCGTCCATCGACGTACTTCTTCCTTCTATATAAGCCTACGTAGACCAAAAACATCGAGGGGGCAGACGAAACACAATTTCCACCACCGTAACCTTCTGTATCCGTGAGATCCCATCTTGGAGCCTTCGCCGGCGTTCTGCCAGAGGGGGAATCGACCACGGAGGGCTTCTACATCAACATCCTTGCCCCTCCGAAGAGTTGTGAGTAGTTGACCACAGACCTATGGGTCCATAGTTATTAGCTAGTTAGCTTCTTCTCTCTTTTTGGATCTAAATACAATGTTCTCCCCTGTCTTGTGGAGATCTATTCGATGTAAACTCTTTTTGCGGTGTGTTTGTTGAGATCCGATGAATTGTGGGTTTATGGTCAAGTTTATCTATGAATAATATTTGAATCTTCTCTGAATTCTTTTATGTATGATTGAGTTATCTTTGCAAGTCTCTTCGAATTATCAGTTTGGTTTGGCCTACTAGATTGATCTTTCTTGCAATGGGAGAAGTACTTAGCTTTGGGTTCAATCTTGCGGTGTCCTTACAGAAAGGGTTGCAAGGCACGTATTGTATTGTTGCCATTGAGGATAACAAGATGGGGTTTATATCATATTGCTTGAGTTTATCCCTCTACATCATGTCATCTTGCTTAATGCGTTACTCTGTTCTTATGAACTTAATACTCTAGATGCAGGCAGGAGTCGGTCGATGTGTGGAGTAATAGTAGTAGATGCAGGCAGGAGTCGGTCTACTTGTTGCGGACGTGATGCCTATATACATGATCATGCCTAGATAATCTCATAATTATTCGCTTTTCTATCAATTGCTCGACAATAATTTGTTCACCCATCGTAATACTTATGCTATCTTGAGAGAAGCCACTAGTGAAACCTATGGCCCCTGGGTGTATCTCTTATCATATTTGCTTCCAATCTACTTTTATTTACATCTTTACTTTTTGCATCTATATTATAAAATACCAAAACTATATTTATCTTATCATACTATCTCTATTAAATCTCACTTCCACAAGTGGCCGTGAAAGGATTGACAACCCCTTTATTGCGTTAGTTGCGAGTTCTTTGTTTGTTTGTGTAGGTGCGTGAGACTTTTGAGGAGCCTCCTACTGGATTAATACCTTGGTTCTCAAAAACTGAGGGAAAATACTTATGCTACTATTGCTGCATCACCCTCTCCTCTTCGAGGAAAACCAACACAAGGTCAAGACGTAGCAGGTAGCGGCTCCGGCAAGGTGGAGGATGGGGTGGTAGACGGAGGAGGCTGCCCGCAGTGCGGAGGTTGTCGTGCCGTCGACGGTGTATGAATGGGAAATGGAGGGGAGGGGGGATCTCAAACTTTGGGACATGCTTCTCTGAAATGTGGGAAAGTTACGAACTTATCCCTTGTTTAAAATTTCGGGCATCGCGTCGGCTGAGGATAGGACAGTAATCTCGCATCTCCCAAATATTTGCTAGTAAATATTTCGGGCGAGGAGAGGATGTTTTGCCTCCCAAATTTGGCGCCCACGGTGTATGAACGGGGCTGACAGGTAGGGCGGCTGTGTCACGTCCGAGGGAAGTTACACATCTGCCCCTATTTAAAATATTAGCCTACATTGATTTCGGACGAGGAGAGTTTGTTTTGCCGCCCACCGTGTATGAATGGGGAAATGGAGGAAGAGACACATGTCTTTTGGACGAGGTTGAATCAAATGTGTTTTGCCGCCCACGTTTGGCACCCACCGTGTCTGAATGGGCTCAGAGGCCGTCGTGTTACGTCTGATTGAAGTTACTAGTCTACCCCTATCGACAACATTGTAAATCTGGTCGATAAGGATGTCAAGTGTCAGGGGTAGACAGTAATTTCCATCTCGCAAACACTTGCTTCGGGCAGCCTACAAATTATAGTGGGTGTTTAGCCGCTTCGTTCAA
The DNA here is from genome assembly GCF_018294505.1 of Triticum aestivum. Lineage (NCBI taxonomy): Eukaryota > Viridiplantae > Streptophyta > Magnoliopsida > Poales > Poaceae > Triticum > Triticum aestivum. The sequence goes on from NC_057813.1 coordinate 251,669,550, forward strand.
AACTTGGGAGAATTAGCATTCACGTTTGCACTGGGCCCTGGCAAACTAAATTCAAATCCAATTTGTATTCGATTACGAATATCCATAGATAATTCTACGTTTTGTTATTTATTTCTTCAAAACCACAACAAAGATTTATTCCACCTTTATATATGATTATGATTTAGAAATTCCGTGATCTTCGAATTCAGTAGGTTGGATACACTCTGAGTCAAACAGTTATTTCATCCAATACAATATGCTCACACAAAAAACAGTTTACCTTATGTCAATCATACAAGTACTGAGGATTACCTCGCCTAAAAAATTCGGATCATTACAACACATGGACAACATAGGGGGTCTTGCAACATAATCCATTCAGAGACATGACACAGCATGCAAGTACAATAATCTAATGACAATTTCAACTGGTATCTAAAGAAGATCCGGGATTACCCTGGGCTTCAGATAGCAGAAACAGCAGGACCTCCTCCGTCTTCAAATGCAACATTCTTACTTCCTCCAATTCTTGGGTTGCTTGCATAATGCGTGCCGCTAATTCTGTAATTTCCAGCCCCAAGATAAAGATTACCTCATTCATGGCAGCCACACCATCTCTTTCTGCCTCTAGTAGAGCCTCAAGCACTATAATATCTATGCTCAGACTGCTCTCCGTCGGTGTTGCCTCTAAACTGCTACCATCTGGTAACATGGATGGCGCACTGCTTCCACAAATAGATTCTGGGGTTGTACATTGTGTCCTAGTGTGAAGGACATCCTGAGAGGTTTTCGCTGGACATATCTAAGAGATAGTTATCGTATGATCCAGGCAGTAAGCTTACATGGGAAATGACAGACGAATTATTGCCGAGCATGGCAAGCTATATTTAAATGGTTCGAAATAGCATCAGCCAAAAATAAATTAAAATGATAAGATGAAACTAGGGGTGTAAGTGGCAAATAAATGACATCCGCCAGTCCCATCTAGTTAGTTTTTGCTAGCTCCCTAGTTCATTTTCCTCAAAAAACAAAAAATCTTTTGAACTATCATACCACTAGTGGACATTAATCGGGATTAAACGGGACCCAATTGACATCCCTAGTTGAAAGGGAGTGTACCACCGCTATATTTAAGTTGCCAAGGCATCTAAGCAGTTGAAATAATCAGAGAAAGCACTTAACAGTGTGGCCTCATATAAACTACGAAGACAGTCTTGTGATGAAGTTGAGAAGAAAAGTTAAGGACTCAAATTAAATAGGCATGCATTTCTTTATGATAGGACAGCAGGCACTGTTGACATATTGGCCAACTCAGGTATAGTGTAACAACAAACAAGCATTCGAATCAAGCAATACAGCAAAGCAGACAACTGAAGTATTTGTAATTCGGTAGGATTACAGGTTAAGGGCACATGCCAAGAAAGCAGCCCACTCGCATTACATTTCACATGCACTAAAACACACTAGCTTACCATATGTTGTTGTGAAGCCTCGCTGCTGTTGCAATGTTCTTTGAAGATATCGTCAGCATCTCGTGGTTGCAAATCTAGTTGTTGTAGTTTATTCTGCACCCTCTATTTAGGTAAAATTAATCTTAATTGCATGCACTGGTCCGAATTGATCATCAATGGTTCATCTAAACTAATGAAAGAATGGTGTGTGCATACACGACAATATATCTGCTTCCCTCTATTTTTATGCTTGTTCAAGGTGCCAGCCCCAAAAGAACAAATATTTTGCTTGATGGGGTTGGCAACTCCATAATTAATAGAAGCATCAAATTATTCATGCAACTTGGGAAGATCAAGAACACACAAACAAGTAATGAATAGAGGCTCGGAGCAGTGATGTAATAACTAGCATCAGAAAATGTAGGGTAAAACGAATAAAAAGCAGCGGAACCACATGCTAGTTTGCTGATGTGTAATTAAGCATAGAGAACATTAAGCAGTCTGATGGAACCTACAGGTGGCATCAGAACAACACCATTATCATTAATATAGCATTCAAGAAGTAAAATAGTAGGTAGTGATATCTAGGAAGTACAGTAATACTCCCTCTAGATGACTCAACTTTGTACTAACTTCAGTACAAAGTTAGTACAAACTTGGGTCATCTATTTTGGAATGGAGGGAGTACCTAGGACAAAACTAAAGCATATTAACTATATGTGCACTGGTATGTAATTTAGCACATGTAACATGTTCACTGCCAGAAGTATGGCCCTACAGGTGCAAGCAGGATAACGCGTCTCATGAAAAATTGAATGATGCCCTGAAGAAATTCAAAGGTGCGGTGCTTATGCTAGGAAAGTGAATGTAGGCGCCGGCCGTTTGATAATAGTACCTGATTCTCGGCGGCATATGGGTATCGTTGTCATACTTGATAGCTAAGGATCGTCGATGGTGCTCGTGTTGCGGTTGAGTTTGGGCCGGCTGTCGCCATCGCTAAAGGGGCTCCGGTGCTACGGTTGCGGCGCCTGTCTACATACAAGAAAGCTCATCTGTGGTAAGTGAACAATTACACGATAAAGAGAAAAACCGAAGGAATACAAATCGAAATAACCTGATGAGGCTGCAGCGTCAGTAAAGCAGGGCCTGAGGAGTTGAATATGGGGTCCGTGGAGTGGGTCCGGTGCAGTGGACGAAGGCTTCGACGGGCGCGTTGTACAGTGCTTTCGATGAGGCGGATCTGTTGTAGCGGACGAGAGCTTGTATGAAGGGCTAGCGAAGGGGCGGACAAGGGAGTCAGTGAAGGGCCTACACTATGGTGGACGAGGGCGCCGGTTAAGCAGATCCGGTGTGGTGGCCCATGATGGCGGTCAATGAGATCTGGAGCGGTGGACAAGCCAATCGCTGAAGCGGCTCTAGTGAAGTGGTGAGTTGGCAGTTGGGGGTTCCAAGGTGCGGAAGGTAGATCCGGCGGGGTGTGAGGTCCACCGCTGCGGCGGAGGACTAGATTCGACAGCTTGCCGTGGTTGGGGGGTCGGGGAGGGGAAGGGGAGGGGCTCTGGGGAAGAATGTTGGGGGCAAAGAGGGGAAAATAATGGAGTTACCAAAGCAGCCCTTTTCTATTCATGTGGCAGGGGTAAAACAGGAATATCGCAGGGCTAAACTTTCGGGCGCGTGATATTTCGATGTGAGCGGGAAGTTTGACAGCTTTTGGCGCCTAAAATTATAAGTGTTCTGCTCTTGTACGGCCGACTATGATATCATGGCCGACAATTTGTTTGGTTTGCACGCAAAAAAAGTGCAAGTTTTGAAAATCAATGTCTCCAACTCGAAACTTAGATTGTCCAATCAATTCAAATATTGATCGTTGAGCTACTACAAGCAAATACCATCATACGGTCCAATTCAAATGAAATTCCAAATGTGTTTATCCTAAATATGACGACAAAAGCAAAAATGTGTATGTGTATGAATAAAGTGGATGATTGTAAAGTTTCAACATGCCCGTATGTGTATATCTCTAGGTTTGATATATGAATTTGAAATCATGAAATCCCGGCTTAAAAAATGTACCTCCGTTTAAATGAATTACAAAAGCTAATGATGGAGTCGAATGCCAAAATTCCAATCTTAGGTTTGTAATTCTGGTACATCAAGGTATATCACGCATGTTCAAAAGAATCGCTATCTCATAGTCCAAACCGTGAAACAAATTGATCAACCATGAGTGCACAATATCTCAATTACGCTAAAGTCCCTCAAATATACACACCTCAGTCTTTATCTGAATCCACCCCCCTCGCCCCCCTCGTCCCCCTCCCCCACACACACATAGAGAAGTCGTTCTCTCCCCCAAACACCAATACACGAGCACATTAACACCCCTCTCTCTTCTAAAGTCCAGACCACAATATAGGTCTCTATCACTTTGTCTCTTGGGCATGCACACATCTCTTTCCTCACTCTCTAGGTCTCCCACTATCTCTCTTTCCCAAGGACACGCACTATGTAGAGTGTATATTTCCCATAAACACAAAACGTCGCCCCAAACGTCTATCTCCCTAGTTATGTTGTTCTCGTGCACTCACCTCACACACCACCCCCACTGCAAACAAGCACACTTTGTCTCCTTGTGCACCACTCTCCTCTTTCTATCTCTCCCACTTGCGGACCCGCCCCAGCTCCTTCCATGTATACATATATGTCGTGACTCTTTCCATAGCTCCCTAATGTATCATCGTTCTCGATTTTGCACATTGTTCTCCACACCATCTATTCTAGATCTATCATGAAGTCCCTATCACACACACGATGACTCGCTTCCCTTGCGTCTTCATACATAGGCCAATTTCGAACAACATCAACACTGTCTCCCTATCTATATGCCATTTATGGACACAAACGAGCCCTCTCGCCCCCTCTCTTCCTCTCTCTCTCTCACACACACACACACCCCTCTCCCACACACACACTCGATGTCTCTTCCAAATAGTCTGCTCCCCTCGCCCGCACCCATGCTATCCCGCTACTACACATGTCACACCATTCCCCCTTCCCTTATACTAGGTTTACATCATTAGTGGTCTCTCTACTCCACATACACACACCCCCTCTCACACACAAATGTTTGCACAAACACACACAGACACGCACAAACACCCATTTATCTGGATCCTCATCTCTCCCCATGTACGCATGTGTATCTCACACACTCACTCTCTAATTATGTATGTGTGTCTCCACGTTACACAACACAAAGCCCCATGTACATGCCTCTCTCTATCCTCCACACACATAGACACAAAGAATCTGTTATCATTGCCTCAGTCTCTAACATATAACACACGCACTCTCTCTCTCTCTCTCTCTCTCTCTCTCTCGCAAACACGCTCAACAAGGGTTTCCCTGTGAATAAATTACCGGCTATTCATCAACAATCGTGGTAGTACGGCGAACATGAGACGTGAAAAAGAATAAATCTACACGTGCTTAGACCACCTAGTATGACTACTAGGACTAGAGCAAGCCAAAAAGCGCGCCGTCATCACCCCCTCCTTATCGGCAACGGGAAAATCTTTGTTTTACACAGTCGAGAAGTCATTGTGCTAAGGCCCCACATGCCGAGGCGTTGAATAGAATGTAGATGCTAGTTTACGGAAGCAAGTATCGATAATACGTTTGTATCTCCATACTTATATTTCTTCTCTTATAAAAAACCGAGTTGGTGATGATGGTACATGTGCCATCTTGCAATATAGACCGTCCGATCCATATCTAACAGATAGAAATTAACTAAAAGATACCCGCACCCCTCTCCACATTTGCATACAAGGCCTTCCCTCGTTCATCCTTATCTCCAACAAACCTCATTATTGAGCAATTAAGAAAGGAATCCTCTGGAACAAACTGTCCTGGTGGCCGCTTCTGGCGTCGTCAATCCCCATGCCTCTGCTCAGTCCGACCACCAATCACCACCACACCCCACTCCTCTTCACCTTATCTCATATTTCTCGAGATATCATTAGTTTTTACACATGGGATTACTCCCGCAAGGGTCAATCACAACAAGTGTTTTATAAAAAAATGCTTCTTGATGTTCCGTGCAATGCACGGATCTTGCTAGTACTCCTACAGAAGACTAAGTTGGTGATGATGGTGTGTCTGCCATCCGTCGTTTCTGACCATTAGATCTACATCTAACGACTGTGAGGTAAGTTGTTGCCTTTTCTCACCAACATCCCACTTGTCTATCAATTTGCAGAAAAACCCATAATTAGTATCTTAAAACCAACCACATCCCTCCATGGGCTCACGAAAACAGCCCAAGGAATATATTCTAATTGAAACATAATATATCTCTAGTGACATATGTATATCAAAATTAGAGTGTTTTGTATCAAGTTTGTGAATAAGTATTATTCTAATTATGATTCGTTGCAACACACATGAACATTACTAGTATTTCCAACCATGCATATTTTTCCTAGTATTCCATGGTTTCGAGTTTTCCACCAAGATATTATTCACTCATGGTTGATATTTACTTTCAATCATGTACACATATGCACTATGTAACTAGCCTTGCTTATTGGCTTCCAAAGCTTAACTTTCACTCCTACTTACAATATGTAGAGTATTTAACAAAAAACTACCACTTTCAACCAGCCCTAGGAAGAATCTATTGTACAAAAAATAGCAAAAACATACCCAAAATTTCTTAATCCACGCCAAAAACTACTACCTAGTACTCCTACCGATTAGGTTCGTTTAAACCCATTTATGATAGGGTTGGCCCACACGTTTGTGCTGATGAGGCAGCTTAAACCAACACATTTTGTTTGACCATTGACATGAGGGACCCACATCTGACCTTCTCTCCTGTTATTCCCCGTCAAATCATTATTTTTCTTGAACATTACTTCAAACAGTACTGATGCGTGCTCGTCGGTGGCGCCAGTGATGAGCGAGTTGGCCGCCGCTCCGCCGGACGGGCCGGACGCCACGCTGGCCTTCGCACGGGTTGGCAGGCTGGTCCGAGCATGACTCACGAGCGAGCAAGCCGCTGCGCTGGCCTTTGCTCGAGCCAGATGGCTGGCCTTAGTGCGGCACGCGCGAGCAAGCTGCCGCGCTGCCGTGCCAATCTAGCTAGCAAACCTTGCAGCCAAGCAGCTGGACGGAGCTATCTTGGCTAGCTAACAGCCACGAGCGCTGGATGGAGCTGGCATCCGGGCTGCTGCAACATGGGCTCCGCACCGCCGGCAGTTTTGGCCTCGCCTTCTACCGGCGCGGTAGCTGCGTCCCATGGCCGAGGATGACTAGGTGGACGGGCCGGAGGTAGGAGGTCACTCGGGGATTTTTGTGCAGGCTGACATGTAGGTCCCACAAGTCATAACGCCTGGTCGAATAGAAGGCATTGACTTAATGGGCGACATGGGCCCAGTCAGAGGTTAGAGTTAGATTCTAACCCTGAACTAAATCTAACCAAAGCAGTGTTTGGATGGCAGGGTTAGATTGAGAACAAATGTATCTAAACAGGGCCATGGGTTGAAACGTGCCTATAACGACACTTTGTAGAGTAGTCGTTTCTTGGTAGGGCTGGTTGGTAAGAGCATGTACAATGGTTGATAAGGTAGTCTTATCTTAAGTCTGCCACATATGCAAGTGGTAGTAGTTTCTTGGCATTATAGTGGTTTCTTGCATTATTAGAGTTTCTTGTAAGGAACAATGTATGTACTACTAGCGACAGAAGGCGATTCTAGGTTGTGTTGTACTCCAACGAGTACTACTAGTGGTCGCGGGAGTGTATACCTCATTTTGTGGGTTCGATCCTGGCCGAACGCACGGCAGCCTTTTTTAAATAGTAACTTCGCTGCGAGCCAATATTTTACACGGGTAGTTTGAGTTTTGAAGTCAAATGGACGTGCAGTACCACAATCTGGGTGCACTGGATAGCCTAGCTACGTGAACGGGTTTTCCTTCCCAGCATCCCGTGGCTCGCGTGCTCGCCCTAGCCGCACCTCGGTTGCAACTTCCTCATCAGCTAGTAGCATATTTAAACTAGCGCCTCCCAATTAAGCCCGAGGAGCCGGAAAAGCCCGACGGGGTGTTGGGAACTGTGCAATATGGCTCTGTACATAAAGTGCTCTACTACTACTCTGTAGCTTGTGGCGTTGCACGCATGGACTTCACTCCATTATCGGCTCTACTATAAAAGAAATTCCTCTTGACGTGTTTTTTTGAAACGGAGGCAAAAGCTTTGCTTCATCTCATTCATGAAGAAGGAACTACTAACAAAGTTCGACGAGATCCATTACGCCTTCGAAAATGGAAGCGAAAAGCCTAGTCTTGTCGTGGAATTGTCACGTCAGATGTCCTCGTGAAAGGACTTAGTTGTGGAGCCATCGCAACTAGGAAGCTTGAAGGGGTTAATTGGGACAAAGGACACGAGGGGTTTTATACTAGTTCGGCCCCTTACGGTGAAGGTAAGGCCTACGTCTAGTTGGGTTGGTATTGATGTTTCGATGACCAGGGAGCTAGATACGCTATGCCTGGCTCTCGATGAGTTGTTTCTCGCCCTAAGCCGCCAGCGGGTCGTCCCCTTATATACACGGGTGGACGCCCTACAGCTTACAGAGTCCCGGCCGGCTTATAAACAATGTCCGGCTCGGTGACTAGTTAAGTCTACCTTATGACACAAGTAATATTATTACAGCGGTTTACTACAACGGGCCTTAAGTCGCCTGTGGGCCTTAAGCTCTCTATGAACCACCATCTTCATGCTTTGGTCTTGGGCTTCTCTTTGGTGAATCCTCTTTGCATAACCCGGCCCCTCCTGGGCGGCTTACACAAATAGTTGTATCCCCAACATTAGGCCCCAGATTGATTTGAACTTGTTCATGTCAATCTTAAAATACCTTATGAACTGTCATGCAGTCTTTTGTCTTGCGCGAAGAATTTTAACCCGCTGTGACGTCATCATCTGGATCCAGGTTAAATCATCATGACGTCATCTTCAATAAAACTTAATTTTTACTCCGTCATATCTTCAACGGATCTTTGTCTTTACTGACCACCCTGAGAATCGAGGCGCCAGAGCCGTTGGATAATAAATGTTATCTCCTTGTTTTTCGCGCCCTCTCGGTTAGTCTTCTCTTATAAATAGGACGACCTAGGTCTTGCCCCCAGTCATCTTCTTCCTCTTGCCTCTTCCCGAGCTCTGCCGCCGCCACCATCGAACCCCTCGTCTTCACCGACTCAGGCCGCTGCATCAACCTGACTCTTACCAGAGATCGACGGTGCTCCTCCGCAGCTCGTCCGCATCCGTGAGTTCCTCTTGTTCCCCTTCTCAGATCTGCATTAGGACTTTGTCAAGTTCGTCGGCGTTCATCACTGCCTGACGCAAACCCTCGCTAGTTCTTACCTCCAATGCCCTGCTTAGATCATGAAAGCTACATAGAACTGCTGCGGTACTTGTTTGTGTTGACCTTGCATAGAAATAGATCTCATTTCCCTTGTTTGGAAACCCTCTTCGAGTGTAGGAACTTCTCTACCCTGTTTTTAGGTCTAGAAAAATTTCTTTTCAGAGCAATATTCTGATCAAGAGTAATAATTGTTATCTGTGAAAACTTGTTTTTATCACCCAGAAACCTCTTCTGGTAAATGCCCTGAAACAGAACTGTCAAGGTGTCTGGCTTAAATAAATGATCCGAATAAATTTTGAACTGCTGTTGATACTTGTAGCGGCTTAAATATTGTTTGCATAGTCATCCTTATATCATTAGGCCCCTCATTAAGCCGCCACTTTGAATAATTAGGATCTTTCTCCCGGGTTAAAATTGAACCGGATCTTCTTGTTTTTCCATAGGCCAATTGCTGTGATGGCTCCTAAGGCTACCAAGGCCCCTGTAACTTGCAATTGGGTTCCATCCATAGTTACCAATAGCAAACTAGGTGAGTTTGTGAAGTCTGGGCATCTGCCAAAAAAGGATGTCATGTCTTACCGTGCCCCTGACCCGTCTGAAGAAAAGCCTCATCCCAAAGCAGGGAAAGTAATAATTTTTACGGATCATATGAGCCGTGGGTTTGCTCCTCCTGGCTCAAAATTCTTCAGGGAGGTTCTGAATTTCTTTGACCTTAGACCTCAAGACATTGTACCCAATTCCGTGTCAAATATTTGCAATTTTCAAGTCTTCTGCGAGGTGTACCTGGGTGAAGAGCCAAGTCTGCTATTGTTCAGGGAACTTTTTTACATGAACCGGCAAAATGAATGTGCGAATGGGCCCAGTCTTGAGCTTGGCGGCATCTCAGTCCAGCGACGGAGAGACTGTCTTTTCCCTTATGCTGAGTTGCCGAGTCACCCCAAATCTTGGAACCAGACGTGGTTCTACTGTCAGGACACTTCTCCGGCTGATGAAAAACCTCTGCCCGGCTTTCGCGCCCTGCACCTTGAGTCTAACCATGAGCTACCAGACAAACTGACAACCCTTGAACGCGTTCCTCTCAATTCCACCATCAGGAAGATTAAAGCTCTCTTGGGAAATGGTTTAAACGGCATCGACCTGGTCCGAGTCTGGGTCACTTGGCGAATACTTCCATTAAGCCGCCGTCCCGGCTTAATGTGTACTTATACAGGCAAAAAGAATGATCTGTTACGCCATAGCCCTGACGACCTACCAGATGACGTAGTGGATGCTACGACCCAGTCACTGCTGAAGGAAGGCACTACGACGAGCAACGCCTTCGGCTTACTTCCATTTTGCATGAATTACCCGCCCCCCATAGTAAGTTATCAATCGTAACAAATACTTATTGCTATACTATACCTTTCTTGGTACTCATAATTCCTTCACTTTTTCCACAGGCCGATGATAACTTCTGGAAAGCCAAATATGACCATGAAGCTGCCAAACAAGCCAGGACGACCAAGAAAGCTGAAAGGAAAGCCACCTAGGTAGGAACCTCGAAGAAGAAGAAGCCCAGTGCCTCCGACTTACTCAGATTGGAGGATAGCTCTTCGGATGAGGAAGAGGTAATCTTTAAGTTTTCTTAAGTCCCTTGTTATCACCTGTCTGACATTTTATCCCTTCAGGAGGATACGAGGAACAGTCGAGCAGCCAATGAAGAGGTAACTATAATCTCCTCCGACTCAGAGCCTTTGCCAAAGCAAAAGATCCGAAGGGTGACCCGGAAAGTAAGATTTTCACATGCACTGGCTTATCAAGATCCTCAATTTCTTTTGAAGCAACAACAGCTTGAGAGCCGGAGGCAGACCCGAAACAACAAGGATGCAGAACTCTCCTCCGGCTTACCTGATGTAACCAGGAAGCGTCGGACTGAGGTTATCTCCAACTTACGTTCTGTTTTACCTTTAGCGGGCTTAATTTGTCATCCTCACAATTCGTCCAACTCCAATTATCAGGATACTTCTCCTTCTTCCGGTGAATCCATGCAGTCAAACATGCTGACTTTCAAAACTGCTTCCGGGTAATGTAACCTTATGCACTTTTACTTTACCCATGCTTGCGTATTCATCCTTCTGCTTTTGTTAACAGCATGCAAGTGAATCCCAGTAAATGGGCAAAGAAGAATAAGCCATCCGAAGAACCGGTCGTAGCTGAACCGGTGATTAATCTATCTGCTCCAGACAGCTCTGCCCATCAGCCAACGCCAGATCCGGCTTCTGATATTCCAATGCCAACTTCTGATCCACCTGCCAAAGATACTCTCCACACAAGTGACTCAGAAACTCCTAGCCCAGTCAAAACAAATGAACCGGAAGTTGAGATTGTGAAGTCTCAGTTTGTTGAACCAGGACGGCCTACCGTCCTTGCCAAATGTACCGCCAAGGAAGAATTTGCCCAATGCTGAAAGGCCAAGAAGGACATCACTGATTATACTCACTTAAGCATTGGTGATATAGTCTCGGGCTATCTGAATCAAGTGCATAATAGCCGTGACCTGGAAATAGACATGGTGAAACAAATATAGCACAAATCTGAGGTATTACTTATACTGTTTACCTGAGTCTTACATACTGTACCAGCCCCCAAGTCTATTGCTTATTGAACAAATATGCTGTAGACTTTAGAAATCTGCTGTACCTGTTAACTTATCCGGCTCAAGAAGAATTTACTTAACCCGGTTATAACATAAGGCTTTTAAACTTGCAACATACATTAGCCCCCAAGTGTCAAGTATCTTGACTTTTAAGGTGCTTGAGACTTTAGTATATGTGACCCGGTCAGATAAGGTTAAAATCCTTCAGCATACATTAGCCCCCAAGTGTCAAGTATCTTTACTTGTAAGGTGCTTGAGACTTTGATGTTAGCTTATAATCCTTACCATAACCTGGTGTTAATGCAGGCTGTCATAAACCAGTTTGAATCAGAGCTTGCGGTCCTGAAGGGTCGTCTGGAAACTCAAGAACTTGAGACACAGAAGGCTAACTCCAATTTCAATTCAGTGTCTCTGAAAATGAGAAACTAAAGAAGAAAATTGAGTCGGAGAAGAAAACTTGGGCTGATGAGAAGGCTTCCCTGGTGACTCGGGCCGAAACAGCCGAAGCATCTCTTGCAGAAGCAACAACCGAGCTGACCGACTTAAAACAGCAGATATCTCAAATGGTCTCAGCCATCTTCGGTAAGTTATTGTGAAACAGATTTAAACATTGTAGCCTTATAAAGACTATTGCATTAGTTACTTCCGGCTGACGGTTATGCTTATGCCCATACAGGCCCCAGGAGTACCAATCTGAAGCAAAACATGCTGATCAAGCTGAAAGCAGTTTACACTTTAGTAGAACAGTTGTACTCCGGGTCACAACGCGCCTTGGCCGTTGTAGCTTTATCAACTCCACATCCCCGCCTTCTGCAAGACATGTTGAAGAGCCTCGCTTTTCTTCCTCAGCGGATCCAAGACTTAAGGCGAGCGTCCTCAAGAGCCGGGGTCGTGGCCACATTGAGCTGGGCTAAAGCATGGCTCCCAGAACTAGACCCGACCGACCTTGCCCTTGGGTACCCAAGTCTGAAAGAAGACGACACTGCATTGGATGACCATGATTTCACCGCCTGCGTCAGAGTCATACGTCCGGTGGCAACCCTTTTTGGAAACGACACTGACCTTAGCAAGTATGCGCCAGCTTATGACAGTGAAAACCGGAGAATCCCAAACGCTCCATATGATCAAATCAGCCTGATCCCTCCAATTCGTGAGCATACTTTTGCCCCTGAAGTGGACCCGACCGGTTTAATAGATGATGAAGCTGAGTTTGAAGCTTTGAGCGGCATTGACTGGGCCTCGTCAACTTTCCAGGACAAAATAGCCGACGGAGAAGCGGAGAAGGATAACCCAGAGCCTTCCAGCCCGCCAAAGGAGTGAACCGCCAGGTGTTTGGCCAAAAAACAATGCTTCATCTATTCAGACACGGGGAGTCTTGTAATAGGGTAGAAAGAACTTCTCAATGCTCTTCATGCCTTCGTGCATGTTCTTATTGCTTAACGCTTTCCGTAAGCCGCCATGGCTGTATATTTCTGGCTTTTACTTCCTTGGCATTTTAAATTTTTCTTGCCTTATTCTGCACAGAAAGTATTGATAAACCGGAACACAAACCAGAAGACTTATATGCATGCTGGTTTAAGACTATTTTGTTAAACTTGAGTATAATAGCATACCTACAATCCTTTGATAATCTTCCCGGCTCATATAATGTTCACCCAGCACTTAACAACCTGGGGTGATGAATATTAAACCGGCAAGACAAAAAACATCTCATAATGCTTTCCACAAGGTTTCAGGATTATCAAAATACTTTACAGGCTTCTGATTCGGATACGATCAGTAAACCATTCCAAAGGGGTTAAGCTAAGATTCGGATATGATCATATAGCCCTCAGTGGCTTGGCGATGCCGATCAAGTGGGTATCTACAGCTATGTTCTCTTTGGTTTGAATACGACCTATGTTTGAACAGGAAGCCCCCAAGTGACAACAAGATTTGTTTAATGACGCTGATTCGTATATGATCCACGTCAGACCTAAAGGGGTTAAGCTGTGATTCAAATATGATCAAGAAGCCCCCAAGTAGGTTTGGCAGTATGCCGATCAAGTGGGTATCGACAGCTATGTTCTCTTTGGTTCGGATACGACCTATGTTTGAACAGAAAGCCCCCAAGCGATCATGGCTAGATTCAGATATGATCATAAGCCGGACCAAAAGGTAAAGCCGGATTCAGATATGATCCAGTCCCTATTGGTTGTTTCCACCACCTGCCAAAAAGACATATACACTTTTTTGAGGGTGAAAAAAGGACAGAGGTCCTGCTTTATTACTTTATATAATATATACATTTTCAAAAAATATATACATCTAAGAGCCAGTGGCTTAAGTATAGTAAGGCCAAAGATGGGCTATATTCCACAGCCGGCGGGTCTCCTCCTCCGACTTACATGAGTCTTTGTGCTCTCGAATATCAATGAGGTAGTATGACCCGTTGTTCAAATTCTTGCTGACCACAAAGGGTCCTTCCCAAGGAGGGGATAGCTTCTGCATATCGGACTGATCCTGGATGAGCCAGAGAACTAAATCACCTTCCTGAAAGGTTCTGCTTCTGACCCGGCGGCTGTGATAGCGACGAAGGTCTTGCTGGTAAATCGCTAAGCGGGCTATTGCCAAGTCTCGCTCTTCATCCAACAAGTCAAGTGCCTCCTGTCGAGCCTTTTCATTATCAGCCTCAACATAAGCCGCCACACGGGGTGAATCGTGCTGGATATCACTTGGCAGAACTGCCTCGGCAACATAAACCATGAAAAAAGGTGTATAACCCGTGGATCTGTTAGGCGTCGTGTTGATGCTCCACAGCACAGAGGGTAACTCTTCTACCCAACAACTCGGAGTCCGCTGTAAAGGGACCAATAGCCGTGGTTTGATACCCCTTAAGATCTCCTGATTAGCTCTTTCTGCTTGACCATTGGATTGAGGATGAGCAACAGCCGAAACGTCAAGCCGGATATGTTCCCGTTGACAGAACTCTTCCATGGCACCCTTGGAGAGATTAGTGACATTATCAGTTATGATGCTATGTGGGAAACCAAAACGAAAGATCACCTTTTTGATGAACTGAACTGTTGTGGCCGCATCAGACTGACTGATCGGCTCTACCTCAATCCATTTTGTAAATTTATCCACTGCCACCAGGAGGTGTGTCTTTTTATCTTTAGACCTTTTGAAAGGTCCCACCATGTCAAGCCCCCAGACTGCAAACGGCCAAGTAATTGGAATCATCCTCAATTCTTGGGCCGGAATATGAGCTCGTCGTGAATTTTTTTAACATCCGTCACACTTGCTAACAAGATCTTCTGCATCAGCATGAGCCGTCAGCCGATAAAAACCATGATGGAAAGCCTTGGCCACCAGACATTTTGAACCGGCATGATGACCACAATCCCCTTCATGGATCTCTCGAAGTATCTCTTGACCCTCTGCAGGTGACACACAATGCTGGAACGCCCCTGTGACACTGAGGTGATGTAACTCGCCATTAACAATTGTCATGGATTTGGACCGCCTGACAATTTGTCTCGCCAAGGTCTCACCCTCAGAAGTTCTCCCCGGGTCATATAAGCCAAGTATGGCAATGTCCAATCCGGGATGACGTGAAGTGCGGCCACCAACTGTGCCTCCGGGTCTGGCACTGCAAGCTCTTCCTTTGTAGGTACTTTGACAGAAGGATTATGCATTACGTCAAGAAAGGTGTTAGGCGGCACCGGCTTACGCTGAGAGCCCAACCAGCTTAAAGCACCAGCCACCTCATTCTTCCTTCTATCAGTATGCTCCACCTGATACCCTTTGAAGTACCCAGCTACAACATCTACTTCACAGCGATAAGCCGCCACAAGGGGATCCTTAGAATCCCATGTGCCTGAGACCTGTTGAGCCACGAGGTCTGAGTCGCCCAAGCACCTTACCCGGCTTAAATTCATCTCCTTAGCCATCCGGAGACCATGGAGCAAGGCCTCGTATTCAGCTACATTGTTAGTACAGGGAAACATGAGCCGGAGCACATAACGAAATTTGTCACCTCGAGGGGAAGTTAAGACAACTCCATCCCCTGATCCTTCTAACTGCCTGGATCCATCAAAGTGAATAGTCCAATACGTATTGTCCAGCTTTTCCTCGGGTGCCTGCAATTCTGTCCAATCGTTGATAAAATCCACCAAGGCCTGAGACTTGATGGCAGTGCGGGGCATATACTTCAGACCATAAGGCCCAAGCTCAATGGCCCACTTGGCGATTCGTCCTGTGGCTTCCCTGTTCTGAATGATGCCTCCCAAAGGAGCTGAACTTACCACCGTTATAGGATGACTTTGAAAGTACTGCTTCAACTTCCGGTTTGCCATGAACACACCGTAAACAAGCTTCTGCCAATGTGGATACCTTTGTTTAGGCTCAATGAGTACCTCGCTGATGTAGTAAACCGGACGTTGAACCGGATGCTCCTTCCCTGCCTCCTTATGCTCCACCATGATGGCAACACTGACGGCACATGAGTTAGCAGCCACATATAACAATAGCGGCTCTTTATCAATGGGAGCTGCAAGAACCGGTGGCTCAGACAACTGTCTCTTTAAATCTTCAAACGCAGTGTTAGCAGCATCGCTCCAGACAAAAGTGTTTGTTTTCTTCATCATCTGATATAGTGGTAAGGCCTTCTCCCCTAACCGGCTTATGAACCGGCTTAAAGCAGCAACACGTCCCGCCAGGCGCTGAACATCATTGATACATGCCAGCTTAGCCAGAGAGGTAATCGCCGTGATCTTCTCCGGATTAGCTTCAATGCCTCTATTTGACACCAAAAAACCCAAGAGCTTGCCTGCAGGTACACCAAACACACACTTGGCCGGGTTAAGCATCATCTTGTAAACCCGGAGATTGTCAAAGGTCTCTCTCAAGTCGGATATTAAAGTTTCCTTTTCTCTGGACTTCACCACGATGTCATCCACATAAGCATGAACATTGCGCCCAATTTGATCGTGCAAACAGTTCTGCACACATCACTGATAAGTTGCCTGGGCACTCTTGAGCCCAAATGACATAGATACATAACAGAAGGCCCCAAACGGAGTGATCAAAGTTGTCTTCTCCTGGTCCTTAACTGCCATCTTGATCTGATGATAACCAGAGTAAGCATCCAAAAAGCTCAAACGTTCACAACCCACCGTAGCAACAATGATTTGATCGATACAGGGGAGAGCAAAGCGATCAGCTGGACAAGCCTTGTTTAAGTCCATGTAATCCACACACATCCACCAAGTGTCGTTCTTCTTGAGTACCAGCACTGGGTTAGCCAACCACTCCGGATGAAAAACTTCAACAATAATCCCGACCGCTAAGAGTCGGGCCACCTCTTCCCCAATAGATGTCTGTCTATCTTCATTGAATCATCGGAGAAACTGCCTGACCGGCTTATACTTCGGATCAATATTGAGAGTGTGCTCAGCGAGTTCCCTCGGTACACCCGGCATGTTAGAAGGTTTCCATGCAAAGATGTCCCGGTTCTCACGGATGAACTCGATAGCGCGCTTTCCTATTTAGGATCCAAATTGGCACTGATACTGAACTGCTTAGAGGCGTCTCCCGGGGTGAAGTCAACAAGCTTTGTCTCAGCGGCCGATTTAAACTTCAACGTCGGGTCATGCTCAGTAGTTGGTTTCTTGTGGAGGTCATATCCGCCGTCTCAGCGTAAGCCGCGTCGCCTTCTTCACATTCCAGGGCCACCTTTCGACTCCCATGCACGGTGATGGTGCCCTTGTAACCCGACATCTTAAGCTGTAAGTAAACACAACAAGGCCGTGCCATGAACTTAGCATAAGCCGGTCGCCCGAACAGAGCGTGATATGGAATCCTGATTTTGACCACTTCAAACGTCAACTTTTCAGCCCGGGAATCATACTCGTCTCCAAAGGCTACCTCCAGTTCAATCTTACCAACTGGGTAAGCCGACTTGCCTGGAACTACCCCATGAAAAACAGTATTGGATGTTCTCAGATTCTTCTCAGTCAACCCCATGCGTTGGAAAGTCTCATAATAGAGGATATTGATGCTGCTACCTCCGTCCATGAGTACTTTAGTGAATTTATATCCACCAACCTGGGGTGCCACCACCAAGGCTAACTGACCCGGATTATCGACTCATGGAGGGTGATCTTCTCTGCTCCATATGATGGGTTGCTCTGACCATCTCAAATAATGAGGGACTGTCGGATCAACCGAATTTACAGCCCTCTTATGAACCTTATGGTCACGTTTGCATAAGCTAGTGGTAAACACATGGTAATGCCCACAACTCAACTGTTTCGCCTGGCTCTGGTAACCCGACTGCTGCTGCTGTTGTCCTCCTTGACCAGCTTGCTGCTGATTATTTCCACCTGGCTGTCCCTGAAAACCGGAATTTGAACCGCCGCCCGGGCCATGAAAGCCGCCAGCCCCTGAACCGCCGCTAGGTCCGTGACTACAATTAAAGGTATTGGAATTTTTAAACGCCTTCATGATCGCACAATCCTTCCACATGTGTGTAGCGGGGTGCTCCCGGGTGCCGTGTTTCAGACAGGGCTCATTGAGTAGCTGCTCAAGAGATGGGCCTGACTTGCCGTATCGAGGCCACTTACCCTTACGTCTTTGATTGTTACCCTTTGTACTAGCGTTGGCCACAAGCTTCGTGCTGCCGTCCACATTACGCTTATTCCCGCTTTGATTCCCCGGGTTGTGCTGTTGACCCTTTCCATTATTGTTCCTTTTTCCCTTCCCTGTCTTCTCATCGTCAGACGCAGGGTCCTTGGTACTATCAGAATCGGCATATTTGACTAAACCCGCCATCAGAGTTCCCATATCGCTGCAATCACGCTTAAGGCGCCCCAATTTCTGCCTCAGCGGTTCAAAGTTGCAATTTTTCTCCAGCATGAGGATAGCAGAGCCGACATCCATCTTATCAGATGAATGAATTATCTCCTTGACTCGCCGTACCCAATGGGTGGTGGATTCACCCTCCCCCTGCTTACAATTTGTCAAGTCCATTATTGACATAGATTGCTTACAGGTTTCCTTGAAGTTTTGGATGAAACAGGCTTTTAACTCCTCCCACGAACCAATGGAATTAGGTGGTAAACCTTTTAACCAAGACCAGGCCGTTCCATCTAACAACATGGTGAAGTATTTAGCCATTGTCGCGTCACTAACCTCCAACAGCTCCATGGCCATCTCATAACTCTCAATCCATGCTCCAGGCTGTAAGTTGGCCATGTAATTCGGCACCTTTCGAGGCCCCTTGAAGTCCTTGGGCAGGCGCACGTTGCGCAAAGCCGGTATCAAACAAGGAACTCCGTCGGTTCTTGTGGCTACTCCCGTCTCAATAGAAGTTGTTGGATACTCTGGGATATCTTGATGAGCCGCCTGTTGAGCCACCAGTTCGTTCTCCTGACGTACTCGATCTCGCACCGGGTTATAGCCACCATGCTGGTCATGGCGTTGGGCTTTGCTTGATAAAGCTTCGGACTCCATGTGCCTGCTGTAACTCGGGCTCCGGTTCTGACGAGGCGGTGCTAACCAAGGCGGAGGGGTTGAATGAATCCTATGCCGGCTGTAAGAATAGGTCTCCTGCTGAACCAGGGCTGTCTGGACAAGTTCCCTGATCCTCCGAGTCTCCACCGCTGTCGGATCATCACCTTCCATAGGAAGAGCCGCCAGACGTGCTGACGTTGCGATTAAATTCTCCATGGGGTTGGAAAAGTGACCCTCCGGTATCGGCACATAACGCAGCGGCGCCATGCTCATATGAGGAGGTGGCATCTCCCGATGCTGAGCCGGTCCTCCTGCTCCGGATGTCATGAACTGATTAGCATCGGGCGGGTTACTTGGGCCGGCTCTGGGTGTAGCAAAAAGAACCCTAGGGTCGTAATTCGGAGGTAACCGGGATTGGGTCTTCTGGTGTCTCCTCCTCATTACCTCATTGGACGCGTTTAAACTCATCGTGAGCTGGTAAGCCTCTGACTGCAACCGTTGTTCCCGGGCATCGAGAGCCGCCCGCTCCGTAGCTATTCTAGTATCCTCAGCTGCTAAGGCCTCCTTGGCCTGAGCTATCTCACGTACCCGTGCTACCTCCGCGTCATGCTCATCTTTATTCGCAGGGATAACCGTGGCGGTTAACAGGGCCGTAAGTTTGTCCATGAGATCTATCAGCACTTGAGCCGGCAGGCGCACAGGGCCTCCTGCCCCGGTCGCTCCTAACCTGGAAGTAATTGCAGCCGCGGCTGTAGAGTTTTGTCCGGGTTGAGTCCCAGCCATAAAGACTCCTGCCCAATTTGGCGACTCACAGGGGTCCGGAATACTGAAGCCATCGGAACAGCCCCCGAGCGCACCATCTTGAACTTGATACAGAGAATCTGTTGAACCGGCCGATGAATCACCATCACAATGGACGACCGTCTCACCACCATCTTCGGGTCCTCCAGAAAGCTCTTCTCCGTGGACGCAACCCACAAAGACACGCTTCATGCCAGGTTGAGCTCGGGCAGGTTCCGCACGCTGAGCCGTCTCGACGAGGTCAGTGCAGTTGTCCGGCTTAGGCCCCGACTCACCAATCCGGCCGCTGAAGACGTGGATCCCTCCAAAGGGGACCCGGTACCCATACTCAATTGAGCCGGCGTCGGGGCCCCAACCTTCATCGTCGATGTAGATCTTGTCGCGATGACTCTTGGTCATCCGGCCTACTACGTATCCCTTGAGCCCTTCGAAGTTGCCCTTCAAGAACTCAAATCCACCGTGCGCTGGCCCCACGGTGGGCGCCAACTGTCGTGGAATTGTCATGTCAGATGTCCTCGTGAAAGGACTTAGTTGTGGAGCCTTCGCAACTAGGAAGCTTGAAGGGGTTAATCGGGACAAAGGACACGAGGGGTTTTATACTAGTTCGACCCCTTACGGTGAAGGTAAGGCCTACGTCTAGTTGGGTTGGTATTGATGTTTCGATGACCAGGGAGCGATATACGCTATGCCTGGCTCTCGATGAGTTGTTTCTCGCCCTAAGCCGCCAGCGGGTCGTCCCCTTATATACACGGGTGGACGCCCTGCGGCTTACAGAGTCCCGACCGGCTTATAAACAATGTCCGGCTCGGTGACTAGTTAAGTCTACCTTATGACACAAGTAATATTATTATAGCGGTTTACTACAACGGGCCTTAAGTCGCCTGTGGGCCTTAAGCTCTCTATGAACCGCCATCTTCATGCTTTGGTCTTGGGCTTCTCTTTGGTGAATCCTCTTTGCATAACCCGGCCCCTCCTGGGCGGCTTACACAAATAGTTGTATCCCCAACAAGTCTCGTTGTATCAAATAACTAAAATTTTCTACCCCTGCAGTAACCGTCGTTGATAAACATGTTGCTGGTGTGTGCGTGAGAGGAGCCGCTGAATAGAGCACCGAGAGTATCCACTAGGCCACTACGCAGGTGTACTTTCCCTGCATTGATAGTACAGCGATGGTTCTAGAGAACAGTACCCTCCACTTCCAACTGTAGCTCCTTGGCCCTGAGATTCAAGAGTTCAAAACTGGTGCACTATACTATACTAGACTAGAAGTACAGTACATCGCACTACTAGTTGATAAAAAGTAGTACTAGTACTTCTACAGTACGAGTACGTACTCCTCCGTCACATAATGTAATATGTTTTTTGACACTAGTTGGCGTGTACAAAAAATAGCAAAAACATACCCAAAATTTCTTAATCCACGCCAAAAACTACTACCTAGTGCCAAAATTTTCTTACTAGTGCTATTATCTTATAATGCAATCCCACAATGTTCCATAATGCTAGTACTAGTAGTAAATAATAGCCTCACCCCTTCGCTAAGGAACGATCTACAGTTGGAAGGGACGAGGCCCTGCGGTTACTACGCTCTTATCTCCTCCTCGCCAGTTCCCCTCCCCCCAAAGAGAAGGCAGTTCGTCGCTGCTCCCATGGATTCGCCAGGCGGTTCTCCTCCTCATTGGGGCTGGGAGATCTTGGACGACGATCCTCTAGGAGAAATCGCACGCCGCTCCGACGTCCTCACCGCCGCAAGACTCGGTGCTTCCTGCACCAACTTTTTCAAGACGGTGCTTAAACAGGCTTGGGAAAAGGCCATGCTTGTTGGTCTTCCATGCATCCTCGAGGAGAAGGTTCTTCTATGGGACAATCCTTCAAACAGTCCACTGCTCCCTGGCCATGGTTGCACGTTGACTCTGCTAGAGTTGCCGACATTGAGAGGTCGTCGGATTTTGTCCGATGAGCAGGTCAGTAATGGAGTTTGATCATGTAGTACTTAGTTATTCCATTTCTATCTTGTAATTTCTCCGCTGCCCACCGTCTTATATATATGTCTGGGTCGGTGCCAGTGAAGATTGCCTTGCATACCTCCGGCCGGATACCACCATCATTTTGCACAACATCCACAGTAGTGCGGCCGTTCCGGTAGACCCCTTCTCCACCATTGGGATCAGCCTTCCGGACTGGCTGGGTCTGAATATGTATGATGATGCCTACATGAGATTGAAGAAGATAGGAATTGTGGACCCGCTGACAAAGTGACGCGGCTATGACAATTACTATCTCATCGCGGTGTTTGACATAAGGATTGCCATCAATGCAAGAGGCAGTAACGGCAGAGGCTGCGGCGGCAGAATTGTACCCCTACACGTTCGAAGACGTCGTGCGCCATCTAGGCCGCATCTTCGCAGTGACAAGCCAGGGGACTTGTTTCATCTGGTTGCCATCCTACAGTACGGGAGATTACAAAGGGAATGCACAAACCATCATTTGCATCCCTAACAGTACTCCATTATTTTGCAGGGACCAGTCATCCCTCGATCAAAATAAGATCATCGATCCTGGATGTGCATTTGCATCCGGAATTCGGTCTAACATGGAACCTTGTAGCTGACTTTGGCATATTGGGATCAACTATCTTAGAAGTCGTTACCCATGGTACCACTAATGTGCAACATGGTCACACAATCTACCACGGTTGGACCGTCACCATCTACCCAGGTATTCCATTTTTTAACCCTCTCGCCTTCTCTTTCATTGTTGTACTAGTAGTATACTTAGTAGTACTAGTAGGAGTACTTTTTACCTTGGAGGACGCATATAGCTAGCTAGGCCCTTGAATACTTGAACCCACTAGCTGCCATCATTTTTGTTTTTCCATGTCTTACTATCTCATCCATGTAGCCAAGAGTGGCTATATATAATAAGTCGATTATTTTACTTCCTCTATACCGGAGTAGTACTATTTGCTGCACAGTATTACTGACCGCCATATTTGAGCACAACATTATTATGCATGGACCTTGACTATGTACGTCACCATGTGTCCAGATCTGAGATGCCGCGTGTACCAGATGAACGGCGCCGAGTTCGACCCCTGTGATGCTACGTGGGTGCCGAGGAACACTCTTGGAGAGTACTCGCTTTTCATCGGGGATAGCTACCCCATTGTGAAGTGGATGCCACCTTCCGTGCATGACACGGAAGGCCTTCCATTCATTAAGCATGGTTGTGTCTTCAGTGCGCACCGCCGGATGAACGACATGCTGGGAGACGCTATCCCTGATTTATGCCGCTTCAACTTGGATGAGTCTCCATCATGTGGAACCGGACTAGAAAGTTGTGACAATGATTCCCGTTGCCCACTGCTATGGATCGTGCCATCCATGAAGAACACCTGGGACTGGAACCTGGAGGAGGACATGTGGCCCATCTATAACGTGTAAGTGGAGTACGGTAATTGTGAACGGTAGCGCTGTGAATATATGTAGACTAGTCGTGCACAAATTTATCACATCAATTGGAGTTGTGTGGCATAATGGCATTTGTCCTTTATAATTTATTACTAGTAAATTTTTTATGTGTACGTGCAACTTGTGTTGTTGTTGCACGGGCTCCAACACACTCTTTGAGAAAAAAAAGGTGGCACAGCTTTGGATATACGTGACGTGTTGGCATCATACATGAGCATTGTTCGCTATAGTTGTAGTACACTCCTACTAGGATGACAACTCCTATAAAATCTTGCGCTTGGCTCTTTGCCTCTTCGGGAGGTTCAACTGTTCGTACTCGTGTGAACCTTGCACTTGGCTCTTCGCCTGTTCGGAAGGTCCAACAATGATGATACCACAGTACAATATGCTTCTGGCAATCTGACACTGATTGAACTGCTCCACGTCCACCGCGAGGGAGAGGGCGAGGGCGAGGGCGAGGGAGAGGGAGAGGGAGAGGGCGCTTAGTCAAAACCATCTCCTCGTCCTGCGAACCACCGCGCGTGTGGGCGAGGGAGAGGCATAGTAAGCAAGCTTCTCCTCGTTCGGCGAGTTGACGGGACACATCAAAGCAGTACTAGTACTAGTAGTAAATATTTCCTTTCCGATTCATATGGCGTAATTTGAAACGAGAAAAATACACTAGCGGTTAACGTATGTAACAATACGCTCTTTACGGTCACTATATATAGTTTTGCGGTGATTATACGATCACTAGCTCATCGTAGAGCACCTTATTGCACCCTACTGACCGGCCACATAGTCGACGTGGCACTTTGTTGACTGGTTAAATTGTCACCTGGTTTCTGGGTCCCACCTGTCAGTTGGCAGAGCAAAGAAATCAGTTAAACAAAACTTTATGCAGGCGCGACAGGAGTCCAACCCTTGCGTGCGAACCACCCTGGCTATGTATGTGAGTGCATGCACGTGTACTCCCTCGGTCTTCCAACAAAGAGTATACATCGGCTAAAAAACAAAGAGTGTAGTACATGATGTACATCTACACTTTCAATGCATTTAGCATGTGGAAGTTATTTTGCAGAGCCGGACACTATCCTTGTGTTCAAAATCTTCTATGAAGTATTCGGAGGAGGAACCCGCCTTGCAATGCCGAAGACAATATGCACACCAGACTCATCATCATTGAAGCCTGGTTCAGGGGCTACTGAGGGAGTCCTGGATTAGGGGGTGTCCGGATAGCCGAACTATCACCGTTGGCCGGACTCCTGGACTATGAAGATACAAGATTGAAGACTTCGTCCCGTGTCCGGATGGGACTTTCCTTGGCGTGGAAGGCAAGCTTGGCGATACGGATATGTAGATCTCCTACCATTGTAACCGACTCTATGTAACCCTAGCCCTCTCTGGTGTCTATATAAACCGGAGGGTTTTAGTCCGTAGGACGAACAACAATCATACCATAGGCTAGCTTCTAGGGTTTAGCCTCTTTGATCTCGTGGTAGATCTACTCTTGTACTACCCATATCATCAATATTAATCAAGCAGGAGTAGGGTTTTACCTCCATCGAGAGGGCCCGAACCTGGGAAAAACATCGTGTCCCTTGTCTCCTGTTACCATCCGCCTAGACGCATAGTTCGGGACCCCCTACACGAGATCCGTCGGTTTTGACACCGACATTGGTGCTTTCATTGAGAGTTCCTCTGTGTCGTCACCTTTAGGCCCGATGGCTCCTTCGACCATCAAGAACGACGCGGTCCAGGGTGAGAATTTTCTCCCTGGACAGATCTTCGTATTTGGCGGCTTTGCACTGCGGGCCAATTCTCTTGGTCATCTGGAGCAGATCGAAAGCTACGCCCCTGGCCATCAGGTCAGATTTGGGAGTTGGAACTACACGGCTGACATCCGCGGAGACTTGATCTTCGACAGATTCAAGCCACAGCCAAGCGCGTCGCACGGTCTCGATGGGTATGATCTAGCTCTGCCGCCGAACAGTGTCCTGGAGGCCGCACCAGCGTCCGCTCCGACCCTTAGCTTAGAGCCGACTTCGCCGATCGAGGACGAGTGGCTGGACACCGCCTCGGGGGCTACGATCTCTACGGTGATTGAGCCGAACATCATCCCTGTCCTTTGCAAATCCCATGACTCCGAGGTGCGGGACTCCTCTCTAGACTCCGAACCTCCCACGCCCCTGCCAATCAAATCCGATTGGGCGCCGGTTATGGAGTTCACTGCCGCGGACATCTTTCAGCACTCGCCCTTTGGCGACATCCTAAATTCACCAAAGTCTCTCTCTTTATCAGGAGAGCCCTGGCCGGACTATGGTCAGGAAGGTTGGGATGCGGACGACGAAGAAATTCAACACCCACCCACCACCCACTTCATAGCCACTGTCGAAAGTTTAAATGATGTGCTCAATTTCGACTCCGAAGACATCGACGGTATGGATGACGATGTAGGAGATAACCACGAACCAGCACCTATAGGGTACTGGACAGCCACCCCATCTCACGATGTATACATGGTGGATACACCTAAAGGAAGTGACGACGAGGAACAACGGGACGCTACGAAGGATAAATCCCTTGAAAAGCAGTCAAGACGGCGACGAAAGCTCCGCACAAAGTCCCGCCTCGACAAAGACGTCGGCCATACAGACCCAGCCATAGAGCAGGTCGAACCGGTGGACGACGAACATACCATTGAAAAACCGTCCGAATAGGAGAACTTGGATAAACAACCCGTCCCCGGCGAAGATAACAGTCTGGACGATCTCACACCGGACAAGTTGTTGGAGCATAAAAACCAACACAAAAGGCTCGTCGCCACTGTGCGTAGCCTGAAAAAGCAAAAGCGGAAGCTCAAAACAGCAGAAGATGCACTCAGAATCAGATGGAGCAAAGTACTCAACACCGCAGACAAATACGACGACAGTCGCCAAACAAAGAGCTACCCGAAGCGCAAACTACTGCCCAAATTCGATGAGGAGGCCTTAGAGCCCCCGCAATCAAAGAACAAAGAGGCCGCCGGGTCGGATGGACGACCACATGACAAGCATAAAGCGGCAAGCGGCGCCGCACACAAGCCGGCACGCGATCCGCATAAGGATTTGCATCAAAAGGATGGCCCAGTTAGGTCCATCTACGGGCCAAGAAACCAAGCTCTTCTAAGCAATGCAACACGCCAAATATCCGGACATCACGACACACCCAAATATAGGGGAGCCGCACACCCCCTATGTTTCACCGATGAGGTGCTGGATCACGAATTCCCAGCGGGATTTAAACCCGTAAACATAGAGGCATACGACAGAACAACAGACCCGGGAGTCTGGATTGAGGATTACATCTCCACATACACATGGCTAGAGGAGATGATCTCCACGCCATAAAATACTTACCCCTCAATCTCAAAGGGCCAGCACGGCACTGGCTTAAAAGCCTCCCTGAAAATACCATTGGAAGTTGGGAAGAGCTCGAGGATGCTTTTCGGGAAAATTTTCAAGGGACTTATGTCCACCCTCTGGATGTACACGATTTAAGTCACATAACTCAACAACCCGGAGAGTCAGCCCGCAAATTCTGGAACAGGTTCCTCACCAAAAAGAACCAAGTAGTCGACTGTCCGGATGCCGAAGCCTTAGCAGCTTTCAAACACAACGTCCGAGACGAATGGCTCGCCAGGCACCTTGGCCAGGAAAAGCCAGGAACAATGGCCGCACTAACAAGCCTCATGACCCGCTTTTGCACGGGAGAGGATAGTTGGCTGGCAAGATGTAGTACCAGCGACCCAAGTACATCCAAAGTCAGAGATGGAAACGGGAAACCACGACGCAGCAAGGAGCAGCGCCGAACATGGGGAAACAGCCCGAAGAGCACGGCAGTCAACGCCGGATTCAAAAGCTCTCGGCAGAATCATAAAAAACTGCCCCTCAAGGATAACAGCCACGAGCTATCCAGCATAAACAAAATCTTGGACAAAATATGCCAAATCCACAGTACCCCCGGGAAGCCTGCAAACCATACCCACAGAGATTGTTGGGTCTTCAAGCAGTGCGGCAAACTCAATGCCGAACAAAAGGGGCTCGACACACCAAGCGAGGACGATGACAAACCCCACAAGCAGAGCACCGGAAAACAAAAGAATTTCCCACAAGAAGTCAAAACAGTAAACTCACTTCAAGAGACAAAAGGGAAAATCAGAGCGGCACCCATAGAAATACGCGCCGCACAGCCTATCCCAGCGGAGTCCCAACATTGGTTGTCAAAACCAATCACCTTTGATCATCAGGATTACTCCAGACGTATCCGCAACGCAGGATGGACAGCCCTGATATTAGATCCTATAATCGACGGACTCCAATTCACAGAAGTCCTAATGGACGGCGGTAGTGATCTAAACCTGCTATATCAGGACACAATCCGCAAAATGGGGATAGACCCAACCAAAATTCGCCACAGCAACACCTCCTTCAAGGGGGTAATGCCAGGCCTATATGCCCATTGTACGGGATCCCTACGGCTAGAAGTTGTGTTCAGCTCATCTGACAACTTCCGCCGTGAAAAGTTAACCTTCCATATCGCCCCATTCAAAAGTAGCTATCAAGCACTATTGGGACGTGAAGCTTTCGCCCGCTTTAACGCAATACCGCATTATGCATCTCTTACACTTAAAATGCCCGGTCCACGCGGCATCATCTCATTAAAGGGAAGTATCAAGTGTTACTCGAGCACGGAAGAACGTGAGACTGCCTGGACAGTCACACACTAATCCGGCTCCGCTAAACCAAACACCTGAACAGGTCATTCGGACCCCGGACACAGCTAGACGAGTCCGGCGTAAACATATAAAGGCCTACTAGCTGCACACCCCAGTACAAGGGGCTGCATGCATGTACAACAAGAGACAATAAAGCTCAATTTTATTCGCTTTTCCAATCGTACTCTGTTTATTTAATATAAAGTACATTTTTCGCACGATCTTTCTTCAACTAAGTTCTTCTCCTTTATAGATGAACACCGTGCTACACCCGTCCAGGATACGGCAGAACGGAGACACAGGCACAGACATGTAGTAGGGACCCGTTGCAAGGATTCTTTTCAGATTAAGACCATGTGTAAACCTTTTTTACTGTCTCTTGTTGATACACATCCCCCGGTTTCTTGCTATAACCAAGGAGGAGGCTGGCATTTTGGCATCGGCCGCGTCAGAATTTTTTGCGCGTACCTGGACACCAGGGGCTTAGGGCATTGTTCTGCCCATTTTCATAAAGACCGAATACCTTAGGGAGTGTTCGGCGTCTCGAGTTAGGCCTTATATGCACCAGCTCTGAATCATGTCTTTGGTCGAATGTTGGGTTTGCCCGGCTCCTGTGTTTTGCTGCCTTATGTTCCGCTCTATCGGCTAACGCAGCACCAGGAGAACTACTGCGATTGTGCCCTGGTTCGCCCTGGTGAGCACCTCAATAGAGAAAGCCGAAAACTGACTGTCATGATATAGCGTGAGACTGGTCAACCACTCGATGACCCACCGGAATGTTTAGAATTCCTTCGCATTAATGGGACCATTTCCCGGTCAAGCACATATGCGCCCCGAATTCGGGAGAGCGCGATGCCCCTAGGGGCTATATAGTAGCCCCACCATCGAACTCCTATGGCTAAGTGAAAGTGATAAAGCATTATAGTCTGGTTGCCTAGTTTGATACGCTATCACCTCCTTTATAGGACCAAGATGTTGGATTAAGTGTGAAAATGCACCTTTTTGCAAACACCCCCGCACTATGGGCGTGGGGGCTGAAGCCGAAGACTGCCATCTTTCAGGTTATATACGCATATACATTAACGGCCGCACAGGAGGTGTTTTAATACTTGAACGCACAAGTATAAAAAGCCCTTATATTATATTGAAACATTGTTTCACAAATCATACATGTCATTTGAACATAATATCCTTCGAGCACTATGTCTCCATTAAGCGAGCGCCCTGCAGGACTTCCTCAAAATAGTGCTCGACAGGTACTCGTCTTCTATCCGAATCCTGGGATGCAACATCGGTGGCCTTCATCTCCGCCCAGTATGTCTTGACATGGGCAAGAGCCATCTACACACCCTCTATGCATGCTGACCGCTTCATTGCACTAATATGCGGCACCGCACCAAGGAACTGCTGCACCAAGCCAAAATAACTCTTCGGCTCGGGCCTCTTCGGCCACAAATGAGTCATGACATCATTCATGGCAAGTCCGGACAACCTATTCAGCTCAGCCCATTCGGCCAAACGATCGGTCAATGGAAGCGGATGCTCTGGACTATGG
The DNA here is from genome assembly GCF_018294505.1 of Triticum aestivum. Taxonomy (NCBI): domain Eukaryota; kingdom Viridiplantae; phylum Streptophyta; class Magnoliopsida; order Poales; family Poaceae; genus Triticum; species Triticum aestivum. The sequence goes on from NC_057813.1 coordinate 251,699,094, forward strand.
AACTGCGACCAAAAAAGCTCTTCCATTCCGTGATCCTTTTGGCCTCGGAAGTGTTCGGCCGCGTCTTCGGCACTCACCGCCAAGTCCAAATAAGCATCCTCCGCACCCCACAGCTGGCCCAACTGAGCATACTTTGGATCCGTGAATTTCCTCCACAGCAGAAAAGGCTTTCCAGCTGCAATATCTTTGGCCTCATGTAGCTCCTCTTTCATAGCTCTCATCACAGAGCGAGCATCCTTGGCCTCAGTAGCGGCCTTTTTCAGGTCCTCTTGTTCCGCTCGACCTTATTTTTGAAGAAGCTCGCAACGGTCGGTAGCATTCTTCAACTTTACGGCCATCTTGGCCATTTCTTTCTTGCTTCGGCAGTGAGCAGCCTGTTCAGCTCTCAGCTCTTCGGCCGCTTTAAAGGCAGCCGCATCACTTTTTTGGGCTTGCTCCTTGGCTCGGGCGAGTTCTGCCCGAAGGTTCTCCATGGCAGCGGCACCATCTGCGTCAAGCATACATGTTGTAAGGCACAGACATTAAGCTACCTTACCGGGTGTCCGCGGAGAAGCTACATACCTTCTGACTCGTCAAGCCGCTTATTGACAAGCGCAATGTCAGAATCCGCCACATCAAGCTGCCGCTTTAGTTCGGCAAATTCATCAGTCCGGCTTGCCACCAGATGCTTCGCCACCTACATAGGAAGAGCGCATATTATACCTGGGATTATGATCCTTGGCGCGCTGTCATTTTTTACAACGCACCGAGTCTCAGGGGCTACTATCTATACAGGGCGCATTCTATATGCAAAACTGTCAGAAGGTACATCATTTTGCGTACCTCAAAACCCGTTAGTAAACTTATGATGGCTTAATGCAATCCGCTTTCAGCGGATGAAATCCTTTCAATCACCATACCCATTAGCGCACGGTGATCTTCCGAGATAGACGCTCGCCCGTGCAGATCTTTCAGCTCCTCCGACCGTACACCAGTCGGTGCCGGACTCGTCCGATGGCCTTTTTCGAAGGCCGGACGCGGAGGGCTTTGAGGGGACATACGACTGCCTTCGAGCCCCGCCAGATTCAAAGAAGCCCTCCATGACAACACCTCAGGGTCGTCTGCCTCGCATGACGGTATGGCAGGTGGAGGCGTTTCACTCTCCGTCATCTCCGGATCAAGATCCCCTCATGACGAGCTCTGCTGAGAAGGGCTGAGATCCGAGCTACAAGGAAAAATTTCAGTTATCTTCAGAAATAAAACAGGGATGTCTCTCATTTTAAGAAAACGCCCCTCTTTACTTACGGCTCGCTGGAGGGCTGATCTCCTTGGGGAAATAGTGCGGCCGGGGCATCTCCCGGCGCAGGACCCTCTAGCAAAGATTTCTTCCCCCACTTCGAGGCCTTGGTCTCCGGATCTTCAAAAGCGGTCCTATTCTCCCCTTGGAGGGAGGGATTCTCGATCCCTCCTTTCTTGATAAACTCCTTCGCGGAGGCAGTAGCTCCCTTGTTCCCCCCTTCGCCTTCTTCAAAAGGCGCAGCCTCTAGCATCCTGGTTAACACAGGATCCGGCGTGGTCTCAGGGAGGGGGGTCGAACACCAGATCAGTTTTGCTTTCTCTATCCACTCATATTCAAGGGACATCTCTTTTAAAGGCAAGTTTATGATAGATATACGGATAGCATGTCCGGGTACAGGACTACTTACTTGAGTATTCGGGCGATTGCAGCTCAGACCTGTGTCCTCGGTCAAGTCCGGACACATTGCTTGTGATCCAAAGAACAGTTGGTACATCTCCACGGTGTTACGCCCATAAGATGTTGGAGAGTTCGTGGTCCCTCCGGATTGAACTCCCACAGGAGGAGGGGGCAACGTTTGCAGGGCAGGGTGCGACGAATCAGCATGACCTGTGCTACTACGACCAGATTGATCTCTCTCTCTAGGAGGTCTCGAATACGGCCCTACAACAAGGGCACGTCCTTGGACGGCCCCCAGTCGAGCCCTTTATTGACCCATGACGCCAGCCGCGGTGGAGGACCCGAGTGAAAGGCAGGTGGCGCCACCCATTTGGTGCCCCTGGGAGCGGTGATATAAAACCACTCTTGTTGCCACAGACTGAGCTCCTCTTGAAAAGAGCCCTCGGGCCATGGAGCGTCAACATTCTTGCTTATAACAGCCCCTACGCACTCTTCCTGCTGCCCCTTGATCATCTTCGGTTCCACTTTGAAGGTTTTGATCCACAACCCAAAGTGAGGGGTAATGCGGAGGAAGGCTTCACATACGATAAAGAACGATGAGATGTTGAGGATGGACTCCGGATCCAAGTCATGAAATTCCAGCCCATAATAAAACATGAGCCCCCTCACGAAGGGGTCCATCGGGAAGCCTAACCCCCGAAGGAAGTGAGACACGAACACCATGCTCTCACCAGGCTTGGGAGTGGGAATAACCTGCCCTTGGGCAGGCAGCCTGTGCGAAATTTCTCCGGTTAGATACCGGGTGTCTCTCAGCTTTAGCACGTCTTCTTCCGTGATGGAGGAAGGCATCCACCGGCCTTGCAGGTCAGAGCCGGACATCCTCAGGGGTCCGAAGCTCCTGAATCTAGAGCTTTGGGTGCTAGAACTCGAGGCGAGGGGCGGATTCGGTTGAGATTGAAAGAAAGGAGCGGGCCTTGGTCTCGTTATAAAGAGGTTGAATAGCAAGAGCCCTTCCCGTGACCGTTCGGGACTTGACTTCGATAGAGGAGGCGTGCCAACGGGCACAACTGGGTTACCCACACCTGTATTAATGAGAACCCCGGAATAAGGGGACACGATCTTTGCTTTGACGAGACGTGCCAAAGAAACCACCTCACTAAACATGCTGAGGTGGGACAGTAAAAAACGATTCCAATAAAGGCTTGGCCATGGTGTGACATCACGCCGTAGAATACATCAGCAAATTGAATTTGTGTAAAGATTATTCTCTCTACGGTGGTATGTGGAACTTATTTTGCAGAGCCGGGCACTATCCTTGTGTTCAAAATCTTCTATGAAGTATTCGGAGGAGGAACCCGCCTTGCAATGCCGAAGACAATATGCGCGCCAGACTCGTCGTCATTGAAGCCTGGTTCAGGGGCTACTGAGGGAGTCCTGGATTAGGGGGTGTCCGGATAGCCGAACTATCACCGTTGGCCGGACTCCTGGACTATGAAGATACAAGATTGAAGACTTCGTCCCGTGTCTGGATGGGACTTTCCTTGGCGTGGAAGGCAAGCTTGGCAATACGGATATGTAGATCTCCTACCATTGTAACCGACTCTATGTAACCCTAGCCCTCTCCGGTGTCTATATAAACCGGAGGGTTTTAGTCCGTAGGACGAACAACAATCATACCATAGGCTAGCTTCTAGGGTTTAGCCTCTTTGATCTCGTGGTAGATCTACTCTTGTACTACCCATATCATCAATATTAATCAAGCAAGAGTAGGGTTTTACCTCCATCGAGAGGGCCCGAACCTGGGTAAAAACATCGTGTCCCTTGTCTCCTGTTATCATCTGCCTAGACGCACAGTTCGGGACCCCCTACCCGAGATCCGCCGGTTTTGACACCGACAATGGGGCTTACTCCCTCCCATTGGCATGTTCATATTTCAAGCTTCCTATGTTCCCTCCATATGGTGATACTACCTATGTTCCCAAATACGGAGTAAAAGCCTCCCTCTGTTCCCAAATACGGAGTATTTGTCTTTCTATAGATTTCAACAAGTGACTAGGTATGGAACAAAATGAGTGAAGTGAGCGTAGAGGCATACGGATACTATAGAAAGGAAGTCTTCGCGATCCATTATTCCCCATCTCGGTCAGAGAGAACTATTCAACTAATCTGTAGTGAAGTGACAATACACGCTGCAGCAGATGGGACACGTAATTAATAAGCTGAACGAGCGTGTTGGTGTTACTAAATCAGCCTTACCAAGTACTACCTTCATGTTTGCCAGTAGAGCACGCTTCCGCAAATACACCTACGCACCTCTGTCCTCCATTAACTGACATATGGACCCTCTTGTGGTAGGCCCACATGTCATCGGTGTAACTATTTACACTCCGAAGGACGGTATATCCTTGTAGTAGTACTAGTAGAATTGAGATTTAATGCACTTTCTTCCCCGTCTTCCACTCTTCTTCCTCCTCTCTTCTTCTTCCTTCTCTCTTCTCCATCATCGGCCGCACACCATTTACCCCCGCTCACTACTTGTCGTGGAATTATCACGTCAGATGTCCTCGTGAAAGGACTTAGTCGTGGAGCCATCGCAACGGGTTAGCTTGAAGGGGTTAAACTGGACAAGGGACACGGGAGTTATACTAGTTCGGCCCCTTCGATGAAGGTAAAAGCCTATGTCTAGTTTGTGATGGGATTGATTGGGTTTCGATGATCAGGGAGCGGAATATGCTTGCCTGAGTCTCGAGTTGTTGTCTGTTGTCCCTAAACCGCCGCCGGCTCGCCCCTTTATATACACAGGTTGACGCCCGGCCGGTTTACAGAGCCCCGAGGCCGACTCATACAAAGTGTCTAGCTTGGTCTCTCCTTTCCTAACTTATACTACAAGTTTACATAGTCATGGCGGTTTACCACTATGGGCCCTAATCCGCCTTTGGGCTTCGGGCTTCTATGCTTCTTTTAGTAAAGCGACATCTTCCGGATCTTCATGGGCTTTAACATAGTCAAGGGTGAACCGGACCCTCCTGGCCGGTTTATACTCAGTAGCTATATCCTCCACATTAGGATCCAGATTGATTTGAATTTGTTCATGTCAATCTTCAATACTTCAAATATCCCTTGCAAGCATCTTCTTGTACTTTCGTAAACCGCCATATTGTCTTCTCCTGAAACTTTGTAAACCGCCGTGACATCATCTTCTGAAGGCAGCAACGGTCCATCGTGACATCATCTCTGTAAACAATAATTAAAAAAGATTCCCTTCACTTAATGGTTATCCCGAAAATCAAGGCGACAGGCGCACTTATTCTGCCGTTTCAGGCTCCTTGATTTCCGCGCCTGCCGTTTTATTCTCTCCTCTATAAATAAGGTCCGAGGGCCCTTCTCTCTTTTCCCCTTTGCCTTCTTCTTCCTCGCGACGCCCAAGCTCTGGAGCTCCGCCGCCGTCCGCGACCTTCGATATCTGCATCAACAAAGGCCGCTGCATCAACCTGAAACAGACCAGACTTTCGTCATCCTTCTTCCGAAGTAGATCTGCAGTGGTAAACTTCCTTTCTCTTCCGTCTTTAGATCTATTTCTAGGGTTCCCGAGTTGTTCCGCACAGTTCTTCATCCTTCTTTGTTCTTCCACCTGCTGCGACAATTTTTGACCCAGTAATAGTGTAGATCTCATGCGGTAGGTACCCTTCGTCCATTTTTAATGCTAGCATATCGTTCTTTTACCTCTGTAGAGTACATGGCCTTGCCTGCTCTATTTAGCTCCTTTAGAACTCAGATAAAAACTGTTTTACAGATGTGTGGTAGATCCAAATAAATTTGACCATTGTGTGAAACCTGTTTCTGTCAATACTTAGCAGAAATTTCGAATTCTGGCCATTCTGCCTACAGGCGGTTTAACCCTTTAATAGTCAATCCGCCATATAGCATTAGCCCTCTCTTAAACCGCCAACTGAACTTCCACAATATTCTTCTCCGGTTTAACACTGAATTAGATACCTTAAACCAGCACTTTTATTTTCAGTCTCTCTTTCCGGAATGTCGAAGCAATTTTCTGCTTGCAACTGGGTTCCATCCCGGATTACAAAGACACAGATCAATGGTTATGTCACCACTGGTGCCTTAGCCTCAAAGAGGGCTCTCCACTAGCGAGTTCTGGAATCGGAATGTCCACCTGAACCTCAAGAAGGAGAGGTGATTGTTTTTATGCAACACTTAGACCGGGGATTCAGTCCGCCCGGATCAAAAAATTTCCGGGATGTCCTCGCAAGCTTCCAACTCCATCCGCAAGATATTGGTCCGAACTCCATGTAAAATATATGCAACTTTCAAGTATTCTGCGAAGTCTATCTTCAAGAAGAGCCAACCGTGGAGTTATTCCAGGATTTCTTTCATCTGAACCGCCGCACAGAATTCTCAGATGGCCCCAACACAGAGCTTGGTGGCGTGTCAATTCAAAAAAGGAACGAAGTTGATTTCCCTCATGCCAAACATCATAGCCATCCTAAAGATTGGAACCAGACCTGGTTTTACTGCCGGAACACTGCTCCTGATGGAGAAAATCCCTTGCCGGGCTACCGCCCTCATCGGCTTAGCAATGGCCACCCACTGCCTCCACGTTTAACCGCCGCAGAACGGAAGAATTTTGCTCCTCAACTCGCCAAGCTCCGGGCTCTGATGGCCAACGGTTTAACTGGCATTGATCTTGTCCGCTGCTGGGTTTCTTGGGGCATTCTGCCTTTGAGCCGGCAATGTAAAAGACCCTCAACGATATCATGAAGTAGTAATGACCGACCTTGAAATCACCGAATGTGTAAAGAAGATGCTTGATGAACTGGTCTGTGCATGTAGCCAAACCGGCTTGGCTCCATTTTACATCTCCAATAAACCGCCGTCGGTAAGTTCATGTACATACTTCACTGATTTACTTCCGTATTGACTGTCTACTAACCTTTCTCTGCCTTAATCTCAGGCCAACAACTCTTTCTGGAAACGGACTAAACCGGCCCGTGCTCCTCGTGTAAAAACCAAGGCCACCAAGAAGCCTGGAAAGAAGAAAACCGCCGAATCTTCTGATCCGCCGGAGGAGGAAGAATCAGATGCTGAGGTAGAACTTGACTCACTTGGCTCCTTTTTCGTATATCTTATTGACAATGACCCTCTTTAGGATGACGCTGAGGCCAGCCATGCAGATCATGTTGAGGTAATTCTTCTTTCTTCCGACTCAGATCCTATGCCGGTTCAAAGAATTCGATGTACAGTCCAGAAAGTAAAACAATCTCACCCCCTTGCTCATTTGGATCCAAATTTTCTTTGAAGAAACGGCAAGCGGAAGAACGTTGCACAACCCGGCATAGTGGTCAACAAATCACTTCGTCCGGTTTAGCTGATACACCCTCCCGGAAACACCGTCCAGAGGTGATTTGTTCTCCTGAAAAACAATATCCTTTAAAAGGTTTCTTCCGATGCCCTCTCAATCCGTATGACCCGAATTACCAGGCTTCTTCCAGCTCGTCTGGCGGTTCGTCAACCACCCAATTGCCTCCTCTCAAAGTTGTCGTTGGGTAAGTGTTACCTAATTTATAACTTTATTTGTCGGTTTACCATACTCTAACCTTTGATGTTATAGCGCCAAAGCTCGATTAAGCAAGAAGGCCAAGACCAGCGACCCTACTGTTGAAGTTGATCCGGAAAAGACGCCCGAGCATCAGGACGAACACCCAGAAGTTGCCATGGACAGCTCTGCTGGGCCGAATCAAGATGGTAATGCTAATCCGCCAGAAGTTGAACCGACTGCAGAAGCTGACACTTCACATCCTCCTGCTCCGCCAAGCCCAGCAATGGAACAACGGGACTCAATTGCTGATCCGCCAAGTCCAATTATCAAACCGCCAAGCCCTTCCACGAAAGTACCAAGTCCTGTTCAGAATATTGATTCTTCCAGCCCGGCCAAGGATGATGACGTTGTTGTTACAGGCACTGCATATAACGCCCCTGGTAATCCGGTTGTTCTGTCAAAGCACACTGCTAAGGATGAATTTGCTGCCATGAACAAGGGGAAAGGGAAGACTGATTTGTCTGCTTATACCGATCTCACTGCTCAAGATCTTCATTCCGGCTTTCTGAACCGGCTGTATACAAGCCGCGACTTTGAAGCCGGTTTAGTAAATCTGATGAAGGAGCGCTATGAGGTAAACATTATTGCTTCTTGTTCTGTACCTTCAGTGCATTGTAGCCCCCAAGGGCCGGTTTGTCTTGAAAAAGTCAAACCGGGACTTCATATACTTCATGCGGTAACTTGTGAAATTTTCTTTATGTCTGATCAAACACACATTAGCCCCCAAGTGCCAGGATTAAAACTTGTATTAATCCTTGGGACTTCAAATACCCGCATAAAAAATGATCCGCATTAGCCCCCAAGTGCCGAGTGTATAACTGGTTATATGCTTGGGACTTTGAAAAGATATTAACATGCTCTCTTACTGTTGCAGAGTGAAATAAATCAACAAATCTCGCAAATTGCTGATCTTCGAGCAAATCTTGAAACCCAACAAACAGAATCCACCAAGGCCAAGGAGGAGCTGAAAACCGCCTTGACCACCATGGAGCAGCTTAAAGAATGGTTTAAGTCTGAACGGGCCAACTGGGACACCGAGAAGGCCGGACTGGTGAAGCGGGCGGAGACTGCTGAAGCGGCTCTTGAACCGGTGGCAGAAGAATTGTCTGGACTGAAGCGCCAAATCAATGCCATGACCTCTGCCATATTTGGTAAGTAGTGGTTGCCAAAAGTTGTATCCCTTTGAAATTTCATCGTTTTAACATGTATTTCCTGAACCGATATAGGGAGTCGCATCGCTCACCTAGGTTCTGACATGCGGAAGAAGCTTAAAGCGGCATATACACTGATTGAACAGCTGTATACCGGCGCTCAACGGGTTATATGCGCAACTTCATATGATAATGCGGCACCAACACTTATCAAAGATACGCTGGATCGTCTCTCAATGACGCCAGCGCAAATAGAAGAGCTGAAGCGATCCGCTGCTCGGGCAGGCGCTTTGCTGGCGCTGACTCGAGCCAAGGCATGGATAGCTGATCTTGATCCGGCTGATATATCCAAAGGCTTCCCCAGTGCACAAGAAAATGGCGAAGAATTTGACAATGACGCCCTCAAACGGATAACAAGGGAGATGCGTCCTTTGGCGAGTCAACTAGCAGAAGAGGCGAACCTGACGGTTCACCGATCTTTCTATGATGCAAACAACAAACGGGTTGAAGCTGTGATTCCTGAAGTGCAGAACCTCATTCCACCAATCCGTAAGCACACTTACGCCCCTGACGTTGATCCGGCTGAGCTTATAAGTGAAGAGGCTGTCTTTCAGGCCTTGACCCGGATTGACTGGACCACCAATGACTTCCAGCCATTGGATGAGGAGGAGGCTGAACCGACGCCAGATGACCCATCTACCTCACGTCAACCCGGTGATGAAGCTTAATCCGTCAAGGCGGTTGATATATCAGGAACGATCCATGAATAATTCCATATTTTGGGCCTTGGAGTGCCGGGTAATAGGATAGCAAAAAACTTATGATGATCTGCTACCATCATGCAAGAGATATTTTGCGTGGATCCGCCATATCAATGTCAATGTTGTTCCAAGTACCATAATATGCAATTCCTGTATTCATAAAAAGACAAAGGGTCCTGGCGGTTTACCGCCAGACGGGTCATAATGCCCAAAATAGGCCGGATTGATAATCAAATCATAAAAATATGAAATTATACATACCAGTAACATAAGATCCCTGGTTAGTTGGCTGGCCAACTTGAATTGCGATAAGGGTGAAAAAACCCAAATCTGAATTATTTGTACCTCCATCATTTTCTGATGTCGTAGATTAAGTCATACCGGGGGATGATTCACGCCAGATGATCCGGGCTATTGACAAGAAGTCAACACCAAGCCGGGTTAAGAAACTTCATTTTAAAATGAAGGTCTGTCAACGTGTAGTTGCAAACCAAGCCGGTTTAAGGAATACCGGGCGAAGAAGATGACTGATCAAGCCAAGAAAAATCGGTTTTAACATAAAATGCAGCCAAAACTCAAATGAAAACCGTGTAGTCGAGGCTTTTTGGGGGCTGCCAGGCCCAAATGCGAGGCTTTTTGTGGGCTGCCAGGCCACTGAGTTGAACCATTTAACAAAGCCTTTTAAGATGGACCTCCAACTAACCAATCACCTTTTTAACTTTGACAAGTGCAGGGTCTCAAGGAGAGTAACTGTCAAATGTTCGGAGGGCCGTGCCAGGATGACTTGGATAGGAGTGTCTTACTTGATGAAGGCAGGTTAACCCGGGGTTTTAGGTAAATGTACCAGGCTTCCAAGCTGTGGGTCGATACCCAGCTACAAGGGTCCATTCAGACTTCTTGGTATTGGACCAAGGAGCCCCCAAGTAACGTGATGAGCTGTGCTCATTAGGTGCCTATGTTTGAGTTGTGCATAGCATCGAAACTCTCTTTGGCCCTTTGGGTGTGAAGCTCCCAAGCTTTGTGGCGTGATAGTCGGTTTAACGGGTAGTACTTTGCTTTGTCAGCTGAAGCCCCCATGTAGTTCAAAGAATATTTGAGAAAAAACAGCAGAGGCCCCGCTTTAAAGCAAGGATGATGATTTATTTATTGATGATAATATATACATTGTCAAAATATGTACATAAAAAGAGCCTGTGGCTCAAGTGTAGTAAGGCCGGAGGAGAGCTATGTTCCAGGGCCGCCGGGTCTCCTCCTCAGGTTTGCGTGAGTCATCTCGAACGTCAATGAGGTAGTATGATCCGTTGTGCAAATTCTTGCTGACCACAAAGGGTCCTTCCCAAGGCGGGGATGATTTGTGTATGCCGGTCTGATCCTGGATAAGCTGGAGCACCAAGTCACCTTCTTGAAAGGCTCTTGTCCTAACCCGGCAGTTGTGATAACGCCACAGGTCTTGTTGATAAACCGCCGAGCGTGCCAAAGCCATATCCCGCTTCTCATCTAGCAAATCCAGTGCCTCTTGGCGGGCTTGCTCGTTGTCCGCTTCAACGTAATTAGCAACCCGGGGCGAATCATGACGTATATCACTTGGGAGAACCGCCTCTGCCCCATAGACCATAAAGAAAGGTGTGTATCCTGTTGATCGATTGGGGTGGTGTTGATGCTCCACAACACAGAAGGTAATTCTTCCACCCAACAACCCAACGTCCGCTTCAAGGGAATCATGAGCCGGGGTTTAAGACCCTTTAAGATTTCTTGATTAGCTCGCTCTGCTTGACCGTTGGATTGAGGGTGCGCCACAGATGCTAGGTCAAGCTGGATGTGCTCTCTCTGACAGAAATCCTCCATCTCACCTTTGGAGAGGTTAGTACCATTATCCGTGATAATGCTGTGTGGGTAGTCAAAACGGAAAATAATCTTTTTGAGAAATTGAACCGCCGTAGCTGCATCACTCTCTTCGCAATCCAAAGCGATTTTCCGACTTCCATGAACCGTGATGGTTCCTTTGTGACCCGGCATCTTGAGCTGTAAGTTAATATAACAAGGCCTGGCCGTAAATTTTACATAAGCCGGTCATCTGAACAGTGCATGATACGGGCTCTGGATTCTCACCACCTCAAAAGTCAATGTCTCAGACCGGGAATCATGTTCGTCCCCAAACACAACTTCCAAGGCAATCTTGCCCACTGGATATGTCGGCTTTCCTGGTACCACGCCATGGAAAACAGTATTGGACGGTTTAAGATTTTTATCTGTCAACCCCATTCGGCGGAATGTCTCATAATACAGAATATTAATGCTGCTTCCTCCATCCATAAGTACTTTGGTGAACTTGTAACCTCCCACCTGAGGTGCCACCACCAGAGCTAGCTGACCCGGATTGTCAACCCGGGGCGGATGATCCTCCCTACTCCACACGATAGGTTGTTCCGACCAGCGCAGATAGCATGGAACTACCGGTTCAACCGCATTGACTGCCCTCTTATGCAGCTTCAGATCACGCTTGCGCAGACTAGTGGTGAACACATGATATTGTCCACCATTCAGCTGCTTCGGGTGACTCTGGTAACCCGACTGCTGCTGATTCCCTTGACCACTCTGTTGGTTATTACCACCTTGGTTGTTGTGGTTACTATGATTATTCTGAAACCCAGAGCCTGAACCGCCACCACCATGAAAACCTGGACCTGAACCGCCCGACGGGCCCTGTTCATACCGGAAGAGATCAGAATTTTTGAACTCCTTCATGATGTTACAATCCTTCCAGAGATGTGTTGCAGGGACCTCTTTGGTTCCACGCTTTGGACATGGCTGATTCAACAAACACTCCAGATTCATCGTCCCACCACGCTGGGGCGGTTTACCCCTACGACGCTGCACATTAGCATTAGCCACAAAATCTGAATCCGCTTTACGCTTACCATTATTCCCATGGCCTCCCTGGTTATGCTGCTGTCCCTTCACACTGCCATTCCTCTTTCCCTTCTCCGGTTTCTCATTATCAGAATCAGGATCCTTGGTTTTATTAGAATCGCCCGCCCGCGCCATCTTCCTTCGTAGCTCGCGCGTACCATATCCCCCCGCTCACTGCTCGGCCACACGAGGAGAAGCTTCTTCGCTCGCCCGCTCGAATCCACTTCCCCGCTGGCTCGCAGGTACCGAAAATCCCAATGGCAGAACCGACTGACACGCAGAGCCGCGATTGGAATTGCCTCCGTGATGTTCTCTTGGAGCAGATCTGTAATCGTATGTACCTAATCAGCACCGTCCGTCTGGCCGCATGCTCGGTGTCTTTGTACCGTCTACTCGTCTGCAACCGGCCGGCTCTTTTCAAGACACCCTGCTTGCTGATGCCCGATCCTCGCAGGTGGCCCAGACACCGACTTGACAATCCTACGGAGGTTGTCGTGGTGCCCCTCGACATGCTACCACTACCCATCCACCTGTCCTTCATGCGCGGCCACTACTGGGCGGGCATGAAGGCCAACTAGATCGTCCTCATCCACCAATTCGGTAGTCCGTGGTGTCTCATGGATATCTACACCCAGCGACCCTTCCATCGTTGGATACCGCCACCATCGAGCCTCGCGGCCCGCCGGACACTCCTGCCTACTACGCACGAGATGCGTCAAGCTTTTTGCTCGACATCTGTTTGCTGAAAGTTGTAATCTGCAAAGTGCCCACACCATAAGAAGACTACATGGACTACAAGCTCATTGCCTTGTTCAACATGGGATTAGTCTATGTGGAATCCGGTCACCATACATGGTTATGGCTCATCATCAATCCTTTTGAGGCAACATTTTTGTCTGATGCTATAGTGCATGATGGCATCGTTTACGCGGTTGACACACAGATTGGCTGCCTATACTGGTGGAATCTATTGTCGTGTAATTGTTGTATCTCATCTCATCTTTACCTTATGAATACGACTGCTTGTTCATTGTTACAAATTTAGAATAGATAGTATGTCTATAACCACATCATTGCTATATGTTCCTCTCATTTCCTAGATTTTTATGACCACACATGTTATTGTTAGAGTTGATATGAGAACAATTGGCATCTAATGATTGTTAGAATACATATTATGAGCATAACATCATGATTGCTATATGTTACTCTCATTTCCAAGATTTTTATAACAACACATGTTATTGCTTAGAGTTGATATGAGAACAGTAGTAGTAAGTGCTATGGTAGAATATGAGTAGGCTCTGTCAGCTGTTTTCCTCTCATTGTTACATGATGTTTGAACCATGACATATTGCTAGAATATGAAAGCCATTGGCTTATTTTTTTAACTTGGGGTATGATTATGACCACGGCATTACAATTCTCTGTCTATGATATGTGTCACTGTTATAATAATCTTAAATCCACACATACTGTGAACATGATTGTTTATTTTTGTCCTTTTGGTCTCCAATTTGAATTGTTGCAGCAGACGCAAATGCGCTGGCCTTCATGATTCCAGGACCTAGAATCATACTAGCCGATGGGTGGTGGTTTATCGCTCGTTCAGCTGACGGCGGTCATTTGATGCTCATTCGCACGTACCAAATTGACCAAACCATTACATCAAACCACATGCAGTACAATGTGTGGGTTGTTCGTGACATTGATGGCTATGGATGCTTCGTGTTCGAGAAAGAACCCAACTCCGTTGGGCCAGGCGTATTCAACTAGAGGCGGGTTTACAGCCTCGGCAACCACTCCTTGTTCCTCGGGCTCAATAATCCGATCATCAAACCAATCATCGATCATAGCACCGGCGATGATTACCATGCTATGCACCTTCCATTCGCCAGGGGGGACTGTGTTTACACATCATACCATGGGTTTCACGAATCACCATATCCAGAGATTCATCGACACAGCTTGTTGCCAAATAATCTTTAGTGTGTGAAAGGCATCAAGCTTCCATGCGATGGATGGCTTTTGCAAACCCGACATGCGGTGATGTAGTTCATGCTAACAACAAATATGCACAACTTGATTTGTGTCAATATCTAGACTGAGCCATGTATTCTGCTCCTGTAGCACGACCCTCTTTTGTTGGATATTATGTACTGTTGTTAGTTTGAAGCACTCCTCTGGTTTGAAGGATAGATACCTTCCTGGGATCAAGTGCATCCTAACTCACCTGCGTAGGATGTACTGATAATGATGATGGAGATGTTGTGCAGAAGCTATATATATATATATCAATTTGGCTTCAAGTGTGTACTTGTTAGTTAAACCTATGTATAAATTGTGACACTAAATACGACTAGTAAGTAGTACAATAGCAGTACTAGTATACGTCAGTCAAATTATTCATCATGTCCACACATTGAATTGACGTGACAACACGCTGCGCATGAGGTGACAAAAGAATCCCAGCGGTGTGTTCGGGTATTCTGAACTTCAGATTTGGAGTACCACTTATCTGTCGAAATCTTTCATCATTCACTTAAAACAGTCGATTGATCATACATTGAGTACCATATAACTGGAATTACCGATGCAAGTCGAAGAAGGATTGGTCGGTGCTGCCGGCTGGCGTCAAGTTCGATCCCATGGATCAGGAGCTGATCGAGCACCTTGAGGCCAAAGTGAGCACGGCATATGCTACACCCAACCTGAGAAACTTCCAGGTAAGACACCGATCTGCCGTCTACTTGCACAAACATATTCCTTTGTTTTTTTCTTTTTAGACGTAGACCTGGTGAAGCAATTTCAATTTGACAGTTAATAAAAAGTGAAACAAGTGACTGCAACATGCCAAAGATGTTATGAAAATGCCAACTACGTACATTAAAACATGTATTCGACAATACTGCAGGTATCACACTGAGTGGCCTAAGTAAGCATTTCTTCCAGCGCAATTCCAGGGCATTCAAAAGGGACACATGGATGCGTCGCAAGATACAATCGGAGTGCGGCATGCACGCGATGTGGCACAAGAGTGGCAATACCTTGCCGGTGATGGTCAACGGCCGGGAGACGGGCAGCAAAAAGTTTCTGATGCTGCACACCAACAAGAACTTCGACCAGCAGAGGACCAACTGGGTGATGCACCAGTACCACCTCGGGGACCTGGAACAAGAGAAGGAGCAGGAGCTGGTCCTCTGCAAGATTTTCTACCAGACGAGCACTAGGGCCAGGAGTAAAAAGATTATAAGTCAGTTTGGTATTGGTAGTTGTACTACCTTGTCGTCCTCAAGTTGGTATTGTTGTTAATGATCTTTTGGTATGAACTTGCATTTGCTTCCAACCATCATGCCGAGGGTCGACGTGGATATAAAGCTGGATCATTTGTTTCGAAACGAATTTTCAGGCACCTGATTTTTATTTGATGGGTAGCATAAGCACCTGCCGTTTGAATTCCCAGTTCCCCAATTTTTTTGAAACAAGTGCATGCACTTATTATCACGATGAAAAAACAATATCCCTGCTGCATCCCAGTTATCAGTCTGTACTTGCAGAATTCTCTCATTTATTGAGCATGTATATTGTTTTTTCAGGTCGAGCAAGTTTCAACTGGGCTGTAGACTGCCCAGGCTTGGTTTTGTTTTTAACAGGCCCAGCCCATGACGACAACAGGGCACAAATGTCCAGCAGGTATCTACTAGCCTCTGGCTCGCCAGCGTTAGTTATATTTTGTCTTACAAAATCCGCAGGCAGTTTTTTACTGAATTAAACACACAGCCTAGTTCTATTTTCCTCTTGAAACGCATGTCCTAAATCCGTTTTCTAATCTCTACCTATAGTTTTACTAGTTCATATACACGTATCATTATATTGAAAACACCTAAAATTCCCTTTTCATATTTACATCCTTATTTTTGTTGTTTTTCGCACCCAGCACTGATTTTTTACCACTGGTTTTCCCTTAAACCAACTCAATTGTCCCATGTCTTATTTGCTTACAAAAACAAAACGATTTTTTTGGAAAATCAATAAGTTCTTAAAAAAATATTTATCATTTCGGGATTACAACAGTTCGGACTCCACCGAAATATGCAAAATAAGGTTGTCACATCCCTAGCTTTATCCTGGCCATGGACTAGCTTGGTTGCTGCATCATGTTTAAATTCAAATGAAACTTGAATTGAGGAATATTGGAAGCCTCAAAACCCTAAATAAAAGAGGGGCAAAAACCCTAGAAATCTCATTCATTGCTCCAAAAGGCTCTTCTTAAATGTTTGATAATTTTTGGTAAGGGTTCTGGTCCCAACCAAAATATTGAACATTTTTAAGGATTTATTTTTGGGACTTTGAATTTAAATCTTTAGCTATTTGAATTTGAATTATATTCATATAATTAGAATATAATTTCAAATACCCCTGAAATATTTTATGAGCTTTTTGGAAAAGTCCATCTAGCAACATAAATTATTCAGAGGATATTTGGCACTGTTTTGAATTTGTTTAAATTTGAAAACAGTGGCAAAGAATTAAAAGAAAACAAAACAGAACAAATAATAGGAGTAGAACTTACCTGGCCTTACCTGGTAGCCCGACAGCCGGCCCAGTTTCCCCCCCCCCCCCACCAGCGCGGCCCAGCCCACCTTCCCCCCTTGTCCTCTTCTTCCTCTGCCAGAAGGCAGAGGCGAGGCGTGGCGCGCGCCCGAGCGCCCCGGCCACCTCCTGCTTCGCGCTGGAGGCCGCCCTCCGTCCTAATTCGCGCCACGACGACGCCCCGTGTCCCCTCTCTCCTTTCCCTCACTCGCTGCATCCCCTCTCCCTCTTCTGTCTCTCTCCCTCGCTCATCCCCGGATGCACCGAGGCCGCCGACGAGTACCACCGGAGCCACCAGCATCCCCACGCCCAGCCAGTTAGGCCACGAGCTCCGCCTTGGATCCGGGAAGCTCTAGCACGACGCACGCGACGCCGGGTGCCCTGAAGCCACACCATCACCGCCATCTTCATCGCCACGGCCGGCGATCGCCGCCGTTCGATTCGCAGCACCGAAGACGTCCCCGAGCTCGCCGAGGCCACCACTGCACCCGCTGTGAGCTCCTGTGTTGATTTCCCCTCTTCCTGTGCCCCACCTCCCTCTCTAGCTAGCCCCACCACTTGCCCGAGAATCTCTCGCCGCCGGCCATGGCGTGGCCGTGGCCACAGCCACCCCAGCTCGTATCCGAGGCCACGGTCGTGCTCATCGTGATCTCGGGAGTCCGTAGCACGCCCCAGCCCCTCCTGCCGTGCTCCCTAACCCCGACCCCAGGATTGCCCGAGCTGCTGCCGCCGCCAAACCTCGTCGCCGACCACTTTTCCGGCCACCCCAGCACCTGTCACCGCCACCACTAGATGCGCGCCACTGCGCGCGTTCGAATCCAACAAACCGCGGCCGAAACGATGCCATGTGGCTCGTTTCCGAGCCCTCCGCCGCGTCTGGACTCGCCGGCGGCTAAACGCCGGCGACCGCTGACCCGATGACCGGCGTGGGTTGACCCACTGCCGGGTTTGACCCCCCCTCTCTCTCTCACTGACCTGCGGGCCCGCCCGGCTAATTAGGCTAGGATTAATGTTAACTAAATATTAGTTAGTTCATTAGACACTGACATGTGGGCCCTAGTGCCCTAATCCTTAATTAAACTAAAATAAACCCCCCCCTGACGCTGACCAGTGGGCCCAACCCCCCCTAACCTTTTAATTAAACTAAATAAACTCCTGTTAACCCCCTGTCACTGACCAGTGGGCCCCACTGGTCAGGTTTGACCCGGACCAGCCCCTGTTGACTATGCTGAGGTCAGCATGACCTAGTGCTGACGCAATAATTCCTTTCTGGAATTTAGATAATTCTTAAATGATTTATAAATTCCAGAAAATAGCTAAAACTTCAATAAATCATAGAAAATTAACCGTAACTCCAAATTAAATACATTATATATGAAAAATTATCAGAAAAATTCAAGGAATCCATCTGTACCATTTTCATGCATGTTAGAACAACTTATCACTACTGTTTAGGGCAAATGAAGTAAATGGCATTTGAATAATCACATATGGAGTTTAAATTTGAATCTTGTATTCAAACCAACTTCATTTAATCTGGTTTTAGATGCATTAGCCCAAAACACATTCATTTTGCCATGTCATGATCATGCATCATACTGTGCATTGCATTGATTGTGTTCCTTTCTGTGTTGCCGGTATTTGTCCCCTCTCGATAGATGTGATACCGATGACGTGATCGTTGACACTGATGAAGACTCAATGTTATCTTCAGAAGTGCCAGGCAAGCAAAACCCCCTTGTTCATTCCGATACAATCCTACTCTCTCGCTCCTGCTCTCTTTTACTGCATTAGGACAACAACGACATATCGTTACTTGCTGCGGTAGCTGAACCCATTTATCCTCTGCATGACCTGTCATTCCACAGTAAATAGATGAAACCCACTAGCATGAGTAGGAGTTGTTTGAGCCCTGATGTGCCTACTCATTCATGTTTGTTTGTCATGCCTGCTACTGCTTAGAGTTGAGTCAGGTCTGATTCATCGGGGATGAATCAGAGGCGTGTGAACATGTCCTACTGTGTGAGAGCTAAGTGTGTGAACACGATTTGGTAAAGGTAGCGGTGAGAGGCCATGTAGGAGTACATGGTGGGTTGTCTCATTGCAGCCGTCCTCAGGAACTGAGTTCTGTGTTTGTGATCCATGATTCAGCTACTACCACGCATTGGGCCCGAAACCAATGGACCCTCTCGGCTTCTTGATCACCCTTGTCCTCTGTCCAGGAGTTGCAAGTAGTTTCTGGTGTTTGTAGTATGCTGGAGGCCGTGGGCAGCGCTGACCGTAGGGGTGGGCTGTGATGCGGTAGGCGCGTGGCCGGGTAAACCGGGCACCCGTTTGGTGTCACGGAACCCTGTACACATCGTTTGGGGCTGTGAGCGAAACTCCGGCCGGATCTCCTCATGGATGGAACCCGAATAGGCGATAAACCTGGACTAGAGACTTGAGTGTTTAGGCAGGCCGTGGCCGACACCCACGTTGGGCTTCCGCTTGAAGGTTGCCGAGTACATGTCGTGTAAACGGCGGTAAGTGGTGAGAGCGTGTGTGAAGAAGTACACCCCTGCAGGGTTAACCTAATCTATTCGAATAGCCGTGTCCACGGAAAAGGACCTCTGGGTTGCTTATATCAGTTCATAGACAAGTGAAAGTGGATACTCTAAAATACGCAAGATAAGCGTGAGTGCTATGGATGGCGTTCTCGTAGGGAGACGGGAGCGGATCCATAGTGGTGTATTGATATGGTGAATATGTGGACTCGTGTGCGCCACCTCAAAAGAGTTACATTGCAGTCGTAGTTTAGGATAGCCACCGAGTCAAAGCTGGCTTGCTGCAGTTAAACCCCACCACCCCTTTGTTGATAATGATGCATATGTAGATAGTTCTGATGTAAGTCTTGCTGGGTACATTTGTACTCACGTTTGCCTATTTTATGTTTTGCAGAGAGACTTCGGTCTCGCTAGTAGTTTCACGTGGACTTCGACGTTTAGCTTGATACCTCAGCTACGATCTTGTGCTCCGGTAGGATCTGATAGATAGTCAGGCTTCTCAGCCTTTTTCATTTATAGATGTCTGTACTCAGACATGATAGCTTCCGCTTGTGCTTTGACTTGTATGCTCTGAGTGTTGGGTCATGAGACCCATGTTTGTAATATCTCGCTCCTCGGAGCCTAATGAATAAAGTACTTGTGTCGTAGAGTCATGTTGTGATGCTTCGTTGTATTTGCACATATCGAGCATACTGTGTGTGTGATTGAAATGCTTGGTATGTGTGGGATCTGACTATCTAGTTGTTTATCTTTAGTAGCCTCTCTTACCGGGAAATGTCTCCTAGTGTTACCGCTGAGCCATGGTAGCTTGCTACTGCTCTGGAACACTTAGGCTGGCCGGCATGTGTCCTTCTTCGTTCCTGTGTCTGTCCCTTCGGGGAAATGTCACGCTTTGAGTACCGGAGTCCTGTTAGCCCGCTACAGCCCGGTTTACCGGAGTCCTGCTAGCCCAGTGCTACAGCCCGGACCCACTTGCTGATGACCGACACGTTCGAAGCTGGGTCATGGATGCCTGTCCCTGTAAGTCTGTGCCACTTTGGGTTTACGACTAGTCATGTCAGCCCGGGCTCTTTATCATATGGATGCTAGCGACACTATCATATACGTGAGCCAAAAGGCGCAAACGGTCCCGGGCAAAGGTAAGGCGACACCCGTGGGAACACCGTGCGTGAGGCCGCAAAGTGATATGAAGTGTTACTGGCTAGATCGATGTGACATCGAGTCGGGGTCCTGACAGCGTTGGTATCAGAGCTTGACTTCCTGTAGGATTACCAAGCCAAACCGGTCGAAGTTGAGTCTATAAATTCTTTAGTTATATAAGGGAATTGATTGTGGGATGGAACGTAAGGCTCTTTTTACTCCTTATACCTCATGGCCTTCTGATCTGAGTCATCATCTTCTCTTCTACGGGGATTAAGAACTAGGCTATCTCTTCTTTCTATTAGGATCACGTGTTACTAATCCGTAGACTTATAAGATTGTTGGATTTAAGCTTGAGTTCAGTTTCTACTACTTCCGTATGTTAATTGTTGATCTCGAAACCTTGATATCGTGCTTCTGAGTGGCTATGCCACCATTTTGTGAATGTCTCAAATCTTTTCTGAGCATTTACAGCCGTTATGCTGTCCGAGTCATCCCAGGTTTCTAAATAGTCCGATGCATTTGCAAATCCCTTCCTTCTGTTTCCGATGTTCCCATGGGCCAGATTAACCACACTAATCGGTGTGTTGAGGTAATTATTGCCTCGACATATATGTTGGAATTATTATTATGACCCTAAGTGTTTAGGTTGTCACCTAGTAATCTAGCAATGTTTTGTGATCCCCAGTGTGATGATTCTGGCTTTTATTCTCGAAAGCATCCCGTGATGCTACTTAGTAGTAGGTATTCTACTCCTGGGTTCTGAACCCGAGATTCACTCTACTTACTTCATGTCGATAGTAATTGCTAGCTCCCTTAGGTTATTAGTAACCTTTGCGATAGTCCTTGAAGTCCGTGGTATCTTCTTCTTCCAAATACCATGAACTACTTATGGCAGATGTTTATTGGATCAAAAAAAAAATCATAATTAGAGTACTCTTGAGGAGTTCTCCATTCATAAATCGTGACTCTGCCAGTTCTACCTTTCTGCATGGGTTATCCGGGAGAGATATGTTGAACTTGGTTCGACATACTAATCTATGCATCCACAACTCAGAAAATTATATGTTCCTTTGAGTTGTTCTCGTTAGTTGCATTCTGACCCTCGTCTATCAATTGATAGTCAAGAGTATGCGTGCATTCGTTCGTCGATGCCTATTACCCTTGTGGTCCGCCAAGCCATTCTATTTCAGAATGAATAGGAGAAACTAACTCCAGTACCTCATCCATATTTAGGATTGGGTCAAAGTAGTTGTGTTCCGCAGATCAAGTTACAATCCAGCTTCTGGTCTACTCTACCCTGAAGTATTACCTTCTTTATGACAGGAATTTCATGAGAATTGCACCACCTTTTGTGAATTCTTGACATAGTGATACTTCTCGCCATCCTTTTTCATTCCTCGGTTCCGTGTTGTTGCAGCCGGAGTACCGACAAGTGAATCGTGATGTGTGAAATCAATACTCCTAGCAACCTTGTTGCTTGGTAGTTAAATGGACCACAACCTCATTCTTAGCGTGCTGATTATTGAGTCATCATTCTAAGACTGATCGTGCTACCTAGTCCTTGTTTCGGTGCACCCTTCGATTGATGAGTTAGGATCTTGTCAAGTCCTCACTCATTTGATCATATCGTCTTGCCCTCAAAAGCGAGATTGTTCTCGAGCTTAGTAACATACCGGTGGTTCGTGATTTTCCGAATATCTTCTCGGAAGTATTACCAGGTTGTCCCCTGACTGTTATGTTGAGCTCGTGATCAAGTTGGTTTCTTGTGAACCACCTTCTCTCCAAGAATCGGTGTTAGATATCCCTGAGCTAGTTGGTTAAGCTAGACAACAACTTGGAGAGTTGGAGGATAAAAGCTTGCCTGACTTAGTTCATTCCAAAGGGATAATCTTGTGTAGTGTGTGTTGAAGAAAGATGATATCTTCATCGATTGGCCCCTGTGATCAGTGCTGGACCTATTGTCTGATCAATCCTTTGATTTGAGTGTGGGCTATCGTCAAATCAAATCAGTACCAACGATGCTCGTAATGTTGTCTTATTCGTGGTTGATCCCTCGAGCATACACCATTACATCTTTGGTCTGACCAATGCTATCACCGTGTTCACTTAACTATGGAATTCCTTTTAAAAGGAAACCCGGATGAATTGTTGTTGAGCCCATTGACAACATCCTTATTCCCTCCATGATTTGTTGAACATTAAGCTAGTGTTGGAAACTTTTGAAAGCATTTCTTCATGCTAGTTCATGAAGCAAATGTTCGGATGTAAGAAGTGACTTCCTCCAGTCCATGTGCATCTGATGCAAGTTGCCGCCGTGGATTCGAGAAAGTCAATGTTGTTTTCTTGGAATCATTCCAAATCAGTCATGCACACGTGCGAAGAATTCTGTGGTTTGAAGACTTGCAACCTTCAATCTATATGTGTCCCTAGCACACCAAGCCACTGATTGAATTGTTCAAGGAGAAGAAGTTCCTTCTTAAGAGTATACCTTATGCAAGGACTTCGATATCCTCGATGATGGTTCCCCTCCTGAATTCGGTAGTGTTTTATTATAAGACTGCTTTGTGGTCATGCTTGTCTTGGACAACATGTTCACATGTTTGTAGCAGAACCAGCTCATGTTTTGGAGCTTGCTATCGTAGTTCGTCTCTCGAGAATCTCGCAACGTCATCTCGTCGATTTGTGTTGCAAACTTTTATTTTTCTTCCTAGACTCGATGAGTCTGGAATATCCTGACACCAACCAGATCTGAATCTTAGGCAGATATGATGGTTTGGAACATTTCCCAAGAACTATAATATTGGTCCCTCGATAACCGGTAAAGTGGATGTCGTGGCCAACACACCCAACCGGAAGACCTGTTATTATAATATCTTGATTGAGGAAGTTGGCCACCTCCCCATAAGGATTTCGTAGGATTTACTCCCTAGTTGCCCCTATGGATTTTTGTGTTCCCGAAGTCCGACCTTTACTTGATGTTCTAGATACCAAACCATTTCAATGAATGGGATACGCTAGCACATCAAGGAGAACATTAGAAGCGGAGTGCTAAATGTCTCTCGGTCGATCATCCAGATTTTATTTCCTTGGCCCCGTCAAGGGTGAAATCTGAGAAGGTGTTATCTTCCTTTGCATCTGCATCCTCCATCACCATTCATCATGGTAGCAAGTTGTGTTGCCAGAATCCTTGACACGGATATTGGTGGAACCTTGATGAATATGGAAATGCTCAAGTTCTTGAGAGCACGCACAAGCGCTACGTGTTATCATCGGCTCTAACTGGGATTACTCTCAGTTTCTTCGGTAATGCTATGACCTCTTCACACAGTGAATCCACTCTCTATTGTTGGGTTCTTCCCCAGTTACCAGAATCATTCCCAGCATTTGCATTTTGTTCCTAGCTTGCACCGCCAATGTGCCATTCTACCATGGGTCTCTTCCATTTCCGGTGATAAGCAAATTCATCCATTACGTTGTCTTCAACAAGGTAATCCACATCATCCAAGTCCGAGTATGCCATTCTACAGACCCCCTCCAAACGATCGTTGTGAATTGCCTTATGCTGGTATGAAGAGTTTCAATGATCTCTGAATCAAAAGTAATTCTTTTTGCCACTTAAGGTAATACTCTACGATCACCTTCCTCCAGGATGTTTCGTCGTGGTATCATGGCAACTCAACTCTTCGCTACGTTGGCAATCGTTCACCACCTTCTTAAGCATGGAATTGTTGTCTACTTAGCGAACCCTCGTCATTTGTCTTACTCCATTTCTTCGGATCTGTGCTTCGTCTCTCAGCTCAAGAGATGTTGCTATATCTCGTTCCATGAGTTGATCCTAAGATGTTCGTTCTTCTCGTAGATCGATTGTTCTAGAGTTTTCTTTTCATCTTCTTGTCATGATTAGCTGAAGTTCTCAGAGCAAGACGACAAGACAATGATGGTGTTCGAATCAACGTTCCTATGAAGTGCAACCTGGATCGTGAAGATTGTACTAGTCCGCGTTACCCTTCACCTTACCCTACGCTTGAATCTCGAGACGAGATTCTTGTTTAGTGGGGGTGAGTTGTCACATCCCTAGCTTTATCCTGGCCATGGACTAGCTTGGTTGCTGCATCATGTTTAAATTCAAATGAAACTTGAATTGAGGAATATTGGAAGCCTCAAAACCCTAAATAAAAGAGGGGCAAAAACCCTAGAAATCTCATTCATTGCTCCAAAAGGCTCTTCTTAAATGTTTGATAATTTTTGGTAAGGGTTCTGGTCCCAACCAAAATATTGAACATTTTTAAGGATTTATTTTTGGGACTTTGAATTTAAATCTTTAGCTATTTGAATTTGAATTATATTCATATAATTAGAATATAATTTCAAATACCCCTGAAATATTTTATGAGCTTTTTGGAAAAGTCCATCTAGCAACATAAATTATTCAGAGGATATTTGGCACTGTTTTGAATTTGTTTAAATTTGAAAACAGTGGCAAAGAATTAAAAGAAAACAAAACAGAACAAATAATAGGAGTAGAACTTACCTGGCCTTACCTGGTAGCCCGCCAGCCGGCCCAGTTTCCCCCCCCCCCCACCAGCGCGGCCCAGCCCACCTTCCCCCCTTGTCCTCTTCTTCCTCTGCCAGAAGGCAGAGGCGAGGCGTGGCGCGCGCCCGAGCGCCCCGGCCACCTCCTGCTTCGCGCTGGAGGCCGCCCTCCGTCCTAATTCGCGCCACGACGACGCCCCGTGTCCCCTCTCTCCTTTCCCTCACTCGCTGCATCCCCTCTCCCTCTTCTGTCTCTCTCCCTCGCTCATCCCCGGATGCACCGAGGCCGCCGACGAGTACCACCGGAGCCACCAGCATCCCCACGCCCAGCCAGTTAGGCCACGAGCTCCGCCTTGGATCCGGGAAGCTCTACCACGACGCACGCGACGCCGGGTGCCCTGAATCCACGCCATCACCGCCATCTTCATCGCCACGGCCGGCGATCGCCGCCGTTCGATTCGCAGCACCGAAGACGTCCCCGAGCTCGCCGAGGCCACCACTGCACCCGCTGTGAGCTCCTGTGTTGATTTCCCCTCTTCCTGTGCCCCACCTCCCGCTCTAGCTAGCCCCACCACTTGCCCGAGAATCTCTCGCCGCCGGCCATGGCGTGGCCGTGGCCACAGCCACCCCAGCTCGTATCCGAGGCCA
Source organism: Triticum aestivum (assembly GCF_018294505.1). Lineage (NCBI taxonomy): Eukaryota > Viridiplantae > Streptophyta > Magnoliopsida > Poales > Poaceae > Triticum > Triticum aestivum. Next base: position 251,724,665 of record NC_057813.1, read on the forward strand.
CGGTCGTGCTCATCGTGATCTCGGGAGTCCGTAGCACGCCCCAGCCCCTCCTGCCGTGCTCCCTAACCCCGACCCCAGGATTGCCCGATCTGCTGCCGCCGCCAAACCTCGTCGCCGACCACTTTTCCGGCCACCCCAGCACCTGTCACCGCCACCACTAGATGCGCGCCACTGCGCGCGTTCGAATGCAACAAACCGCGGCCGAAACGATGCCATGTGGCTCGTTTCCGAGCCCTCCGCCGCGTCTGGACTCGCCGGCGGCTAAACGCCGGCGACCGCTGACCCGATGACCGGCGTGGGTTGACCCACTGCCGGGTTTGACCCCCCCCCCTCTCTCTCTCACTGACCTGCGGGCCCGCCCAGCTAATTAGGCTAGGATTAATGTTAACTAAATATTAGTTAGTTCATTAGACACTGACATGTGGGCCCTAGTGCCCTAATCCTTAATTAAACTAAAATAAACCCCCCCCTGACGCTGACCAGTGGGCCCAACCCCCCCCCTAACCTTTTAATTAAACTAAATAAACTCCTGTTAACCCCCTGTCACTGACCAGTGGGCCCCACTGGTCAGGTTTGACCCGGACCAGCCCCTGTTGACTATGCTGAGGTCAGCATGACCTAGTGCTGACGCTATAATTCCTTTCTGGAATTTAGATAATTCTTAAATGATTTATAAATTCCCGAAAATAGCTAAAACTTCAATAAATCATAGAAAATTAACCGTAACTCCAAATTAAATAAATTATATATGAAAAATTATCAGAAAAATTCAAGGAATCCATCTGTACCATTTTCATGCATGTTAGAACAACTTATCACTACTGTTTAGGGCAAATGAAGTAAATGGCATTTGAATAATCACATATGGAGTTTAAATTTGAATCTTGTATTCAAACCAACTTCATTTAATCTGGTTTTAGATGCATTAGCCCAAAACACATTCATTTTGCCATGTCATGATCATGCATCATACTGTGCATTGCATTGATTGTGTTCCTTTCTGTGTTGCCGGTATTTGTCCCCTCTCGATAGATGTGATACCGATGACGTGATCGTTGACACTGATGAAGACTCAATGTTATCTTCAGAAGTGCCAGGCAAGCAAAACCCCCTTGTTCATTCCGATACAATCCTACTCTCTCGCTCCTGCTCTCTTTTACTGCATTAGGACAACAACGACATATCGTTACTTGCTGCGGTAGCTGAACCCATTTATCCTCTGCATGACCTGTCATTCCACAGTAAATAGATGAAACCCACTAGCATGAGTAGGAGTTGTTTGAGCCCTGATGTGCCTACTCATTCATGTTTGTTTGTCATGCCTGCTACTGCTTAGAGTTGAGTCAGGTCTGATTCATCGGGGATGAATCAGAGGCGTGTGAACATGTCCTACTGTGTGAGAGCTAAGTGTGTGAACACGATTTGGTAAAGGTAGCGGTGAGAGGCCATGTAGGAGTACATGGTGGGTTGTCTCATTGCAGCCGTCCTCAGGAACTGAGTTCTGTGTTTGTGATCCATGATTCAGCTACTACCACACATTGGGCCCGAAACCAATGGACCCTCTCGGCTTCTTGATCACCCTTGTCCTCTGTCCAGGAGTTGCAAGTAGTTTCTGGTGTTTGTAGTATGCTGGAGGCCGTGGGCAGCGCTGACCGTAGGGGTGGGCTGTGATGCGGTAGGCGCGTGGCCGGGTAAACCGGGCACCCGTTTGGTGTCACGGAACCCTGTACACATCGTTTGGGGCTGTGAGCGAAACTCCGGCCGGATCTCCTCATGGATGGAACCCGAATAGGCGATAAACCTGGACTAGAGACTTGAGTGTTTAGGCAGGCCGTGGCCGACACCCACGTTGGGCTTCCGCTTGAAGGTTGCCGAGTACATGTCGTGTAAACGGCGGTAAGTGGTGAGAGCGTGTGTGAAGAAGTACACCCCTGCAGGGTTAACCTAATCTATTCGAATAGCCGTGTCCACGGAAAAGGACCTCTGGGTTGCTTATATCAGTTCATAGACAAGTGAAAGTGGATACTCTAAAATACGCAAGATAAGCGTGAGTGCTATGGATGGCGTTCTCGTAGGGAGACGGGAGCGGATCCATAGTGGTGTATTGATATGGTGAATATGTGGACTCGTGTGCGCCACCTCAAAAGAGTTACATTGCAGTCGTAGTTTAGGATAGCCACCGAGTCAAAGCTGGCTTGCTGCAGTTAAACCCCACCACCCCTTTGTTGATAATGATGCATATGTAGATAGTTCTGATGTAAGTCTTGCTGGGTACATTTGTACTCACGTTTGCCTATTTTATGTTTTGCAGAGAGACTTCGGTCTCGCTAGTAGTTTCACGTGGACTTCGACGTTTAGCTTGATACCTCAGCTACGATCTTGTGCCCCGGCAGGATCTGATAGATAGTCAGGCTTCTCAGCCTTTTTCATTTATAGATGTCTGTACTCAGACATGATAGCTTCCGCTTGTGCTTTGACTTGTATGCTCTGAGTGTTGGGTCATGAGACCCATGTTTGTAATATCTCGCTCCTCGGAGCCTAATGAATAAAGTACTTGTGTCGTAGAGTCATGTTGTGATGCTTCGTTGTATTTGCACATATCGAGCATACTGTGTGTGTGATTGAAATGCTTGGTATGTGTGGGATCTGACTATCTAGTTGTTTATCTTTAGTAGCCTCTCTTACCGGGAAATGTCTCCTAGTGTTACCGCTGAGCCATGGTAGCTTGCTACTGCTCTGGAACACTTAGGCTGGCCGGCATGTGTCCTTCTTCGTTCCTGTGTCTGTCCCTTCGGGGAAATGTCACGCTTTGAGTACCGGAGTCCTGTTAGCCCGCTACAGCCCGGTTTACCGGAGTCCTGCTAGCCCAGTGCTACAGCCCGGACCCACTTGCTGATGACCGACACGTTCGAAGCTGGGTCATGGATGCCTGTCCCTGTAAGTCTGTGCCACTTTGGGTTTACGACTAGTCATGTCAGCCCGGGCTCTTTATCATATGGATGCTAGCGACACTATCATATACGTGAGCCAAAAGGCGCAAACGGTCCCGGGCAAAGGTAAGGCGACACCCGTGGGAACACCGTGCGTGAGGCCGCAAAGTGATATGAAGTGTTACTGGCTAGATCGATGTGACATCGAGTCGGGGTCCTGACAAAGGTTGAACTTTTTGACCGTGGTCCTGGGAAGAAAATGGGCTGTAATAAATTACTTCAGAATTAGCAAATGGGCTGCAAATTATAAAAAAAATAGCAAATGGGCTTGATGTTGTCTGCCACAAATTTGGAGGTTGACTTGTGGGCCTACTAAGTTCATGCGTACACAAGGTTTCTCAAAAAAGAAACTTAGTCAACAATCGACTCTACCAGCGTTAGACCGTTAGATGTCAATCTAACGGCAATCGTGATTCTTCAGTCTTTGATCTTCCTTCCCCAGCCGCCCAAACCAACACCATCAGAACCGCGTGCTCCCGCCTCCCATGGCCGGCTGTGCTGCCGGGCAGGCCTCACGGCCCCATCATACTCGCAACCCTGGCATGTCTATCCCTCTACTCACTCACACCTCCAGTTATTTTACGGCGATGGCAGCCGAACCATTCAACCCTCATACTATCAACCGTGTGGGCAGCCACTGCCGTGTCTTCCCCGGCTCTGTGTCGTTCCCTTCGTAGGCCTCGCCATCGTCCACCGCCCTGGTGCTCTCGGCGCGGCGTGGTCAACTTAGTCAATGAACGACATCCATCAGAAGTGGACTGTATGTGGAGAGGCTGACGGTTGGGTCCACTGCCGCACACAAGGAAATGCCTCCTTATTACACGCAAAATAATTATTCCTCCACCTGACATCTGGGAACCGCCAGAAGGGCCTCTGTATTTCGTGAAAAAAAGTTCCCTTCGCTGACAGGTCGGACCCACCAACTAGATCTTCACACGCAAGGAAGTGCCTTCTTATTGGCACTTTGTTGAATCGAAATTAAGAATACCACTCTTTGATGATTTTGTCAGCATCCAACTGTTCTCGAATTGGTTTATTCAAGAATTCAAAACATCCCAATGTGATAAAAGAATGGAATCCTAGAATTCCTATTCGAGAAATTTTTGGGCCCTTAGGCGCTATTGTAGCTAGTATATCACATTTTTCTTCATCTTAGTATTTACTAACGCATAATAAAATCCTGTTAAAAAAATATTTGTCCATTGACAATTTAAAACAAACCTTCCAAGTACTTCAAGAACTTATAAGTCAATTCATATTATTCAAAAATCTTATTATTTGTTTGTTGCCCAGAAAAACCCTTTGGTTTTGGGTGCTCATTATCGCTCGAAAATGATCTTGATTTTACTAAAGAATAAGATTGTACTATGGAAAAATAAGTCTTTTTCTTCCAAATATTTTCACGAATACGCTTTTTTGACATTGAAGTAAGATCCTCAACGACGATTGAATCTTAAGATGAAAGAAGTGGTTAGAAAGGAGATACTAAAGCTCCTTGAGGCAGGTATAATTTATCCCGTTGCTGATAGTGATTGGGTAAGCCCCTGTCCATTGTGTTCCTAAAAAGGGAGGTATTATTGTCGTTCCTAATGATAAAGATGAATTGATCCCGCAAAGAATTATTACAGGTTATAGGATGGTAATTGATTTCCGTAAATTAAATAAAGCTACTAAGAAAGATCATTACGCTTTACCTTTTATTGATCAAATGCTAGAAAGACTATCCAAACACACACATTTCTGCTTTCTAGATGGTTATTCTGGTTTCTCTCAAATACCTGTGTTAGCGGGGGATCAATCAAAAACTACTTTTACTTGCCCTTTCGGTACTTTTGCTTATAGATGTATGCCTTTTGGTTTATGTAATGCACCTGCTACCTTTCAAAGATGCATGATGGCTATATTCTCTGACTTTTATGAAAAGATTTGTGAGGTATTCATGGATGATTTCTCTGTTTACAGATCCTCTTTTGATGATTGCTTGAGCAACCTTGATCGAGTTTTGCAGAGATGCGAAGAAACTAGTATCGTCTTGAATTGGGAAAAGTGCCACTTTATGGTTAATGAGGGCATTGTCTTGGGGCATAAGATTTCCGAGAGAGGTATTGAAGTTGATAAAGCTAAAGTTGATGCTATTAAAAAGATGCCATGTCCCAAGGACATAAAAGGTATAAGAAGTTTCCTTGGTCATGCCGGTTTTTATAGGAGGTTCATTAAGGACTTTTCCAAAATCTCTAGGCATTTGACTAATTTATTGCAAAAAGAATGCTTTGATCACTGCACCTATTGTTCAGCCACCTAGTTGGAATATACCCTTTGAAATTATGTGTGATGCTAGTGATTATGCTGTTGGTGTTGTTCTAGGGCAAAGAGTTGATAAGAAATTGAATGTTATCCAGCATGCTAGTAAAACTCTTGATACTGCCCAGAGAAATTATGCTACTACTGAAAAAGAATTATTAGCGGTCGTTAATGCTTTTCGTGCTGCTCCTTGGTATGCTTATTATGCTAATTACATTGTTGCTAAATTTGTACCACCTTGTTTCACATACCAGCAAAAGAAAATGTTCTTTTATGATTTAAGACATTACTTCTGGGATGACCCACACCTTTATAAAGAAGGAGTAGATGGTGTTATTAGACGTTTGTGTACCTGAGCATGAGCAGGAACATACTACGCAAGTGTCACTCTGAATCATATGGAGGACACCATGCTAGAGATAGAACTGCACATAAGGTATTGCAATCTGGTTTTTATTGGCCTACTCTCTTCAAAGATGCTCGTAAGTTTGCCTTATCTTGTGATGAATGTCAAAGAGTTGGTAATATTAGTAGACGTCAAGAAATGCCTATGAATTATTCTCTTGTTATTGAACTGTTTGATGTTTGGGGATTTTATTATATGGGACCTTTTCCTGCCTCTAATAGTTACACACATATTTTAGTTGCTATTGATTACGTTACTAAGTGGGTAGAAGCTATTCCAACTAGTAGTGTTGATCATAACACTTCTATTAAAATGCTTAAAGAAGTTATTTTTCCGAGGTTTGGAGTCCCTAGATATCTTATGACTGATGGTGGTTCACATTTTATTCATGGTGCTTTCCGTAAGATGCTTGCTAAGTATGATGTTAATCATAGAATCGCATCTCCTTATCACCCGCAGTCTAGTGGTCAAGTAGAGTTGAACAATAGAGAGCTCAAATTAATTTTGCAAAAGATTGTGAATTGATCTAGAAAGAATTGGTCCAAGAAACTTGATGATGCATTATGGGCCTATAGAACTGCATACAAAAATCCTATGGGTATGTCTCCGTATAAGACGGTTTATGGAAAAGCATGTCACTTACCTCTTGAACTTGAACATAAAGCATATTGGGCTATTAAAGAGCTCAACCATGACTTCAAACTTGCCGGTGAGAAGAGGTTATTTCATATTAGCTCACTTGATGAATGGAGAACCCAGGCCTATGAGAATGCCAAGCTATTCAAAGAAAAAGTCAAATGCTGGCATGACAAAAGGATACAAAAGCGTGAGTTTAACGTAGGTGATTATGTGTTATTATTCAACTCTCATTTAAGATTTTTTGCAGGAAAACTTCTCTCTAAATGGGAAGGTCCTTACGTTATCGAGGAGGTCTATCATTCCGGTGCCATAAACATTATATCACAGGTAATCCTATCAATGTTGAAACTAATATTGTTGAGACCGTAACCCCGGAGGAATACATAAGGGACACTTTCCAGAATGTTCCAGACTCTGAAAAGGAATAGGTATGTGGTACGGTAAGTAAACCGACTCAAAAATAATTCTAATGGCAATTTTTATCCGTTTTGGAATATTTAAGAATTTTGGAAAGAAAGAAGTAGTCCGGGAAGGACACGAGGCCTCCCCGAGGGTCGAGGGCGCGCCCACCCTTCCTGGGCGTGCCCCCCTGTCTCGTGGCCACCTCGTGTGCCTCCCGGACTCCGTCTTCTTGCACGTTTCGTATTTTGGTCAGTAAAAATTCATTATATAATCTCCTGAAGGCTTTTACCACCGTATCACGCAAATATCCTCTGTTTTCATTTCAAGCTATTTCTGTTACAGATCTAGAGAACCATGACGTCGCCCTCCTTCAACAATGAATACAAGGATGCTTGGCTATTGAAGGTAGAGCTGAAAAGAGAAGAACCAGAAGAGATCAACAAGGATGAAGGGATCAAGAAGGCCAGGGAGGTTCAAGCTCCGGCGGTGAAAGAAGAAGACATCCCTCAACCCTTAACTAACCTCTTTACTCCAACTGAGATTGAAGCTTTCAAGATGATTGAGTTAGCTCACGTACAGAATAAGTATCTCACACAGGAGAATATTTTGTTGAAGGATCATATCATCGAAGTCAAGAGCATTATCCGCAAGTTGGAGGAGCTTTTACGCTCGATGTGCGATTATCCACCATCATCATCACCACCTCCATCACCTCCGAGGACATAATCACATGGGTATGGGCACTCCCCTTGGAAACTGCCAAGCTTGGGGGAGGTGCCCTGGTATCGTATCACCATCACACCCCTATCTTTACCGTTTTACTTAGTTCGATCCTTTTAGTTGTATCTTGATCTAGTAGATTGAAGTTTTAGTATCAATTAGTTTTGAGTTTTGCTTTGTGATCTCTTTATGTAATCGAGTCCGTGAGCTATCTATAATAAAGATTAGTGTTGATCAAGGGCTTTGCTATCTTGCCATGATCTTGAGAAAGTAGAAAGAATAAAAATAATAAAAGGGTTCATATTGATCTTATGGATAGTAATGACTTCACACATAGAAAGTATGAGGCATAAAAATTGTTGAGAGTTGACAAACGTAGTTTTGGTTATCGTTGCAATTAATAGGAAGTAATAAGGAAAGAGAGGTTTTCACATACAAATATACTATCTTGGACATCTTTTATGATTGTAAGCACTCATTAAGTATGACATGCTAAAAGAGTTGATGTTGGACTAGGTAGACAACGTAATGGTTTATGTTTTCTCACATCTCAGTAAAAGTATATTTTCATTGATCTTCCCAACATGTTGAGCTGGCCTTTCCCCCTCTTGCTAGCCAAATTCCTTGCACCAAGTAGAGATACTACTTGTGCTTCCAAATATCCTTAAACCCGGTTTTGCCATGAGAGTCCACCATACCTACCTATGGATTGAGTACGATCCTTCAAGTAAGTTGTCATGTTGCAAGCAATAAAAATTGATCTTTAAATATGCATGACTTATTAGTGTGGAGAAAACAAGCTTTATACGATCTTGTTATAGAAGCAATAAAAGCGACAGACTACATAATAAAGGTCCATATACAAGTGGCAATATAAGTGACGTTCTTTTGCATTAAGATTTTGTGCATCCAACCCTAAAATCACATGACAACCTCTGCTTCCCTCTGCGAAGGGCCTATCTTTTACTTTATGTTTTTACTTTATGCTTGAGTCAAGGTGATCTTCACCTTTCCCCTTTTTCATTTTATCCTTTGCCAAGCTCCTCGTGTTTGAAAGATCTTGATATATATATATATATATATATATATATCCAATTGGATGTAAGTTAGCATGAATTATTATTGTTGACATCACCCAAAGGTGAATACATTGGGAGGCAACACAATAAGCCCCTATCTTTCTTAGTGTCCGGCTGAAACTCCATAACCACAAGTATTGCATGAGTGTTAGCAATTGTAGAAGACTATATGATAGTTGAGTATATGGACTTGCTGAAAAGCTCTATTCTTGACTCTTTCTGATGTTATGATCAATTGCAATTGCTTCAATGACTGAGATTATAGTTTTCTAGTTCCCAATGAAGTTTTTGAACCATACTTGAGATTGTGGATTGATCGTTACTTGAGTATAAGAAATCATATGAGAAAATCTATTTATGTTGCTATTATAAGAATGATCATGATGCCCTCATGTCCATATTTTATTTTTATCGACACCTCTATCTCTAAACATGTGGACATATCTTTCGATTTCGGCTTCCGCTTGAGGACAAGCGAGGTCTAAGCTTGGGGGAGTTGATACGTCCATTTTGCATCATGCTTTTATATCAATATTTATTGCATTATGGGATGTTATTACACATTATATCTCAATACTTATGGCTATTCTCTCTTATTTTACAAGGTTTACCATGAAGAGGGGGGATGCCGGCACCTGGAAATTCTAGCTGAAAAAGGAGCAAATATTGGAAACCTATTCTGCATAGCTCCAAAAATCCTGAAACTCCACGGAAGTCAGTTTTGGAATTAATAAGAATTATTGAGCAAAGAAAACACCAGAGGGGGCCCACACCCTGGCCAGGAGGGTGGGGGGCGCGCCCACCCCTACTGGGCACGCCCCCTGTCTCCTGGGCCCCCTGGTGGCCCTCCGGTGCCCATCTTCCGCTATATGAAGGCTTTTACCCTGGAAAAAATCAGAAGCAAGCTTACGGGACGAAACTCCACCACCACGAGGCGGAACCTTGGCGGAACCAATCTAGGGCTCCGGTAGAGCTGTTCTGCCGGGGAAACTTCCCTCTAGGAGGGGGAAATCATCATCATCGTCATCACCAACGATCCTCTCGGGAGGGGGTCAATCTCCATCAATATCTTCACCAGCACCATCTCCTCTCAAAATCCTAGTTCATCTCTTGTATCCAATCTTGTATCAAAACCACAAATTGGTACTTGTGGGTTGCTAGTAGTGTTGATTACTCCTTGTAGTTTGCTAATTGGTTTACTTCGTGGAAGATCATATGTTCAGATCCTTAATGCATATTATTACTCCTCTGATTATGAACATGAATATGCTTTGTGAGTAGTTACGTTTGTTCCTGAGGACATGGGTGAAGTCTTGCTATTAGTAGTCATGTGAATTTGGTATTCGTTCAATATTTTGATGAGATGTATGTTGTCTTTCCTCTAGTGGTGTCATGTGAAGGTCGACTACATGAAACTTCACCATTATTTGGGCCTAGAGGAAGGCATTGGGAAGTAATAAGTAGATGATGGGTTGCTAGAGTGACAGAAGCTTAGACCCTAGTTTTTGCGTTGCTTCGTAAGGGGCTGATTTGGATCCATACGTCTAATGTTGTGGTTAGGTTTACCTTAATACTTCTTTTGTAGTTGCAGATGCTTGCAATAGGGGTTAATCATAAGTGGGATGCTTGTCCAAGTCAGGGCAGTACCCAAGCACCAGTCCACCCACATATCAAATTATCAAAGTACCGAACGCGAATCATATGAGCGTGATGAAAACTAGTTTGACGACAATTCCCATGTGTCCTCGGGAGCTCTTTTCTCATTATAAGAAATTGTCCAGGCTTGTACCTTGCTACAAAAAGGATTGTGCCACATTGCTGCACTTTATTTACTTTCATTTCTTGTTACTCGTTACAATTTATCTTATCATAGAACTATCTGTTATCTACAATTTCAGTGCTTGCAGAGAAAACCTTACTGAAAACCGCTTGTCATTTCCTTCTGCTCCTTATTGGGTTCGACACTCTTACTTATCAAAAGGACTACGATAGATCCCCTATACTTGTGGGTCATCAATACACTGTTTGGTGTTTCAGAAAGAAAGCGGGACAGAGGATCAAACATATTTCGCAGGAGACTAATTAGGGAATACATATGTGAATGAACAGGCGTCGTTAATGACTGCAACCTCTCATACTACGGAGGTCTCTGGACTGAAACATAGTCTAGAGCGGGCTGAGAAGGAGCTCGGCCAAATGAAAAAGCAATTGGAGAATACCCAAGGTATGGGAGAACTTTGTTTGTATTTAAATACAAGTGAGTAGTTATGCTGACTCTAAAATGTCATGATATGGATTAGGAGCGGCGACCGAAGTCGAGGCTCTTAAGAAGGCGGTGGCCGAGGCCGAGAAAAGGGCAGCCAAGGAGCAGGAAACTCGTGAAAACCACGAGGCCCGTGTTATTGAAGTTCAATAAGAGCTCCAAGAAGTTATAGGAAAGTGCGAGACCTTGGAGCAGAGTATAAAGGATCAAGAGTCTGAACTCACCAAGGCTCGCCAATCCGCACGTGATGCTCGGGCTGAAGCCCAAGGCGCCCTCTAGGAAATCCAGGAGCCCTGAAAGATCGCCACGGGTAAGGCCTTTATTATGCAAAGCAAATATGCGAAGGAAAGATTTCGTTTACTAACCCGGATTCGGAGTTCCCCAGGGGTGTTTGCGGATCTGCCGCGCAGCGTGTTGGATGCCGAACAATTTATCAAGCCGAAGAGGGGAGCTCGACAGAGAAGCTGTTCTGGTCGCAATATCTTGCGCCAGAATACCCGGTACCATTTGCCGGCCAGCTAAAGCAACTGGTCGAGCTGCATAGGATGGCCGAACTAGCCCTCAAGGATTTGATTATCCGGATATGGCCTGCCAAACCAATTCCCAGTAGCTACTTCGGACTCGTGAAGCGGCTGGTTAGTGCCTGTCCTCGGCTTGACGCCATTAAGCGGTCGGTCTGCATCGAAGGTGCACGAATAGCCTTTGCCCATGCCAAGGTGCATTAGGCGAAGATGGATGCTGTGAATTTGATGACCAAAGGACTGCCCGAAGGGAAAGAGCACCGCAAACCCGAGCTGTATGATGACAGTGTCTTGTAGGGATCCCGCCTTGTGGTGGAGTAGTGATCCAAGGATATTATCTTCCCATGACACTACAAGAAATATGTCAACTTATGACCTTATGTCAGTGACCCTCGAAGAATTGGTCATAAATTTATGACCATTTTAGACCAACTGGTCAAAAGCTGTTCGGGGGGCTCCAAACCCTAAACCATTGCAACCATTTTGGTCAGAAAGGTCGTAATTTCCTTACACGAAATGGTCATAAAGCAAACAGCGCTAGTCCGCTGCCTTATTTCTAGTTGTTAACGACCAATATAGATGGTCATAGCCTTGTAAATTGTGGTGGGTTGCTATGACTAGGCGCCACCTCATCAGTTTTGCCCATGTGTCATGTCCATGTGGCAGTTTTTGCCCTAGGTTGTGAAGCAACCTATATTTCTGTCATTCCCAAAATTCCAAAAAAAATCTCATAAATTCTTTGGGTCATATCTTCGTCAAATATGTAAAAACCTTCCTTGCCTAGTTCAAAAATAATTCAAAAATATTCATTTTCCTATTCTGTTCAGAACAACAGTTTGTGAAGGAAGTACCACTTTGGCATGTCCAAATAGTATCCATTTTCTACAGTGCTTTCCTATGCCCAAATAACCATCCTCCACCAAATGCTAGCTCAATACATTCATTATTTTGAGCCGAGCTTCAACATTCGTAGTTATGTCCAGTGTGGTAGTTTGCAAAGCAAGTACCACCTAGGCTCCTCCTTTTGAGCTGAAAATTTGTGAAAACGGTCTTCTTAGTAACTGATCATCCTCACCCAAAACTCACGCCCATTAGCCATGTACATTTCCCGTACCGCTAATCAAACACTTGGCTGCTAATTCATGTTTGAGCATCGATCGGTCTCCTCGTGAGAATCTTATGCTGTAATTTTCTTCCTAGCACCAACCTGGGGAGTTCCCAACCCACTAGACATGCCTAGGCCGCCCAGAACACATGGCAATGCCACGGTCACGCGGTGACCACGCGGCGGGCATGCGAGTTTACGCGCTCTAGAGTTGGGGCCCTCGGCCACCGCCCAAACCTCGACGTATCGCCACCAAACCATGTATTTATGATTAAATAGGTCCTTATGTAACTAGAAATGATTTTTGGAAAAAATAAGTAGCAAACTATGAGGCAGCTGCAGTCAAAATTTGACCCGCTTCCAGCTGAATCGACGAAAATTTGTCTTTTTCACGAGAGGTGGATCAAAATTTTGTACACCCAACCATTTTGTCAATTGTGCATTAAATATGGCCTAGTATTTTATAAAAATGATTTGGTCCAATTTTGCAACAATTATTTGGTAGTTCCTTCACAAAAAACCTCCTTTCGGCCACTCGAAAAATGGAAAATGGTTGTTTCGTCCAACGAAAATGAAAACTTCCTTAGGCAACATTGTTTGCCATTCCAATATGCACCCTTGTGCACAATATGAGATCATTTGAACAAACTATGCCATGAATGTGGCCATAAGATTGATCATTTGGCTTGAAAGCCATGAATCTTCACACTTCATAGCTCATTTCTGAGAACACTTTTTTAAAATAATTACCATATTACAATTTTATTATTTTTCCTGGGAACTTGGCCACATATAATGACACAATGCGAAGGTTTCCCAATTATTTGATTTTTTTGGAATTTTTTATGCCCGTTTCAAAATGCGGTCAAAACGGCGGGAATGACCGTTCCTAGCTAGTGGTTGAATCTTGGAATTTTTTTGATGTTTCTATGATTAAATAGATACTTATGTACCTAGAAATGATTTTTGGAAAAAATAAATAGCAAACTACGAGGCAACTACAGTTCAAATTTGACCCGCTTCCAACTAAATAGACAGAAATTTGTCTTTTTCACGAGAGGTGGATCAAAACTTTTTACACCCAACCATTTGGTCAATTGTGCATTAAATATGGCCTAGTATTTTAGAAAAATGATTTGGTCCAATTTTGCAACAATTATTTGGTAGTTCCTTCACAAAAAAACCTCATTTGGGGCAATCGAAAAATGGAAAATGGTTTTTTCGTCCAACGAAAATGAAAACTTCCTTAGACAACATTGTTTGCCATTCCAATATGCACTCTTGTGCATAATATGAGATCATTTGAACCAACTATGCCATGAATGTGGCCATAAGATTGATCATTTGGCTTGAAAGCCATTGATCTCCACACATGATAGCTCGTTTCTGAGAACACTTTTTTATAATAATTGCCGTATTACAAGTTTGTTATTTTTCCTAGGAACTTGACCACATATGATGACACAATGCGAAGGTTTCCCAATTATTTGATTTTTTTGGAATTTTTTATGCCCGTTTCAAAATGCGGTCAAAACGGCGGGAATGACCGTTCCTAGCTAGTGGTTGAATCTTGGATTTTTTTGATGTTTTTATGATTAAATAGATACTTATGTACCTAGAAATGATTTTTGGAAAAAATAAAGAGCAAACTACGAGGCAACTACAGTTCAAATTTGACCCGCTTCCAGCTGAATAGACGGAAATTTGTCTTTTTCACGAGAGGTGGATCAAAACTTTTACACCCAACCATTTGGTCAATTGTGCATTAAATATGGCCTAGTATTTTAGAAAAATGATTTTGTCCAATTTTGCAACAATTATTTGGTAGGTCCTTCACAAAAAAACCTCATTTGGGGCAATCGAAAAATGGAAAATGGTTTTTCCGTGCAAAGAAAAATGAAAACTCTCTTAGACAACATTGTTTGTCATTCCTAGATGCACCTCGTGTAAATATTTGATAGCTTCTTCACAAAAAAAATTCATTTTGGACACTCAAAACATAAAAAATAAAATGCTGACATGATTTTACACTTCATTTTTATTTGACCACGACCAATTTTATATGGTCATAACATCCAATACTAGATGGTCATAACGTCATACACGCGTGCTGCGTTCTGATTGGGCCATAGCCATCTCACGCGGATCATGCATCAAGCACCGTTGGATGCTCCTGGATCCAACGGTAGTCCTCGCCCCCTCACCCTCTCACCCACCTAGCCCTAACACAACCACCCCCACGCCCCCCACGCCCCCACTTCTCCACCTTCTCTCCCGCACCCTTAGCCGCCGCCGTCCCCTTTGGCCAAAACCCTAGCCGCCCCTGCCCCCGCACCATGGCCGGCCTCCACCCCTGCGTCGACGGCGAGGAGCCCGAGTCTCCACGCCTCCCCCCTCAAGTGGCTAGAAACCCACCAGAGGCGAGGAGAGCGCCGCTCCTCCTCTGTCTCTCTCGATTCCCAGCCCACCCACCCAACCCGCCGCCGCTGACCTCCATCCTCTCCGCCAACCCCGGCCACCGGCGACCTCTCCCCTCCCCTCCTCTCCCACGGCCGTGGTCGGACCCTCCTCGCTCGCGCCCTAAACATAGCCGCACCGCACAGCCATGGCGAGATCCAGCAGCGGCCAGATCCAGCACCAGCGGCCAGATCCAGCACTAGGTGGGCGCGCGTGGAGGACACCGTTTGCCGCCATGGGAGCGCTCGAGGAGGCCCACCTCGCCACTGTCGCCGCGTGCGTGTGCGACGACGACGAGGAGGAGGATCTTCTGGTGGAGCTCGGCGGCGGGAAGGCGCCGGGGGACACCATGGAGCTGACGGTGCGCGCGCTGCTGGTGGGGATCGGCGATGACGACCGCCGAGAGGGGCTGCGCAGGACGCCCAAGAGCGTCGCCAAGGCCTTCCCCGACGGCACCCGAGGTATAACCCGTGGATTGCGCATGCTCGCGTTCGTTCCCTGTTTTGACCATTTGATGGAAGCGTCCAAGTCGAGCACTCCTCGTTCATTAGCGCACTCTGAATGTTTTCTTTGTCAGCGTACGTGTAAAGAACTTAGACTTAGACATGAAAGATTGCATTGTCTTTCTTAAGTACTCCTAGTTCGTTAGCGCACTCTGAATGTTGTTCATGCGTATGTGCTTTTGTCAGCGTCCGTGTAAAGAACGAAGCCTCATGTGTTCCATTTACCTACAGTTTTTCTTCCCATGATAGTATTTCACCAGGATTGTTAAACATAGGCTTTGTGGGCCAACATGTGACTTGTCTTGACTGATGTACGTGCGCCGGTGAGCGCCGATGACTTATCTTTTTCAAGGTTGACTTGCCTTAACAAGTAGTACTCCATTTCCGTTTCATAGTCTACACCGGCTGAATCAACACCTTGTCTGTTGGTTGTTTACTTACTACTAGGCCCAGGTTGACCTGCCTTAACAAGCATATCTCCATTTCCTATTCTGTTCTGGCTGAATGAATGCATCAAACCCTTGTCTGGTGGTTGAATTAATTAATTTACTTGGCTCAGGTTGAAGCTCAAGTACTAATGACAGTAGGATTATGCTGAATAAACTGAATGTATGTATGATGGCTGCAGGCTCGATATAGGCATGTGGACATAGCCACGACCACAGCTCTCCAGCAACCAAGACGGCGACAGCGTCAACGGGATCCTCGGATGACCTGTGTCCTTCCCCGACCACGCCCATGACCTGCATCCAGCTGCTCGTGCCCCGGTCCTCCTCAACTTCGCTCCTGGTGAGCTGCTGTGGGTGAGACAATTGACTCGATCTGTTGCTATTGGTAGAACTGCTGATGTAGTCTGGGTGTAGCCGCAACTGTTGTAGGTTGGGTGTGTAGGAGGCTGACCTACTGCTCTTCTTAGTACCATGGCTGCTATAGGTTTGTTTTATCTGCAATACATACTATCTTGGTTTAGTTTAGGGACAAATAGAGATGTTTCTGTTGGACTGTGTTATGTGATTGATAGGTCACTGTCCCATTACATACTATCATGTAAACCTCCTGTTTTCCTGAAATGCTATTATTGATAAGTCACTGTCCCATGACATACTACTCTATTTGAGCAGGAATAGGTGGTGCCATGACTTGGTTTCAACCTATTGTTTGCTAGCAGAAAATATGTGGCTTATTTTTTATCTTATCTTGTATTAAGCTGCCTTGTCTGTATTGAACTATGTAATTCCAGCAGCGACCACCACATCTGGTGAAAGAGACACTCTCTCTGCTGTATTTTCTGTTTATTGTTTGTAGTGAATGACTTTCTGTGTCTTGGTAGGTAATTGGTATCATGTCCATGTTGTTGTTGCATGTGTAATTAATAAATGGCAGAAATAACACCTGCTTGGAATCTCCCGGTCCTGGCGCGTGTGATCTGACTGGGTTGCGTTGGTGTGTGGTTGCAGGACAAGGTGGTGAACCTGCTGTTCGAGAAGAGGCCGAAGTTTTGGCATTGGTGGAGGCCGAAGAGGATCTGCAAGGATCTCAGCAGCATCGGCGACACTGGTATGCTGAATACCAGTTTCCTGTAAAAGAAATCTGCTACACTTGTCGTCTCTGTTTCCTGTAAAAGAAATATGCTGAATACCAGTTTCTACCAGTCTGACGGCGGCTTGTGTGCGTTGCAGTTATTATCTCTGTCACCAAGGAGGGTGTCAAGTTCTCCACTGCTGCAGACATTGGAACAGCAAACATCATACTGCATACTGAAAGTTAAGAACCCCAACTGATTTGTTCTCAATCTGATTGCTTGCTGGTTACTCAGTTTTTATATCTGGACAGTGTTGTAATACACTATTGTGTCCCTATGATGTGAAAGTTATGGTCTGAGTAGCTTTATATTAGGATCTGCTTGAGTCTCTATGATGTTCTCTCTTAGTATCATGTCATGAGCTGTGAGTCGTGCATATATAACTGAGCTGTATAAGACCAGCAAGTTTTTTTGCCAATTAGCTTTTCGTGTGCATGCTCTTAATCCCCATAGCACTAAGAGAGGACCTTACTGATTCCCATATTACTAATTTATGTATCAAACATTATTATTTTGTATCTATGTGCTAGCTCTGTCAAATATAATCAACCTGCCTATGTTCCATTTTGCTATTTGTACTTGGATAGAAAAGCTAAAATCTGTATAGTGCTTTGTGTGTAATACCAAGTTGTTCCTGTTATTTACAAACTGCTATTCTTATACACTGATCCACAACACCTTACATTACACATTTGAAATTAATTAAAATACATCTAAACACAGTGCTTCAACACAGATTTATCCTATGATTATACGTGAGACATTAGTTTGTTTTTATGCTTTTGTTTCCGATAGTGCTTCAAGCTTGTTTATTAACTCGATTTGTTGTTATTCTGTTTAACAGGAGACTGCAGCAGAAGCAGAGAAGACGGATGCTACACCAATCCAAGAGTAGCTAGCTTTAATTAACTTGGCAGAGCGTTTTATTTTTCAATCGCAATATTTGTGATTGTGTGGAATATTGTATGGTTATGTACATGAAGTTTTAAGTTCCTGGGCATGCAATATTTGTAGGTTAAACTGGTTGTTGTGATGTGAATGAGTGTATGGAGTTTCACATGTTCTGTTCTGTACAGAATATATTGTAATAAACCTATTTTGGTTGTTATTTGAAGATTTTCATATTCTTTTCTTCTTTCTTTTTGATATATACTGCTTAAAAAGCGATGTGGATCCACTACCAGGAAAAATCTGACAATTGGGACCCATCTAAAAACTTGACCACAAAAAACCCTCGAAAATAAAAATGAAATGGGCCGCAAAAGGCCATGCCTAGAAAATAAAAAGGCCAAATTGTTGGGCCAGGCCCATGTAGCTAGAGAAAATTAATAGAGAAAATATACAGTAAAAAGGCCGAATTGTTGGGCTAGGCCCATGTAGAAAACCGAATTGGACCGGGCTGAATCTTGTGCCACATCAGCTTGCCACGCTGGATGCCTAAGTGGCTTGGGGAGGTTGCTAGTGACCAAAACGCCACAGTAGGAATATTTTGGTCGTACACGTCTTCGACCATTCCAGAAGAAAGGTCACTATAGTCAGTTTATGACGGCCAGCTTTTGACCTTCTATTTTTGGTCACAAAAAGATCGCAAATGGAAATTTGTGACCTTTTAGTGACCAATAGTGGTGGTCACAAGTTGACATATTTCTTGTAGTGTGAATGTATGCATATTGCCCTATGCTGTAATATGAAACAAGATCATGATGTAAAATAATGCTTGTTATTCAAACTATTACCTCCTGTGCGGCCGTTTTTTAAAATTAATGCTGAGAGTTGGCCAGTCATCGGCTTCAACCCCCACGTAGGAAGTACAGGGGTGTTCGGGATAAATCTAAACACTCTTTACTCCAGATTTTTGGTCCTTAAAGGAGGTGTTTAGCGCGACGAACCAGGCAATCGGACTATAAGGCTTTATCACCCTCACTTAGCCATAGGAGTTTGACAAAAGAAAAGTAGGCGCAACCCCTAATGTTCGGAAGGCCGAACTTCGGGTTTTAGTAGGCACCTGATCGGATAAAAACCGATCCGTCACACGATGCATTAGTTATCAAACAACGCGGAAGAAATCGTTAAGGATTTTGTGACCTCTCGAACAGCTGACCAGCTCTCACCGCATCATGACAGTCAGTTTTCGGCTTTCTCTACTGAGGTGCTCGTCCGGAAGAACTGGGACACAATCGCAGTAGTTCTCCCTTTACTACCCTAGCAGATATAGCGGAACGTAGGATAGCAAGCACAGGAGACGGGCAACCCAACTGTTGACCAAAGACATGATTCGGAGCCAATGCATATAATCCTATAAGTTCGGGGTGCCAAACTGCACTATAAAAGTGTTCGGACTTTCTTGTCATGTTATGGGGTATAATGTAGCCCCTGGCGAATTAAGACGTACCAGAGTGTACGGGTGCGATGGAAAATAAGTAGACAAGGAAAAGTCAGGTAATGAGCAGACACTGCCAATTATTTTTCGTTGTAATTTGATTAATACGACAAAGCATATGTGTACAAGTGGTGCAATAAGCAAATAAGGCTATTTGAACATGCCATGACCAAGAGCGAGCTGCGTGTGGGTATTTAAAAAAGGTATGAAGATCGTTAGCATAGACCACCTGGGTATTCCCTTGTACGTCCTAGCCCCTAGCTTTCTTGGTGTGATCGTCCCGCTATGGGTCCGATGAGCAGGTTTATCAGAAAAGGTCTCGAGAAGAGAAGAAACCTGAAAGGAAGAAAAAGGTTGAGGGTGTGCAGATCCAGGAACGGTTGAGCCGCATTATGGACCGCGGTCTAGCTGCGCCTCCGTCCGTTCCCATGGTATTTTAAGTGTGTAGTTGTGTACGCGCAGCACGAAGTTCACCGCCTTTTTGGGGCTTGGACGAAGGCCGAATTGCTAGCTGAGCTCTGAACGAGCCGAACGGTCCTATTGCAGCATAGCTCGGACTTGCTTAACATTGTCCGGGGGCCTTATTACTGAATTGAGTTTTTGCCTAAGAAGGCTATTCTGTATCTCTGCTGCGAGGGCCGCGATGTGCTCCTCAGTACGGAAATGCGGTTTGTCAAAGCTGAACGAGCCGAACGGTCCTATTAGTTCTTCGCTTCGGAAATTATCCGAGGATCCAAAGACCACTACAGCAGGCCTCTACACCTCGTATGACACCTTTAAAGGTGGTTTTGTGGGCTTGATTCTTGAGGGATCAATACCCATTTTGCGCACTGTATCCTGATAGAGCAGGTTCAGGCTGCTACCGCCGTCCATAAGGACGTGTGTGAGGTGGAATCCGTCGATAATAGGGTCTAGCACCAGTGCGGCTGAACCGCCATGACGGGTACTAGTCGGATGGTCCCTTCGATCAAAGGTGATCAGATAGGAGGACCACGGGTTGTATTTTGGGGCGACTGGCTCCATCGCGTAGACGTCCCTTAGTGCACGCTTCCACTCCCTTTTGGGTATATGGGTAGCATATATCATGTTTACCATTTTCACTTGAGGAGGAAACTTCTTCTGTCCTCCTATTTTCGGTGGCCGGGGTTCCTCATCGTCGTCGCTTTGTGATCCCTTTTCTCTATTTTCGGCATTTAACTTGCCCGCTTGTTTAAAGACCCAACATTCTCTGTTGGTACGATTGGCTGATTTATCGGCGGTGCCGTGGATTTGGCATGGACGATCGAGTATGCGGTCCAAGCTGGACGGGCCCGGGTTGTTTCTGTTAAATTGGTTTTTCCGTTGACCGGACTTGGAGCCGCTGAATCCGGCATTGACGGTCGTGTCTTCAAAGTTATTGCCATTATTTTGCCATTTGTTTTTACTCCATCGGGGCTTGCTGTTACTATCTCTGGCTTTGGAAGTGCCAGGATTACTTGAGGTGCTATTGCTACGAGCTAACTAGCTATCCTCGCCCGTGCAAAAGCGGGTCATAAGCATCGTAACGGCTGCCATGGACTTTGGCTTCTATTGACCAAGGTGTCGGGCGAGCCACTCGTCGCAGATGTTATGCTTAAGGGCCGCTAGGGCTTTGGCATCCGGACAGTTGATGATTTGGTTCTTTTTAGTTAAGAACAGAGTCTAGAATTTCCTGGCTGACTCTCCGGGCTGTTGGATTATATGACTTAAGTCATTGGCATACGGAGGTCGGACATAGGTTCTTTGGAAGTTGTCAAGGAATGCGTCTTCCAGGTTCTCCCAACTGCCGATAAATTTTTCGGGCGGGCTGTTCAACCAGTGTCGAGCTGGTCCCTTACGTTTTAGCGGGAGGTACTTGATGGCATGGAGATCATCGCCACGGGCCATATGTATATGGAGAAGGAAGTCCTCGATCCATACCGCGGGGTCTGTTGTTCCATCATATGATTTGATGTTTACGGGTTTGAACCCTTCTGGGAATTCGTGTTCCATTACTTCATTAGTGAAGCATAGGGGGTGTGTGGTGCCTCTGTGTTAGGCTACACAGTGACATAGCTCGAATGGAGCCGGTCTGCGGTATTCGGCCCGGACAGGTGTGTATTTGTTGTATCCGGCATGGTGGTCGTCGTTGCGCGTTAGGGCGCACCCCCACGATCCGTAGATCGATCTGGTTTGGCCTGCTTTATTCTCCAAGTCGTACCACAGGTCATGTGTGTATCCCCGAGTTGTTGTGTTTCTATTTGTTTGGCGACATGATGCCGGCTTGTGTTCGGGCTGAGTTGCCGCTTTGTCTCGACCACGTGGTGGTCTGTCAGCCGCATCATACGCTAGTAGTGTTGGCTCCAACGCCTCATCGTCGAATTGAGGTAGCAATTTGTGCTTCGGGTAACTTTTGGTTGGGCGCTCGAGTCCGTATTCCTCGGCTGCCAGGACCTCAGTCCATCTATCAGTGAGCAGATCTTGATCAGCTTGAAGCTGTTGTTGCTTCTTCTTCAGGCTCCTTACCATGGTGATAAGGCGGTGCTTAAAGCGCTCCTGCTCGACGGGATACTCTGGCATGATAAATTCTTCATCACCGAGGCTCACCTCGTCCTCGAAGATAGGCATGTAGTTGATGTCCTCCGAGTCGTCGTTCACGGCCTGTTCATCAGGGCTCGCTTGCCCATCTTCCCGTTCGTCCTGTTCAAAACTTGGCTTGGCGGGGTCTTCAATTCTCCGGCATCGCCCAGAGTGTTGTTCTCTCTTTTGCCGATATCGCTATTTTTACCATGGCGTGATTTTGAGCGGCGCCGCTGATGTCGGCGCTTAGACTGCTTCTCATGTATATATCGTATGAGGAGGTGGCTGTCTAGTGCCCCGTGGGCGGTGGTTCCTGTTCTTCCTCGGCATCGTCGTCCATACCATCGATGTCTTCGGAGTCGAAATCAAGCATGGTGGTCAAATCATCGACAGTGGCTATCAAGTGGGTGGTGGGTGGGCAACGAAGTTCTTCGTCGTCCACTTCCCACTCAAGCCGGACATAGTTCGGCCAGGAATCTCCTGACAAGGAGAGAGACTTTAATGAGTTTAACACGTCACCTAGGGGCGAGTGTTGGAACATGTCCGCGGAGCTGAACTCTAAGATCAACGCCCAGTCAGACTCGATGGGTGCGGATTCACGCGGTTCGGAGCCAGTAACCGGAGACGTGTCTGAGGTTTCGATGACACGGGCCTTGTTGGAGGTCAAATCTATGTTCGGCTCTAGCGCCATCGAGTATGCGGCTTCCATGGTGGGGTTGAGCCTCTCATCCTCGGATGGCGCGCTCTGCTCTGGATCTAGGGCCAGTGCGGCTACAAGTGCAATTTCCCGCATATCATCTAATGACAGATTTAGGTCGTGTTCATCGTGGCGGCGGGGCGCGGCTATCGTAGGCTTGCATCTGTCGAAGATCAAGTCTCCACGGATGTCGGCAGTGTAGTTCAAGCTTCCATACCTGACCTGATGGCCAGGGGGTAGCTGTCGATCTGCTCCAGATGGCCAAGCGAGTTGGCCTGCAGTGCAAAACCACAGAAGATGAAGATCTGTCCAGGGAGAAAAACTTCACCCTGGATGGCATTATTGATGATTGAAGGAGTCATCAGGCCTTATGGTGACGACATAGTGGAACTTAATACGTCTCCAACGTATCTATAATTTTTGATTGTTCCATGTTATTATATTACCCGTTTTGGATGTTTATGGGCTTTACTTTACACTTTTATATCATATTTGGGACTAACCTACTAACCGGAGGCCCAGCCTGAATTGCTGTTTTTTGCCTATTTCAGTGATTCGAAGAAAAGGAATATCAAACGGAGTCCAAACAGGATGAAACCTTTGGGAGCGATCTTTTTGGAAAAAACGCAATCCATGGGACTTGGAGTGAAGGTCAAGAAACAGAGGAGGCGCCCACAAGGGTGCCCGGCGCGCCCCCTAGGGCTGGGCGCGCCCCCACCCTCGTGGGCCCCTCAAGCGTCCACTGACCTACTACTTCCTCCTATATATACCCATGTACCCCGAGAACATCTAGGAGCACCACGAAAACCTAATTCCACCACCGCAACCTTCTGTATCCACGAGATCCCATCTTGGAGCCTTTGCCGGCGCTCCGCCGGAGGGGGAATCGACCATGGAGGGCCTCTACATCATCCCCAAGGCCCTTCTGATGAGTTGTGAGTAGTTTACCACAGACCTTTGGGTCCATAGTTATTAGCTAGATGGCTTCTTCTCTCTCTTTGATTCTCAATACCAAGTTCTCCTTGATCTTCTTGGAGATCTATTCGATGTAACTCTTTTTGCGGTGTGTTTGTTGAGATCCGATGAATTGTGGGTTTATGATCAAGATTATCTATGAGAAATATTTGAATCTTCTCTGAATTATTTTATGTGTGATTGGTTATCTTTGCAAGTCTCTTCGAATTATCAGTTTGGTTTGGCCTACTAGATTGATCTTTCTTGCAATGGGAGAAGTGCTTAGCTTTGGGTTCAATCTTGCGGTGTCCTTTCCCAGTGACAACAGGGGTAGCAAGGCACGTATTGTATTGTTGCCATCGAGGATAAAAAGATGGGGTTTATATCATATGGCATGAGTTTATCCCTCTACATCATGTCATCTTTCTTAATATGTTACTCTGTTCTTCATGAACTTAATACTCTAGATGTAGGCAGGAGTTGGTCGATGTGTGGAGTAATAGTATTAGATGCAGGCAGGAGTCGTTCTACTTGTCACGGACGTGATGCCTATATACATGATCATGCCTAGATAATCTCATAACTATGCTCTTTTCTATCAATTGCTCGACAGTAATTTGTTCACCCACCATAATACTTATGCTATCTTGAGAAAAGCCACTAGTGAAACCTATGGCCCCCGGGTCTATCTTTTATCATATAAGTTTACTATCTACTTTTATTTGCATATTTACTCTTCCAATCCATATCAAAAAAATACCAAAAATATTTATCTTATCATATTATCTCTACCAGATCTCACTTTTGCAAGTGGCCGTGAAGGGATTGACAACCCCTTTATTGTGTTGGCTGCGAGGTTCTTGTTTGTTTGTGTAGGTGCACGGCACTTTTGAGGAGCCTCCTACTGGATTGATACCTTGGTTCTCAAAAACTGAGGGAAATACTTACACTACTTTGTTGCATCACCCTTTCCTCTTCAAGGAAAACCAACACAAGCTCAAGACGTAGCAGAACTCTCAATGAAAGCACCAATGTCGGTGTCAAAATCGGCGGATCTCGGGTAGGGGGTCCCAAACTATGCGTCTAAGGCTAATGGTAACAGGAGGCGGGGGACACGATGTTTACCCAGGTTCGGGCCCTCTCTATGGAGGTAATACTCTACTTCCTTCTTGATTGATCTTGATGATATGAGTATTACAAGAGTAGATCTACCACGAGATCTTAGAGGCTAAACCCTAGAAGCTAGCCTATGGTTATGATTGTTGTTGTCCTACGAACTAAACCCTCCGGTTTATATAAACACCGGGGGGGCTAGGGTTACATAGAGTCGGTTACAGAGAAAGGAAACTTCATATCCGAATTGCCAAGCTTGCCTTCCCCGCAAAGGAGAGTCCCATCCGGACACGGGATAAAGTCTTCTATCTTGTATCTTCATAGTCCAACAGTCCGGCATATGCATATAGTCCGGCTGTCCGAGGACCCCTTAATCCAGGACTCCCTCAGAGACAAACGCCAAAGCTTTTGGAGAAGTGTGTACACAGGCAGGCATGCGGCAGCGGCGTCCTTGGCCCTGGGGGGACCTTGGCGTGCCTAGGTGCTGAAGGAAATATGCCCTAGAGGCAATAATAAAGTTGTTATTTATATTTCCTTATTTCATTATAAATGTTTATTATTCATGCTAGAATTGTATTAACCGGAAACCTAGTACATGTGTGAATACATAGACAAAACATAGTGTCCCTAGTATGCCTCTACTTGACTAGCTCGTTAATCAAAGATGGTTAT
Organism: Triticum aestivum; assembly: GCF_018294505.1. Taxonomy (NCBI): domain Eukaryota; kingdom Viridiplantae; phylum Streptophyta; class Magnoliopsida; order Poales; family Poaceae; genus Triticum; species Triticum aestivum. Next base: position 251,750,026 of record NC_057813.1, read on the forward strand.
GTTTCCTAACCATAGACATGTGTTGTCATTTGATGAACGGGATCACATCATTAGGAGAATGATGTGATGGACAAGACCCATCCATTAGTTTAGCACTATGATCATTACAGTTTCATTGCTATTGCTTTCTTCATGACTTATACACGTTCCTCAGACTATGAGATTATGCAACTCCCGAATACCGGAGTAACACCTTGTGTTCTATCAAACGTCACAACATAATTGGCTGATTATAAAGATGCTCTATAGGTGTCTCCGAAGGTGTTTGTTGGGCTGGCATAGATCGAGATTAGGATTTATCACTCCGTGTATCGGAGAGGTATCTCTGGGCCCTCTCGGTAATGCTCATCACTATAAGCCTTGCAAGCAATGTGACTAATGAGTTAGTTGTAGGATGAAGCATTACAGAACGAGTAAAGAGACTTGTCGGTAACGAGATTGAACTAGGTATGATGATACCGATGATCGAATCTCGGGCAAGTAACATACCGATGACAAAGGGAACAACATATGTTGTTATGCGGTTTGACTGATAAAGATATTCGTAGAATATGTAGGGGCCAATATGAGCATCCAAGTTCCCTATTGGTTATTGACCGTAGATGTGTCTCGGTCATGTCTACATAGTTCTCGGACCCGTTGGGTCCGCACGCTTAACGTTCGATGACGATATGTTTTATGAGTTATGTGTTTTGATGACCTAAGTTTGTTCGGTGTTCCAGATAAGATCATGAACGTGAAGAGGAGTCTCGAAATGGTCAATACATAAAGATTGATATATCGGACCATGTTATTCGTACACCGGAAGAGTTCCGGGAAGTTTCTGGTAAAACCGGAGTGCCGGAGGGGTTACCGGAACCCCCCGGGGGAGCTAATAGGCCACCATGGGCCTTATTGGAGAGAGAAGAGGGCGGCCATGGTAGCCCCCCCTTTGAGTCCAAATAGGACAAGAGAAGGGGGGCGGCGCCCCCCTTTCGTACTCCCTCTCCCTTTCCTTTCCTTCCCCCTTCTCCCTTGTGGTGGAATCCTACTAGGACTAGTAGTCCTAGTAGGACTCCTCTCTTAGGGAGCGCCCTATTGGCCGGCCGGCCTCCCCCTTGCTCCTTTATATACGGGGGCAGGGGGCACCCTAGAACACACAAGTTCCTTTTAACCGTGTGCGGTGCCCCCCTCCACAGTTACACACCTTGATCATACCATCGTAGTGCTTAGGCGAAGCCCTGCGTCGGTAGCATCATCATCACCGTCGCCACGCCATTGTGCTAACGGTACTCACCCTCATCCTCAACTGGATCAAGAGCACGAGGGACGTCATCGAGCTGAACGTATGCTAAACACGGAGGGGGCGTACGTTTGGTACTTGATCGGTTGGATCGTGAAGAAGTGCGACTACATCAACTGCATTATTGAAACGCTTCCGCTTTTGGTCTACGAGGGTACGTGGACACTCTCTCCCCTCTCGTTTCTATGCATCACCTAGATAGATCTTGCGTGATCGTAGGATTTTTTTTGAAATTACCATGTTCCCCAACTGTGGCATCTGAGCCAGGTCTATGCGTAGATGTTATATGCACAAGTAGAACACAAAGAGTTGTGGCCGATAATAGTCATACTGCTTACCACCAACGTCTTACTTTGATTCGGCGGTATTATTGGATGAAGCGGCCCGGACCGACATTACATGACCGCGTTCATGAGACTGGTTCTACCGACGTGTTTTTGCACATAGGTGGTTGGCGGGTGTCTATTTCACCAACTTTAGTTGAATCGAGTTTGAGTATGGCCAGTCCTTGTTGAAGGTTAAAACAACACACTTGACGAAAAATCGTTGTGGTTTTGATGCGTAGGTAAGAACGGTTCTTGCTAGAAGCCCATAGCAGCCACGTAAAACTTGCAACAACAAAGTAGAGGACGTCTAACTTGTTTTTGCAGGGCTTGATGTGATGTGATATGGTTGAGGCATGATGTGATATAAATTGTTGTATGAGATGATCATGTTTTGTAACAGAGTTATCGACAACTTTTGTAACAGAGTTATTGGCAACTGGCAGGAGCCATATGGTTGTCGATTTATTGTATGCTATGCAATCATCATGTAATTGTTTTACTTCATCACTAAGCGGTAGCGATAGTCGTAGTAACAATAGTTGGCAAGACGACAACGATGCTACGATGGACATCAAGGTATCACGCTGGTGATGATGGAGATCACGACGATGCTTCAGTGATGGAGATCATGAGCACAAGATGATCATGGCCATATTATGTCACATATTTTGATTGCATGTGATGTTTATCTTTTATGCATCTTATTCTGCTTAGTATGGAGGTAGCATTATTAGATGATCCTTTACTAAATTTCAAGGTATAAGTGTTCTCCCTGAGTACTAAGCATCTTATTTCTCTTAGTACGACAAAACGCGGATCAGCGAAAAGAAGATTCCGGCGCACCCCTACCTGGCGCGCCAAATGTCGGATATCGGGTTCCGGCAAAAACCCTTAAGGTTCGAACTCTGGGGTGCGCACGAAGATCTCCTCCCTACCGAAACACGCCTAGAACCTCGCCGTGATTCTAAGTTAGCATGATGAACAACACAAGAGACACAAGGTTTATACTGGTTCGGGCCACCGTTGTGGTGTAATACCCTAATCTAGTGTGTGGTGTGGTGGATTGCCTCTTGGGCTGATGATGAACGGTACATAGGAAGAACAGACTCGCGAGGAGAGATGTTCTTGTGGTGGAATGTGGATGAACCTAACTTGTCTTTCTACTGTGGTGGCTAGCCCTATATATAGAGGCCCTAGTCCTCTTCCCAAATATTAAGCGGGAAGGGAGCCAATAACGACCATTTTGAAAGGGGACAGCTACTACAAGCTGTCCTGACTAAAGGTGGTCTTCGACTGCCAAAGGCATTGGTGATGACGCCGTCTTGGGCTCCACGGTGACCTCCGTTCTGCCGTCCTGCTGGTCTTGGTCTCATTGCACCGATATGGAAACCTTTGCTTGATGCCTTGGTACTTCGCGCCTGCGCTTGGCCCCTTTGCACCAAAGAGGAAACGAGGACACTACGCAGGCTGGCGCCCACCTGGTCTTGATCGTCATGGCTTGCGTCATGAGCTCCTCGCGATGCACCCCTCGCCTTGATCTCTCCGCCTCCTCGTGAGCCTGACTGGTGAGGCCGCCCCTGAGGAGGCCTTGTGTTGACCGCCCCGCGAGGCTTGGCCCCTCGCGAGGGTCTTGAGCATTTGTTGATGAACTGGGCCGCTGGTGAGCCACGCTGCAGGCTGCAGGCAGGCAAGTTTGGGGACCCCCATTCCTAGGACGCTGACAGTAGCCCCCGGGCCCAAGGCGCGCTTGGACTTGGCTTAGCAGCGAAGCCAAAGGGCAAGTGCGGCGCGCCGCCGACCCCAACAGCCTGCGGCCTTGGTCGCCGCGTGGCGGTTGATTGGACACAGGCGTCTCCGCTTCCCTGCGTTGCCTCGGCAACTGCCCAATTTGACGAGTCCCTGCTGCATGCAAACAAGAGTCATCATTACCTCTGATCGTGGAGGCCGACGGTTGGCCTTCCTTGGGCTATAAGTACGGAGAGGTGAGATCCCCTGTTGTCCATCTCTTCTTGCTCCGCCTTCTTCTTCACCCCCACTCCACCTCCGTTCTCGATCCGCCGGTTCTCAGTCGAAGAGAAAGGAAAGGCCCCCCGGGAGGGGCCTGACCTGCTCTCGTCGAAGAAACGGCCGGTCCCGTGCCGCCGCGACGAGGTTGTGAGGCCGGAGATGACAAGGCCTTGGTGCGAGCGGCCACCTTCTGGGTTTCTGCTAACCCTGTATGCCCGGGCCGATGAGCCATGAAGGCACGCGTCGTCGCTCCTGGAGTCCACGCCATGGACTCCTCTCGTGAGCTCGTGCTCCATGCCGCGATGCCTCCAAGCACCTGGATCCGCCTCCCTCCATTCTTCGCCTCCAAGATGCCGTCGAGGGGGCCTCTCGAGCTTTGGCTGCAGCACGCCGACTGCGGTGCTCCGACGACCGGAGCGGAGGTTGAAGTCATCGCTCCGGGAAAGGTCTTCATGACCCGAGGCTGGGGCGAGGTCACCCGGGTATGCCGAACAGGGGGTGCCCTCGTGATTCATTTTGAATACGATGGTGCCTCCTTGATGTTCTTCAAGATCTTCGACGCAGAAGGCCGCCGGCTGGAGTGCTGCCCCAGGGGACGCAGTTGGGACATCATCGTGGTAGGGGCTAGGCCTGCCACCCACTTCCCCAACGGCTCCTCTAGCAGCAGCGGCGATGCTTGGGAGTCCAGTGACTCTCCCGACCACTTCGCGACTCCGGAGACGAGCGACGACAACTACGTGCCCCCGAGCTCGCGCCGTGCCTGGAGCAAGGCGGCTGCATCAGGCCACCGGCGCAGCTGATCTGGATGGGGTTGGCGCCGGCCTCACGTGGCCCACTGTTGATGAAGGCGTCGGCCCTGGGGGCGCGTGTAGTTAGGGCCCCTTAGGGTTCGTGTCTTTCGTCCCCTATGAGGAATCGAGAAAACACCCTGCGGGGGCATGTAAAGGGTCCGCGATGTCTTTTATTGATATTATCCTTAGTATGAAGCGGTGCGAATGCTTGTCCTGTCCCGTCTTGGTTTCCCCTTTCTAACCTTGCGACGACTTGGTGCTCTATGCTGACAGGTCCCGGTCCCCAGGCAGGCTTCAGCCGTCGCTGGTATGCCAGGTCGCGATGCCGTGGTCAAGGCCAGGAGGTGAGCGGTCCGAGGTCCAGTAAGAGCCCCTGAGGCGTGATGCTCAGGAGGTCCCCTTTAGCGCACAAGCAGCCGTCGAAAAGGTGAGAAAGGAAGGCAACATCGCTGTCATAGAGCCGCATTAAGTGGAGATTCTGGGCCGCGTCGATTAGCTATTCCAGGAGCGAAACTTATCACGAAAACATGGAGTCGTTCCTTCGCATTGCCCCGGACTTGGACCTTGGCAGCTGGGATGTAGCCGGGTCAGGCCCTCGCGAGCTTCCCTTCTCTTCCCCACACTTTCCTTGGTGCTCTACATCCTCAGGTCCCGGCCCTCGAGCGAGCTGAGCCGCCGCTGGTATGCCAGGTCGCGATGCCGTAGACAAGGCTAGGGGGTGAGGGCTGGAGAGCCAGTAAGAGCTCCTGAGTCGCGATGCTTAGGAGCTCCCGTTTAAACGCGCAAGCAGATCGCGCGGAAAAGAGAGAGAGAGAACTCGCGGTCCCATCCGCTTTAGACCTCAGGAGGTTCCTGTAAACCAACATGATAGAACTGCATGTTGCCATTATGATTGCCGGCCGGCCATTGGTTGCTTCGAGAGAGTGGTGAGGGCATTGAGGGCCTGGTGAGGTGACGCTTGCGGTGCTGCCGCGGACCAGAGCTCGACTACTCAGATTTGTCAATGTTGCAGGGACTGACCCATGCGCAAGCTAAAGGAAATATGCCCTAGAGGCAATAATAAAGTTATTATTTATTTCCTCATATCATGATAAATGTTTATTATTCATGCTAGAATTGTATTAACCGGAAACATGATACATGTGTGAATACATAAACAAACATAAAGTCACTAGTATGCCTCTACTTGACTAGCTCATTAATCAAAGATGGTTATGTTTCCTAACCATAGACATGTGTTGTCATTTGATTAATGGGATCACATCATTAGGATAATGATGTGATTGACATGACCCATTCCGTTAGCCTAGCACTTGATCGTTTAGTATATTGCTATCGCTTTCTTCATGACTTATACAAAGTTCCTGCAACTATGAGATTGTGCAACTCCCGTTTACCGGAAGAACACTTTGTGTGCTACCAAACGTCACAACGTAACTGGGTGATTATAAAGGTGCTCTACAGGTGTTTCCGAAGGTACATGTTGGGTTGGCATAATTCGAGATTAGGTTTTGTCACTCCGATTCTCAGAGAGGTATCTCTGGGCCCTCTCGGTAATACTCATCACCTAAGCCTTGCAAGCATTGTAAATAATGAGTTAGTTATAAGATGATGTGTTACAGAACGAGTAAAGAGACTTGCCGGTAACGAGATTGAACTAGGTATTGGATACCGACGATCAAATCTCGGGCAAGTAACATGCCGATGACAAAGGGAACAACGTATGTTGTTATGCGGTTTGATCGATAAAAGATCTTCGTAGAATATGTAGGAACCAATATGGGCATCCAGGTCCCGCTATTGGTTATTGACTGAGAATGGTTCTAAGTCATGTCTACATAGTTCTCGAACCCGTAGGGTCCGCACGCTTAACGTTACGATGACAGTTTTATTATGAGTTTATAAGTTTTGATGTACCGAAGTTTGTTCGGAGTCCCTGATGTGATCACGGACATGACGAGGAGTCACAAAATGGTCGAGACATAAAGATTGATATATTGGACGACTATATTCGGACACCGGAAGTGTTCCGGGTGATTTCGGAGTAAACCGGAGTGCAGGGGGGGTTACCGGAACCCCCCGGGAGAGTATTGGGCCTTATGGGCCTTAGGGGAAAGGAGAGAGAGACGGCTAGCATGGGCCGCACGCCCCCTCCCCCCTCTGGTCCGAATTGGACTAGGAGGGGGGTGGCGCCCCCCCCCCTTTCCTTCCCCCTCTCCCCCTTCCTCCCCCCTCCTAGTAGGAGTAGGAAAGGAGGAGTCCTACTCCTAATAGGAGGAGGATTCCTCCTCCCTTGGCGCGCCCAAGGGGCCAGCCGGCCTCCCCCCTTGCTCCTTTATATACGGGGGTAGGGGGGCACCCCATAGACACACAAGTTGATCTACGAATCGTTCCTTAGCCGTGTGCGGTGCCCCCCTCCACCATATTCCACCTCGGTCATATCGTCGCGGAGTTTAGGCGAAGCCCTGCACCGGTAGAGCATCATCATCGTCACCACGCCGTCGTGCTGATGGAACTCATCCCCGAAGCTTTAATGGATCGGAGCCCGGGGATCGTCATCGAGCTGAACGTATGCTGAACTCGGAGGTGCCGTACGTTCGGTACTTGGATCGGTCAGATCGTGAAGACGTAGGACTACATCAACCGCATTGTCATAACGCTTCCGCTTACGGTCTACGAGGGTACATGGACAACACTCTCTCCTCTCGTTGCTATGCCATCACCATGATCTTGCGTGTACGTAGGAAATTTTTGAAATTACTACGTTCCCCAACAGTGGTATCAGAGCCTAGGTTTTATGCGTTGATGTTATATGCACGAGTAGAACACAAGTGAGTTGTGGGCGATACAAGTCATACTGCTTACCAGCATGTCATACTTTGGTTCGGCGGTATTGTGAGATGAAGCGGCCCGGACCAACATTACGCGTACGCTTACGCGAGACTGGTTTCACCATTACGAGCACTCGTGCTTAAAGGTGGCTGGCGGGTGTCTGTCTCTCTCAGTTTAGCTGAATCGGGTGTGGCTACGCCCGGTCCTTGCGAAGGTTAAAACATCACTAACTTGACGAACTATCATTGTGGTTTTGATGCGTAGGTAAGAACGGTTCTTGCTAAGCCCGTAGCAGCCACGTCAAATTTGCAACAACAAAGTAGAGGAAGTCTAACTTGTTTTTGCAGGGCATGTTGTGATGTGATATGGTTAAGACGTGATGCTATATTTTATTGTATGAGATGATCATGTTTTGTAACCGAAGTTATCGGCAACTGGCAGGAGCCATATGGTTGTCGCTTTATTGTATGAGATGCAAACGCCCTGTAATTGCTGTACTTTATCACTAAGCGGTAGCGATAGTCGTAGAAGCAATAGATGGCGTAACGACAACGATGCTACGATGGAGATCAAGGTGTCGCGCCGGTGACGATGGTGATCACGACGGTGCTTCGAAGATGGAGATCACAAGCACAAGATGATGATGGCCATATCATATCACTTATATTGATTGCATGTGATGTTTATCCTTTATGCATCTTATCTTGCTTTGATTGATGGTATCATTTTAAGATGATCTCTCACTAAAATTATCAAGAAGTGTTCTCCCTGAGTATGCACCGTTGCCAAAGTTCGTCGTGCCCAGACACCACGCGATGATCGGGTGTGATAAGCTCTACGTCCATCCACAACGGGTGCAAGACAGTTTTGCACACGCGGAATACTCAGGTTAAACTTGATGAGCCTAGCATATGCAGATATGGCCTCGGAACACGGAGACCGAAAGGTCGAGCGTGAATCATATAGTAGATATGATCAACATAGTGATGTTCACCATTGAAAACTACTCCATCTCACGTGATGATCGGTTATGGTTTAGTTGATTTGGATCACGTGATCACTTAGATGACTAGAGAGATGTCTGTCTAAGTGGGAGTTCTTAAGTAATATGATTAATTGAACTTACATTTATCATGAACTTAGTACCTGATAGTATTTCGCTTGTCTATGTTTGTTTGTAGATAGATGGCTCGTGCTGTTGTTCCGTTGAATTTTAATGCGTTCCTTGAGAAAGCAAAGTTGAAAGATGGTGGTAGCAATTACACGGACTGGGTCCGTAACCTGAGGATTATCCTCATTGCTGCACAGAAAAGTTACGTCCTGGAAGCACCGCTGGGTGCCAGGCCTGCTGGTGATGCAACTGACGACGTTAAGAACGTCTGGCAGAGCAAAGTTGATGACTACTCTATAGTTCCGTGTGCCATGCTTTACGGCTTAGAACCGGGTCTTCAACGACGTTTTGAACGTCATGGAGCATATGAGATGTTCCAGGAGTTGAAGTTAATATTTCAAGCAAATGCCCGGATTGAGAGATATGAAGTCTCCAATAAGTTCTACAGCTGCAAGATGGAGGAGAATAGTTCTGTCAGTGAGCATATACTTAAAATGTCTGGGTATAATAATCACTTGATTCAACTGGGAGTTAATCTTCCGGATGATAGCGTCATTGACAGAATTCTCCAATCACTGCCACCAAAGTACAAGAGCTTTGTGATGAACTATAATATGCAAGGGATGAACAAGACTATTCCCAAGCTCTTCGCAATGCTAAAATCTGCGGAGGTAGAAATCAAGAAGGAGCATCAAGTGTTGATGGTCAACAAGACCACTAATTTCAAGAAAAAGGGCAAAGGGAAGAAGAAGGGGAACTTCAAGAACAACAAGAAAGTTGCTGCTCAAGAGAAGAAACCCAAGTTTGGACCTAAGCCTGAAACTGAGTGCTTCTACTGCAAGCAGACTGGTCACTGGAAGCGGAACTGCCAAAAGTATTTGGCGGATAAGAAGGATGGCAAAGTGAACAAAGGTATATGTGATATACATGTTATTGATGTTTACCTAACTAGAGCTCGTAGTAGCACCTGGGTATTTGATACTGGTTCTGTTGCTAATATTTGCAACTCAAAACAGGGACTACGGAATAAGCGAGCACTGGCCAAGGACGAGGTGACGATGCGCGTGGGAAACGGTCCAAAGTCGATGTGATCACGGTCGGCACACTACCTCTACATCTACCTTCAGGATTAGTTTTAGACCTGAATAATTGTTATTTGGTGCCAGCGTTGAGCATGAACATTATATCTGGATCTTGTTTGATGCGAGACGGTTATTCATTTAAATCAGAGAATAATGGTTGTTCTATTTATATGAGTAATATCTTTTATGGTCATGCACCCTTGAAGAGTGGTCTATTTTTATTAAATCTCGATAGTAGTGATACACATATTCAAAGTGTTGAAACCAAAAGATGCAGAGTTGATAATGATAGTGCAACTTATTTGTGGCACTGCCGTTTGGGTCATATCGGTGTAAAGCGCATGAAGAAACTCCATACTAATGGACTTTTGGAATCACTTGATTATGAATCACTTGGTACTTGCGAACCATGCCTTATGGGCAAGATGACTAAAACGCCGTTCTCCGGAACTATGGAGCGAGCAACTGATTTGTTGGAAATCATACATACTGATGTTTGTGGCCCAATGAATGTTGAGGCTCGCGGCGGGTATCGTTATTTTCTCACCTTCACAGATGATTTGAGCAGATATGGGTATATCTACTTGATGAAACACAAGTCTGAAACATTTGAAAAGTTCAAGGAATTTTAGAGTGAAGTGAAAAATCATCGTAACAAGAAAATAAAGTTTCTACGATCTGATCGTGGAGGAGAGTATTTGAGTTATGAGTTTGGCCTACACTTGAAACAATGTGGAATAGTTTCGCAACTCACGCCACCTGGAACACCACAACGAAATGGTGTGTCCGAACGCCGTAATCGTACTTTACTTGATATGGTGCGATCTATGATGTCTCTTACTGATTTACCGCTATCGTTTTGGGGTTATGCTTTAGAGACGGCCGCATTCACGTTAAATAGGGCACCATCAAAATCCGTTGAGACGACGCCTTATGAACTGTGGTTTGGCAAGAAACCAAAGTTGTCATTTCTTAAAGTTTGGGGCTGCGATGCTTATGTGAAGAAACTTCAGCCAGATAAGATCGAACCTAAATCGGAGAAATGTGTCTTCATAGGATACCCAAAAGAGACTGTTGGGTACACCTTCTATCACAAATCCGAAGGCAAGACATTCGTTGCTAAGAATGGATCCTTTCTAGAGAAGGAGTTCCTCTTGAAAGAAGTGAGTGGGAGGAAAGTAGGACTTGATGATATAACTGTATCTACTCCCTTATTGGAAAGTAGTTCATCACGAGAACCGGTTGCTGTGACAACTACACCAATTACTGAGGAAGCTAATGATAATGATCATGAAACTTCAGATCAAGTTTCTACTGAACCTCGTAGGTCTACCAGAGTAAGATCCGCACCAGTGTGGTACGGTAATCCTATTCTGGAAGTCATGTTACTTGACCATGATGAACCTACGAACTATGAGGAAGCGATGATGAGCCCGGATTCCACAAAATGGCTAGAAGCCATGAAATCTGAGATGGGATCCATGTATGAAAACAAAGTATGGACCTTGGTTGACTTGCCCAATGATCAGCAAGCCATTGAGAATAAATGGATCTTTAAGAAGAAGACTGACGCTAATGGTAATATAACTGTCTATAAAGCTCGACTTGTTGCAAAAGGTTTTCGACAAGTTCAAGGGGTTGACTACGATGAGACTTTCTCACCCGTAGTGATGCTTAAGTCCGTCCGAATCATGTTAGCTATTGCTGCATTTCATGATTATGAAATTTGGCAAATGGATGTCAAGACTGCATTCTTGAATGGATTTCTAGAAGAAGAGTTGTATATGATGCAGCCGGAAGGTTTTGTTGATCCAAAAGGTGCTGACAAAGTGTGAAAGCTCCAGCGTTCCATTTATGGACTGGTGCAAGCATCTCAGAGTTGGAATAAACGCTTTGATAGTGTGATCAAAGCATATGGTTTTATATAGACTTTTGGAGAAGCCTGTATTTACAAGAAAGTGAGTGGGAGCTCTGTAGCATTTCTAATTTTATATGTAGATGACATATTATTAATTGGAAATGATATAGAATTTCTGGATAGCATAAAAGAATACTTGAATAAAAGTTTTTCAATGAAAGACCTCGGTGAAGCTGCTTACATATTGGGCATCAAGATCTATAGAGATAGATCAAGACGCTTAATAGGACTTTCACAAAGCACATACCTTGACAAAATTTTGAAAAAGTTCAAAATGGATCAGGCAAAGAAAGGATTCTTGCCTGTGCTACAAGGTGTGAAGTTGAGTCAAACTCAATGCCCGACCACAGCAGAAGATAGAGAGAAAATGAAAAATGTTCCCTATGCTTCAGCCATAGGCTCTATCATGTATGCAATGCTGTGTACCAGACCTGACGTATGCTTAGCAATAAGCTTGGCAGGAAGGTACCAAAGTAATCTAGGAGTGGATCACTGGACAGCGGTCAAGAACATCCTGAAATACCAGAAAAGGACTAAGGATATGTTTCTCGTATATGGAGGTGACAAAGAGCTAGTCGTACACAGTTACGTCGATGCAAATTTTGACACTGATCCGGACGATTCTAAATCCAAACCGGATACATGTTTTTATTAAACGGTGGAGCTGTAAGTTGGTGCAGTTCTAAACAAAGCGTCGTAGCGGGATATACATGTGAAGCGGAGTACATAGCTGCTTCGGAAGCAGCAAATGAAGGATTCTGGATGAAGGAGTTCATTTCCGATCTAGGTGTCATACCTAGTGCATCGGGACCAATGAAGATCTTCTGTGACAATACTGGTGCAATTGCCTTGGCAAAGGAATCCAGATTTCACAAGAGGACCAAGCACATCAAGAGACGCTTCAATTCCATTCGGGACCAAATCCAAGTGGGAGACATAGAGATTTGCAAGATACATATGGATCTGAATGTTGCAGACCCGTTGACTAAGCCTCTCTCACGAGCAAAACATGATCATCACCAAGACTCCATGGGTGTTAGAATCATTACTATGTAATCTAGATTATTGACTCTAGTGCAAGTGGGAGACTGAAGGAAATATGCCCTAGAGGCAATAATAAAGTTATTATTTATTTCCTCATATCATGATAAATGTTTATTATTCATGCTAGAATTGTATTAACTGGAAACATGATACATGTGTGAATACATAGACAAACATAAAGTCACTAGTATGCCTCTACTTGACTAGCTCATTAATCAAAGATGGTTATGTTTCCTAACCATAGACATGTGTTGTCATTTGATTAATGGGATCACATCATTAGGATAATGATGTGATTGACATGACCCATTCCGTTAGCCTAGCACTTGATCGTTTAGTATATTGCTATTGCTTTCTTCATGACTTATACAAAGTTCCTGCAACTATGAGATTGTGCAACTCCCGATTACCGGAATAACACTTTGTGTGCTACCAAACGTCACAACGTAACTGGGTGATTATAAAGGTGCTCTACAGGTGTTTCCGAAGGTACATGTTGGGTTGGCATAATTCGAGATTAGGTTTTGTCACTCTGATTGTTGGAGAGGTATCTCTGGGCCCTCTCGGTAATACACATCACCTAAGCCTTGCAAGCATTGTAACTAATGAGTTAGTTATAAGATGATGTGTTACAGAACGAGTAAAGAGACTTGCCGATAACGAGATTGAACTAGGTATTGGATACCGACGATCAAATCTCGGGCAAGTAACATGCCGATGACAAAGGGAACAACGTATGTTGTTATGCGGTTTGACCGATAAAATATCTTCGTAGAATATGTAGGAACCAATATGGGCATCCAGGTCCCGCTATTGGTTATTGACCGAGAATGGTTCTAAGTCATGTCTACATATTTCTCGAACCCGTAGGGTCCGCACGCTTAACGTTACGATGACAGTTTTATTATGAGTTTATAAGTTTTGATGTACCGAAGTTTGTTCGGAGTCCCTGATGTGATCACGGACATGACGAGGAGTCTCGAAATGGTCGAGACATAAAGATTGATATATTGGACGACTATATTCGGACACCGGAAGTGTTCCGGGTGATTTCGGAGTAAACCGGAGTGCCGGGGGGAGGGGGTTACCGGAACCCCCCGGGAGAGTATTGGGCCTTATGGGCCTTAGGGGAAAGGAGAGAGGGACGGCCAGCATGGGCCGCGCGCCCCCTCCCCCCTCTGGTCCGAATTGGACTAGGAGGGGGGTGGCGCCCCCCCCCCTTTCCTTCCCCCTCTCCCCCTTCCTTCCCCCTCCTAGTAGGAGTAGGAAAGGAGGAGTCCTACTCCTACTAGGAGGAGGATTCCTCCTCCCTTGGCGCGCCCAAGGGGCCAGCCGGCCTCCCCCCTTGCTCCTTTATATACGGGGGCAGGGGGCACCCCATAGACACACAAGTTGATCTACGGATCGTTCCTTAGCCGTGTGCGGTGCCCCCATCCACCATATTCCACCTTGGTCATATCGTCGTGGAGTTTAGGCGAAGCCCTGCGCCGGTAGAGCATCATCATCGTCACCATGCCGTCGTGCTGACGGAACTCATCCCCGAAGCTTTGCTGGATCAGAGCCCGGGGATCGTCATCGAGCTGAACGTGTGCTGAACTCGGAGGTGTCGTACGTTCGATACTTGGATCGATCGGATCGTGAAGACGTACGACTACATCAATGGCGTTGTCATAACGCTTCCGCTTACGGTCTACGAGGGTACGTGGACAACACTCTCTCCTCTTGTTGCTATGCCATCACCATGATCTTGCGTGTACGTAGGAAATTTTTGAAATTACTACGTTCCCCAACACAAGCGCCGTGCCAGCGCGAGCGGCTCCAAAGGCAGGCGTCAATCAAGCAGGGAATAATGACAGGCAAGGTAAGCATGAAAGGCAAATCAACTTAGATAAATGCAGGAGGGGTACATGCCACTGGGTCAGGCTCGAGCGGCTTGGGGATGATGCAGCCCGAGGGGCGCTGAGGGAGTCCTGGATTAGGGGGTGTCCGGATAGCCGAACTATCACCTTTGGCCGGACTCCTAGACTATGAAGATACAAGATTGAAGACTTCGTCCTGTGTCCGGATGGGACTTTCCTTGGTGTGGAAGGCAAGCTTGGCTATATGGATATGTAGATCTCCTACCATTGTAACCGACTCTGTGTAACCCTAACCCTCTTCGGTGCCTATATAAACCGGAGAGTTTTAGTCCGTAGGACGAACAACAATCATACCATAGGCTAGCTTCTAGGGTTTAGCCTCTCTGATCTCGTGGTAGATCTACTCTTGTACTACCCATATCATCAATATTAATCAAGCAGGAGTAGGGTTTTACCTCCATCGAGAGGGCCCGAACCTGGGTAAAAACATCATGTCCCTTGTCTCCTGTTACCATCCGCCTAGACGCACAGTTTGGGACCCTCTACCCGAGATCCGCCGGTTTTGACACCGACATTGGTGCTTTCATTGAGAGTTCCTCTATGTCGTCATCTTTAGGCCCGATGGCTCCTCCGATCATCAACAACGATGCAGTCCAGGGTGAGACTTTTCTCCCCGGACAGATCTTCGTATTCGGCGGCTTTGCACTGCGGGCCAATTTGCTTGGCCATCCGGAGCAGATCGAAAGCTATGTCCCTGGCCATCAGGTCAGATTTGGAAGTTTGAACTATACGTCTGACGTCCGCGGAGACTTGATCTTTGACGGGTTCGAGCCACAGCCAAGCGCGCCGCACTGTCACGATGGGCATGATCTAGCTTTGCCGTCGGACAGTGCCCTGGAGGCCGCACCAGTGTCCGCTCCGACCCTTAGCTCGGAGCCGACTGCGCCGATCGAGGACGGGTGGCTGGACACTGCCTCGGGGGCTGCTATTTCTACGGCGACTGAGCCGAACACCAACCCTGTCCTTTGCGAAGCTCGTGACTCCAAGGTGCCGGACTCCTCTCCGGACTCCGAACCTTCCGCGCCCCTGCCAATCAAATCCGATTGGGCGCCGATCATGGAGTTCACTGCCGCGGACATCTTTCAGCACTCGCACTTTGGCGACATCCTGAATTCGCTAAAGTCTCTCTCTTTATCAGGAGAGCCCTGGCCGGATTATGGTCAGGAAGGTTGGGATGAGGACGACGAAGAAATTCAAAGCCCACCCACCACCCACTTCATAGTCACTGTCGATGATTTAATATACATGCTCGACTTCGACTCTGAAGACATCGACGGTATGGACACGATGCAGGAGACGACCAAGAACCAGCGCCTACAGGGCACTAGAAGGCCACCTCATCATACGACATATACATGGTGGACATCCCAAAAGATGGGAATGGCGAGGGAACAACGGAGGATGACCCCTCCAAGAAACAGCCTAAGCGCCGGCGTCAGTGGTTCCGCTCTAAATCCCGCCACGGCAAAAACGGTGATTCCGGCACGGGAGACAATAACACCCCAGAAAGTGCCGAAGACAACCCCCTCTAGCAGGATTCAGCACAAGGGGATGGAGAAGCCAGCCCTCATGAGAGAGCGGTAGACAGAGAGGTAGAGGACGATAATTACATGCCTCCCTCCAAAGACGAGGCAAGCCTCGACGATGACAAATTTGTCGTGCCTAAGGATCCTGTCGAACAGGAGCGTTTCAAATGCAGGCTTATGGCCACGGCAAGCAGCCTCAAGAAAAAGCAGCAATAGCTTAGAGCTGACCAAGACTTGTTAGCTGACAGATGGACTGAAGTCCTTGTGGCCGAAGAGTATGAACTCGAACACCCTTCCAAGAGCTACCCAAAATGCAGGCTGCTAGCCTAATTAGAGGAGGAAGCACCCAAACCTACATCACCAGCGCATGATGCGGCCGACCGGCCACCTCATGGCCGCGACAGAGAGGCCTCTCGGCCCTCCACTCAAGCCGCACCTCGACGTCGATCAAAAAGTACCAAGGCACGGGGAAATGTGCCAGACCTGCGAGATATATTGGAGGACAAGGCAAGGCAAACAAGATCGATCTACGGATCGCGTGGGTGCCTCACTACACGTGACGATAACCGTCATGCCGGATACAGCAAATCCGGCCAAGCCGAACACAGCAGACAAAGCTCATTTGAGCTACGTCGTGATATAGCCCAGTACAGGGGCGCCGCACACCCACTATGCTTCACAGATGAAGTAATGGATCATCAAATCCCCGAGGGTTTTAAACCCATAAACATCGAATCATACGATGGCACAACAGATCCTGCGGTATGGATCGAGGACTATCTCCTTCATATCCACATGGCCCGCGGTGATGATCTACACGCTATCAAATACCTCCCTCTCAAGCTTAAAGGACCAGCTCGGCATTGGCTTAACAGCTTGCCAGCAGAGTCAATTGGTTGCTGGGAGGACCTGGAATCCGCATTCCTTGACAATTTCCAGGGCACCTATGTGCAACCACCAGACGCCGATGACCTAAGCCACATAATTCAGCAGCCAGAGGAACCGGCCAGACAATTCTGGACACGGTTCCTAACCAAGAAAAATCAAATCGTCGACTGTCCGGATGCAGAGGCCCTTGCAGCCTTCAAACATAACATCCACAACGAGTAGCTTGCCCGGCACCTAGGACAGGAAAAGCCGAAATCCATGGCAGCCCTCACAACACTCATGACCCACTTTTGCGCGGGAGAGGACAGCTGGCTAGCTCGTAGTAACAACATGACCAAGAGCCTTGGTAATTCGGATACCAAGGACAACAACGGCAGGTTGCGTCGCAACAAGCACAAGCGCCGCATTAACGGCGATAATGCTGAGGATACAACCGTCAATGCCGGATTCAGAGGCTCTAAACCCGGTCAGCGGAAAAAGCTATTCAAAAGAAATACTCCGGGCCCGTCCAATTTGGACCGAATACTCGATCGCTCGTGCCAGATACACGGCACCCCCGAAAAACCAGCCAACCACACCAACATGGATTGTTGGGTGCTCAAGCAGGCAGGCAAGTGAAATGCCGAAAACAATGACAAGGGGCTGCATAGCGACGACGAGGAGGAGCCCCGGCCGCCGAACAATAGAGGACAGAAGGGCTTCCCCCTACAAGTGCGGACGGTGAACATGATATACGGAACCCACATACCCAAAAGGGAGCGGAAGCGTGCACTAAGGGACGTATATGTGATGGAGCCAGTCGCCCCAAAAATCAATATGTGGTCCTCCTGCCCGATCACTTTCGATCGAAGGGACCAGCCCACTAGCATCCGCCATGGCAGATTCACCGCATTGGTTCTAGACCCAATCGTTGACGGATTTCACCTCACTAGAGTCTTGATGGACGGCGGCAGCAGCCTGAACCTGCTTTACCAGGATACAGTTCACAAAATGGGCATAGACCCCTCAAGGATCAAACCCATAAAGACGACCTTTAAAGGCGTCATACCAGGTGTAGATCCCAACTGTACAGGCTCAGTTACACTTGAAGTGGTCTTCGGATCCCCGAATAACTTCCGAAGCGAGGAGTTAATCTTCGACATAGTCTCGTTCCGCAGCGGCTATCACGCACTGCTCGGACGAACCGCATTTGCAAAGTTCAATGCGGTGCCGCACTACGCATACCTCAAGCTCAAGATGCCAGGCTGAAAGTGCAACTATCACTAGGTGGTTTTGGTAATTCATAACAACATATAGCTCATTGAGCTAATGCTATTCCAAGACTATTATTTCAGGAAAGCTCAATGAATACTAAGGACAAAGGATTGGCTCAAGCTCAAAAGCTCAAGACTCTTCACTTTATATTTTAGTGATCCAAGATCGCATTGAGTCTATAGGAAAAGCCAATACTATCAAGGAGGGATGAGGTGTTGCTTAATGAGCCTCTTGCTTCATGTGCTTAGTGATATGCTCCAAAACCCTCAGCTACTTTCTCATATCCACAAATGACCTAAACCCAAAGCCAAAATCGGTCACACCGATTCTTCCAATCCGGCGCCACCGATTTCAAATGTCATAGCCACTGCCACAAACCCTAAGCAAATCGGTCCTACCGATAGGGATCTCGGTCTCATTGAGATGGGATTGTAATCTCTCTATTTCCCTTTGTAACGTTTTGGTCTAACCGAAGAGAGCGATCGGTCCCACCAAGATTGCAATGTAAACTCTCTGTTTCCGTTTTGTAACATTTCGGTCTCACCGAAAAGAGCAAATCGGTCCCACTGAGTTTACCTGACCAACTCTCTGGAAAGCTTATTACCAAAATCGGTCTCACCGAGTTTGTGTAATCGGTCTTACCGAGATTACGTTATGCCCTAACCCTAATCGAATCGGTCTCACCGAGTTGCATGTCAGTCCAACCGAAAATCACTAACGGTCACTAGGTTTACTAAATCGGTCTGACCGAGTCTGTTGAATCGGTCCCACCGAGTTTGGTAAATTGTGTGTAACGGTTAGATTTTGTGTGGAGGCTATATATACCCCTCCACCTTCTCTTCATTCGTGGAGAGAGCCATCAGACTGAACCCACACTTCCAACTTACCATTTCTGAGAGAGAACCACCTACTCATGTGTTGAGGCTAAGATATTCCATTCCTACCATATGAATCTTGATCTCTAGCCTTCCCCAAGTTGCTTTCCACTCAAACCCTCTTTCCACCAGATCCAAATCCTATGAGAGAGAGTTGAGTGTTGGGGATACTATCATTTGAAGCACAAGAGCAAGGAGTTCATCATCAACGCACCG
Source organism: Triticum aestivum (assembly GCF_018294505.1). NCBI lineage: Eukaryota > Viridiplantae > Streptophyta > Magnoliopsida > Poales > Poaceae > Triticum > Triticum aestivum. The sequence continues at coordinate 251,769,097 of NC_057813.1, forward strand.
TTTGTTACTTCTTGGAGAGTGGTGTCTCCTAGATTGGCTAGGTGTCACTTGGGAGCCTCTGACAAGATTGTGGAGTTGAACCAAGGAGTTTGTAAGGGCAAGGAGATCGCCTACTTCGTGAAGATCTACCGCTAGTGAGGCAAGTCCTTTGTGGGCGACGGCCATGGTGGGATAGACAAGGTTGCATCTTTGTGGACCCTTCGTGGGTGGAGCCTTCCGTGGACTCGCGCAACCGTTACCCTTCGTGGGTTGAAGTTTCCATCAACGTGGATGTACGATAGCACCACCTATCGGAACCATGCCAAAAACATTCATGTCTCCAATTGCGTTTGAATCCTCCAAACCCTTACCTTTACTTTCTTGCAAGTTGCATGCTTTAATTTCCGCTGCCCATATACTCTTTTCATGCTTGCTTGAATTCTGTGATGATTGCTTGACTTGTTCTAAGATAGCTAAAATCTGCCAAACTCTAAAATTGGGAAAAGATTAAGTTTTTAATTGGTCAAGTAGTGTAATCACCCCCCCTCTAGACATACTTCAAGGTCCTACAAGTGGTATCAGAGCTTTGGTCTCCATTTGCTTTGATTTCCATAGCTTTTGGTGGTCATAGACTTGGTTTCACAACCTAGGAGAGTATGGCGTCTAGCGAGGGAAACTATCACCGTAGAGGTCCTTACTTTGATGGTACTAATTTTGCTAGTTGCAAGCATAAGATGAAAATGCATATTCTTGGACATAACCCCGCCGTTTGGGAAATTATTTGTATTGGCTTGCAAGGTAAATTCTTTGATGGGAGAGAGCCGAACCGTGAAGCTAATGCGGAAGAATTGAAGATGCTGCAATACAACGCTCAAGCTTGTGATATCATCTTCAACGGATTGTGCCCCGAAGAATTCAACAAAATCAGCAGTCTTGAGAATGCAAAGGAAATTTGGGATACTTTGATTGATATGCATGAAGGTACTGAATCCGTCAAGGAATCCAAGTTGGATGTGCTCCAAAGTCAGCTTGGCAAGTTCAAAATGAAGGATGGTGAAGGTGTCGCAGAAATGTACTCTAGGCTTGCACTTATCACAAATGAGATTGCCGGCTTAGGGAGTGAAGAGATGACCGACAGATTCATCATCAAGAAGATCATAAGAGCATTGGATGGGAAGTATGATACCATGTGCACATTGATCCAAATGATGCCAAACTACAAAGATCTCAAGCCAACGGAAGTCATTGGAAGAATTGTTGCTCATGAGATGTCACTCAAGGATAAGGAGGAACTTCACAACAAGTCAAGTGGTGCTTACAAAGCCTCAAGTGAATCCCCCACATCATCAAGTGAGAAACAAACCTTCAATGAAGAATTGAGCTTAATGGTGAAGAACTTCAACAAATTCTACAAGAGTAGAAGCAAAGAAAGAAGCTCCAAGTCAAGGTCCTACAATGACAAAAGATCTTCTAGTCGAGAGCGAAATTGCTACAATTGTGGGAGACCCGGACACTATTCCAATGAGTGTACGGCACCCTACAAAAGAAGAGAAGACTCTCCAAAAAGAAGAAGCAAAAGAGAAGAATCACCACCAAGAGAGAGGAGGAGTAGAGATGATCGTTATGAACAAAGACCCTCACGGAGAAGCAAGGATTCGAAAAGGACGGACAAGTCATCAAGGAGCTACACAAAACGAAGACATCAAGCTCATGTTGGTGAATGGGTATCCGGCTCCGACTCCGACCATCACTCCGAGAGAAGCCATCACTCCGACTCCGAATATACTCAAGATGATGGTGTTGCCGGTCTAGCACTTGTGACAACCAACTCCTACGACATATTTGATTCACCAAATGAAGGAATTGGAAGATGCTTTATGGTCAAAGGTCCAAAGGTAACACATCCTGAGTATGTTGATTTCAATAGTGATGAAGATGACTTGCTTGTGGATGATGATTTACTTGTTGACAACTCTAGTGATGAATACTATGATGAAACGTCAATTAATCATGCTAATCAAACGAATGACAATGATAAGGAGAAAATTGAGCTACTAACTAAAGAACTAAACACTCTTAAGTTGGCTCATGAAACTATCTTCCAAGATCATCGAGAACTTTTAAGGGCTCATGAGAAGTTACGCTTTGAAAAGCTCAATCTTGAGCAAGAGCATGATTTCTTAAAAGCAATCAATGATGATCTCCGAAAGAAAAGTTCTTCTTACATTGCCAAGCGTTTACTCCTATCTACTTACATGCCTCAAGTCAAGTCTAGTAACAAGTACAAGAAAGATACTTCCTCTAGTAGTAACAATAACAATGTCATATCCAATATTGTTGCTTCTAGTAGTTCTCTTGATTCCACTAATGATTCTCTTAGCCAAGTTACACTTGAGCAAGAAAATAGCTTATTGAAGGGAACTATAGAGAAAGGTGTTTACAAGAGCCTTGCTGGGAGTAAGCAATTCGAGGAAATTGTACGCAAGCAAGGAAGACATCGGAAGAATCAAGGTGTTGGTTTTGAACGAAAGTTCAATGCCAATGGAGTTGAGTGGGAAGAAGATCAATATCCCAAGACGAAGTTTGTTCCTCAACAAGAGAAGTATGATCCTACTTCCTTCAAGGGAACACAAGCTCAAGATGATCTTCCACCACAAGACCACAAGAACAAAGGCAAGGACAAGCTTCAAGAAGAGATTGATGCATTTGAAGAAGCACCTAAATCCTCGTTCACGTGGGTTCCCAAGACTACGTCAAGTTCTACTTCATCAAGTACAACTACAACTCCAAGGATTCCCATCAAGATGATGTGGATCCCGAAGAAGAAGAACTAGAGAGTTCTTGAGGGTGACTCCGCCAACATTCTTCACTCATATCATTATGGCAATGACAAGTGCAATCAACTTCCACATCTTGCACTAGTTCAAGGAGTCACAAACCCTCATGTTGGTAAGGCAAGGGACAAGGTAACCTAATGTTTTCATAGACATCATCTTGTGTGTGCATCACTCTATGTCTTTGGATATTCTTGTTTGTTCCTTGTGGGACTAACCCATGTAGGCAAGTTGAAAGTGCAACTCACTCCAAAGGATTGCTCCAAATGGACTACATCAACATTGAGCATCCACATCTTCAACACCTATATGAAGTCATCATCGACAAAACCCAAGGTTAGTTCATCCCTCTAAAATGGGATCACACATCTAGGGGGAGCTTAACTCTAAGAATTGAGTCAAAGCAACTCTAATGGTGTGAACACATCAATGCATTATGTAAAAGTGGTAACCCCACTTGAGCTTAAACGATGAGTACGACCTATGATCAAATGTTTATCATTTGACTCCTAAGTCAATATACTCATATATAGATGACCTAGTCATCGCCAATTGTTTGATAGATGCTAGAATTGGTTGTGCATGCTTTGCCACATATTTCATTTGCTATCTTATTGTGTGAGCATGTTGGTGCATATTTTACTCATTCAAGGACATCCACTTATTGTTTTGATTGTTTGGTTCTTTCTTATTTTGGCCAAGTGGATGGACAAGAATGCCTAAGAACTTTCTCTAGCTATCTATGCTTTTCTCATCTCAAACTCTATTCATGCTACATCACAAAATTTGATCAAGTCAGATTCGAACCACACTGTGTGAGGAGCACTCGGAGTCCCCGATTCGTCATAGACTTAAACTTCCAAAACTTCTTTGTGATTCTCGGTCTGACCGATTCCTCCATTTCGGTCCCACCGAGATCACTAAGTCGATCTAGGTTTTCAATCTCGGTGCAACCGATTTGAACTTTTTGGTCACACCGAGTTGCTGTAACTGAACACAGTTATGCATCTCGGTGCCACCGAGTTGTTCCACTCGGTCACACCAACAGGGTCGGGCTATATATAGTCATGGGCAAAAATTTGGAAATTCCTCCGAACCCCTTCGCCCACGCAATAGCTCGCTCTGCCTCCAAGGTCTCCGGATCGTCTCCTCGTCGCCAGCCGCCTCCTGTCGCTGGTCTCCGCCGCCGTCAACGGAATTCAACCCCGCCGTTGCCGCCATAGCGAGTTCATCGCCGCACTAGGGTATGGACTCGATCACTGTGCTATCCTCGTCCGATTCCTAGCACATTGTGTTCTTATTGATTCTTGCCACAATTGAAACACTCCTAAACAGTCAATGAAATCCGTAGATTAGAGGAGATTTGAAAATTTAGGGTTAGGTTTCCACCGAAACCATCTCGGACCCACCGAGTTGAAAAACTCGGTCCCACCGATTTGGCTTATGCCATTGCACTAGTAACTCTCGGTCTGACCGAGAATTGCTAATCGGTGCGACCGGTCTTAGGACTTTTCGAAACCCTAGCAGTCTCGGTGCCACCGAACTGTGACTCGGTCCAACCGAGTTCATCAGTTTAGGTTCCAAAAACTGCTTCGGTATCACCGAGTTTGAAAATCAGTTGATCCGAATGCTTTCTATGGAAAACTAAAACTGATTTTTTGAATCATTCTTTTGCAAAAAAATCTCTGCATTTTGTGATGCTCATCCACTCTATCTCATCTATAACTCTTCACAGGGTCAGCAGTCAGTGTTTGCAGCATGTCAGACCAGAGTGATAGCCAGAACAAGTCATCAGAGCAGATTCACATGAGTGAGGGCACTAGTCCCTCCAGCACTTCAGATGAAGGAAGCAGAAGCACTCCTAGCAACCTGCCTAAGGCTGCTACAAGGTAAAGGAAGAAGAGAATTTCAGACTCTGAAGATGAGGATTATAGAGCTTAAGAGGATGAGGCTACCTCCAAGAAGGTAGTGCTCAAAAAGGAGTATGGCTCAGCAAAGGATACAAAGCCAGGCATGAAGATCAAAAGGCCTGCAGGAAGACAACCAATGTCCAAAGCAAGAGCATCAACTCAACTGCCTGAAAAGCCTGATCCCAAAGAGCGAGCTGCTGAAGGCAAGAAGAGGAAGGAAAGGGTCAAGAAGACCATGGCTAGAGTTGTTGGTCAACCTTCCATGATGGAAGAAGAAGAGCTTGCTACACCAGCACCAAAGGCACCCAAGCTTATGGGAGATGCTATTAGATCAGGGGCTGCAACATCTAAGCCCAAGGAAGCACCCAAAGCTGCCCCCAAGGCCAAGACTGCACCAAAGAGGAATACCAGGAGTATTCCAGCTGCTGAGAAGAACAAGGCCCCAGTGCCTGAGGTTGCTGAGGAGGAAGTTGAAGAAGGAAAAGTTCTGAGGAAGCTCAAGCCTAAGATACCAGACCACAATGATGCCCATCCTGTGGCTGAGGACATGAACATCATAAAAGACTCAGGGTTGAGGCTATGGAGGATGGCAGATCCATATGCCACAAGGAGAAGAACTGCTGTTGATTACAGGTTCCATACAAAGGAACAGTAGGACTTCTATGAGACAATCTTATTGGACAAGAAGCCCATTGTGTGTGATATGAGGTGGGTCGACTGGACCTACATGCAGGAAAATGAAGAGCACTATCCCGGAGTGCAAGACAACTTTGTTGCTTGTGGAGTTGCAGACTTCGTTGGGCAAAACCTCACAAACTGGAATGATGAACTTATCATGCAATTCTACTCCACAGCACACTTCTATCCAGATGGGAGAATAGTTTGGATGTCTGAAGGTACAAGGTACTAGTCAACTGTTGAGGAGTGAGCAAAATTGATAAATGCCCCAAAGGAAAATGATGATGATCTGGATGTATATGCCAAGAAGTAAATGGGACACAATACCATGGCACACATGTACAAGGAGATCCCAGACAAAGCCCTAGAGACTTTCTCTTTTGGATCAGTCCACTTTCTTCTGTCAGGGCTGCCTACAATCAATTGGATCCTAAGGTACACTCTATTGCCTAAGTCTGGTGACCACAACATGATCATAGGGCATGCAATCAATATGTTGCATTTATTTGATGTGCCTCAGAAATTCAAAGTCATGAGCCTTATAGTTGAAACCATTAAGAGGACTGCAGCAGATCAAAAGAGGAGTTGTGGATATGCCCCTCAGATCCAGGAGTTGATTAACTCAAAGATGGGAACTGGCAAATATCTATTGGATAGGGAACATTTTCCACTCTATCCAGACTTTGAGGACAATGAGGTTGTCATGAATGAGGATGATTCATCATCAGTTCAAGCTCAAGAGAAGAAGGAGAAGGCAAGGAAGGAAAAGGCTGCCAAGATGCCAACTCAAGAGGAGGCATCTGAGTACTTCTTGAAGAACAAGCAGGAGCAGCTTGGTTACTTGATAGCATCATCTCTGAGGATTGAGAAGGGATTGACCACCCTCACTCAAAATTAGGAGAGCTTGGAAAGAATCATGGAACTCAAATTTCATGATCTTGATGTCAAGGTAACTGAGATTCAGACAGTTGTGGAGAAACTGCAGGATGACATGCAGGAGAGGAAGGGCAAGACTACCACTAATGTCTTTGCCAGAGTGCCTAGAGCTCAGAGGTCAGCTGTTGTGCCAGTGCCAGACACCAGAGCAACATCATCTGCACCATCTACAGCTCCTACAGCTCCAGTGCAACCAGCTTCAGCATCAACTCCAGCACCCTCTACATCAACTGAAGCCTTCGTCCAAGGAGCCATCTCTACACCACCAACGGAAGATCAAGCCTAAGAGTCGATCTAACACTGTGCATTTTCTATGAACTTTTTGGTAACTTGTTGCCAAAGGGGGAGAAAAATGTATAGATCATAGGCTTCGAGAGAGAGAGTGTTGCTTTTATTCTCTCTTGCTTTGTTGGTTCAAACTTGTTTGCTTTTGATTGCTTGAGATACTATGCTATTCTTGTGAGACATTGATGATCATGTGGTTGATCATAAGCTACACTTATGCATGTTTGATGATATTATCTTATCTATCTTATGTGATCAATCACTTTGCTTGGTGATGAGTGCATGTATTCAATACTTATCATTTTGAGTGCTCCACCAAGATGTATGTGACATGGAAGAGTAACCCATGAGCCTAATTCCTTGTGCATTTGCAGTCCAAAGCAAGCTTTAAACTATGCAAAAATTTAGGGGGAGCTCTTGCTTATCACATACTTCTCAAAGTGACGATGTTCTTAATCTTATTATCATTTGTCGAAGCTTTGATCTATATGTTGTCATCAATTACCAAAAAGGGGGAGATTGAAAGTGCAACTATCCCTAGGTGGTTTTGGTAATTCATAACAACATATAGCTCATTGAGCTAATGCTAATCACAGACTATTATTTCAGGAAAGCTCAATGAATGGCATGGCATGGATGATGAAAGTGGATCCCTCAAAATACTAAGGACAAAGGATTGGCTCAAGCTCAAAAGCTCAAGACTCTTCACTTTATATTTTGGTGATCCAAGATCACATTGAGTCTATAGGAAAAGCCAATACTATCAAGGAGGGATGAGGTGTTGCTTAATGAGCCTCTTGCTTCATGTGCTTAGTGATATGCTCCAAAACCCTCAACTACTTTCTCACATCCACAAATGACCTAAACCCAAAGCCAAAATCGGTCACACCGATTCTTCCAATCCGGCGCCACCGATTTCAAATGTCATAGCCACTGCCACAAACCCTAAGCAAATCGGTCCTACCGATAGGGATCTCGGTCTCGCCGAGATGGGATTGTAATCTCTCTATTTCCCTTCGTAACGTTTCGGTCTAACCGAAGAGAGAGATCGGTCCCACCAAGATTGCAATGTAAACTCTCTGTTTCCCTTTTGTAACATTTCGGTCTCACCGAAAAGAGCAAATCGGTCCCACCGAGTTTACCTGACCAACTCTCTAGAAAGCTTATTACCAAAATCGGTCTCACCGAGTTTGTGTAATCAGTCTTACCGAGATTACGTTATGCCCTAACCCTAACCGAATCGGTCTCACCGAGTTGCATGTCAGTCCCACCGAAAATCACTAACGGTCACTAGGTTTACTAAATCGGTCTGACCGGGTCTGTTGAATCGGTCCCACCAAGTTTGGTAAATTCTGTGTAACGGTAAGATTTTGTGTGGAGGCTATATATACCCCTCCACCTTCTCTTCATTCGTGGAGAGAGCCATCAGACTGAACCTACACTTCCAACTTACCATTTCTGAGAGAGAACCACCTACTCATGTGTTGAGGCCAAGATATTCCATTCCTACCATATGAATCTTGATCTCTAGCCTTCCCCAAGTTGCTTTCCACTCAAACCCTCTTTCCACCAGATCCAAATCCTATGAGAGAGAGTTGAGTGTTGGGGAAACTGTCATTTGAAGCACAAGAGCAAGGTGTTCATCATCAACGCACCATTTGTTACTTCTTGGAGAGTGGTATCTCCTAGATTGGCTAGGTGTCACTTGGGAGCCTTCGACAAGATTGTGGAGTTGAACCAAGGAGTTTGTAAGGGCAAGGAGATCGCCTACTTCGTGAAGATCTACCGCTAGGCAAGTCCTTCGTGGGTGACGGCCATGGTGGGATAGACAAGGTTGCTTCTTCGTGGACTCGCGCAACCGTTACCCTTCGTGGGTTGAAGTCTCCATCAACGTGGATGTACGATAGCACCACCTATCGGAACCACGCCAAAAACATCTGTGTCTCCAATTGCGTTTGAATCCTCCAAACCCTTCCCTTTACTTTCTTGCAAGTTGCATGCTTTAATTTCCGCTGCCCATATACTGTTTGCATGCTTGCTTGAATTCTGTGGTGATTGCTTGACTTGTTCTAAGATAGCTAAAATCTGCCAAACTCTAAAACTGGGAAAAGGTTAAGCTTTTAATTGGTCAAGTAGTCTAATCACCCCCCCCCCCTCTAGACATACTTCAAGGTCCTACACAGGCCCTCGAGGAGTCATTACGGTCAACAGAAACACCAAACACTCTCTCCGAACGGAGGAGCATACGGCGGCCCTCGCGGCGGAAGTACAAAGCAGCCTCTCAAGGCAATCCTCGAGTCCGGCTATTAAACGTCCGGACACCGTCAAGCGTGCCCGGAGTAACCTACAACAAGACCGCCTGGCACGTCCCGAGCACGCGTAGCAATGCGGCCCCAACCCCAGGCCTCGCCAAATTGCGAAACCAGTACTACGCGTACATAATTACGCTCTGGAAATACCATGGGCATAGGGGAAGGGGCACAACCACGGCAGGACAGAAGGCGGCTCAACCGCACCAGGGGCTACTTATTGTGTCATTCTCTTTTCTCTTACTTTCAGGACTCCTTTCTCAAGAAGCCCTGTCCAGCAGTAGAATAACCGAACACACGATGCAACAACCAGGGAAGCAGAAAGCTACGTCAAGTGTCCAGGTGGTCTCTATAACGAGCAGTATACTTGTTTCACATATCATCCCGCAGCTCACCCCTGGAGGGGGACATGTCAAATTGTCCCGTCCATTGCTTATCACACTATTTGTATCGTTCTGCTTTTACCGCAGCCTTTTTAAATAAACAATACATAGCTTCTGCCTATTATTGCATTCCTTTTTTTATCTATATATGTTCACTTATGACATGTTGCATCCGTACACTTTGGTATGGACAAATACACCAGGGGCTTAAGTACCCCAAAATATGGTGTGATAAGTCCGAACACTTTCACAAGTGCGGCACCCCGAACTTATAGCATTATATGCATCGGCTCTGAATCATGTCTTGGGTCAATAGTTGGGTTTGCCCGGCTCCCATGTTTTGGTACCTTACGTTCCGTTATATCGGCTAAGGTAGCGCTGGGAGAACCACTGCGATTGTGCCCCGATTGAGCTGGGTTAAGCACCTCAGTGGAGAAAGCTAAAACTGACCGTCATGATAGGGCGAGAGCCGGTCGCTGTTCGAGAGGTTTTCGAGTCCCTAAATACTTATGCCGCTTAGAGCGAGGAGTCGGCTTTGTCCGGCCCAGGTTTGGATAGCGCCCCAAACTCGGTCTTCCAAATACTAGGGGCTTCGCCGAAATTTAAAACTATAGAATTCTATGGCTAAGTGAGAGTGTTCAAGCATTATAGTCCGGTTGCCTCGTTCGTTGCATTGAGCGCCTCCCTCGAAGGACCCAAGAATGGGAAAAAGAGCGCTCAAGTTTATCCCGAACACCCTAGCACTCGTGGCACGGGGGCAGAAGCCGACGACTCACCATCTCTCAAATTTAATAAACGGCCGCACAGAAGGTAATATTTTAAATTCACAAGCGTTGCTTAGCGCATATGAACAAGTTTTCAGCGTACAGGATAACAAATGCGAGTTTACTCAAAAATTACATCTTTGGAGCATTCACCCGCTATAAGGCGGGCACCCTTCAGGACGCCCTCATAATACATCTTGGGCTTGCGATACTCCTTGCCTGGCGGTGGTCTGTCCGTCACAAGATTCTCAGCGCCCATCTTGCCCCAGTGCACTTTAGCACGGGCAAGGGCCCTATGGGCACCTTCGATGCAGACGGAGCGCTTGATGACTTCAATCCATGGACAGGCGTCCACCAGCTGCCTCACCAGCCCGAAGTAGCTCCTAGGCATGGCTTCCTTAGGCCATAGCGAAACTATGAGGCCCTTCATGGCCTGTTCGGCCACCTTATGGAGCTCGACCAGCTGCTTCAGCCGGTCGCTCAAGGGCACCGGGTGTCCGGCCTCAGCATACTGAGACTAGAACACCTTCTCCATCGAGCTCCCCTCCTCGGCCCGGTAGAATGCGGCAGCGTCGGACACACTACAGGGCAGATCTGCGAATACTCCTGGAGAGCTCCGGATTCGGGTAAGTAACAAGTAATTCACTTTCACGTGCTTGCTTTGCATAAAGAATACCTTACCCGCCGCTATCTTTTTCATTGCCTCAATTTCCTGGAGGGCTTTTTGGGCTTCGGCCTTAGCGGATTTGGCGCTCTCAAGGGCCGAGGCGAGCTCGGACTCTCGAGTCTTTTAGTCACGCTCCAAACTCTCGTGTTTTTTCACGAGAGCCTGGAGCTCTTGCCGCACCTCCACCACCCGTGCCTCCTGCTTCTCTCGCTCGGTGCACTCGGCGGCTGCATTGCTTTCGCCCTTGGACACCGCTTCCTTCAGGGTCGCCACCTCGTTCGTGGCCCCTGCAATACTCACGTTATTCCTGTCATTTTTTGTAACCACATCTTTTATATACTTCCATAAGGTATTACTTACCTTCCTTGTCCTCGAGCTGCTTCTTAGCAAGGCCGAGCTCGTTCTCGGACCGCTCGAGGCTCTGCTTCAATGCATTGACCTCCGCAGTCAATGCGGCAGAGGTCAGCAGCGCAGCCTGCATTCCCATATTGACATACTTATGTTAGACTCCTGCGTATATCTTTTTAGATCCTCGGTTCGGCTTTTCTTTCCGAACACCAAACTGAGCATCAGGGGCTACTGTCTATGTGGTAACATTTTTACATATCTGAAGTACTTACCTCAAAGCATGTTAGAAGGCTGGCACATGCTTCAGTCAGCCCACTTTTGGCGGACTGAACTTTCTGGATCACCACACTTATAACAGTGCGGTGCTCCTCTATCACAGCCCTAGATCTCTGTTTGTAATTAGTTGCATCTTCATCCATGTCATCATGTTTAAATTTCAATTAAACTTGAAATGGGGATGCTTAAACCCTAGCACCAAATGAATTCAACTAGGGTCAAAATAAAATCTTTTCATTGAACTCAAAATGCCCTCTAAAAATGTTCAACATTTCTGGTTTGAGGTGTAAGCATCTACCAAAAATGGTTTATATTTTTGCAGGACATATTGGGCTCTGAATTAAATCATACTCTATTTGCATTTGGGCATTTAAATGCTATAAAATATTTTAAATGCTCAAATAATCATAAACTAAAATGTTTACTGTTGGATATATTCTAAACAGTAGCCATGATTAGTTTCATGATTTTTGGATCTGTTTAAGTATTTTATATAAAGCCCTAAAGACTACAGAATAATAGAAAATAGAAAACAATTTAGGAAAGAGAGAGAGAGAACACCTACCTGGGCCACTTACCTGGCCGGCCCACCTGGCAGGCCCAGCACTGTGCTGGCCCATGCCAGCCAGCTGCTTCTTCCTCACCAGGCAAGCACAGAGGTGACACCGGCGAGCACGAGCTCGCCACGACGCCACCTGCTTGCCGCCCATGCCCCTGGACACCTGGATGATCTCCACGTCGCCGCCCTGGACCCCCTGACCCCCCCTCACTCTCTCCGTGCCTCTCCCCTCCTCTATTTTTTCTCCCTCTCGCGCCCGAGCGCAACCGTCGACACCGCTCGCCACCACCGCAGCCACCGCCTCCCCCTCACCTCTCCGACATGCCTAGGAGCTCTGCCGTGATGCCCCCTTCCTCTCCACCGAGCCGCGCCCCGCCGGAAGCCCTGTAGCGTCGTCCACGGCATCATCTTCAACCTCTGGCCGCCGGCGAACTCTTCTGGGATTCGCGAGCTCCGGTCCCTCCCCGGCCTCGCCGTTGCCTCTACCGGATTCACCGTGAGCCCCCGCCTCTTTCCCCTCTCTCCCCATGCTCGTCCGCACCTTCTAGCCACCATGGCCATCGGAGCCGATTGCTCCTCGCCGCCGACCATGTTGCCGCCATGGCCACCGTCACCTAGAGCCGCAACGGAGCGCGTCACGGTGCTCAGCGCACTCCCAGGGGCACGTACCACACACCAGCGCCTCCCCTAGTCCGCTGCATCGCCTAACCCGCCGTTGCCCGAACTCCGGCCGCCGCCTTTGAGCTCGCCGCCGTTGATAGAGGCTGCCCCCAGTTTAACTGACTGCACCATTCGATGCGCGGGATCTCCAGCGTCTCGTAGATGCCCTCCGCCGGCCATTTGGTCGCCGGGGGAGGAATTCCGAATGCCGCCGCCGTCTCTGGCCTCGCCGGTGACTCGACGCCGGTGGGATTGACCCCGCTGACCGTTGACTGGGTGGGCCCAGTTTGACCCCCTCGGTCACTGACGTGTGGGCCACCCTTGTTAGTTATTACTTAGGTTAGTTTAGCGCTATTTAACCTAGATTAGTGCTTAACCTAACACTAACTAACTCTGTTTAGTTAGTTAACTAACCACTGACATGTGGGTCCCACGGGTCAGGTTTGACCTGGTCGACCCAGTTGACCGCTGACATCACAGTGACGTCATGCTGATGCAGTAAGTCATTTTCTGGATTTAAGTTAATTCAGGAAATTCTAGAAAATAGTGCTAACTTCTAAAAATCATAGAAATTCAACCGTAACTCCAAATCAAACAAATTATATATGAAAAATGATCAGAAAAATCCAATCTATCCATCTGTACCATTTTCATGCATGTTAGAACAACTTATACCTGCTGATCAGGTCAAATCAATTAAATGGCATTCAAACCCTCACATATGGAGTTTGAATTTGAACCTAGTGTTCAAACCAACCCCATTTAACTTGTTGCTAGATGCATTAGGCCAATCAACAGCATATTGACATGTCATTTTCATGCATCATATTGTTGCATGGCTTTGATTGTGTTTCTCCTTTGTTTGTCGGTGTTTGTCCCCTCTCAGTAGACGTGTACCGACGATGAGTTCGATGACACCGATGAAGAACTATATTATCTTCAGAAGTGCAGGCAAGCAAAACCCCCTTGTTCATTCCGATAAAATCCCACTCTCTCGCCCCTGCTCTCTTTTACTGCATTAGGACAACAACGATTCATCCGTTACTTGCTGCGGTAGCTGAACGCCTTTATCCTCTGCATGACATGTCATTCCACAGTAAATAGATGAAACCCACTAGCATGAGTAGGAGTTGTTTGAGCCCTCATTGCAGCTAACTGAGTTCTGTGTTTGTGATCCATGAACAGTTACTACCACACATTGGGTTCCGGTAACTCGACCCCTCTCGACTTATTAATTAACATGATCTCTGTCCAGGAGTTGCAACTAGTTTCTGGTGTTTGTAGGTAGTGTTAGTAGTCTACCAAGTGGCACCCGGTACAGGTGGGCTTGGGACAGACTAGGCACAGTGGCCCGGTGTACCAAGTAGCACCCGGATGGTGGGCTTGGGAACCCTGCACACGTCGTTTGGGGCTGTGAGCGACACCCCGGCCGGATCTCCTTGCGGATGGAACCCGAATAGGCGATAAACCTGGACAAGAGACTTGTGTGGTTAGTCAGGTCGTGGCCGACACCCTCGCTGGGCTTCTGCTTGAAGATTGCCGAGTACATGTCGTGTAAACGGCGGTACGTGGTGAGAGCGTGTGTGAAGAAGTACACCCCTGCAGGGTTAACATCATCTATTTGAATAGCCATGTTCGCGGTAAAGGACTTCTGGGTTGCCTGTACAGTTCGTAGACAAATGAAAGTGGATATTCTAAAATGCGCAAGATAAGCGTGAGTGCTATGGATGGCGTTCTCGTAGGGAGATGGGAGCGGATCCATAGTGGTGTATTGATATGGTGAATTTGTGGACTCGTGTGCGCCACCTCAAAAGAGTTACTTGCAGTCGTAGTACATGATAGCCACCGAGTCAAGCTGGCTTGCAGCAGTTAAACCCCACCACCCCCTTTGTTGACAAGATGCATATGTAGTTAGATGTGATGTAAGTCTTGTTGGGTACATTTGTACTCACGTTGCTTAATTTATGTTTTTGCAGAGAGACTTCAGTCTCGCTAGTAGTACCGCGTGGACTTCGACGTTTATCTTGTTACCTCAGCTACGATCTTGTGCCCTCGGCAGGATCTGGTAGATAGTCAGGCTTCTCAGCCTTTTTCATTTGTAGATGTCTGTACTCAGACATGTTAAGCTTCCGCTTGTGCTTTGACTTGTATGCTCTGAGTGTTGGGTCATGAGACCCATGTTTGTAATATCTCACTCCTCGGAGCCTATTGAATAAAATGCTTGAGTTGTAGAGTCATGTTGTGATGCCATGTTGTATTTGCACATATCGAGCATATTGTGTGTATGTTATTGAAATGCTTGGTATGTGTGGGATCTGACTATCTGGTTGTTTATCCTTAGTAGCCTCTCTTACCGGGAAATGTCTCCTAGTGTTTCCACTGAGCCATGGTAGCTTGCTACTGCTCCGGAACACTTAGGCTGGCCAGCATGTGTCCTTCTTCGTTCCTGTGTCTGTCCCCTTGGGGAAATGTCACGCGATGAATTCCGGAGTCCTGTTAGCCCGCTACAGCCCAGTTCACCGGAGTCCTGCTAGCCCAGTGCTACAGCCTAGATTCACTCGCTGATGACCGACACGTTCGTTGTTGGGTCATGTATGCCTGTCCCTGTAAGTTAGTGCCACTTTGGGTTCACGACTAGCCATGTCAGCCTGGGTTCTTTGTCATATGGATGCTAGCAGCACTATCATATACGTGAGCCAAAAGGCGCAAACGGTCCCGGGCCAGGTAAGGTGGCACCCGTGGGAATACCGTGCGTGAGGCCGCAAAGTGATATGATGTGTTACATGCTAGATTGGTGTGACTTAGGATCGGGGTCCTGGCAGCTTTGGTATCAGAGCTTGACTGCCTGTAGGATTACCAAGCCAAACTGGTCGAAGTTGAGTCTAGAAATTCTTTAGTTATATAAGGGAATTGATTGTGGGATGGAACGTAAGGCTCTTTTTACTCCTTATACCTTATGCCCTTCTGATCTGAGTCATCTTATCTTTCCTGCGGGGTTAAGGAACTAGGCTATCTCTTCTTTCT
The DNA here is from genome assembly GCF_018294505.1 of Triticum aestivum. NCBI lineage: Eukaryota > Viridiplantae > Streptophyta > Magnoliopsida > Poales > Poaceae > Triticum > Triticum aestivum. The sequence goes on from NC_057813.1 coordinate 251,784,709, forward strand.
ATCAGGATCACGTGTTACTAATCCGTAGTCCTATAGGATTGATGGTTCTAAGCTTGCGTTCAGTTCCTACTATCTTTTGTATGTTAACTGTTGATCTCGAAACCTTGATATTGTGCTTCTAAGTGGCTATGCCACCATTTCTGTAGCATGTCTCCAATCTTTTGAGCATTTACAGCCGTTATGCTGTCCGAGTCATCACAGGTTTCTAAATAATCTGATGCAATTGCAAAATCCTTCCCTCGGTTTTCGATGTCCTTTCTGGCCAGGTTAACCACACTAAATGGTGAGTTGAGGTACTCTATTGCCTCAACGTATATGTTGGAGCTATTATTATGACCCTAGATGTCTAGAGTATCACCTAGTAATCTAGCCATGTTCTGTGTCCCAGTGTGATTATTCTGGCCATCATTCCCGAAGGCATCCCGTGATGCCACATAGTTAGCAGGCATTCTACTCCTGGGTCTCCGAACCCGAGATTCACCCTACTTGCTTCATGTTGATAGTGTTTGCTAGTCCCTTTAGGATACTAGTAACCTTTGCGATAGTCCTCAAGGTCCGTGGTATTTCCTTCTTCCAAATACTATGAACCACTTATAGCAGAAGTTTGTTGGATCAAAAGATCATAACAGGAGTGCTCTCGATGAGTTCTTCATTTTATATTGTGACTATGCCAGTTCAACCTTTCTGCATGGGTTATCCGGAAGAAATATGTTGAGCTTTGTTTGACATACTAAATCTATGCATCCGCAACTCAGAAAATCATATGTTCTTTGGAGTTGTCCATCATTAGTTGTTTTCTGACCTTCGTCTATCAATTGATAGTCAAGAGTAGTTGTGCACTCGTGCTCATTGATGCCTATCACTCTTGTGGTCCGTCAAGCCATTCTATCCCAGAATGACTAGGAGAAATGAACTCCAGTACCCCATCCATACCTAGGATTGGGTCAAAGTAGTCATATTCCGCAGACCAAAATACTAAACCAGTTTTGTTCTGTTCTACCCTGAAGTATTACCCTCTTTATGTCAAGAAAGTCACAGGAATTACACACCATCCTATGAACTCTTGATACAGTGATACTTCTCACCCTCATTAGTCATTTCTCGGCTCCCGTGTTGTTGCAACCGGAATGCCGACAGATGAACTATGATGTGTGAAATCAATACCCTAGCAACTAGTTGCTTGGTAGAAAATGGACAATATTCTCATTCTTAGCATGTTGGTTATTGAATCATCATTCTAAGATTGATCGTGCTACCTAGTCCATTCTCCTGGTGCACTCCTCGATCAATGAGTTAGGATTATTTCGAATCCTCGCTCTTTTGATCATATCATCTTGCCCTGAAAAGCAAGACTGCTCTCAAGCATAATAGCATATCGGTGGTTCGTGATTTCCCGAATATCTTCTCGGAAGTATTACCAGGTTGTCCCCTGACCCTTATGTTGAGTTCGTGATCAAGTTGGTTTCTTGTAAACCACCCTTTCTCCAAGAATCCGTGTTGGATACCTTGAGCTAGTTGGATAAGCTAAACAACAACTTGGAGAGTTGGAAGATAAAAGCTTGTCTAATTTAGTTATTTTCCAAAGGGATATCCTTGTGTGTGTGTGTTGAAGAGAGTTGATATCTTCATCGATTGTTCCTTGTGATCGGTTGTTGAATCTATTGTCTTGTCCAAACCTTGATTTGAGTGTGGGCTATCCTTAAATCAAATCAGAACCAACGATATTCATAATGTTGTCTTACTCGTGGTTGATTCCTCGAGCACACATCATTACATCTTTTGGTCTGACCAATACTATCACATTGTTCACATAGTGGTGGAAGTCCAGTTATATGGAAACCTGGATGAATTGTTGTTGAGCCCATCAGCAGCATTTTACCCACTCCATGATTCATGTTGGACATTAAGCTAGTATTGGAAACTTCTATAAGCATTGTCTTCATGTCCCGTGCATGAAGCATATGTTCGGATGAAAGAAGTGACTCCCTTTAATTCATGTGCATCTGATGCAAGTTGTCGCCATGAATTCGAGGAAGTCAATGTTGGTTCCTGTGGAATTGTCCCAAGTTAGTCATGCACGTGCGAAGTACTCTATGGTTTGATAGGTTGGCCGCCTCCATTCTATATGTGTTCCTAGCACACCAAGCCACTGATTGACTTGTTCAAGGAGAAGAAGTTCCTTCATAAGAGCTAATCATATGACTTATGCGAGGACTTCGTTATCCGCAATGATGGTTTCCAAACCATAGCTCGATAGTGTTTTATTATAAGACTACCATGTGGTCATGCCTGTCAGGGACAGTGTGTTCACAGGTGGGTAGCAGAGCCACCTCATATTTTGGACCTTACTACCGTAGTTCATTCCCCGGGAATCTCGCAACGTCATCTCGTCGATTTGTGTTGCAAACTTTCATTTTTCTTCCTAGACTTGATGAGTCTGGATTATTCTGACACCAACCAGATCTGAATCTCAGGCAGATATGATGGTTGGAACGTTTCCCAAGAACTATAATAATGGTCTCTCTGTAACCCGGTAAAGTGGATGTCGTGGCCAACACACCCAGCCGGAAGACCTATTGTTGTAGTATCTTGATTGAGAAAGTTTGCCACCTCCCCATAAGGATTTTGTAGGATCTACTCCCTAGTTGTTCCTTATGGATTTTTGTGTTCCCGAAGTCCGACCTTTTACTTGATGTTCTAGATATCAAACCATAATTATCTATGGATTACTCTAGCACATCAAGGAGAACATTAGAAGCGGAGTGCTAAATGTCTCTCGGTCGATCATCCAGATTTTATTCCCTTGGCCCGCTAAGGTGAAATCTGAGAAGGTGTTGTCTTCCTTTGCGTCTGCGTCGTCCATCGCTATTCATCATGGTAGTATGTTGTGTTGCCAGGATCTTTGACACTAATATTGGTAAAACCTTGATGAATATGGAGATGCTCAAGTTCTTGAGAGCACGCACAAGCGCTAGGTGTTATCATCGGCACTAACTGGGCTTGCTCTCAGTTCCTCGGATATGCTATAACTTCTCAAACAGCGGACTCACTCTCTACTGTTGAGCTTCTCCTCAGTTACTAAAATCATCCCTTGTGTTGTTTTCAACAAGGTAATCCACATCATCCATTTTAATCTAAGCATGCCATTCTACCGACCTCCTCCAAATAATCGTTTGTGATTTGCCTTAAGCTGGTATGAAGAGTTTCAATGATCTCTGAACCAAAGGTAATTCTTTTTGACAATTAAGGGGATATTTCTACGAGTCACCTTCCCTAAGGTGCCCCGTATGGTATCATGGCAACTCAACTCCTCGCTACGTTGACTACCGTTCACCACCTTCTTAAGTGTGGAATTGTTGTCTACCTAGTGACCCCTCGTCATCTGTTCCACTCCATCCCTCTAGATGTATGCTTCGTGTCTCAGCTCGAGAGGTGTTTCAATGTCTCACTCCGTGAGTTGATCCTGAGTTGTTCGATATTCGAGAAGATCAATCCTTCTAGAGTTTCATTTCCCTCTCGTGGTCATTTTGGTAGGAGTTCAAAGACTTTGAGATAATGATGGTGATTGAATCAACGTTCTTATGAAGGGCAACCTGGATCTTGAAGATTGTGTTAGGTTGCGTTCCCCCTTCGCCTTACCCTACGCTTGAATCTCGGGACGAGATTCTTGTTTAGTGGGGGTGAGTTGTCACAGCCCTAGATCTCTGTTTGTAATTAGTTGCATCTTCATCCATGTCATCATGTTTAAATTTCAGTTAAACTTGAAATGTGGATGCTTAAACCCTAGCACCAAATGAATTCAACTAGGGTCAAAATAAAATCTTTTCATTGAACTCAAAATGCCCTCTAAAAATGTTCAACATTTCTGGTTTGAGGTGTAAGCATCTACCAAAAATGGTTTATATTTTTGCAGGACATATTGGGCTCTGAATTAAATCATACTCTATTTGCATTTGGGCATTTAAATGCTATAAAATATTTTAAATGCTCAAATAATCATAAACTAAAATGTTTACTGTTGGATATATTCTAAACAGTAGCCATGATTAGTTTCGTGATTTTTGGATCTGTTTAAGTATTTTATATAAAGCCCTAAAGACTACAGAATTATAGAAAACAAAAAACAATTTAGAAAAGAGAGAGAGAGAACACCTACCTGGGCCACTTACCTGGTCGGCCCACCTGGCAGGCCCAGCACTGTGCTGGCCCATGCCAACCAGCTGCTTCTTCCTCACCAGGCAGGCACAGAGGTGACGCTGGCGAGCACGAGCTCGCCACGACGCCACCTGCTTGCCGCCCACGCCCCTGGACACCTGGATGATCTCCACATCGCCGCCCTAGACCCCCTGACCCCCCCCTCACTCTCTCCCGTGCCTCTCCCCTCCTCTGTTTTTTCTCCCTCTCGCTCCCAAGCGCAACCGCCGACGCCGCTCGCCACCACCGCAGCCACCGCCTCCCCCTCGCCTCTCCGACATGCCTAGGAGCTCCGTCGTGACGCCCCCTTCCTCTCCACCGAGCCGCGCCCCGCCGGAAGCCCTGCAGCGTCGCCCACGACATCGTCTTCAACCTCTGGCCACCGGTGAACTCTTCTGGGATTCGTGAGCTCCAGTCCCTCCCCGGCCTCGCCGTTGCCTCTACCGGATTCGGCGTGAGCCCCTGCCTCTTTCCCCTCTCTCCCATGCTCGTCTGCGCCTTCTAGCCACCATGGCCATCGGAGCCGATTGCTCCTCGCCGCCGGCCATGTTGCCGCCGTGGCCACCGTCACCTAGAGACGCAACGGAGCGTGTCACCGTGCTCAGGGCACTCCCAGGGGCACGTAGCACACACCAGCGCCTCCCTAGTGCCCTGCATCACCTAACCCGCCGTTGCCCGAACTCCGGCCGCCGCCTTTGAGCTCGCCGCCGTCGATATAGGCTGCCCACGGTTTAACTGACTGCACCATTCGACGAGCGGGATCTCCAGCGTCTCGTAGATGCCCTCCGCCAGCCATTTGGTCGCCGGAGGAGGAATTCTAAATGCCTCCGCCGTCTCTGGCCTCGCCGGCGACTCGACGCCGGTGGGATTGACCCTGCTGACCGTTGACTGGGTGGGCCCAGTTTGACCCCCTGGGTCACTGACGTGTGGGCCACCCTTGTTAGTTATTACTTACGTTAGTTTAGTGCTAATTAACCTAGATTAGTGCTTAACCTAACACTAACTAACTCTGTTTAGTTAGTTAACTAACCATTGACACGTGGGTCCCACAGGTCAGGTTTGACCTGGCCGACCCAGTTGACCGCTGACATCACAGTGACGTCATGCTGATGCAGTAAGTCATTTTCTGGATTTAAGTTAATTAAGGAAATTCCAGAAAATAGTGCTAACTTCTAAAAATCATAGAAATTCAACCGTAATTCCAAATCAAACAAATTATATATGAAAAATGATCAAAAAAATTCAATCTATCCATCTGTACCATTTTCATGCATGTTAGAAAAACTTATACCTGCTGATCAGGTCAAATCAATTAAATGGCATTTAAACCCTCTCATATGGAGTTTGAATTTGAACCTAGTGTTCAAACCAACCCCATTTAACTTGTTGCTAGATGCATTAGGCCAATCAACAGCATATTGCCATGTCATTTTCATGCATCATATTGTTGCATGGCATTGATTGTGTTTCTCCTTTGTTTGTCGGTGTTTGTCCCCTCTCAGTAGACGTGTACCGACGATGAGTTCGATGACACCGATGAAGAACTATATTATCTTCAGAAGTGCCAGGCAAGCAAAAACCCCTGGTTCATTTCGATAAAATCCCACTCTCTCGCCCCTGCTCTCTTTTACTGCATTAGGACAACAACGATTCATCCGTTACTTGCTGCGGTAGCTGAACCCCTTTATCCTCTGGATGACATGTCATTCCACAGTAAATAGATGAAACCCACTAGCATGAGTAGGAGTTGTTTGAGCCCTGATGTGCCTACTCATTCATGCTTGTTTGTCATGCCTGCTACTGCTTAGAGTTGAGTCAGGTCTGATTCATCGGGGATGAATTGGAATGTGGTGAACATGTCCTACTGTTGAGAGCTAAGTGTGTGAACACGATTTGGTAAAGGTAGCAGTGAGAGGCCATGTAGGAGTACATGGTGGGTTGTCTCATTGCAGCCGTCCTCAGGAATTGAGTTCTGTGTTTGTGATCCATGAACAGTTACTACCACACATTGGGTTTCGGTAACTCGACCCCTCTCGACTTATTAATCAACATGATCTCTGTCTAGGAGTTGCAACTAGTTTCTGGTGTTTGTAGGTAGTGTTAGTAGTCCACCAAGTGGCACCCGGTACAGGTGGGCTTGGGATAGACTAGGCACAGTGGCCTGGTGTACCAAGTAGCACCCGGATGGTGGGCTTGGGAAACCTGCACACATCGTTTGGGGCCGTGAGCGACACCCCGGCCGGATCTCCTTGCGGATGGAACCCGAATAGGCGATAAACCTGGACGAGAGACTTGTGTGGTTAGTCAGGTCGTGGCCGACACCCTCGCTGGGCTTCCGCTTGAAGGTTGCCGAGTACATGTCGTGTAAACGGCGGTAAGTGGTGAGAGCATGTGTGAAGAAGTACACCCCTGCAGGGTTAACATCATCAATTCGAATAGCCGTGTCCGTGATAAAGGACTTCTGGGTTGCCTGTACAGTTCATAGACAAGTGAAAGTGGATACTCTAAAATGCGCAAGATAAGCGTGAGTGCTATGGATGGCGTTCTCGTAGGGAGACGGGAGCGGATCCATAATGGTGTATTGATATGGTGAATTTGTGGACTCGTGTGCGCCACCTCAAAAGAGTTACTTGCAGTCGTAGTACAGGATAGCCACCGAGTCAAAGCTGGCTTGCAGCAGTTAAACCCCACCACCCCCTTTGTTGATAATGATGCATATGTAGTTAGATCTGATGTAAGTATTGCTGGGTACATTTGTACTCACGTTGCTTAATTTATGTTTTTGCAGAGAGACTTCAGTCTCGCTAGTAGTACCGCGTGGACTTCGACGTTTAGCTTGTTACCTCAGCTACGATCTTGTGCCCTCGGCAGGATCTGGTAGATAGTCAGGCTTCTCAGCCTTTTTCATTTGTAGATGTCTGTACTCAGACATGTTAAGCTTCCGCTTGTGCTTTGACTTGTATGCTCTGAGTGTTGGGTCATGAGACCCATGTTTGTAATATCTCGCTCCTCGGAGCCTATTGAATAAAATGCTTGAGTTGTAGAGTCATGTTGTGATGCCATGTGGTATTTGCACATATCGAGCATATTGTGTGTATGTTATTGAAATGCTTGGTATGTGTGGGATCTGACTATCTAGTTGTTTATCCTTAGTAGCCTCTCTTACCGGGAAATGTCTCCTAGTGTTTCCACTGAGCCATGGTAGCTTGCTACTGCTCCGGAACACTTAGGCTAGCCAGCATGTGTCCTTCTTCGTTCTTGTGTCTGTCCCCTCGGGGAAATGTCACGCGATGAATTCCGGAGTCCTGTTAGCCCGCTACAGCCCAGTTCACCGGAGTCCTGCTAGCCCAGTGCTACAGCCTGGATTTACTCGCTGATGACCGACACGTTCGTTGTTGTGTCATGTATGCCTGTCCCTGTAAGTTAGTGCCACTTTGGGTTCACGACTAGCCATGTCAGCCCGGGTTCTTTGTCATATAGATGCTAGTGGCACTATCATATACGTGAGCCAAAAGGCGCAAATGGTCCCGGGCCAGGTAAGGTGGCACCCGTGGGAATACCGTGCGTGAGGCCGCAAAGTGATATGATGTGTTACATGCTAGATCGGTGTGACTTAGGATCGGGGTCCTGACATCCTCGTCGATGGAGGCGCCGTTAAGCGCCTCCAGCAAATTATCCGGTGCCTCCGGTTGGACGGAGGTCACCGGTGTCGCAGTCTTGCCCTTCTTACGAAGGGGCCGCCTGTCGGACTCCGGAACCACTGAAGGTTCCGGTGCGGAGTCCGGCCCAGGGCCGAACTTAGAGCCCTTTGGGGTCTTATCCCCCTTGTGCCTGGAGTCCGGGAGGTTGCCTTGTGGTGCCTCCTGGACCACCTCCTCCTGGCTGGGCTCCTTTTGGGACCCCACCTCGGCGTCATCCACGGCGCGAGGGGAGGAGGCAGCCGGAAGTGAGGTGCTATTCATGTCCGACGAATCCAGGGAGCCGATCATTGAAGCATCGAGCCCGTCCTTGGGCGAGCTGCAGGGTTATATTCGGCGTTAGGAGATTCTGTGCGACAAATGAAACACCATGAGTTATTCTGGTATCCGGACACTTATGATTTCGCCAGGGGCTTAGCCCTTGGTGTCCACTCCTCTTCGCCGTCATCGGCGTTGGTGGAGTAGTCCGGAGGAAGGTTCCTTCCCTTCTTGGACCCTCCAGCCTCCCAAGTTGCGGCGGCCTTCCTTTTCTTCTCTCCCCCGCTGGGGGAGAGGCCTCTTTTTCCTCCTCCTCGTTTTCACGGGAGGAGTCCGCCTCGGAGTCATCGGACGATGAGTCCGACAACACCTGGCGCCGGGAACCCCTTCGAGTTCCCATGGTCTTCTTCTTGGCCGTCTTCTCCGGCACCATGTGAGGTGCCAGAACCAGCAGCCCCGTCAATCGGGTGTCCGTTGGGCCTTCGGGCAAAGGAGCCGGACAGTCGATCTGTCCGGCCTTCTTCTGCCAGTCATGTCAAAGGAACGGGAGCTTAGATCCCGCATAGAGTCAAACTATGAAAAACAAGTATCCCATAAAGGGTAAAACAAGCTTACTACGCTGGCTTAGCGCTTCGCGCAGAATCCGCGATCCTCGGTAATGGGAGGGGGAACCTTGGCGCCCTTGAATAGTACCTTCCAGGCATCCTCATGCGTTGTGTCAAAGAGCCTGGTCAAAGTTTGGTGCTGGGCCGGGTCGAACTCCCACAAGTTAAAAGCCCGTCATTGACACGGGAGGATCCGGCGGAAGAGCATGACCTGGACTACGTTGACAAGTTTAACCTTCCTGTCCATCAGGTTTTGGACGCAAGTTTGGAGTCCGGTCAGCTCTCCCGAATTACCCCATGACAGGCCCTTCTCTTTCCAAGAGGTGAGCCGTGTGGGGATGCCAGATCGGAATTCGGGGGTCGCTGCCCATTCAGGGTCACGCGGCTCGGTGATGTAGAACCACCCCGATTGCCACCCTTTGATGGTTTCCACAAAGGAGCCGTCGAGCCATATAACGTTGGGCATCTTGCCCACCATGGTGCCTCCGCACTCTGCCTGCTGGCCGCCCACTACCTTCGGCTTGACATTGAATGTCTTCGGCCATAAGCCGAAGTGGGGTTTGATGCAGAGGAAGGCCTCGCACACGACGATAAACGCCGAGATGTTGAGGATGAAGTTCGAGGCCAGATCATGGAAATCCAGGCCGTAGTAGAACATGAGCCCCCAGACAAATGGGTGGAGTGGGAAGCCCAGTCCACGGAGGAAATGGGGGAGGAACACCACCCTCTCATGGGGCCTGGGGGTGGGGACGAGCTGCCCCTCATCTGGAAGCCGGTGCGCAATGTCATTGTGCAAGTATCCGGCTTTCCTCAACTTTTTTGATGTGCCCCTCCGTGACGGAGGAGGCCATCCACCCGCCTCCCGCTCCGGACATGGCTGGAGAAGGTTGAGGTGGGAAGTGCAGACTTGGGCGCTGGAGCTCGAGTGCGCGGAAATGGATAAGAAAAGGAGGAAGAAGGCGGCGATAAAAAGGTGGATCCTTATCCCCTTATATGGGCGGACGAAGCTATGTGTCCCCACCAGCCTGGTAAAACTCGCTTATCTCCCAAGCGCCGTAATCAATGGCGCGGTTGGGTTACCCACGCCCGTATTGATGAGAATCCCGGAGTAAGGGGACACGATCTCTGCTTTGAAAAGGCGTGCCAAGGAAACCGCCTCGCTAAACGCGCTGAGGTGGGACAGTAAAAATGATTCGAATAAAGGGTTGGCCGTGGTGTGATGTCACGCCACGGAATACGTCAGCAGATTGAATTTGTGTAAATATTATTCTCTCTACGGTGGCATGTGGAACTTACTTTGCAGAGCCGGACACTATCCTTGTGTTCAAAATCTTCTATGAAGTATTCGGAGGAGGAACCCGCCTTGCAATGCCGAAGACAATATGCGCGCCGGACTCGTCGTCATTGAAGCCTGGTTTAGGGGCTACTGAGGGAGTCCTGGATTAGGGGGTGTCCGGATAGCCGAACTATCACCTTTGGCCGGACTCCTGGACTATGAAGATACAAGATTGAAGACTTTGTCCCGTGTCTGGATGGGACTTTCCTTGGTGTGGAAGGCAAGCTTGGCGGTACAGATATGTAGATCTCCTACCATTGTAACCGACTCTGTGTAACCCTAACCCTCTTTGGTGCCTATATAAACCGGAGGGTTTTAGTCCGTAGGATGAACAACAATCATACCATAGGCTAGCTTCTAGGGTTTAGCCTCTCTGATCTCGTGGTAGATCTACTCTTGTACTACCCATATCATCAATATTAATCAAGCAGGAGTAGGGTTTTACCTCCATCGAGAGGGCCCGAACCTGGGTAAAAACATCATGTCCCTTGTCTCCTGTTACCATCCGCCTAGACGCACAGTTCGGGACCCCCTACCCGAGATCCGCCGGTTTTGACACCGACATGCGCCCCCAGCAAAGCAACCTAAAGACATGAGCAAAAGGGATACATGCCGCAGGGACGGACCCACGCAACCTGGGAACGATGCAGCCCTGAGGGCGCTCCCAGCTGAAATGAACTCAGAAGATGTCACCTGGTACCATTGTAGAAGGGGTGTCGGAGTAGCTGACGACGCGTGGTGAAGAGGCCGATCCTCACGAGCCACCGGAGCCCTGAGCCTCGGGAGGATCTGGGGGTCCAGTCAGTTCCTCGAGGACCATCTCCATCTCCGCCAGGACCACGTGATGACTGGCCTCCTGGGCGGCCAGAATACTCCGCAGATGGCGCTGGTGAGTAGCAGCCGCATTCGACAGGCCGAAAGGCATGCGAACGTAGCTGTGTGGTGGACCCTCGCAACGTCCCATGCGCGAAGGCCAGAGGCACTCCTGATACGCGGCTCGGTTGAGCCCTGGGAAGTCAATGCAGACGCGCAGCCCACCATTCTCGCCTGGATGGGGGGCTACGCCAGGCAAACGGCGATCACCGCGTATGACTCTTGATTCCTGAAGCTCCTGAGTGGCCTTGGTGATGAACTCCTGAGGGTTGGGCCTTCCTTGCCCCATGCCTTCCTGAGGGAAACGCGCTATGAAGCATGCCTCCGAGTGGTGCCCGAGCGCCTCCCTTGTGATCTTGGCAAAGTCTAAGGCCCTCCAGAAGAGAGCCCCCGAGCCCTGCCCGAGGAGGGCACTGGGCGCGCCTTCCTATGCGATGGAGGGAGGCACCCCTTGCATGGGCGCGGATCCTGATGCGACACTTCCTGAGATGCCAACCTCCTGAGGCCTTGAGCTAGGCGATGTCTTCTTATTCTTGGGGACTGCCTCAGGAGGGTTCTCGCCCTTGCTGTTTGGGTCCTCGATTGATGCATCTTGGAAGGCGCGCTCGAGGGAGCATACCGCATCCTTCTCTTCGCAGGGGACTGTGATGATTCCGCCACTTCCTGGCATCTTGAGGACATTGTAGCCATGGTGAGTCACCGCCATGATCTTGGTCAGGGCCGAATACCCGAGGATGGCATTGTATGGCAGGCGGATGTGGGCGACGTCAAAGTCGATGAGCTCGGTGTGGTAGTTGTTGCGCTGTCCCGAAGTGACAGGGAGGCGGACCTGCCCTATTAGGGTAGTGGAGCCGTCAGTAACTCCTGAGATGGGCTTGGTAGGCTGGAGTTGATCATATGGCACTTGAAGGTTGATGAACATCTCGACGGACAAAACACTGAGTCCCGCGTCGCCATCAATGAGTGTCCTGGTAACTAGTACGTTGGTGATGACTGTGGAACAAAGCATTGGGAGGACACCAGCTATAGCCGCACACTTGAGTTGATCTGCTGAGCTGAAAGTGATGGCGCACTTGGACCACCTAAGTGGGCGCGTGGCCTCAAGCTTGGGGAGGACTGCATTCACCTCGTGAGCAAACTTCTTGAAGATGTGCCGAGAGGCTGGGGCCTGGGCACCGCCCAAGATGCAAGTGATAGCACGTGGCTCCTAGAAGCCCCCAGCCCGCTCGTCCTGGTGGTGGTCATCATTCCTTCTTGGCGGTGGCGGCAAATGAGGAAGGCCTGCATTGCCCTGCAGGCGATCCTCGCGAGGTTGATCCCTCCAGGCTCTCTCGTGAGGCTGGTCCTGCCAGCAATCCTCGTGAGGTCGGTCACGCCACTTCTGGCGAGGGACTTGGTCATCCCATTGTCCTCCGCCTCATCCTCCTCCTTGGTCGTAGCCCCGATCGTTGCGCTCGGGGCATCGACCGATGTGTCCTTCTCAAATGGCCCTGAGCTCCTGGCATTCGTTGGTGTTGTGGGTGTAGAGGTTGTGGTAGGCGCAGAATCGGTTACCCTTGGACGACTCCGACCGGTCCCTGCCGTACTTCGTGTCTGGTTCTGCTACGAGTATGGCTGCTCCTTTGCGCTTCACGTCCTTGGCCTTGGCCTTCTTCTCTTTTGGGTCAGCAGCTGGGAGCTCGAGGAGGGAGAGGCGTCCTTCCTCAACTCTTGCACGCTTGGTCGCCAGGTTGAACAGCTCCAGAGACGTGCACAGATCCTTGTGGATGGCGAGCTCCTCCTTCATCTTGACGTCGCGGACGCCATCAGAGAACGCTGAGATGATGGCGTCGTCTGTCACCTTGGGGACCTTGAGGCGGGCGTTGTTGAAACGCTGGATGTACTTCTGCAAGGTTTCTCCAGGCTGCTGCTTGATGCGGTGCAGGTCACCCGCGACCGGAGGGTGATCATGAGTGCCTTGGAAGTTGGCGATGAAGCAGCTACGCATCTCGTCCCAAGAGGAGATCGAGCCGGGAGGCAGGTTCAGGGGCCAGGTGTGGGCACCATCCATGAGCGCGAGGGGAAACCAGTTCGCCATGACCTTTTCGTCTTTGTTGGCCGCCTCGATGCCTAGCTCGTAGCTACAGGAACTCCGCGGGGTCGGCAGCCGTCGTAGCGAGGAGGGAGATCTGGCTTGAACTTGCCTGGCTAGGCGACGTTGCGCAGCTCGGTGGTGAAGGCACGGCAGCCTGCCATGGCCACATGATCCTTTTGCTGATGCGGGGCTTGTTCTTTATGGTTCCCGTGCGCCACCGCCAAGGGCAGCACGGGGTCTTGGCGTGCTCGTGCAGGGATGCGGTCTTGCCGTGCATGTGCAAGGAGCACGTGAGCGCCTTCTTGAGGCCGAGGAATTTCTTGGCAGCTTCTTTCTTGCCGCACAGGCACCGGACGCGGCAGGTCACATCCAGGGGGCGCGCGCCTTGGAGCCAGGGCGCCTTCTTGGGGAGGAGGTGGTGGAGGCGCTCCCTGAGCCGTGTCGCCCATGCAGGACGGAGGGCGTGGCAGCGAGAGGGACGGCGCAGGAGAGCCCCCCGCGGCGCTGACGAGCTCGGTGATGCAAGCGAGCCATTCTTCATACAGGTCGTCGACGGGGCAGTAGTGCAGGAGCTCATGTGCCAGGAGCAATGCGACATGCATGTCCATGGGGGCGCGATGAGCGTGAGACGATGAACCAGCTGGGGTCAGCAACGGAGTGGCAGTGCGGCCTTCCTACCGCACCGATGGGTGCAGCGAAGACGCTTGCTGCTTGTTCCCCGCCGGGCCGGTGGCGGCATTGGCGGCAGGCGACGAAGAACGACGAGGTGGCCCGCCGACGGGAGCCGTCTGGGTGACGCGGGCGGTGAGGGCAGCCCGGCTATCGGCGCGAGCTCCGCGAGCGTCTGCCATGGATGCGACGAAGCGATGGAACACAGATCAGCGGAAAGAAGATTCCAGCGCACCCCTACCTGGCATGCCAAATGTCGGATATCGGGTTCCGGCAAAACCCCTTAAGGTTCGAACTCTAGAGTGCGCACGAAGATCTCCTCCCTACCGAAACACGCCCAGAACCTCGCCGTCATTCTAAGCTAGCACGATGAACAACACAAGAGACAGAAGGTTTATACTGGTTCGGGTCACCGTTGTGGTGTAATACCCTAATCTAGTGTGTGGTGTGGTGGATTGCCTCTTGGGCTGATAATGAACATTACAGAGGAAGAACAGCCTCGCGAGGAGTGATGTTCTTGTGGTGGAATGCGGATGAACCTAACTTGTCTTTCTACTATGGTGGCTAGCCCTATATATAGAGGCCCTATTCCTCTTTCCAAATATTGAGCGGAAAGGGAGCCAACAACAACCATTTTGAAAGGGGACAGCTAGTACAAGCTGTCCTGACTATAGGTGGTCTTCGACTGCCAAAGGCACTGGTGATGACGCCGTCTTGGGCTCCACGGTGACCTCCGTCCTGCCGTCCTGCTGGTCTTGGTCTCATTGCACCGATATGGAAACCTTTGCTTGAAGCCTTGGTACTCCGCGCCTGTGCTTGCCCCCTTTGCACCAAAGAGGAAACGAGGACACTGCGCAGGCTGGCGCCCGCCTCGTCTTGATCGTCATGGCTTGTGTCATGAGCACCTCGCGAGGTACCCCTCGCCTTGATCTTTCTGCCTCCTCGTGATCTTGGCTGGTGAGGCTGCCCCTGAGGAGGCCTTGTGTCGTTCGCCCCCCGAGGCTTGGCCCCTCACGAGGGTCTTGAGCGTTTGTTGAAGAATTAGGCCGCTGGTGAGCCACGTTGCAGGCTGCAGGCAGGCAAGTCTAGGGACGCCCATTCCCAGGATGCCGACACTATCTAAGTGGGAGTTCTTAAGTAATATGATTAACTGAACTTTAATTTATCATGAACTTAGTCCAGATAGTATTTTGCAAATTATGTTGTAGATCAACACTACAAAAAAAAGACACATCCGTGGCATTTTGGGCCGAACATAAAAAATTTTGTCATACTTACGACACTTCTATGACGATAATTGTGACAAAACCCGGTATCATCATAGATGTGGTGGGCTCCTACTTCTATGACAAAAAATCATGACAGAAAATGGGCTTTTCGCCCTGGGCGGGCCGGAGACGCAACTGCATGACATTCTTTGGGCCGTCCATGATGGAAAAAACCGTGGTAGAAGCGAGGGTGAGGAAAATATCGGGGTGTTCCCGGTTACGGTGGGTGGTCGGGGCCGAGCGATGCGCATTTCTCTCGTACACATACGTGTGTGTGTGCGGGGCGTTGGGCTCTAACTGAACCCGAGCGAGGCGTTGGGCTCTAACTGAACCCGAGCGATTACACTGCAGGCTAGGCGTTACTGAACCCGAGCGATCGATCGATGGCTGTTAACTGAACCCAGTCGAGCCATTCCTTCGCTACTGCTGCTAACTGAAGCCGATTGATGCTACCTCTGGATGAACAATGAGCGTTGCAGGGGGGGTGGATGAATAGTGAGCGGTGGGGGTGGATGAATAGGACCCTGTGGCATTGCCTCTGGATGAGCAGGACCCTGATCGATCGAGCTGGTTGGGGCTGGATGAACAGGACCCCGTGGAGGGCTGGATGAACAGGATGACCCCGTGGAGGGCTGGATGAACAGTAGACGGTGGAGGGGTGGATGAACAGTAGCCCGTGGAGGGGTGGTTGAACAGGAGCCCGTGGAGAGGGGTGGTTGAACAGTAGCCAGTGGAGTAGCACGCGGTGGAGGCTGGAGGAGGTCGACGGTGGATGAATAGTAGCCCGTGGAGGCTGGAGGAGGTCGATGGTGGAGATGAACAGTATCCCATGGAGTCCCGTTTTGCGGTACGCCACACCCCTCCCGATGAACAGGACCCCCATTTCGACCGTAGCGCTCCAACACAAGTCCGTTTCGTCTGTTTTGCGGTACGCCACACCCCTCTCGATCAACAGGACCCCGTTTCAACCATAGGAGGTCCAACACAAGTCCGTTTCCTCCATTTTGCGGTACGCCAGACCCCTCCCGATGAACAGGATCCCGTTTCGAACGTGGTCGGTCGAACACAAGGCTGTTTCCTCCGTTCTGCGGTACGTCGGGCCTCATTTCCATCGCTTGTTCTGTCCAACTCGGTTGGCTCCCACACGTTCCGTTGCCTCCCGATGAACACGACGCATTCCGCTGCCTCCCGATGAACACGACGCATTTTGTTGCCTCCCCATGAACAGACGATGACGCAGTTTCTCT
The DNA here is from genome assembly GCF_018294505.1 of Triticum aestivum. Taxonomy (NCBI): domain Eukaryota; kingdom Viridiplantae; phylum Streptophyta; class Magnoliopsida; order Poales; family Poaceae; genus Triticum; species Triticum aestivum. The sequence continues at coordinate 251,800,931 of NC_057813.1, forward strand.
GTTCTGACCCAGCCATGTACACAAGCCCTGGCCGTACGTATGCGCGAGTAGGCGTTCGAGACCCCGCCCATATGTACGTACGTGGCCGTATTTTCTTTCTTGCACACTGGCCGTTGTATGTACGTGTACATGCTATGTGCGCACCTCTACTACGACATGTGCGTGCCTCTACATCCACCAGTATGTACGTACACGTTCGTGACCAGAATGACAATGCTACATACGCTTCGACCAGGTGGGTCCCGACTGTCAGGCACTTCCTTGCGTGCGAAGATATAGCTGGTGGGTCCCAGCAGTCAAGGGGGCGAATCTTTTTTTTTCTCGGACGCACTTCCTTGCATGCGAAGATGTGGCTGGTGGGTCCCAGCAGTCAGGGGGGAAACGTTTTTTTCATGAAATACGGTGGCCCGTCCGGTGGGTCCCCGCTGTCAGGTGGAGAAATAATTATTTTGCGCGTAATAAGGAGGCACTTCCTTGCGGCTGCCATGGACCCAGATGTCAGCCTCTCCATGTACAGTACTCTTCCGATGGAAGTCGGTCGTTGACCACATTAACCACGCCGCGCCGAGAGCACCATGGTGGTGGACGACGGCGAGGCCTAGGAAGGGGATGACGCGGAGCCGGGTATTCAACACAAATTTATTGATTCGACACAAGGGGAGCCAAAGAATATTCTCAAATATTAGCAGCTGAGTTGTCAATTCAACCACACCTGGAAACTTAGTATGTGCAGCAAAGTGTTTAGTATCAAAGTAATATGATAGTAGTGGTAACGGTAACAAAAGTAAAGATGGCAAAAGTAATGTTTTTGGTATTTTGTAGTGATTGTAACAGTAGCAACAGAAAAGTAAATAAGCGAGAACCAGTATATGGAAAACTCGTAGGCACCGGATTAGCGATGGATAATTATGCCGGATGCGGTTCGTCATGTAACAGTTATAACATAGGGTGACACAGAACTAGCTCCAGTTCATCAATGAAATGTAGGCATGTATTCCGTATATAGTCATACGTGCTTATGGAAAAGAACTTGCATGACATCTTTTGTCCTACCCTCCCGTGGCAGCGGGGTCCTATTGGAAACTAAGAGATATTAAGGCCTCCTTTTAATAGAGAACCGGAACAAAGCATTAGCACATAGAGAATACATGAACTCCTCAAACTATGGTCATTACCGGGAGTGGTCCCGATTATTGTCACTTCGGGGTTGCCGGATCATAACACATAGTAGGTGACTATAGACTTGCAAGATAGGATCAAGAACACAGATATATTCATGAAAACATAATAGGTTCAGATCTGAAATCATGGCACTCGGGCCCTAGTGACAAGCATTAAGCATAACAAAGTCATAGCAACATCAATCTCAGAACATAATGGACACTAGGGATCAAACCCTAACAAAACTAACTCGATTACATGACAAATCTCATCCAACACATCACCGTCCAGCAAGCCTACGATGGAATTACTCACGCACGGCGGTGAGCATCATTAAATTGGTGATGGAGGATGGTTGATGATGATGAGGCGACGAATCCCCCTCTCCGGAGCCCCGAATGGACTCCAGATCAGCCCTCCCAAGAGAGATTAGGGCTTGGCGGCGGCTCCGTATCGTAAAACGCGATGATTTCTTCTCCCTGATTTTTTCTCCCCGAAAGCCAATATATGGAGTTGGAGTTGGCGTCAGAGGGCCACCAGGGGGCCCACGAGGTAGGGGGCGCGCCTAGGAGGGGGCGCCCCCCACCCTCGTGGACAGGGTGTGGGCCCCCTGGTCTTCATCTTTTGTGAGGATTTTTTATTGTTTTTTCTAAGGTGTTCCGTGGAGTTTCAGGTCATTCCGAGAACTTATATTTTCTGCACAAAAAACAACACCATGGCAGTTCTGCTAAAAACAGCGTTAGTCTGGGTTAGTTCCATTCAAATCATACAAGTTAGAGTCCAAAATAAGGGCAAAAGTGTTTGGAAAAGTAGATACGACGGAGACGTATCAACTCCCACAAGCTTAAACCCTTGATTGTCCTGAAGCAATTCAGTTGACAAACTGAAAGAGAAAAAGAAAAACTTTTACAAACTTTGTTTGCTCTTGTTGTTGTAAACATGAAAAGCTAGCATTCAAGTTTCAGCAAATATTATGAACTAACCATACTCACAATAACACATAGGTCTCACAATTACTCATATCAATAGCATAATCAGCTAGCGAGCCATAATAATAAAACTCGGATGACAACACTTTCTCAAAATAATCATAACATGATATAACAAAATGGTATCTCGCTAGCCCTTTCTGAGACCGCAAAACATAAATGCAGAGCACCTTTAAAGATCAAGGACTGACTAAACATTGTAATTCATGGTAAAAGAGATCCAGTCAAGTCATACCCAATATAAACCAATTATAATGAATGCAAACGACAGTGTGCTCTCCAGCGGGTGCTTTTAATAAGAAGGGTGATGACTCAACATAAAAGTAAATAGATAGGCCCTTCGCAGAGGGAAGCAGGGATTTGTAGAGGTGCCAGAGCTTGGTTTTGAAATAGAGATAAATTATATTTTGAGCGGCATACTCTCATTGTCAACATAACAACTAAAAGACGATGATATCTTCCATGCTAAACAGATTATAGGCGGTTCCCAAACAGAATGGTAAAGTTTATACTCCCCCTCCTCCACAAGCATCAATCCATGGCTTGCTCGAAACAACGAGTGCCTCCAACATTCAACGGGTCCCAGGGGGAGTTTTGTTTGCAGTTATTTTGATTTAGTTTGCATGAAGCATGGGACTGGGCATCCTGGATACCAGCCATTTTCTCGTGAATGAGGAGCGGAGTCCAATCCTCTTGAGAATAACCCGCCTAACACAGAATATAAGGGCAGCTCTAGTTGACATATGAGCTATTCGAGCATGCAAAACAGAATGTTTATTTGAAGATTTAGAGTTTGGCACATACAAATTTACTTGGAACGGCAGGTAAATACCGCATATAGGAAGGTATAGTGGACTCATATGGAATAACTTTGGGGTTTAAGGAGTTTGGATGCACAAGCAGTATTCCCGCTTAGTACAGGTGAAGGCTAGCAAAAGACTGGGAAGCGACCAACTGAGAGAGCGACAACAGTCGTAAACATGCATTAAAATTAATTTACACCGAATACAAGCATGAGTAGGATATAATCCACCATGAACATAAATATCATGAAGCTATGTTGATTTGATTCAACTACATGCGTGAACATGTGCCAAGTCTAGTCACTCAATACATTTAAAGGAGGATACCGTCCCATCATACCACATCATAACCATTCTAATAGCATGTTGGCATGCAAGGTAAACCATTATAACTCATAGCTAATCAAGCATGGCACAAGCAACTATAATCTCTAAATGTCATTGCAAATATGTTTACTTCATAATAGCTGAATCAGGAATGATGAATCATCATATTTACAAAAACAAGAGAGGTCAAGTTCATACCAGCTTTTCTCATCCCAATAAGTCCATCATATATCATCATTATTGCCTTTCACTTGCACGACCGAATGGTGTGTATAATAATAAGAGTGCACGTGCATTGGACTAAGCTGGAATCTGCAAGCATTCAACTCAAGAGAAGACAAGTAATATGGACTCTAAATTAAATAAACAATCATGCATATAAGAGCCACTAAGCATTTTCAATATGGTCTTCTCGACCCCCAAAGAAAGGAAAAGAAATAAAAACTATTTACACGCGAAAGCTCTCAACAAGTAAAAGAAGAACGGGAAATATTTTTGGGTTTTCATTTTAATTCTACTACAAGCATGGAAAGTAAACTATCTAATTTTAATTTTTTTGGTTTTTTCTTAAAATTTAACAAACACACAAGAAGAAAGCAGAAAAAGGAAGTTAAACTAACATGGATAATACAATGAAAACGTATGAGCACCGACATCTAGCAATGAGTGTGTGTGAACATGAATGTAATGTCGATGGGAAATACGTACTCCCCCAAGCTTAGGCTTTTGGCCTAAGTTGGTCTATTGCCAGGGGTAGCCTGGCGGATATCCGTAGGTGAAGCTGGGGTCATACTGTGATGCAGCGGCTATCACCGCTTGAGCTGTAGCGTGGAGTCGAGCAGCCTCGGCTCTCCTTTCGTACTCATCCGCCTCCTCTCTGGTAATAATATATCTTCTTTTTTGCCTGTGAATCAAAGAAGGCAGGAGTAGGAAGTGCAATATGGACTACACGACGTATGCTAAAGATTAGTCGATACAGGAGAGGTGGTTCAGTCCTCTCAACAAACTGGTGCGAAACCATAGAATCAAAGTCTAAATAAGAAGGGGGTAATTCCATATCACCCTCGTGAATGTCTATCGCAAGAAAATTAGCTAAACGGGTTGCATAAATCCCTCCAAAGAAATCTCCGCTATGTCTATTCTGATGCAACATGCGAGCTACAATGGCTCCCATATGATAAGATTGGTCTCCTAACACAGCACTCCTGAGAATACTGAGATCAGGGACACACATGTGACATGCTTCATCCTTAGCATTTATGCATCTACCTATGAAGAGAGCAAAATAATGTGTAGCAGGAAAGTGAACGCTCCCTATAGTAGCTTGTGTTATATCTCTAGATTCCCCCACAGTTATTCTAGCGAGAAAGTCTCTATATTCAGATTTAGGGGGATCCCTGACATTACCCCAAGATGGAAGTTTGCAAGAAAAAGTGAAATCCTGTAAGTCCATGGTATAAGATTTATCATAAAGGTCAAACATGACTGAAGGAGAATTACGCGAAGATGAAAACTCAAACCTCCTCACAAATGAACTTGTGAGATCATGATACTGGGGGCATCTGTCAGCTTCAAAGTCCTCAAGACCGGCGTTACTCAAATATGCACTAAATTCTTCTTTGATTCCCACTTGATTCATAAAATTTTCCGATGGCCATTCACAGGGCCTCACAGGAGCGTCTCTTGGTGATTCCTCGTCAGCATCACGTATTGCAAGCCTGGGACCTTGCTTCCTTGAAGAACCACCTTGGAACATCCTCCTAACATATTGTTTCCTCTAAAAAATTCTGAAATTTTTAGTAACTTCAAATAAAAGTGAACCAACTTCAATAAAATTGATAGCAACAACTCCCACAAGTGCCTAGAGCCTATATAAAGCATTGGAACTACTCAGAACCATATAAATTTGACATGCAAGCTCAAGAACATGATCACCTTTGCACCACAAATTTGCAACGAATAAAGCACTAGAACAAAAACTAATTGGACCAATGGAGGAGTCACATACCAAGGAACAATCTCCCCAAGCAATTTTGCGAGAGGTGCTTTGAGCAAGGAGATCGAAAATCACAGCAACAGGGGCTGGAACTCGTGCTTGAGTTGGTTTTTCGTGTTTGTGTGAGGCAGAGGAAGGCGATGGGTGCAGGAATAAGTGGAGGAGGGCCACCATGGGCCCACGAGGCAGGGGGCGCGCCCTCCACCCTCGTGGCCAGGTGGCAGCTCCCCCCGTGGTAATTTTTGCATAGTAAATCCTCAAATATTCCCGAAAAAATCATATTAAATTGGCATGGCATTCTGAGGACTTTTATTTTTGGGATATTTTTATATTGCACGGATAAGTCAGGAGACAGACAAAAAAAATATGTTTTTTACTTTATTTCTACTAAATAATGGAAGATATAAAGAGGGTACAAAAGGTTGTGCTTCTAGTTTCATCCATCTCGTGATCATCAAAATGAACCCACTAACAAGGTTGATCAAGTCTTGTTAACAAACTCATTCCGAATAATCACAGAACCGGAGAAATTTTGAATAACACTAAGTTACCTCAACGGGGATATGAAAATCCCCAACAATAAGAATATCATACTTTTTCTTGACAGTAGGGAGAGGAAATTCAAAACCTCCAAATATAATCGATGGAATTTTTCCAATAGAGTTGATACTATAAACTTGAGGTTGTTTCCTCAGAAAATGTATCATGTGCTCATTGCCATTAACATGAAAAGTGACATTGCCTTTGGTGCAATCAATAACAGCCCCTGCAGTATTAAGGAAAGGTCTTCCAAGAATAATAGACATACTATCATCCTCGGGAATATCAAGAATAACAAAGTTCGTTAAAATAGTAACGTTTGCAACCACAACAGGCACATCCTCACAAATACCGACAGGTATAGCAGTTGATTTATCAGCCATTTGCAAAGATATTTCAGTAGGTGTCAACTTATTCAAGTCAAGTCTACGATATAAAGAGAGAGGCATAACACTAACACCGGCTCCAAGATCACATAAAGCAGTTTTAACATAATTTCTCTTAATGGAGCATGGTATAGTAGGTACTCCTGGATCTCCAAGTTTCTTTGGTATTCCACCCTTAAAAGTATAATTAGCAAGCATGGTGGAAATTTCAGCTTCAGGTATCTTTCTTTTATTAGTAATGATATCCTTCATATACTTAGCATAAGGATTTGTTTTGAGCACATCAGTTAATCGCATACGCAAAAAGATGGGTCTAATCATTTCAGCAAAGCGCTCAAAATCCTCATCATCCTTTTTCTTGGATGGTTTCGAGGAAAAGGCATGGGTTTCTGAACCCATGGTTCCCTTTCTTTACCATGTTTCCTAGCAACGAAGTCTCTTTTATCATAACGTTGATTCTTTGATTGTGGGTTATCAAGATCAACAGCAGGTTCAACTTCTACATCATTATCATTACTAGGTTGAGCATCAACATGAACATTATCATTAACATTATCACTAGGTTCATGTTCATCACTTGATTGTTTTTCAGCATCAGAAACAGAGATATCATTTGGATTCTCAGGTGGTTCAGCAATAGGTTCACTAGAAGTTTGCAAAGTCCTATCATTTTTCTTTTTCTTCCTCTTAGAAGAACTAGGTACATCAATATTATTTCTCTGAGAATCTTGCTCGATTCTCTTAGGGTGGCCTTCAGGATACAAAGGTTCCTGAGTCATTCTACCAGTTCTAGTAGCCACTCTAACAGCATAATCATTTTTCTTACTATTCATTTCATCAAGCACTTCTTTCTGAGCTTTAAGTACTTGTTCTACTTGAGTGGTAACCATAGAAGCATGTTTGCTAACAAGTTTAAGTTCACCTCTAATATCAGCCATATAATCACCCAAGCGTTTAATCATAAAGGTATTATGTTTTAATTGTCTACCAAAATAAGCATTAAAGTCATCTTGCTTAAACATAAAGTCATCAAACTCATCCAAGCACTGACTAGCAATTTTAGTAGGAGGGACTTCAGCTTTATCATATCTATAGAGAGAATTTACCTTTACTACCTGTGTCGGGATATCGGGAGGTTCTTCAGTAAATAAGTAATTGAGATCATATACTTCTTCAAGCAGGCGGTAAATTAAGACCATGTATTTCTTCAATAGGAGGTAAATTCTTAACATCTTCAGCTTTAATACCTTTTTCTTTCATAGATTTCTTTGCCTCTTGCATATCTTCGGGACTGAGAAATAGAACACCTCTCTTCTTCGGAGTTGGTTTAGGAATAGGCTCAGTAATTGGCTCTGGAGCTAGCTCAGGAGGTGGCTCAGGAGGTGCCCAATTATTTTCATTTGCCAACATATTATTCAATAGAATTTCAGCATCATCTGGCATTCTTTCCCTGAAGAGAGAACCAGCACAACTATCCAGGAAATCTCTGGAAGCATCAGTTAGTCCATTATAAAAGATATCAAATATTTCAGGTTTCTTAAGAGGATGATTAGGCAAAGCATTAAGTAACTTGAGAAGCCTCCCCCAAGCTTGTGGGAGACTCTCTTCTTCAATTTGCACAAAATTATATATTTCCCTCAAGGCAGCTTGTTTCTTATGAGTAGGGAAATATTTAGCAGAGAAGTAATAAATCATATCCTGGGGACTTTGCATACAACCAGGATCAAGAGAATTATACCATATCTTAGCATCACCCTTTAATGAGAACGGAAATATTTTGAGTAAATAAAGGTAGCGCGATCTCTCATTATTAGTAAACAGGGTAGCTATATCATTTAACTTAGTACGATGTGCCACAACAGTTTCAGATTCATAGCCATAAAAAGGATCGGATTCAACCAAAGTAAATATATCTGGATCAACAGAAAAATCATAATAATCCTGATCAGGCACACAGATAGGTGAAGTAGCAAAAGCAGGGTCGGTTCTCATCCTATCTCTAAAAGATTCTTTACTCCATTTAACTAGCAACCTCTTAAGTTCACGTCTATCCTGGCAAGCAAGAATAGCTGCAGAAGATTCAGCATCAAAAAGATAACCTTCAGGAACAGCAGGCATATTTTCCTCATCACTAACATCATCATGTTCAGGTTCAATAGTTTCTCTTTCTCTAGACCTAGCAATTTCCTCATCAAGAAATTCACCAAGTGGCACAGTAGTATCAAGCATAGAAGTAGTTTCATCATAAGTATCATGCATAGCAGAAGTGGCATCATCAATATCATGCGACATATCAGAATTCATAGCAGTAATAGGTTTAGGTGTCGTAAACTTACTTATAACGGAAGGAGAATCTAGTGCAAGGCTAGATGGCAATTCCTTACCTCCCCTCGTAGTTGAGGGCAAAATATTAGTTCGTTCATCTTTCAAGTTCTTCATAGTGTCCAACAGATATAAATCCCAAGTGACTCAAAGAATAGAGCTATGCTCCCCGGCAACGGCGCCAGAAAAAGGTCTTGATAACCCACAAGTATAGGGGATCGCAACAGTTTTCGAGAGTAGAGTATTCAACCCAAATTTATTGATTCGACACAAGGGGAGCCAAAGAATATTCTCAAGTATTAGCAGCTGAGTTGTCAATTCAACCACACCTGGAAACTTAGTATATGCAGCAAAGTGTTTAGTAGCAAAGTAATATGATAGTAGTGGTAACGGTAATAAAAGTAAAGACAACAAAAGTAATGTTTTTGCTATTTGTAGTGATTGTAACAGTTGCAACGGAAAAGTAAATAAGCGAGAACCAGTATATGGAAAACTCATAGGCACCGGATTAGTGATGGATAATTATGCCGGATGCGGTTCGTCATGTAACAGTCATAACATAGGGTGACACAGAACTAGCTCCAGTTCATCAATGTAATGTAGGCATGTATTCCGTATATAGTAATACGTGCTTATGGAAAAGAACTTGCATGACATCTTTTGTCCTACCCTCCCGTGGCAGCGGGGTAATATTGGAAACTAAGGGATATTAAGGCCTCCTTTTAATAGAGAACCGGAACAAAGCATTAGCACATAGTGAATACATGAACTCCTCAAACTATGGTCATCACCGGGAGTGGTCCCGATTATTGTCACTTCGGGGTTGCCGGATCATAACACATAGTAGGTGACTATAGACTTGCAAGATAGGATCAAGAACACACATATATTCATGAAAACATAATAGGTTCAGATCTGAAATCATGGCACTCGGGCCCTAGTGACAAGCATTAAGCATAGCAAAGTCATAGAAACATCAATCTCAGAACATAATGGATACTAGGGATCAAACCCTAACAAAACTAACTCGATTACATGATAAATCTCATCCAACCCATCACCGTCCAGCAAGCCTACGATGGAATTACTCACGCACGGCGGTGAGCATCATGAAATTGGTGATGGAGGATGGTTGATGATGACGACGGCGACGAATCCCCCTCTCCGGAGCCCCGAACGGACTCCAGATCAGCCCTCCCGAGAGAGATTAGGGCTTGGCGGCGGCTCCGTATCATAAAACGCAATGATTTCTTCTCCCTGATTTTTTTCTCCCCGAAAGCCAATATATGGAGTTGGAGTTGGCGTCGGAGGGCCACCAGGGGGCCCAGGAGGTAGGGGGCGCGCCCAGGGGGGGGCGCCCCCCACCCTCGTGGACAGGGTGTGGGCCCCCTGGTCTTCATCTTTTGCAGGATTTTTTATTGTTTTTTCTAAGGTGTTCCGTGGAGTTTTAGGTCATTCCGAGAACTTCTATTTTCTGCACAAAAAACAACTCCATGGCAGTTCTGCTGAAAACAGCGTCAGTACGGGTTAGTTCCATTCAAATCATACATGTTAGAGTCCAAAACAAGGGCAAAAGTGTTTGGAAAAGAGATACGACAGATACCTATCACCAGGGAAGACGCGGCAGTGGATGCCCACGTGGAGAGGAGTACGAGGGTTCACTGGTTCGGCTACGGTGTGAGGCTTCCGTCGCCGTAGAATAACAGGGGGTGTGGGTGAGTAGAGGGATGGCCTGGCCAACGGTGGGAGTAGTAGGAGGCGGTGAGGCCTCCACGGCATCACAGCCGGACACGGAGGCAGGAGCATGCGGCACGACCGGTGCTGCTTTGAGGCGGCCGGAGCAAGAAGACCAGAAGTTGAAGAAGCTACGGCCGTTGGATGGACATAGGCCCACAAGTCAGCCTCCCACCATGGTTGGTCCCAGCTAGCAGGGGATATTCATTTTTTTGTGCGTAATAAGGAGCACTTCCGGTGGGTCCGAGCTAACAGTGGGGGGAATGTTTTTTTCACGAAAGACGCTGGCCCGTCCGAGTGGGTCCCAGAAATCATGGGGGAAATGTTTTTTTTGCGAAATAAGGTGGCCCTTCCGGTGGGTCCCTGCTGTCAGGTGGAGGAATAATTATTTTGCACGCAATAAGGAGGCATTTCCTTGTGGCCGCTTGGACCCAGCTGTCAGCCTCTCCACATACAGTACTCTTCCGATGAAAGTCGATTGTTGACCCACGTTAACCACGCCGCACCGAGAGCACCAGGGCGATGGTCTGGACGACAGCGAGGCCTAGGAAGGGGATGACGCGGGAGCCGGGGAAGACGCAACAGTGGAAGCCCGCGCGGAGAGGAGTACGAGGGTTCACTGGTTCGGCTGCGGTGTGAGGCTATCATCGCCGCAAAATAACAGGGGGTGTGGGTGAGTAGAGGGATGGCCTGGACAGCGGTGGGAGTAGTACGGGGCGGTGAGGCCTCCGCGGCATCACAGCCAGCCACGGAGGCAGGAGCACGCGGCACGACCGGCGCTGCTTTGGGCAGCTGGAGCAAGAAGACCAGAGGTTGAAGAAGCACTACGGCCGTTGGATGGACATCGTACGGTCACTGCAGCTAGAATCGTTTATATTGACTAAGTTGACAAAGCCCTTGGTACGCGTCAACTTAGTAGGCCCACAGCTCGGATTTGGCAGAGAACATATAGCCCATTTGCGATTTGTAAGAATGTACATCCCATTTTTTAATTCTAATGGAATTTACTACAAACCATTTACAGTTTGTTAAAAGTACGGCCCAACTTCTAGCTAGGACAACGATTAATAATTTCAAACAACCGATCAAAACAGAATTCAAAAAACAATTCCCACATTTTGACGGGATCCGAAATATTTTATCCGAAATTTCTAGTCAGGTTAAATATAATTGCAAAATAAAGTTGTATTACATTAAAATCCAACGAAATATTGCGCGCGCAACAAGTAATGAAATTAAAAAATTTCAAATTCCAAAAATAATATATTTTTAAACTAATTACGTGTTTGGTGCATAGTTACTACCCAGTTATTATAATTACATCCCATTTATTATTTCTTAAAGTCCATTTTCTTGTTAAGCCTAATGCATGCCTCCTAGGAAAGTTTGCAGCCCAGCGGGGCGGAGAATAACAAGTTGACCCGGATATTGTGTACAACTGTCGGCCTAGTTGCATTGCTGATGTTGAAAAAAGGCCTGTGTAGTACGGTACAACCTAACATGGCTACTCAGCCCACATTCAGCGACACCGGAAAGGCCCAAACAAGGCTTCTGTTCAACTTTTTGAAGTCACTGAGCTCAATTAATAACTTAAGAAAAAGTTAGATTACAGTGGAACCTAATTAAAAGTTGTCACGAGCAAATAAATAATTCAACGGTCCCACTTGTGCATGTGTGCGTGTGTGCGTGTGTGCGTGTGTGTGTGTGTGAGAGAGAGAGAGACCCATCGGTCGATGCTCGTAAATACATCTTTCAGCCATATGCATTGCTGATGCTCAGTAAAAACTTATATAGTTGACACAATCATATAGAACATCATAGCACACTGAACTTGCATACAAAAATTTCACGCAGGCGGCACAATCAGGATGGAAGCAGTGGATCGCTACGGGTAGGGCTATGTTGAAACCAACGAAGTCGTACATAATGGTTCATCGTCTTTATCAATGACGGGGAAATATCTTGAATGTTGTGCAAAGAAAACAGACAGACAACACAATAAGTTCTGCTAGCACATTAAGTTGACGTACAACCCTTTCTAAAAAAAGTTCAGGTACAAAATTAGAACAGGTCACAATCAAATGTACTGGCATATCAGTGCTTCAGACCCATAGCTCGGATTTAACTAGTACTATCTGACAAGATTCAGTTGTTACCTCAAATTAGAGCACATCCAGGCAGCCAGCCCTGCCTCTTCTCCCAAAGAAGCAGTGGCCTCCGCCGCGTGATGGAGTAGGCCCTGTGCCATCCATCGTTCCGAGCAACACGGGGAAAGTCTGACGTTGACTCCTGTAATGGACGTCGTCGACGGACCCTGGCACCAGCGGCGGCGGCAGGACTTCGATTGATGGATTGACCACTTCTTCGACATGCACGTACACTTGATATAGGTACATCCCTAACGTGATCTGCGGCGGCCTTGGTGGCGATGAATAGTACAACCCCGGTTCCTGCACCGGTATCTCAACACCAATCACCTTCGGTATGGTGGACGGCTTCTTCATCCATGCCATAACTGTCAGAGCCCAGTTGTCTGGAGGAACAAACATACTTATGAGCTCACCTCCAAGGTCGTTGATAAGCTCATTCATGGACTCGCTGTTCCAAGCACGTCGAGGCATGCCGTGGAAGGTAAGCTTGGTTAAAAACTCAAGCTCAGAGCTCACCGAGCCCCATCCTGGGTGCCACCGATCAAAGCTCACCAGCGCGCCATTGCAGAACAAACGCCAGGAAGATTCGAACACACGACTGCAGTCGAAAGTTCTCCAGAACCTGATGAAGAAATCAGCCGGTGGAGGACAGACTTCGACGAGCAAGTCACTTATTTGGATGTCGTGTGCAATGCCAAGAGCTTTGACAAGGTCATCCAGCGAGACAGGAGGCCGGTCGCCGTTGATGGTTACCATCAGCACTTTGCTGGCAAACTGGTCATCAAGCGTCGCCATGCCACTGTTGAGCGACAGCACGCAGCGACCGAAGGCAGGACGGACCTCAGGATCTCCGGCTCAGAGATCCGCGTTGACCAGCGACATGATAGTGCGCTTGAGTACATGGAGTACAAGAGGGGATTTGGGGAAACTGGAGTAGGAATCGAGATTCCAGAGGTGGGGGAGGGGCGGCAGATTGGGGATGAAAAGGTAGCATGAATTTCGAGCACGCGCCAATATGCTCTCGGCACGCAAGCGCACGAAAACACCAGTGGCGCCCACATGTCGGCCTAAGAGTCCTTATTCTTTATTTTTGGAGAGCCCGGCATTTTTTCTGAGGATCTTCTGAGAGCCCGGCCTGCGAGTCATAATTGACCTTTTTGGCATTGCGTCACTACTCGGCCCATATTCAACGACACCTCACTGGCCCAAACAAGTGTACATCATCGACAAGACACTGAGCTCAAATTATATAACTTTAAAAAAGGAGATATACTCTAAACACTGGAGAATGGTGATGCCCTCATTTAGCCCACCAGTAGTTCGACACAATAAACAGTTCGAAACAACGATATATACAACATTCAAACACTGACTAGTGACTACTACTGACATAAACAGCAAGACATGATAGTTCATAAGAAGTCTTGCTACACCACCAAAACGCACCCATCTGCAACGCTCAGACTCTCGTGATCTAGACTAGAATGACATTCTAAACAGAGGCAACTATTACATAGTAAGAGTGACATAGACGAGGATGACCAAATGACAAGGAATATGCATAACAAAAGAAAGAACTACCCATCCAGAACCAGCAGCAAAGACAACAAAGTCATTCGAAGAGATGATCCAACAACATCATAATTTGCAGCCCGCTTCAGTGACCAATGATCCGGAGACACCAGTACTCCACCCTTTCAATGCAACAACCCAATTACCTATCAACCTGAAGGCTTGAACCACATCACTGCCTGTCGTAATTGAGACATCCAAGGATCAAAGTTAATTCGGATGCCTTTGTCATTCTCACCTTCTTTTGGCTGCAGGTTGTATCGTTGACAATCAGGGGAGTTTGCTCCCGAACTCCTAGGGCTCACTATGTAGACACAGTTTTCCATAGCAAACAGGTCTCTCTGCCATCAAGGTCCTTGCCAGCGGTGATCTCCTGGTTAATCGGATAATTGAGTCCGAGAAACAGAGAGTGTGAACCAAGGCTGTTTACCCGCCTCCAACTAAAAAATCCTGAAGGCCCCAAAAAGCTTGTATCCTGCTCGTAGACGTAACAGCCACTGTCCGGATACTCTATTTCACGGTGCTTGTATATAGTGGGGTTTTTGCAATATAACTTTTCCGGCTCATGTGTCCGAATGATCATCAGTCTTTTGCCGTCGTCTGATCGAGCGAGGAACTAGTTGTGCTTCCCTGTTTTTGGAAAAGGTGGTGTGATTACAAAGGGCAGTAACTGTAGGGACACTGCATCATATCAAAAAGGACAGGCATTGTTAATGTAAGACCAGCATTATTCAGAGTATGAGTAGGATAATGCAAGAAACAACATTGATATGTCCATGTTGGAACTGGCAGGAAAATACAGGGAAATGTATACTGGGTTCGAAAATATAGAAGTGCCATGCATGGTTATACTCATGTTATCTCGCAATCGATTCTTCACAGGAAACTACCATGTCATGCATGTTATGTAATCATGTTCTGTCCTCACAAGCAAATTCTTCAAGGTAACTAACAGACCATGCATTGTTATATACTCGTGTTCTGTGGGCAAAATTTTTGTGAGGATATTATTCTAGCCATTGATTGCTGAAGGGCGAATATAGGTATGTACACATGGTAAGCATTGTAGGATTTCACTACTTCCAAATATAGAGTTCTCCATATGCACATTTACTTCCCTAATGTATGGTTAGATCAAACCAACAGTGTGGTGCATGTTTCTACATCATGAAAATGAGGAAACTAACATGGCCATTGATACACACTCATATTTAGTAGTAGTATATAGATTACTGTAAAATAAGGATAATATCCATATATTCCTAACCGTTTGATTATTCAGGGGTACAAATTGGCTGTAATGTCATGGTCACAATCGCATGAATTAACTCATTCCAAATATAGCTGATTTACGGCGTCTCTAATACATTGCCATAGTTCTACTCAAATTCTGCTCAAACAGGGATATGCCAATCATCACAAAAAGTTCAAATAGTGTCATGGCATCATCATTAACATGAGACGGAAACAACTTACATGCGCCGTCCCAGCAATATGTGGTGCCATCTGCTTTGTCGATCGCGTAGATGATGCCATTGTGTTCAATAGCATCACAGAAGTGTGTATCAGCTTTGACGATGATCCACTGCGAGCTGAGTTGTCTCTAGCTAAAGAAGGCACTGGCGTAAAGATAGGCAAGTCCCCGGTCGAACAAGGAAATTAGCTTGAAGTCTGCGTAATTCGCATGTCATGTGGGCACTTGGCAGATTACAATCTTCTGCAAAACAAGGTCCGTCCAACTGATGTGGTAATCTAGATGACCTGGACCGCAATGATAAAACTCTATATAATCCAACGGAGGAAGGATAATCTCATGGATGGTCTAGAAGTTCACGAGCACCAACTTTTTACCGTCTTCTTTGAAGGCAGTCATCCAGTGGGAGTTCATGCCGACCTAGTACATACCTGCCAAGAAGTTTCGAGCGATGGTGATCGGATCAAAGTCGAGCAAAATGATGTACGGCGACCCACTACATACCTGCAAAGAAATTTCGGCTAATGGAGATCGGATTGAAGTTGAGGGGCATCATGTACGCCTCCGTATCATGGTGAGCCAATCTCGCAAGACCAGATAGCAGCAAGCAGGGTGTCTTGAAAAGCTTAGGCCTCGCTTCAATGATGGCCATGTGCATGTCCCTCGAGCATGCAGCCAGCCGCAGGACGCTCAACATATCCGTACACAAACAACAGAGGTCAAGGATGTCACTGGGGAGATTGCTCCAATCGCGGCTCATATGGATGATGTGCGGCTCGCGTTCGGCCATGGTGGAGTTTGGAAGGTGTGGGTTTTGGGGGGCTTGATTTACGGGGGAGAAGGTTGTCAGTGCTGGAGCAGCTAGCGAGGGAATAGTGGTACTGGGGGAGGCGAGCGAGGCGACGGTACACTGGGGCACAGTGAGATGGAGACGGAGACAAAGAAGGAGATGGAGATGGAGTGGTGCTATGGGAAGGGAGAGGGAGACGAGGCGAGGCATGCCAATGTGCTGTATAGCGGCGGTGACAGACTGCATAGTGCATAGGGTGAGGCTGACTTTGGTAACCCGAACACGCCGCCTGGACTAGTGTCCGGCGCAGGGTGTTGTCACTTCACTGTGAGGACCGGATGAATAGTATTTTGACCATCAAGTGTACCACAGTTGTACTACTACTACTAGTAGTAGGAAAATGAGCACTCCAGTATTGTTTAGAGGAAATAGGTCTCCCGTGCTAGCATGCCTGTTCACTTCATCCTTCAGGTATCATCCATATTGCGAGCAGAACCAAATTCTCATGCATGCGGAAGCGCGAAGATGGGCCTTTGATGAGGATAACCGTGTACTCCCTCCCACTAGGTGAGCGCAACCTAGGTGGCTGTAGATTGGACGAGAAAGAGCACCTGGACGAGCAAAACTTCCAACCACGGAACTATTACAAATGGAAGAAAAATTAACAATTAATACATACTTATAAGGATGCCTTTTCAGCTCTCCAAGCAGGCCCAATCAATGCCCTGCTGCGATGCATGCAGTGGTCGTTCTGGTGCATCAAGGACGGCATGCAGATCGTTCCACACTTGAGAAGAGGAAAAATGGAAAGGTAGAACGCGACAGCAGAGGAAGAGAATGCTGGCTAACGAGGCTGGGAGGGGATAGAGCAGGAAGTTAATGCTCCACGCCTAAAGGTCTTGGGAAAACCTGATTTTCATAAGGTGACTTACTCACCTAAACAGAGGGAGTATTCCTTAACCAGAGAATGTTGTATCTCCCACTCACGCGCCGATATCCATCTGAACCAGCTACGGCATATTTTTTATCTGTTTGCATAGGTCCCACCTATCAGGAAGGATGGGCACGTACACGAACAGGTATGACTCGTCAGTCTACCCGCGTAGCCTTTTCGTTTAGTCTACCTAGCCGTCTAATCAACTTCCTGCACACCACTTCTCCCATTTACTTCTCCATCAGGAACCAATTTTCCTCGACTTCTTCACCTCCCCTTCGTCTTTATTTGCATCCAGACCCCACTGTGTTCACATTTTTTTAACCTCTTTAAATAATCATCTACTACTTTAGTTAGACTAGCCATCTAATCCTAATTCTCCAAACCATAGCCCTCCATTCCAGCAGTTCCAAATGGCGAAAGAGATCGAGATGCAGGTTTTTAGCGTCCAACATGTCCTCATTGAAGGCTCGTTGAGCATAGTTGCCACCGACACCGTCAACCCAAGGGTTGTTCGGTAGTGGATCAACAATGTATCCAACTCCCTCGAAAAGGTAGAGACGAGGGTTATCGGTCTCGACACAGAGTACATAGAGTGTGCCACTGGGAAGATGCAACACACCACCGTCCTTCATCTGTGCCTCGAAGATGATGTTTTGGTGTAACACATCATACACGCGCCCTCCATACCAGGTGAGCTTCATGATTTCTTGTCTCAGGAGGATGTATACTTTTGTGGGGCAGCCATCGAAGGGGACAAACAGAAGCTGGAGCCGTACAACCTTGATTTGAAAAGCATCGCTGACCTACAAGCCAGAGTCAAAATTCCTGTAGAAGATTGTGATAAACAGACACCATCCCTATTCGACTTAGCAAATTTTGTGCTCGGTACAAATCTTCAGAAGGGTGACGAGACGGTGGAATTAAGGTCGTCTGGATGGGAGAATTATCCCTTGACGTACGAGCGGATAAAATATGCCGCCCTCGATGCCCGTGTGAGTTTCGAGATAGATGCAAGGTCCAAAGAGCTTGTTGCGAAGCCGTCTCCCACATAAAATGAGAACAACAACAACAACAACAAGAAAAGGCTGCACCAGCAGGAGGGCATTATGGATGGATGAACTATTTCCTCTCTTGTAAAAAAAATTATTCCCTCTTGGTGTATATTGATATAGATAGACTATTTCGATGGTGTGCATGTATTTGGAACAAAGTAGTAGCGTGGGTCCGCTTGACTATAAGGAACTATTTATCCGCATATATAGCTTTCTCTGCTACTCCTTCCAGTGATCGGTATGTAGTGCATGTGTCCGTAGACATGACAACTTGTCCATGGAAGTTCAACAGCGACCATCACGTTTCATCCACTGCCACTCGCGATTCCCACGATGCCGCTCCAACCCACGGCACCACATCCCCTGACGTGCGCCTCGCCCCTCTTGGATGCACCGCCCCTCTGCCTTTGTGTGCATGACATGTGGGCCACCTAAAATACGGCGAGCATCAAGTTTCTACCACAGCCACACGCGATTCCCATGACGCCTGTCGAACCCATGACACCACACGTCCCCCGACCTGCGGCTCACCCCTCTCGGCCCCACTGCCTTCGGGAGCATTACATGTGGACCAGTCACCTATTGGGTCCACATGTTATTGACTCAAAGGCAGGTGTAGTAAGATGCTGAAGCTCAGTCCCGACGTCCCTGAAAGGGAAATGTAACTCCTGCGCCAGGCCTTGTAGTGCTACTGCTGCACGAACTCGTGCCAAACTCGAGATTTGTTTCTTCACTATACATGCACGCAATGTTTTAATGGACATTGTAATCTCAACTTGTGATGGGGAGCTCTAAATTTGAATTTGAAACATAGAAAACGAAAAGATTCAAAACAAATAAACTAGGAGAGAGGGAGTATACCGTAGGATGTGTCCCATACGAAATAAGTCCCCTGGTTTGTCACCGCGAAGATGCGGTTATAAGGGAGCACAACGTCTCCGTGCTCGTACGGCAACAAATCGGCCGCAGACAGCATGGTCCGCCTTTGAGCACCATGTGCAAGGTTCGTGCTATCTTATTCAATCTCACCATGGTTCCATCGTACCAATTCATGCGGTGGCCTGTTGCATGGCTGATCCCAATGTTGGACAAAGGTTCTACGGGAATGGTGTCACCGTTGTAAATGTTGTGCAAATTGATGTTGGTACCCTCCCGTACATATGCAAGCCAATCTCCACTCGTACCGAGCCTAACCTGTGAAATAGTGGGAAGGGGGAGAATTAGGAAATGGACACAGAAGTAGTCCTTAGAATGCATTTACTACGTGATCAAACTCATCTTACCTGCTTATCGGAGGAAATCCGAGTGCCCCTCAATGTCAGCATCTCAAGGGGCGTCAACTTGCAACTACGGCCATGCCGCGCTGGAGAGACCCCCAAGGAAACATCCTCGTGCATTCCATGGAACATCAAGATGCATTTGTATGAGTAGTTTATCTTGTGAAAGAAAAGGATGAATGAGGGAAGGCCTCTAGAGATAGATATAGACACTACTACTACCAATGTGTTGGCCCGTGCGTTGCAATGGATCCAAAGTAGTACTCCCTATGTCGGGGATATACCCCGTGGCATAAACCGGCCGGAAGTATAACCCGGCCGGACTGGACGACTCACTGGTAACCCGCCCGGAGCTTGGCGGTTCACGGGCTACCCGCCCGGTCTTGACGGTTCATTAGTAACCCGGCGGGTGGGTCAGATGGATGACGAGGCCCATGGCCCAGAAGTCCGGTTCACGTTTAATGGTGGGCCGGTTTATGAGGAAAGCACAAGGAATATTCCCTTACAAAGGAAGCAACACTAGGACTCCACTTGTAATAGAGTAATCCTAATCCAGCTAGGACTAGTCATGTAAACCGCCCCTTCAACATATATAAGGAGGGGCAGGGCTCCCCAAAGAGGGACAAGCTACAAGCAAGAAGAAACAATCTTAGGGCTAGACACAAAGAGGAGAGCCGGTTTACGGCGACTCCCTCGTGATGATAATAAGACCTAGCCTCAAACAGCATGTAGGGTTTTTACCGGATGATGTTTCCCGGGGCCCGAAGCTGTCTAAATCCCTGTCTTGTGTTGCGTCTCTCGATTCCGCTCAACCCCTCTCAAGCTACCACATAGATGCGTTGGCCTCGCGACTAAGTCCTGACACTAAGGACATCTGACGTGACAATTCCACGACAGTTGGTGCCCACCGTGGGGCCCGTGCACGGTGGTGTTGAGTTCTTGAAGGGATCTCTCAAGGAATCGAGAACCTCGCGATGTGATCAGATGAAGAAGAGCCAGCGTGGAACAATTATCCACAATAACCCGGCGTGACAGCCTTAGGCCAGAGCCGGCAAGTTCATTGTTTGGCGAGCAGAAATCAAGATTAATTTTTGGGCTGACAGTACAAGTTTGAAGTTTAAGGAAAGATGATGGGTTGCGTGTCTGTACACCGACGCAAAGACGCCGAGTTCAACAGGAGTTCGGATATGTCCAGGCACCAGCCGTCCGTCGAAGTTGTCGTTTGCGGCTTCCAAGGAAATCACATATGATGATTGTAAACAAGTTGGATGGCAATAACTACTAGACAATCAGAGGTAATGTTGCCGCAGCGCATACATCAAATCCATCAGAATCATCACACTGCCCGCGTGGAAACCGAGCTAGTCAGCTAGCTCATATCAAATTATCAAGTGCTACTAGTACGAGTCGGATCTAAGTAATAGTAAAAAAGGGGGAAATTTGACCCGGAAGACCCAAAAAAACGGGGACGACCACAACCCGGTCTCCTCCGTCCCGACGGCCACGGCCTCGCTCGCCGCATCGAGCCGCCTTCTCCGTGGCCCCGCCGCTGGCCGCCGTCGTCGCCTCCGCAGCCGCCGTCGTTCCGGCGCACCGTGCTTAAGCCCAGCTCCAAGTTGCCGACTCCAAACCGCCCACTGCCTCCAGTTGAGGTTTGTCTCCGCGGCCTCGCCGGCGCGTCAAACCGTCCTGGCCTTGTGAACCGCCCGCTACCTCACTTCGAGTTGCTGCTTCGCGGCCACGACAACGGCATCTCCTGCCTCGAGCCGCCGTCGCTTGTTCCAACTCCGTTGTCCGCTGCCTCTGTCAAAGTAATCAGCAGCAATCGCGTTCTGCCTCTGTCAAAGATGAGTAATCAGCAGCAATCGTGTTCTGCCTCTGTCAAAGTCGCCACTGTGCTCGGCCACCTCTGGTTGCACTCCTACAGCACTCACCGCCAACACCTCAAATCGTCGACCGCTGACTCGCGCCGCCTGCTTGCTCCTCCATGACCGCTCGTCCGCGCTCTGTCGACCCGGCCTCCAGCCGCGCCGGCTCCCGCGCCCGGCCGCCCCCGTGCTCAGCTGCGTCGGCTCCCGCGCTCGAAGCCGCTTCTGGCTCCCCTCGAGGCCGCCTCACACCACCCGGCTGCACCGCACTTAACTTCATGACCTCCGCCGAATTGCCATCGGGGTCGTCCCACCTCGACTCATCCTGAGTCGCCGCCCCGGTTTACCGCTGCTCCATTATAATATTCTTTCTACTTGGAGGCCTGGACTTGTTCATCTGCCGGATTGGCTCTGTGTCTGAAACGCTCTCCTCGTGGATCCCCGAGCCGTACAAGCTGGAGCTGCCGCGCGCCACTACTACTGCTTCAAGAACAACAAGACGCTCCACGTGAAGAGCAAGAAAGAAAATACTGGCATGCATCTGCACTGTGTACATGTTACGTGCAGCTAAAAAAAGGAGGCCAACTACTGCTTCGTCTTCAAGTGCTACTTCTCACGAAGAGGTCAAGAGCCACTATCAAGATAGAAAAAGAGGGAAGAAGTGTTGGTGACTCATATATCTAAGTTAATTCCTACCCTGCGTACGGATCATCTGTCGTCCAGATGAATCAGGACAATTGTTCATTACTAATGAGGTATTATATTACGGGTACGGAGCATGCAATAGCAGCGTTCTGCACCGGCGTTTCGTCTGTGTCATACCGCCCGGTGAATGAACATGCACAAGTCGCCACCCTTGTGGCCCGGTTTACGTCAGCTCGTTGGGACCATGCTCAAGATCGACTCACCATCCACGCGGCTTACTGCGCCTACGATTGACTCACCCGTCCCTGCCGGCTTACAACGCCGTGCCCGGCTCATCTGTCTGCTCCCATGGCCGACTCACTCGTGAGTGATTTCAACTTAACCTAGTGATCATCAACTTCATGGTGGATTATTTCTGGCCTGGCACATCAGGTGATATCCATTTTAAATATATTTTATTGGCACATATTATTTTTGTCAAAAAGTAGTTTATCTTTGCCTTGGTCTGCAATATTGTTGATGTAGGACAATTGTTCACTACATCAAAACGACGCGATTAATTCGCCCGTCCATGCCGGTTTACGACACCGGTGCCGATCTTCCCCGTCCACACCGGTTTACAATGCCACGGCCGACTCATCTATCCGAGCTGCCTCTGGTGTTGCGGTCGTTTTTGTCGTCCGTCTCTCGTGGCCTGGTCTACATCAACATACCGGGCCGCACCTGTCTGCATGAGCTGTTTATTGAGTATGAGCAAGTCATAGCTTGGGTAGCCCGGTTTTCTTTCAACAAAAAGGAGGCAAATTATCATATACTATCAACCGTCGTTTGCACTGGATGGCTCAATGGGCAGGCGCTCAAGTCGCCGCCACTACAGTTTGGTTAACTTCAAATCACCAGTTGGAAGGAACCATTGGCCGAGTTGCTGACACGGCTCATACGGGATCATTTATAACCCGCTGCAGTCACCTCAACCTTCTGTGGATTTACATCGTGCTATCAACACCAATGATATACAAGTTATGTCGGTTTATATCATGGTCAAATATGAAGAGTTTCAAGCCAACTCCTCGAGTCACCTTGAGACTCGGGGGCTACGATGACATGACTCAGCAAATCTTGCTAGTTTCAGCAAATTTAAGAACCCCAGGACGATGGAGGGAAAGATAACCCGGTCCAGGAGGCTACTGTTATTTGAAGGCCGTCAGAAAATTTCCGGCTTAGAAAGTATATGACAGTTACAAAATCCCGGCTCAATGAAGAAGATCCGGGTCATCAAAAAGGATTCCGGTTTAAAATCCGGCTCAAGGGAAGTCAGTCTCATTGAAGCTCTCAAATATCTGGTTTACAATCCGGTTCAAGGGAAATCTGTTCTCCCGCAAAGCTCTCAAGCGCTCAAATCCGGTTTAAAAACGTCTGGTTCAAAAAGGAATTAACTTCTCGCAAGTTTGAGTTGAAAGGCCATCAGAAAATTTTCGGCTGAAAATGAAGATTCCGGTTTACAATCTGGTTCAAGGGAAAGATGTCTCCCACAAAGCTTTGAAGCTCTCAATATCCGGTTCAAGAAGGATTTATCTCTTGCAAAAAGTTAAAGGGTGCCAAAGAGGACCTGCTGCCATGATGCGCGGTCCAAACATGGGTATCATGCCTTATTGGCTTATCATATTATTGATCACTTGGGGGTTTGGTCGTATCTGAACCATAGCCATGCCTCTTGATCGGCCTAGTGCCACAACATCACTTGGGGGATTGGTCGTGTCCGAACCAATGCAACACCTTTTGATAGGCGAAATCCACCAGATCACTTGGGGACATGGTCAAGTCTGAACCAGTCACGCCTCTTGATCGGCCTAAGGCCATAGAGTCACTTGGGGGCTTGGTCGAACCCGAACCATTGCCACGCCACTTGATCGGCATAATGCCACGGTTTCAGTTGGGGACCTGGCTGACTTGAACCATAGCTACACCTTATTGGGAGCTTGGTCGTGTCCGACCATGGTAAAACCATCTGATCGGCTCAGTAAAGCCTCTTTTTGCAAATGGTCTTATCATTGCCTTTGCTTCCATATTTTTTCATCACTGTTATTTGATTTTTGTTGCGTTTTTAAACCGACATTGTTAATCCGTTTCAAACTGTCAATTACAAATTGACGGAACACGGTCAAATCTTAATCCGGAGGTCATCTGCCCGGTTTGATTTTCTATTACCATCCTATTATGGAGTAAACCGACGTTCATTAACCCGGCTTGACTTTCAATTACAAGTTGTCAATACAGGATCAAGTTATAATCCGGAGACTATCAGCCCGGTCTGGTTTGACTACGAGTCGCCAGTATTGTATATGGTTAAACCGGTGTTTATCACAACCCGGTACGGTTTATCATCAACCGGCACAGTATGAAAGGAGTTATCATTACTCAAGATTGGGGTTATCACTCTTACTACAAAAAGTTGGTAAAACCAGCAATGTGATTCAATATCACAGGTATGATATATTTCATATTGATTATTCTTAAGTACAACCTTGGTTATAAATCCAGGTTATATGTTGGGCATTATGACCCGTCCGGCGGTAAACCGCCAGGACACTTTAAACTTGTTGTATGCAGAAACAGGTTGAATAAAGCATGATTATAAATCACTGACATTTATTAAACCGGCCTGGCTTGGGACTATAAGTCGCCAGTATATATTTGGATTGCGCCATTGGAATCATGCGCTTATAAATCATTGGGTTATATTATTTAAATAGCCAAACTTGGCTGAATTTTCATTATGATACTGAACGAATAAGGTTTTCATACCGGATTATATTATCTTGAATAGCCAACATGGCTGGATTTTTATTATGGTTATCAATAACCAATATTATGATTGAGGTTTTCAAAGTCGCTTCAGCGCAATGGCTATTATTTTATCAATGGGTATGATTTTTTCTATAATGGAGGGAATAGTCCCGAGTCGCTGCAGGCTTACGACCCGGCACCTGGGGGCTACATTATTTAAGTTGAGATTACATCAAATATGCAAGTCTCATGTCGCTGCAAGCATGCACCATGACACTTGGGGGCTACCAATTGCTCCTGTCAAAAGTTGAAGGTACAAAGCTTTTTATTCATTATATTGAAGAGTCCACTGCTCAGTTGGTAAAGCACAAGGCTCTTAACCTTGTGGACGTAGATTCAAGTCCCATGATGAGGGTTACATCATATGATGTTATTCTCATTGAAGTATATATTAAGTCCCAGCTTAATATTATCTTACCGAGCGGCCCTTGGGGGCTACACATCATTGCTCAAATCTACATGATTATACCTACAAAGTCCTTGCTCATTATTGCATAATGACCCGGCACTTGGGGGCTACATAATATGGAGTATTCGGTTTTTACTAAGTGACTGGGATGAACAACATGGATTTCTTCTTAAGTGGCAGTATTTATAGTGAAGCAAGTCTTAAGCAATCACTTTGTTCTGCTCAAGACTTGGGGGCTACAGGTATTATATTATTATTGAAGAAATATTTTCAAATTCTCTGATTGAGCAAAGTAGGTTGACCCGGCGTCACCAATCATTATGACCCTGTGGCTGCAACCCGACGTCATTAATAATCATGAACTGGCATTGGCAACAATCATGAACCGGTGTCTGCAACAATCATGACCCAAAATTATCAAGTTTTTATAACCCGACAGTCTTTGGCAATGATGAAACCGGCAAGTTCTGCATCTTCAAACCGGTTGAATATCAGATGAATATTTCAAGACAAATATTTCTTAAACCGGCGCTTTGGAAGCCGACTCAAGTGGATTATTCTTCACAATATTTTTCTGTGAGAAACCAATGTCAGCAAATTGAGTGTGACACTGGCTTATTGACCTGGATTTTCTAGAAGGAGGAAATGACAAGGACATAAGGATGATCAGGTGCCGGTTTACAAGAATTCTTAACCCGGGGCACAACCTCTCAAGTTTGCTCTTGTGTTTATTTTACAGGATCAGTTTAACATGGATAAAATCCAAATTAATCTAGGGGCTAATGTCGGGGATATACCCCGTGGCGTAAACCGGCCGGAAGTATAACCCGGCCGGACTGGACGACTCACTGGTAACCCGCCCGGAGCTTGGTAGTTCACGGGCTACCCGCCCGGTCTTGACGGTTCATTAGTAACCCGGCGGGCGGGTCAGATGGATGACGAGGCCCATGGCCCAGAAGGCCGGTTCACGTTTAATGGTGGGCCGGTTTACGAGGAAAGCACAAGGAATATTCCCTTACAAAGGAAGCAAGACTAGGACTCCACTTGTAATAGAGTAATCCTAATCCAGCTAGGACTAGTCATGTAAACCGCCCCTTCAACATATATAAGGAGGGGCAGGGCTCCCCAAAGAGGGATAAGCTACAAGCAAGAAGAAACAATCTGAGGGCTAGACACAAAGAGGAGAGCCGGTTTACGGCGACTCCCTCGTGATGATAATAAGACCTAGCCTCAAACAGCATGTAGGGTTTTTACCGGATGATGTTTCCCGGGGCCCGAAGCTGTCTAAATCCCTGTCTTGTGTTGCGTCTCTCGATTCCGCTCAACCCCTCTCAAGCTACCACATAGATGCGTTGGCCTCGCGACTAAGTCCTGACACTAAGGACATCTGCGTGACAATTCCAAGACACCCTATGTCCCAAAATAAGTGTCTCAACTTTATAATAACTCTAATACAAAGTTGTACTAACATTGAGACACTTATTTTGGGACGGAGGGAGTAGAATAATACTTGTTCACGTGCTTGAAATATAAACACTCTAGTTTTGATATACATGTGTCAGAAGACATGACAGCTTGTCCATGGAAGTTGAACCACGGCGACCATCACGTTTCTTGTTTCCACCACTGCCACACCCACACGTGATTCCCACGATGCCGCTCCAACCCACGGCACGACGTCCCCTAACATGGACATGGATCCTCTGGCGTGGCTATCACTGCCTTGCACTGCCTTTCCTTCACTGACAGGTGGGACCCAAGCTTGGCGGTCCCACATGTCAGTGACAGAATGGTAGGATTGTTCGCATCAGGGGATCCTCATCCCCCCGACGTGTGCCTCATCCCTCTCAGCCCCACCACTCCTCTGCCTTTGTGTGCATGACATGCGGGCCAGCTGAAATACGGCGACCATCAACTTTCTACCACAGACACACCCAATTGGACGCGGTTTGCCTGCTCCCTGCTGTGCTCCGATTCGTACTCCCGCACCATCAAAATTTCATCCAGCAGTCGTGACACATTTCGTCCCGGACATCAATCCTCAGCTGGAGTACTTCTATACTATAGGTTGTACCCGCTGGTGTGGCCATCTACGCCTCCTAATGCCCCGACGCCCAACTGTGGCACCCTCGCCACGTCCATGCCACCACCGGCCGCTTCATCATGAATGAGTGAGTTGCAAACCACGCCACCACCATGAGAATGACATGTGGGCCAGCTGCATTTGGTCCGCATGGCATTGACTCATAGGTCAGGTAGTAAGCCACTGAAGTTCAGTCCCGTGGGCCCCGAGAGGAAAATGTAACTCCTATGGCAGGCCTTGTGGTGCTCCCGCAGTACGAGCTCGTGCCAAAACCAGAATTTGTTTCCTACTACTACCAACTAGTACTAGTAAGGTACACGTGCATTGCACGCATGAGATTCTGGTGATTTGTGCATTATGCTTCTACATGTGGAGTTTTCTAGATTCTACATGTGGCAAAATCTTGTGGAATGTAGATCATATCCAACGGCGAGTAGTGCTCGGATTTGCCATCTTTGTACCGTCGGATTGGCTTCATCCAACGACCAACTTTCAAAGTTATTCACACACTATATAGGGGTATAGATATATAGATGTTTGGTTTGCAGCATAAGGTTGCCACGCCTAAGCTTAGGCGTGCCACAATACCTTAGGCATGTGTTTGGTTCATTGCTACACTTGTGGCTTGCCACACTTTTCTCGCTACATGGTCCACATGTCATAAACTCAACTTCTTGCCAAATCTTGCCACACTTGTGGTGCCCATTTTGTTAGCCACATTTTTTGGGCAGACACAGGGGTTGTTTGGTTTTAGGCCTAGCAATGCCACACTTTATCATACAATGTTGCCAAACTTGCCTAAGGTTAGGCGCTGTTAGGTTAGTAGGGTTGTTTGAATTGTGACTATCTTAGCCATATATTGCCACATGATTTTTGCCACACTTGCCACACTTGCCTTAGTTGAGTTGCTTTATTAGCCACACTTTGGCTTGCCTAAGGGAATCTTGCCACACAGTTATTTTGTGTCTATGACACGTGGGGCTCACTTCTCATAAAAAAATCTTTGCCTTAGGTGTGGCTAGAACCAAACACCTACCTAACTTGGTCAAACTTGCCTAAGGTTAGGTGTGGCAAAGTGTGGCAAGGTGTGTCTAGGAACCAAACAACCACTAAGATTGCCAAAGATTGCCACACGTAAGGTTAGGCAAGTTTGACTAACTTAGGTGAGTGTTTGGTTCAAGCCACACCTTAGGCAAGCCACACTAAGGCCCCACACATACACACACAAAATGTGGCAAGATTCCCTTAGGTTTGCGAACTTGTGGCTCTCATTTTGAAGAACTAATAACTTTGCCTAAGCTTAGTTGTGGCAAAGTTAGTCATGAATTAAGTTCAACCATGGAGTCTTCTAGATTATACATGTGGCAGAATCTGGTGGATGATATCCAACGGCCAGTAGTGCTCGGATTTGCCATCTTTGTACCGTCGGATTGGCTTCATCCAACGACCAACTTTCAAAGTTTTTCACACACTATATAGGGGGTATAGATATAGATGTGCCGGTTCGTTGCAATGGATCTAAAGTATATCTATCTAGTGGAGTGCACTCTAAGCACATTATCTATTTATTTTTCTATAACCTTTCGTAGCCATGCAACCAAGCCGCATAAGCTTCATGGGTGCCCCCCACATCATATTA
The DNA here is from genome assembly GCF_018294505.1 of Triticum aestivum. Taxonomy (NCBI): domain Eukaryota; kingdom Viridiplantae; phylum Streptophyta; class Magnoliopsida; order Poales; family Poaceae; genus Triticum; species Triticum aestivum. The sequence goes on from NC_057813.1 coordinate 251,829,932, forward strand.
TTCATACTATGTTAACTGAAAAAAAGATAAATCACCCAAAACAAGATCTTCCCCTTTTTTGTTCCTACAATGTTGTGTCATGCACGTACCTACTAGTTGTATAGTGGTAGTACTAGTAATGTAGTATTAGGAGTACAAACATGGTACTAGTAGGTGTAGTACTAGTACAGAATGCTCCTACTCTATCAACGAGCCCCATCTGACACCAAAATTCTTGGCTTCCGTGCTACAGCTAGATCTTCCCCTCGTTTCTGTTTTCCAACCCGGCGGCAGGCGGGGTGCAGTTTGCCAATAGTCAGTTTGCTCAACGGTGGTCCCACATGAAAGTGAAAATGCTAGGCAACACGCCTTCCCTAAGCTATGTGTCGTGCCGGATGGGCCGTGGAGTACTCCCGATTCTCGGGCGTGTGGGGGTGCGACTCGAACGCGGCAGGCCTTTTCCTTTTACTAGCAATGTGCCCGCGCGTTGCGACAGATCCAAAGTAATAGTAGAATAGTAGTACTTGTTCACAAACTTGAAAGAAATCACTCTTGTTTTGATATACTCCTAATATATTACTCCCTCCGTACCTAAATATTTGTCTTTTTAGAGATTTCAAATGGACTATCACATACAGATTATATAGACATATTTTGAAGTGTAGATTCACTCATTTTGCTCCGTATGTAGTCACTTATTGAAATCTCTAGAAAGACAAATATTTAGGAATGGAGGGAGTACTTTTCACTCAAAATATATTTCTCAGGTTGTTTTGATGAGGTGAGGGAGGGATGTGGTTGCTTTCAAGAAAATAAGGGGTTTTCTACAAATTGGAGCAGAGAAGTGGGCTATTGTTGCAAAAATGCCACAACTTACCTCACAATCGTTAGATGCAGATCTAATGGTGAGAAACGACGGATGACAGACACACCACCATCACCAACTTAGTCTTTTATAGGAGTAGGAGTAGAGAAACATGGATAAATTGCAACATTTGGTTCCGCTCCTTGGCACGATCAATAGACAGAAATAATGATTGGAAACGCTAGGGAGGGCTATTTCTGCCAGATAAGCAGGGTACGTAGTACTAGGTTGGCGCATCGTCGGTTTGGTCACACGCGGTCCGACATGTTCTAGTGTTTCTAGCAAGATTCTCGCGCGTTGCACAAAGTTGATGGAAAAGGTAAGCACAACTTATAAATTGATGGATGGAGTACTAGTTATAGTGATGCATATAATTAAGCAAAGGGATCGCACATGTTGGTATTGACTGGAACGAGAATGCAACACCACAATAAGAATTAAGGCCACGATGATGCGATCGCAGTGGTGGTTACAGAAGGCAAGAAGAAAGATGGATCCATGAACGTACGACCTCCTCCTCCTCAACTTAGTGCACCGGGCCACCGACCGGCGGCTAAGGAGCAGCAGCTTTTGTCGCGAGGTCGAGGTGCTTCTCAGCAAAGGCATCCAAGGCTTCCAGCCGGTTGAGGAAGGCCCACGTCGTAGTGTCCTCACTGGCCTTGTAGATACATATGTACATGATTTGCTCGTACACATGGATGTGTAGGTCGACGAATTCTTGCAGGGTGAGGCGCCTCGCAGCGAGCGCGACCTCCAGGTGGACATTCTTCATGGCGTCGGCGGGCAGTCGCAGGGCCACCAGTGCTTGAAAGAGGTTTCGGCCATGGAGGCTGATTAGGGTGGTAGGCAATGAGGAGCCTGGGCGCGCGGGATGGAGGAGTACGGTGATGTCGTCCGCGAGCTTCTTGAGGATGGTGAACTTGTTGCTGGTGGCAACAATCATCTGGTCCAACCGAGAGTCATAGTTGGCATCGATAGCGGCCATCCACCAGCCGGTCTCCAACACCGTATGGAGACGATTCTCTGTGCCATGCCGCAGGCCGGCGTCGTGGACCATCTGGCACAGCCGCTGGCCGCTCACGCGCATTGCCGCCATGGGTCTAGAGTGAGCTCTTTTGCGCAATGAGGGCAATGAGGGCAAACTGCGTTGCATTCACATCGTGCAGCCTCTTTTCCCAGACCTCCTCCCAATACTTCCCTCATGCATTAATTGAAGGAGGATGCATTGTTTGTTTAACATTTCGGGAACCGCTACTGTCGGGGGAAACTGATCCACGAACACCTATGGGACCGGCGGACCGAGCCCCTTTCGGTTTGGCGGGGGGCGGAGATCGCACGGAGAGCGGATCGAGGCGAAGCACATGAGCAGTTTACCCAGCTTCCGAGCTCTCCGGAGAGATAACACTCCTACTGCTACATGCCTGAGTGTATTGAGTTCTTGCTCGGGAGCGCTGAGTGCTACAGTACACACTAGCTGCTAACGAGACCGAGCATGAGTGTTTTTCTGCCTTCGAACCCCCCCCCCTACGTTGCGCATGGGCCTCCTTTTATATGCTCAAGGGGTCACCGACAGGTGGCAACGTAGACAAGGGTAAAACTGGAAAAGGAATTGCGGTTGGTACAACCACCTATACAGTGTATCATACCTAACCCTGACGGCAGGGGACAAAGGCATTAAATGCCCGTCTACGTCGCCCAAATAGTGCAAAAAGGGACCGTCAGGGACGCCACGGCTTGCCACGATGGCTATCTTGTCAGCATCGCTTGCCACCGCGCACTGCTGGCTGCACAGCCTCACGCCACGCGCGCCTGGAAAGGCCCCAGGGCGACATGTTGGTGGATGCGCTGGAGCGTGGGTATAGAGTGGTCACTTGCCGCGGCAAGCGCCTTGCCGCGGTCGTTGTCTTGCCGCGTCCGGAAGCTTGTCGCTCACCGGGCCTTGCCGGGACGCGTGGCGCGTCGCGGCAAGTTCCTTGAGATGCCTTGGCTGGCCTTCCCGGCAAGCTCCTCTTGCCGGGGCCTTGTCTCCTTGGCTTGAATACTTTGTTCTTGAATGGCTCCAAAGGAACCACGGAGGATCTTGGCGGTCACCCGGCAAGCCTTGCCGCGGGGTGCTGCGACTGCCCGTGCACAAGTTCGATATACTAGGGTACCCCTACTCTAGTACACCGACAGGAGCCCCCGGGCCTGGGCCACACATGGCGCCGAGCGCTATTGGGCCAGGCCCAAAACAGGGCACGGGCACGCGCGGCCTGGGTTACGCCGTATCTTACTCCGTATCCACCGCGCCTTCCCCGAACGGCACGCGTCGAATGCGGCGTCGTGGGAGAGATCGTGGGTGGTTTCTTTATTCGGAAAGACGGAGCGCCCGCCCCCTCCCTCTTTATAAGCAGGGGAAACAGGGGCAGTTCGCCCATCTCGCCGGTTGCTATTTCCAATCTCAAAAATCTCCGCCGCTCCCCCCTTCTTCCAAAGTTGAAAGAGAGCAGCGCTCCGCCCCCCATTGCCACCAGCATCACCAACACCGTCGATCTCCCCCACCGCCTCCGCCATGGCTCCGAAAGCCGAC